>NC_090936.1:114088491-114713491 GCF_040938575.1 Ambystoma mexicanum | reverse complement strand
TCGGGCAAAACAATACAGCTTTGTTCAAAGCTGTAGACCATGCCGGTGAGAGTTCCGTATTTGTGAGATTGACTACTAAATTCTCCTGTTGAGAGATGTTTCTTGATCGAGTTTGCATGCCTTCTATTCTTAGATCTTAGATTCGTAGACTGTCCCTACATGGTGGCTGAAGAAGCAGAGCTTTGCCTTTGGAGTCCTGGGTGTGCTTGGGATGCTGGTGCAGTTTGTCCCCTTCTTCCAGTAGCAGGCCTTCAGGTTTGCTCCAGCGGCAGGAAGAGGTGAGTGGGGAAAGGGCGTCTTTTATCCCCACACGGATGGCTGAGGGACAAAATAGTCTTCTATCACATGCGTTAAGAGCACCAGGGGCCATGGGTTGCCGCACCCCCCATCTTTGTTATCGGTGCACTAGCAGCCAGTTGGTGGAAACTTGTAAAAAGGCCAGTGCTCGTGGTGCCTATTGTGTGTATCCAGAGAGAATTGTTATAGTTTCCACTCATTTGGCGCGTGTGCAATTTCTTATGCTGGGATTTACCCCATTGTGTTTTGCTGCGTTTGAAAAATGTAGTTCCACAAGGTTTGTGATTTTCATTTTTTCCAATCTTTTATTGTCTCGAATTCATCAATTGATATAACAGGTGGTGCCGACACGTGTTTAGAGCGAACAGGTCTTTTTCTAGGCTACCGTTCATAATTTTTAATAACAATGGATTCGATACATATTTGGTGCCAATGTGGTCCCAAGATCGGGCATTCTCCATTCGTGATTGGGTGTATATCATGTGACATTTGTGTTTGGACATATATGTGGGTGATTTAATTCCCAGTGATCGTGATATATAGTGATTTGCAGATTGGTTCATACATTGTGCAGTCAAAAACAATTATCAATAGACAGTATTGAGTACATGTTAAGGGAGAGAAAAGAAGAGATTTCCGTAAGTTTGGTTGGCAATGGTTGTAATTGGTTTAGAGTATTTGGTAATGATTGACTCATTTGCAAGGGATCTCACCTGGTAGGTAAGATAGAGGGATTGTCCTGGTTCCTGCTTGTTGCAGGTAGATCAGTTACTGGGTAGTGGTAATAGCAAGGGCTCAGTCCGCCCACTGCCTGGTTTAGCAGAGGTCAATACCTACAAATAACGAATTAAGGTAAAGTAGTGTGAATATTTTGTGCCCAAGGGCTGAGCTACTAGGAATAGTTAAGACATGATTCCGTGGTTCAGTTCATGTGTGGTATCAGTTGTTTCCATTGTGCGGTCCCGACGGTGGGGATGTGCCCAGTTGGGTTTCAGTTTTCAAGGTGATTATCATAATTAGGGCACTGGTGCCCTGGGACCCTTCCCTCACTTGCCTGGAGCGGCTTCCGTGGGAAGGGTCTTGGTGCTTATTGTACCGAGGATGCATATAGTATACTTAGTGCTGACCCATATTGTGATGGCCGGGATCGAGATCTGTGCCGTGTTGGGCTTTGTTTGAGTGTGCTCTGACCATGGGAGCGCCGGTGCGTGGATACATATATTACGCATAAGGCGTTTTTACACAGTGCCTGTTCTATTAATTGCCGGTTAGCCAGATGGCGTTTCAGTTGAACATTAATAAGTAAAGGCATTGGTGCCCGGTGTCCTTTCCTACAAGGTGCCCCAGGAGGTGGCAAGTGTAGGAAGGGTCGCAAGTGCTTTTAGCAGTGCGGGTTTGTATTTAGTCAAGTTGGTGGAGGGAGGTGCCGTGGGTGTCTGGATCTATACCCACCCACTGTCTCTTTAGCTAATTGAGAGGTAGCCACTGTAGCTTGACAAGGCTCCCACTGCGTTAGAAGTGACAACAAGGTTACAAATAGGTGGTGACTGAGTTGCGTGGAGCACCTGCATTTAAATCAAAGTGAAGCTAAATTGAACAAAAGGTGCCGTGCGCGAGCTAGGGGAGCATGTTACCTCTCGTGTTGTATCTTTCTGTCTCCGGGTTCAGGTACAACTAGTGAGTGTAAATACTTGCATTATATGGTTTGTCAAACTAGTGTCCATTGGTCCGTGGCCGGCAACCCTATTGGTTGTTGGGCGGTGTCTTCCGATTGGTTGCTAACAGCGCTGAATGCGGCTGTGGCGTCCTGGTGCGCATTGGGCAGAATTGGGCTAAATGAACCTAACTATTGGTGGGGGTTCCTGTAAGGCAATCATGCTATAGCTGTGCTCTGCGACCTGGCACCATTGTGCCAGTGATTACATATATTTGAAATTACAGTAATCTGATGCAGGCATGTATTGGTTCATTCAGTATGTATGGATGCGCATTATGCGTGGCATTGGTCAGTTTAGTCTTAGTCCTTATGGGTGACACCGCGTTGGATTGTGTGCTGGGCTGCGGTATGGGGACAGTGCTCCCTGTGATAAAATCAAATCAAGGTCATGGGCTGCACCCAAGGGCAGGTGTTCCTGGTTCATTCAGGGTCTCCTAGGGTTGCAGTACTAAGCTGCACATTGTCGTATGTCTGCCCTGCCAGGGGCGTGAAGCTGTTCTCATGGTGCCAAATTGGCGTCTTGGTGTCAGTTGGGTCACCAAGATTGTACTAGTTCGTCCATGTAGGGGTCCAATGGAAATGTCAGGTAATGGGGGTCCTGGGAGATAGTGCCCAGAAAGGTGGTCCAATGGCTGGATTACTACCTTTGCTCTGGTTGTGTAGTGGGGTTAGCATAAATCAGGTAACAGTTACATTTTACAAGAAGACATTGAGCTCATGCTCGGTATTCAGACCGAGCTCCATATTCCTTGTTTTACAAATGAGTCTAGCTTCATTTTGCCGTAGTCTCAGGGCTCGATTTCCTCCTCCTTGAGTTTGGCTTGATTGTCTCGAGACCAACAAATCTGATATTTTTCTGGTTGTCCATTTGATGTTTCTCTTGCCAGTGGATATCTTGCTTCAGTGGTTTTCAGGGAATGTAGGTGTTCCCTTATCCTTGTCCTTAGTTCCCGTATAGTGCTGCCTATATATTTCAGTCCACATATGCATATTACATAAATAACAAATTTAGTACGACAGTTGATGAATTGTTCAATCTTTTTTCCTAAAGATTATCAAAGTGCACTCTATCGGTTGTGGTGGCTTGGGGACACATTGTGCAGGTTCCGCATTTATGGAATCCAGACCAGTATGTTGGGTCAGCCAGTTCTCACCTGGTCCTATCTGGGGTTCCATGAATGAGGGACTGAGCATGCTCTTAAGTGTTGGCGCTCTGCAGTAGGTCATTTTCGGTTTCTCGGATAGCCAATCCTTTATATCTTGATCTACTCCTAGGATATGCCAATGTCTAGTGAGTATCTTCTGAATCTTTGAGCTAACCCTGGTTATTTTGTTATAAATCTGATGTCATTAATCTGTTCTGTGGTGTTCCCCCTTTGTTTTGTCTGGGTACGCTCCCACAGATTTTTTAGATTAAACCTGATGGGAAGAAAAGTGGAGGTCATACCAAAGAATCCAGCATAAAAATAAGACTTTACACCCAACACTCCTACACTCCTACCCCCGGCCCTAATGCGTTTTTTTTTTCTTCAGAGTCAATAAATCCATCCTGAAATAGGCTGCAGTAACGTGCAAGAAAATGCTTTTTGGTTTAGGTAGACCAGATGTCAAACCAAGCGTACCAGTTTTGTAAATAGGGCCAGCATTTAGCAGGAGAGTTACTCAGTGCCACAGAGGAGCAGTTCCTGAAGTTCTATTGGAGGACTATCTCAATAGTTGGTGGAGATGAAGAAGAGGCCCAGAGATTAATAAAGAAGGGAAGAAAATGCTCTCTAGCAGTCCTGGAGGAACGGGGCATTACTCTGGGACCCGGTTATCAGTTCTGCAGGATGCAGTTGGCGCTTTCAAGTGTCGGCTGCTGTTCACCAACCATCGAGGGTTTCAGCAACGGTGTTCAAAAAGATTTTATTTTTGCAACTTTCTGTAGTTTCCCATGGAACCCTATTCTTTTTGCTCTGTTTTTGATCCTATCCTGACTTTTGAAGTAAAGCCTTCAGCTTCCCTTGCCTCTTGTTCACATGTTATGGGGAAACAAAGTCTTTCAGACGATCAGTACTGGGACACATTGTTTCCCTTTTGGATTCTTGTACTTTTAACATTGCACAGCATCTTAAAATACAGTGTAAGGGGGATACACTTGTATCACCCTAGCTTTTTACACAGGCCTTGCCAGAAGATTGTCATTTGTTCTTTGGCTATTTTGCAGTTTGGCCTGCCTGCCCTCTCACGTCAGGAAAGTCCTTATAAGGAAAGCTGCAGTGTCTGTGTGTCTGTGTGTCTGTGTTGCCCACATCCGTGGTGCTAGAGTGTGCTTTTGTGGAGATGTGAAACCGATAGTTGTCCTTGATTGAACAACTACTGGCTGTTTGAATGGTGTTGACACATACCATTCGTGAGCTTGGGCTTGCTTCCACCTTAAATAGTGGCTAAAAGGAGAACCTCTACAGCCATTCTTCAGATCTACGTTGGAGCCAAGAATCCTTCGAAGAAGAGCAGCTGGAACACTCATTCCTCCATCCACTGAAGTGCCCAAAGGAGGCCTACATTGTTGGATTCTGAATTCCTTTACCAACAGGGGTTGCATCTTGCATTACCAGCCGACGCAGGTTTGCAAATTCTTCCAAACTCCTGGGCACCTCTACCGTTGGATCCAGTTAGAAGATTGAGCCCCTAGTGACCCCCAGACGATCCATGAAGGCATCTGGGCAAATCCGGCATAAGTGGGGGTAAGTAAGCATCAGTGTGCCCCCCCAGTTCTCCATAGGAAGACATTGGGGGGAAAAGTTCCATTGTTTTATCACCATTCCACTCACCTTTGGTCATCAAACCTGGATCGGCTTTCCTGCCCCTGGGTTAGCCTTGAGTCTGGAAGAAAGGAGAACACAACTTTTTGCTAAGTTCTTGTAGAACTTTTAAAAGAGCTTGAAACTAATCATCACACAAGCCCATTGCATCCTTTCGAGGCAAACTCAACTGGTGAGAAACGTCCTTTGTGGGCACCCCCAAGCAGCCTTGAATATACCAAATGCTGAACACATTTCAGATCTTATACGCTCCACCCACTGGCTATCTGTACTACAAAGAATTGAGCTCAAACACTGTCCCTCACCCACAAGTGCCTGTCTAACCAAGCCCCCAAATACCTTGCTGACAACTTCACCCTTAACATCTCTTCCCGACCAACCAGATCAGTCCAAACTCATTGCTTAAATGTCCCTAGACATAAGCTCCAAAGAGCAGGTGGCTCAAGCTTCCCAGTGCTTGCCTCGAAACCCGAACTCCCTACCATTTGCCCTCAGAACTGAACCATCCTTCCACTGATTCAGACAAAATGCCAAATCCTAGCTGATCACCAAAGAAACCTAAGCTCACATTCATCATTCACCTGAGACACTTGTACATATATTTATAGACTTATATTGTTGTCACAACCTGCCTAACCGCTCTTCTTATAATCTTATTGTAAATACCCTACTTGCTACCTTTGTGCTGAACATCCCGAACCACAACAGATTGCACAAACTGTGAATAACATGTACCACAAGAACCATGCATATGTAACATTCATACCATACTACAACCCTGTATATATTACCTGCTACCTTGTAACCTTGTCTAACCTGTATATATTTTATGCTACCTGTAACTATGTCAAGCGCCCAGTTGCCCCAGAGCCAGGCCGCGCTGTACAAAACAATAAACTAAACAAGGCCCCATTAATCTTTGTGCTTGGACTTCTGAAGATGGGATATTGTTCTTGTCATAGGTTAGATGCAGTAACATATGGGAAACAATCTGCTTTGCTTGATTAAGTTATCTGATATTTGTAAGTGAACCTTTGGTTACTGTATATATATTTTTAGAGTATTGAGTGATACTACCAGTTAGATTAATTTTCCAATGTGTTCATAAGGCCTAAAATAAATGCCTACATTTGTAGAATTGACTTCCTTCATTGTATTAATGTGCCATACTGTGTGGTCTCATTGAAGGCCCCTGACCCCATTCTCACTCACCTGAGACATAAGCCTTGACCGATCATCCAGCTACCTTGATTGGGTTTTAGCTAACCCCTCCGAGCTCCCTGTTCGTAACTAGGATGGCCTCTTAAAATCTGTCCACAAGTCCAGAATCTAGAAATCCATCTTAATAGACAGCATGATGATTATGCAGACAGGACCCCCGGCTCTTTGGTAGAATGATTATCTGAGATTTGGAGATTCTCAGGCCAGGGTTCGGAGCCAGAGGAGCAGACAGAGTTGGCTGTGGTCTGCTTGGCGAGACTTTGCAGAGGGCTCACTGGAGAAAAGGCAGTCACGGAAGATGAACCAGGAAAGCAAGTTCAGCAGTGTTTTTGCAGATTTCAGGACAGTCCATTCTCTGGAGCCTTCCAGGCGAGGGGAGATGGAACCAGAGGGCTTGCCTGAGTTCCTGCGGAGTCTGTGGTCAATTCGGCTTCGAGAGTCTTTAGGGTCCTGGTAGCGAAGGGACACCCTCTTCTGTGCCCACTAATGCAGTCACGATCAGGAACTACAGGGAGACTAGGACTTCAAGCAGGATTGTCCACATCAGAGGAAAGGATCTCTACGTGGGCTCCTTCTGGTCTTCCTTTGGAGGTAGAGCTTTACAGTCTTGATTCAGTGCAGTGTCAAAGGATGATGGCTGAGAGCTGCAAAACGTCCTCGAGTAGCAGGCCTTTAGGGTATAGGTTCAAAGTTCCAGTTGTAGACCAGGCGAGTGGGCATGGTTGGTCTGCTTTTATCCCCCTCATAAACCATTCAGTGAACACTGCATCCAATCAAACACCAGGCTTAATTTAAACGGAAGGTTCGTTATTAATGGCCAACCATTCCTCCGAGCATACCCATGCACAGAGGAGGAAATTCACTTTGTCCTAAACGGCTATCCTCATATGCCAGTTGTTCAAATATGCTTTTTGCTGCTTTCCGCCATATACTTCAACGGGACACCATATCAATTTTTTTGCTTGCTGACCTGACTCTTTGGAGGTAAGTAAAGCCCTCAGTTTACCTTCCCTTGCTTTTTGCTCACTTTTATGGGAGTACTAATCAGTCCCTAAGACTGTTAGTACTGGAGGGCTGTGTCTCCCTTAGTGGTTTTCTTGTATTTTTAAAGCTGCACACCTTAAAATCAAGTGTGGTTAGCATTCTTTGTCTCCTTATAATTAGTTCTGTTGTAGCTATTTGGTTGCAATTACAATACGTTCAAGATGGGTCAGTGGCAATAGATGTTTATCTACCGTGTTTTTGAGATTTTACTTATGCACTTTTGCATTGGAGTGCATAATGCCATAAACAGTACCATATACTCTAAAATGGCAGTGCCACAAGATTTTGCCTGTCCTCATGGTCTCTTTCGGGCCTCTGGTGCTCAATTGTCGTATATGGAAAAAGGCAGTGGCAGTCTGTGTGTGGCCGGATGCGAGGGCTAGATCGGCCTGGACCTAATCCACATCCGAGCTACCAAGTGTCTGTTGCTGGACAGAATATGTGGCTGGGAGCTGTCAATTATGGGCGCAGCCATTGCCAGTTTGAATGGTGCAGATCCTTCCTTTTGGTGGACCTGATGGTGACTCCAGTCCAAATCCTGCATAATTGGACTCCTCCAGGAGCCATTCTTGAGATAATCATTGGAGCCAAAACTGCGTACGAAAAATAGCATTGTCTGAGCCATCCAGTGGACTACCAACTCTCTCCTAGGCCACCTCGCTGCAGCTTTCGCCGTTCCGAGTGCATCATTTAAACTTCATGGATCTCCAGCTTGTTTAACAAGAGGCCTCCTCCTTCGGTTTCAATCTTTCCTGACTGAAAAGTCATGTAGGGCCTGCTCGTTTGTGTGCACCATGAAGATCACCTGTGGCCACCTGGCCGTGGTGACTCCCGCCAAATCCAGTCTTTTTGTCCTGGAGTTCTCCTGAGGTGGAAGCCTGTGTTAGGGAGATGTATCCGTTTTATGCTTAATCCCCTCTCCTAGTGGGATCCTGAGCACTTTTTGCTGGACCTCTGGAATCTTTTCTTGCTCTCCTGAATGAGGGGAGCCTTTCCCCCTCATTCATTCTTATTTGCTCTAACCACGGGAGCGCTGTTCGTTGTTTTACCTTATTTTATGGAGTCTTGCGTTCCTCCATATCTCTTAAAGGACTCTGTTTAACTTTTGCAGCACACAGCACAAAGCACCCTATGTGCAGTGTTGTTGTGGACCCTTTTGGGTTCTTCCTTTATATTTATCCCCCCCCCTAAGAACTACTGTTCTTAAGGGAAGAGGGACACTTTGTATCCTTCCTAAAACTTTAACTTATGGGAGATTAGCACACACCACCGTATGTGGAGTGTTAAGGGGATTCCCAGTATCCCCCCTTCTCTCTGCTCCTGTGACTTTGGTCGCATTGACAACCCTCTGGTTATGGCTGGTGGCAGTGGACTTGTTCTACCAACTTTTGTGCTATTTTCTACTGCAGACTGTATTCAAAGTCTCGGTTATGCACAAAAGTGTCACTTATGTTCTAATATGGTGGCTCCTTACTTTTTTCACCATTTTGTGTGGTTGTCCTTTTGTTAGCCCTTCTACCATTCTGTGAGGGGGAGATCTGTGTGTGAGTTTTGCCTTTGGCGGGAACCCTTTGTGTCCCTGCCTAGACTCCAGTGTATCTGTGAAGACAGGAAGCAGGGGAGGAGTTTGACACTCCCCTTTCTCTGCTGATGTGCCTGAATTTAACCACTTCCCACTGGGGGGGGGCTGGCTATCCTGAATGGATAGACACCCACCCCTTTCTGTAAACTGCAGGGAGAGTTGGCAGAAGAGTGAATGGGAAATCCTAATAAAAGGCGAGGTTCCTGAGGCAAAAAGCAAGCCTGGGCCAGTAGAAATGTAGTGAGTCTCTCTTTGGTTTGCTTGATACTGAAGTGACCAGCTAGAGGGACCTGATGGGCCAATTGCAGGAATTTGGACCTTACTTTCGGAGGTACCACCACTCTCCTGGGGTCTCCCTGGAGTAGATTCCATAGTTGCACTTTAGAGGAGGTCATCCTCCGAGTAGAGCCTATGCTTCCCAGGATCTTGCCGTTCACTCTGGGAAGCTGCCTGCTTACTCAGACCTTCAAGAGAGGGATCCTCTTTAGTAGGAGACAAAGTCTGTCCTAGAGGGTCCACCTTCTGTATTCAAAGTCTACAGCTCAGGATGGTCTCTGGGATCCAGATCCTCTAGACCGGGTTGAATCTCCTCCACTTCAGATTCTTCAGTAAGTGAATCTTTGCGTGATTCTGTTTCTAGGGAGGATAGCTTAGCGGCAACGTGCACTCCTTGGAAGCAAGACTACACGAAGCAACACATGTTCTATCCCTGGGTCGCTGCTTAGAAACCTCTGGGTGTTGAAGCGCGTTATAAATAAGCAACTAAGACAACAAAAAACAATTACGCAACAAAAAGAAAATGAACAATTCCTGTAACAGCACCTCGATGCCCACGGGCTGTGTGAGCGCTTTAAAAATGCAAAATAAATAAATAAGTACCATCTCAGCTGGTATTGGGGGTCACAGGAGTGACCTAGTGTTTCTTTCACAGGAAGTCTCTTCTTGCAGGAAGGTTTTGGCTTGAGGCCATACTTTCCTTTTGAGACTCGATTTCTCCTTGGTCTCAGTGTTGAGGTCTCTCAAGGTTGCCTCCCTTGCTTTTCTGGTCAGCTCCCTTCTCCTTGGAAGAGGGCTTTGGTGTGCTGGAAACTGCATCCAGAGCCTTCAAGTCGTTGCCTAACCGTACCCTCCCAGGCCCTTCAGACTGAACACTTAGTGATTCTTAGTCATATCATTGCATTCATTTTAGTGAGTGTTTGTATTTGGCTCCCTATTGGTACTTTTCGAGATGCTATTAACCTCATACATCCACTACTGATCTAAACCTTACCTACTGTCTGACTGCTCACCTTCCAGACATATCATACGGGCAAACTACACCATGTATACCGTCACTACTATCTGCCTAGGCTTATTGGTATCACTCTTTGGCAGTAACTTACCTGCTGTATTTGCAGACATTAACCTAAAAGCTGAGATACACACCTAGGAGTCGTGGGACATCAAGCCTATTATCACGCTCGCCACTACATTGATTAAACCAAGGCCCCTTTCTAACGGGGTTAAACCAACCAAATTCCTTCCACCGCTTAAGCCATTTAGGGACAACCCTAAATCTCCTCTGCAGTCAATAACTATAAAACCTACCAAATTCCTGCCTCAACTAAATATTGGAGTCCATAATCTGAATCATGTGAGGACCCACCACATTGAGGCGCTTTGCACCTTAACTTCTAACCAATGGATTCATCGATTTGCCACAAGACCGACTCCCAACCAACCCTGTCCTACCAAGGTAAGCAATCACAGGCTTGATCTAGACTGAACAACCGCTACCTACCATTCCCTATCACAATGACGAGGTTAATTTAAATAATGGCTTCAAGAAGAAATTCAAACCTAAATCCAACAGAATTAACAATAACCTGCCTAGTCAGAACAATTTAATTCCAAGCCCCCTAACCATCCGACAACAAGCACCCACATATCAAAGGTGCTCTTATCAATGTGAGATCCATGGTAGCCCATGCAGTAGATATTGCCGACTTGATCACCACTAAACAACTAGACTTCCTAGCAATAACAGAGACATGGTTCCATGCATCTGCAGGACCTTGCCTCATTCTTGCCATTCCAGACAACTATACTATATTGAAGTCAGATGGAGAAACGTCTCGAGGTGGAGGCATTGCATTAATTGCTAAATCCAGTTTGGGACTTAGTATCTCAACACATCCTCCATTCACTTCAGGAGAACTCCTGCCAGTTAAACTGCTACTCTCAATTTCGCGCACTATAACTATGCATCTGCTTTATAGACCACCTGGCCCCATTGGCTCGCTCGAGGAAGACCTAAAAGCTCTACTAGCGCCCAACACTAAACCCAGATCCCAAATTATAGTACTTGGAGACTTTAATCCTGGTCTCAATGACCCAAATGATCAGCATGCTCAGGCACTCGCTAATACAATAGCGGAACTAGGCTTCACTCGGCGTCAATATGCCTAAACACTCCAAAGGCAGAACCTTACATTGTGTGGCTGACCTTAATTGTGAGACCTTGATAACGGCCTTTGAAGCTTACACTTTGACAGATCATCACCTACTAGCCTTCACTATCCAAGATAGCCTTCCACCTATTAGGACTAACCTTTTGGCGCCCCCTCTTCTCACCAGAAATAAACGTAATATAACAGTGGATAACCTTCCACTTCTCCATCCTATCATGAATCCTCTGCCTGCTAGTTTAGACCCTGTAGCCTTAGTAGACTTATAAAACGCTACAATCACCCAAACCATAGATTCTATTGCACCTTAAAAAATGTGCATAAGTAAACCGAGAGCGCACCTTAACTCGTGGTTTACCTCAAAGCCCTTTGGGCTGAAAAAAAGGAAAGCTGAAACACTTTGGCAGAACCACCCCACAGCTCTAAACAAAGAATATTTTAAAAATGTCAGCAAATTACAAATTGGAGATTATCCAAACTAAACATGAGAAATACAATGAGAGGATTAGCAAAGCGAGCTTGAGTACAAGAGAACTCTTTGTTATCCTAAGAGAACTGGAATCCCCTATTCCGATAACTGACACTTGTATCAAGGACAAGCCTTGGTGCACTAATATTCAAAATGCTTTGTCCAACAAAATCTCTCTTCTACAGGAAAAAAATAGAAGCCAAAAATTAAACCTTCCACATCCTAGTACTCCACACATAGCCCAGCTAGACTTGACTAAACCACCTAACCCATTCAAATTTGCCCACTTCACTAGCCAGGAAGTAGAGGACATCGGTTCATAGTGATAATTTCGACAACAAAAATGTCGAAAGTCAAAATTTCGAAAAAAAAGTCGACTTTTTTTTCAATGCATTTTTTTTCGAAATGGGGGGGTTCCCCCCGAACCCCCCCTTTTTTTTTTAATGTTTCCCTTTTTTTTAACTCCCGAACCCCTAAAATAAATATATAATTAAAAAAACGAAAGTCGACATTTTTTTGTCGACATTTTTGTCTGTCGACATTTTTTTTTCCAAATTATGACTGCCCACCGAGGACATCATCGCTTCCCCTAAACCTTTTAGATGTCAGGGAGACATAAGCCCGGCTATAATAATTAAAGAAGCAGATAGGGACATAGCCCCGTTCGTCACCAAGCTAATCAATTCATTTAAAACGTGCACTGTCCCTACCAACCTTAAGGGCGCGTGGGTCCTCCCGCTCTTAAACCCACTTTGGACCCGAATATCCAACAAATTACAGACCGATAACGGTCCCTTTTCTGTTTAAAGATTCAGGCTTAACTAGAGACCAACAATCTTCTATGGCTCCGGCAGTCTGGCTTCAGACCAAAACATGGCACGGAAACGGCCTTGATCGATTTGAAAAACCAAATGGATGAGCTAAAGGACAAAGGGAAGCTGGTTATCCTACTATTATTAGACCTCTCTGCAGCCTTTGATTTGGTGGATCACAAAGTGCTTTGTAAATACCGGTCTACAGCTGCCGACTTCTCCCCAGAGGCGACGGCCTGGATTCAATTATTCCTGGATAATCTGTTTTACGTTTTCTCTCCTTCAGCATCAGCGGAACCAATACCTATAACATGCGGAGTACTGCAAGGCTTCTGTGCATCACCCGCAATGTGCAATATTAACATGAAGCCTCTGTTCGATGACCTGGACAATCCGGGTGTCCTCTACACCAACTATGCATATGACACCCAGATCCTCATACCGATGTCTGGTGATTATGACTGACGTATCCTTGGTGAACAAAATGTATCTCATACAGACATGCATGGCCTCTCATGGCCTCTGTCTGAATGATGAAAAAACAGAGCTTTTGCTCCTGGGAGCACCAGCTAGACTAAGAAAACTAAATAATCTGTTTCAATCATTTAACATTTACTGGTTAGATATCAAAGTTGCAAATGAGGTAAAAACTGTAGGTTTCTACCTCGACTCTGCCTTGAACTTACACAGGCAAGTTAATGCCACCGCTTTGGCGACAGCATATAGGTGCAAAATAATCCACACTTGCAAATCATTCTTATCCACAGCCTACTGCATTACCTTAGCTAGAGCGTGAATTCTCTCAACTAGATTATTGCAGCGCACCGTATCTGGGCTCAAGTAAACCTAATATTAATAAACTTCACATACTACAGAACAATGCTTTAAGAACCGCATTAAGTATTCCAAGAAGACAACATATCTCGGAGGCCAGGCGTAACAGTAAATGGCTTCCAGTTAAGGATAGGATTCAGTTCAAATTGGCAACTCTTACCTATAAAAGCCTAATCAGCACAGCTTCCCCCTAAATACTTTATGGATAAATTTGCCAAAAATACATCAACATAACCTACCAGGACTTTGTACTCTTTCTGTTTGAAAGTCCCTAAATGTAAGCTTTAAAAAGTAGGAGATAGCAGTTTTCCTGTCATGGCAGCTCAGCGGTGGAACTTTCTTCCCTCTACCCTAAGGGCTGACCCTTCTTTCTACAGTTTTACAAAGCAAAAAACTGGCTCCTCACACGAGATCCATAACGCTTAGAAGTCTGTCATTATTATCTTCACCTAATTTAATATATTCTCTGCACAAACGTGTAACTTGTGATGTATCTTCCTCTGTATAATATTGTTACATTTTTGTTGTACATAATTATCTTGCAATTGTTCACCCTGTACTGTCTTTATGCCCTGTAACATGTATTCTAAACAACTTGTAACATGCCCAGATACCTTCAGGCTTGGCGCGCTATAGAAGTAAACAAGCAAACATTGGTAGCTGGCAGTATGGTATGCATTTGGACTAGACCTCCTGCTAACTTGGTAAGCCTTTTGGGTGCCTTAGCCACATCCTCAGGGTGAAAGAAATGTTATACAACAGTTATGCTGGCCCCAGTGTGTCTAGTGGCAGACGTGTCCTGATCATTGATGAGCACACAGTCTTTATAATACTCTTTTGTATCAGGAATAAAATTGTAGACCTCTATATTCTATTCTCACAGTCTCAAGGACACTAAAACTCTGATTTGAACTTCAATGGACTCTTCAGCATGAGTGTGAAAGCTAGCGCCTGTCATAGGAACTTAGGAACTTCTCCCTTATGGGTGAAGGGTAAGGAGACAGATGGGATCCCTGAAGGTTTAGCCTTTCATCTGGGATCCCCTTTCACATGGTCACCAGACCCACAAACCCCACATTTCCCAAAAGATCTTTGGAACAGGGGTTTCTGATAAACACTTTCTGGTTTGGATCCAGAGGTTTTTCACTAGCCCTCAGATTTTTGTGGGAATTTACCCTTGTGATTTTTGTGGGCCTCTTTTGGTGGGGGATTTGTGGAATGATCTTTTCTATCCTCCTTATGCTTCTTACGCTGCTCTCTTGTGAGGACCCCTCCTCTTTCTTGTGAGGAACCCCAGAATCCTTGTGATTAGCCATGTTGACTACCCACAAGTCAGCAGCCAGTGATAACTTTAGGGTTACGTTATTTAGAGTCAGCAAGGTCTCCGCTCTGGGGAAGAAGCATCAAACATGCTTTCTATTTATTTTTTTACTTATGTTTACTTGTTCTAACATGGCAAGACATATTATACCATCACAGGTGCTCACCTTGTGGCCCTTAATCCACCTATCTACGTTTTTCAGGTTTTCGCACAACAAGGTTGTCCACATGACTCCATACGTCGTCTTGTGGTCCCTAAACCCTTTCAGGTATTGGGAAGGGGTCTTCCCAACCTGGCCGAGAGCAGTCTTTACCAACTGGAAATCTTCTTTCAGCACAATTCAAATCCATCACAGCCATTATGGGGCAGCATAGAGATAACCCATGATACAACTTCACTCTCACGTATACCTTGCACTTTACATGTAAATTCAAAAGTACCCAACCAATCCAGAATATCAGTCTTTACATCAGACACACTCGCCAAATCGTGGGGAGATGAGGCTTCCTGAACCTGGAGGCACCAGGCAAAGAGGGCTCTGAAACATATGAGTTGACTTTTTCATGTCATACTTTTGCTGCATCGCTTTCTCTCGGAGTTGCAGCTCTTAAGTTCCCTTTCCCTCATTTCTGACTTTATTTCCAGTTTTCTGAATTCAAGTTGCATTTTAAGCTTTTCAATTTCCAGAACAAGTTCTGGCGTCCTATTTGGAGCAAATAAAGGTGAGGCTAAGGGAATGGAAGGTGGTTCAACAGGCATTACTGTATCGTCCTCACTTTCTTCCTCACTTCCTGGAAGATGACTAAGTGTTAAACCTTTTCCTAAATCATCTTGTCCCATGTCAATTCCTGGAGTAGGGGGTTACAGTCCTACTCGCAACAAGTTGGTGATCCAACAAGCTCTGGATAAATTCACTTTTCTTTCCTTTACCACCAAGGCCTCTATTTTTTACTGTAAAATTAATCAGAGCCTCTGCTTTAAAGTTTTCCATTGTTAAGGGATTTAGAAGTTACAGTATAGATAACCATATTTGTGGATAGATTTTTTGGACACGGGTACAACCAAGAGTCGATGTAATAAATCACTACTCAATCCCACCAGCTGTAACACAAGTGTTTTGGGGGGGGGGGGGCAGGAGGGGTTGGGAGTCCCAATGTCTTCCTAGATGTGACTCTATAAAACTATCCCTTGGTATAGAGGCCCCAACTATTGGTAGAACTCTGTACTACCCAAAGGTTTGGCAGAATGGCAGAACAGTCAGGCTCATTTTATGAGGACGATGTAAGCTGTAGGTCAGTATAGAGAAACCAGTAAATACATTAGTCCAAAGGAACACACTTGAAGTTATAGTAAAATATACATTTAGTTTATAGACACAAGGCAAGTAAATACTATTTTAGACTAACTAACACATGATAGAACACAATAGAAGCACACAATTGTTACAGAGAAAAGACAGCTATTACCGTTCCACTGTTAATAGTGGCTTTGTTACAATAACACTTGGTTATAAAGTCACTCAGACAAGTGTCTGTTGGAAGGAAAAGGGGTTATTCAACACTAATACCAGCAATGTATATCTTACTAAGGGTTCTTTCTCATAACTGCTGTTGCAACATCCCTTCGAGAGTCCCACTTTTAATCACCAGACTGACTAACCAGGAGACTGGGTCTGTCGCTGCTGCACTGGAAAGAAGCCAAATACATTTTATTCAAAACGCTTAAGGTACTTTGGGGCTAACGGTAGTACTTACCTCAAGCTGAATAGTCACTCCAGTGTGACTGGAGTGCGATACTAGGTGTCTGGCTGTTAACCCATATCCTTTGCCCAAGCCTGACCGCTTTTGTGGTCATAGGGAGTCCTTTGCAAGGTCCCTACTAGCTTTTATTCCTCTACAGCATTTTTCTTAAAAGGAACTATGTTTCTGATGCTTGTGAATCTGCTTACAATCATATGCTGTGCATATAGTCTGACATCTAGTGGTAAACAGAGTATTGCATTTTTTTTTTTTTTGGAAGATCAAAAAGGGACGTCGACATGGGCGTGACTGTAACACTAACCCGAACATGTAGTGTACCCAAAATCCCTCTCATGTCGAGGTCCCAACAGATTGTTTTATTCTGCTTAACTAGCCGGTCCCACATATGCAGAGCACGTACGAGTTTCTATTGCTGATCCTATTCTTCGGCGGTTTTCTTACCCTTCAACTACTTCGGCTGCTAGACAAGGATACTGCCCGCCGACACTCCTTCCTTGACTGCTTGGCGACTTATTTCCACATGGCCTTGGCCCTCCAGCCCGACCTTGCAGTAGGGAGAGTTGGGCCCTGTTCTTACTGACTTCTCTCAAGAATGCCTTTTCTTTACCCCTTCTTTTCCCTTTGGTCTGGCTGCTGATTCCCCCTGCTATGGAGGGAACACCTTTTTTAAATTCGTTTCCTTGGAAAGACACCTATCGACCATGCAATCAGTGCCTCCCTCGTGATCACGACGAGCATTAAAGTCTGAAACTTTGCCTGCCTAAGACCTTGAAAGACAGGTGCATGAAATGGTGGGAGGCCTACCAATGCAGAGCGAGAGTCACTCCCCCGCCGTCGCCTTGGACTATGAGTCTGTCGGCAGCCAAGGGTCTGAGTCAGAGGCCGTTGACATAACAGTGGAACCCTTGCATTCCCCGACAAACATGCCGCTGGCAGTGCAATGGGGGAAGTCGCACCCCGGGAAAAGTACACACATGCACCACCTGCACATAAGCACACAAACCCTCAACCTTCCTTGGCGCATCTGCCGAGAAAAGCTTCTAAGCTCCGCAGGCCTGTCTAAGACTTTGCCGGGGCCTTCTGTACCTCACGGTTCTGTGCATCTGCCATCGCGGCCTTTGTACAGCGATCAATGTTCTGCTCCTGTAGGCGCTCCATCTAAATCTGCAGCCTCCGACGCGGTAGCGTCAAGACATGCCGAAACGGGTCCATTCGCCAAACGCACTGCAGCAGGACCCAGCTCCACCTGCCCAGCCCTTTTTGCCCCTCCTGATGCTTCAGGCTCCTCCGAATAGACCAGAGATGCCTTTGAAGCCTGTATGATCAAAATGGCTGAGTTTATTCATTTGTGAGGCCAGTTTGATTAGATTTTGAAACGCCATAGGGCTGTTCATTCCTGTCCTTCCCCTCTGAAGTCAGGCTCCCCTCCCCAGGTGCTCAATTTGCATCCCTGGAGGAATCCCATCCTCAGGATCTCCAGTTGGATGTCTTTATAGATGACCGCGACTGTTAGGGAGAATTCTCTGAAATTTGCCGATTCCCTTCTACCTTAGAGACCCCCAGCACTTTTTCCTCACCCTCTCGTGTATTTTTATTGTGATTTGGACTGTTTCTTTTGACTTTGTAGTCTGACAACCTCCATAGGCATAATCTTTACATTGTGTCACACAGCACCTTCAGTGCAGTGGTTTAAATACCTTCTCTTGGTGAAACTACTGTTTCCATGAGCAGTGAAGTGAAATTCTGTAGTCTGCCCTTGCTGTTTGTCCTCCAAGCCGTGCCGCCCCCCCTCCCGCCAGGGATATTACTTTACTGCTGCTGGAGTCTGCCAGGGTGGAAGCTTGCAGGTGTTTCTGGCGCAAATTGGAGTCCCTGCAGTCCGCCCTTGCTTTTTGTCCTCCAAGCCCCGCCCCACCCTGGATATTACAGCTGCTGGAGCCCGCTAGGGTGGAAGCCCGCAGGGGTGAAAGGGTGGGGGTGTTTGCTCTCCCTTGGGAGTTCGCGCCCCGCAGGGATGGATTTCCAATAGGCGCATAAGGTCTTTGCCTGCAGGACAACCCTCATGAGATGAGCTTTATCTTCCGGGCTTTGAACTTTCTGGATTTCTCTCGTGTCAATGGAAATGGCTAATGTTATGGAAGGAGGGGCCCTCTGCCCCCCCCCCCCCCCCCCCACACTCTTTCTCATTAAATCTTCCCTCCTCTTGAACAACCACAGACCTATAGTCCCCCAGGCGCATTGGAAACCCATTATGGCCCGATGAAGGAAGGGGGGGGCCTGTCACTCAAAATCACGGCAGACACGCAGGACATGCAGGGTGGTGACAGGCAGGGGAATGGAGGTATAAAAGGGGTCTGTAATCTTGAGGGGGCTCTGGGGGAAACTATCTGTATTATCCTGCACCCACAGCCCTCAGGTGGCGGCCCCATCTCAACCCTCAGGGTTTCCCGGCTAACTGATCAGAACTTGCCTCTCGCCCCTGGACTGGCCAGTCTTCTCCTGGATGCAACTCTATCCACTGCTGACCTGTTGACTGATCTGGTAACCCCTGGGGGGGGGGGGCTTTGACAGTGTGGCCACTGCTGTTTTCCAAGATACTCTGGCCATAGGTTGTGAAAAGATCTCCAGGGACATTGAGAATGTGTTGGGCGGATGGATTTCTTTAGCTCCCTCTCTGGTCAAAGTCCACGCCCTGCCCTCCTTTCCCCCAAACCATGCTTCCTCAGTCCCACAACAGTCATTGGTACTCTCGGAAGTCCCCCCCCCTTTCCTCTGTGACCATGGCTGCTGACATAGGGGACCCGGTCTGTGAGGGAGTGGGTGAAGGAAAGCTGGCTAGCCCCCCTTCAAGTTCCTGGAGCGAGCTCAGGCCAGATGGTCCCTCGGGGGCTAGCTCTTTCCTACACCTTAGCCCCCTTAGGGTTCCTAAACCTCATAAAGAGGGAGATACCCGCCGGCCGGCTCTACCCTCCATTGTATCAGCCTACTTGCTCTTGTCAAGATTTGCGTTCTGAGTTGGTTGTGATTAAAAATCTGCTACTGACCCTGATTAAGGGGGTGTTGGGAACTAGAGGGATGGTAGGAGGGGGCTCGTTAGGGGACGGGTTTGAGGGGCCGAATTCAGCCAGTGCCATAGGGCCAAATCCTTCTTGCCCCTGTCCCCCCACCCCCCGTCCCCATGCTTTTGATTTCCCCACCCACGAAGAGCCGCACATTGGTGGTTCAACACCAAATGTTACTCCCATGGAGGGAGCCCACAGGGAGCCCAGCCATGGGGGGGGTGTGAGTCTCTACCACTGCGGAACCCTGTTGTGATGGTTGAGGGCAGGGCGCATTCAGCAGGGCAGCCGGCCAATGCATTAAACCCCGGCCACGGGAGGTCTTTGTCTAGGCATCATCTGTGAAGGACGTGGTAGTAATACAGTGTTCCTCCATGGGGTTCCTAAACTTTCTCCTGTTTCAAGAGAACCAAGGGATGCTCTTCTGAATAAATGCCTTCACTGGATGCGGGATGTGGAGGACACTTGGTTTGTGTCCAGGGGTTCTCTGCTAGAATGTACCAGGCTTTCCTCATGTTTTGCTAAATTGGACATGGTCAAACTGGTTCTAAGGGATGCTTATATGGTCAGGGATGTTGTGGAAAAATGCAACCGTCATGGGCGGACGAGACAAAGTGGGATTACAGTCCGTTCCTCCCTCGATACTGGACACCTGTTCCCTTTCGGTGACATCATTGGTAATCAACCCCTCTCAGGGGCAAATCTTATCCCTTTGGGCCCAAGGGGCGTTGGGCGCCTTAAGAGACATGGGGGTGGTGGTGGTGGTGGTTGTTGACCATGGGTCAAAAGCTTTGTTTGGTGGCATTTTTTGTGTTCTGATGTTTGTTGTAATTTTGCACAAGAAATGTATTTTTAGGCTGTACCTTGATGGCCTTTTTGGCCGAATAAAGTTGTGAAATTGACTTTACTTGCATTTTGTAGCTTTCTAGACCCAGCACCTTATGATAGGGAGCTAGAGGGGTTGGGTTTCTTAGTATCCACTTTGTATAGTGTCTCATGTAACGTTTTTGTTACCTTTTTTTACAATTAATGGCTGGTGGCAGTGGTTTACTTTTTACTACCATTGTGTATTTTTACTGCGGGCTGCGTTCGCAGCTGTAGTAAGGCACCCATGGGTGCCCATTTTGACAAATGCCTGGTCTTCTTTTTTCACCATTTCTTGTTGGAAAGGTCTTTTTATTTATTTATTTATTTACCGTCCCGGAAAGGTCCTCCTTGAGATTTACTCTGCGCGCCAAACCACAAACCAGGCTTGGTCCCTTTTGTTCGTTTTTGTCTTTGGCAGGATTCACGAGTGAAGCCCGCCTCTGGCTCCAGTATGTCTGGCAGGGGCAGGAAGTGAGGGAAGGTGCCTGAAACTCTGTGCTTAATCCCCTTGGTTACAGCAATGCACCCAAAGGTGATTTTGCCAGCTGGCTGTCCGGCAAGGACAGCCACCCTGTTGTGTGATTGACAGCTAGGCTGGAATGAATGGGAGAAACCTGCATGAAAGGCGAGGCTTTTTGGCTTGGATGGCAGTCGACCACTGGGCGAAGGAATGCAAAGAAGAACTTGGGAGAGATGCCTGCTGCAACGCCTGGACCTTTGGTTTGTCCGGCAAAGCCCTTCTGCTGTATTGAAGCTCCCAATTCACCTCGACTAGAGAAGCCCTGCAAGGACGACTTCTCCCTTTTTGAGTTGGTGGGTCCAATCAACTCCAAAGTAAGCCTGTCTGGACATCCTTTCGGAGCTGGCTGTATTTCCACTGCTGCTGGAACCGAAGGGCCAGGGAGAGGAACACCAGATGTGTGCGTTGCTTTTAATTCGGACCCGAGCGATAGGAAGATCCTCCGGACTTCCCTGATGCAGGACTGACCAAGCCTGATCCACCTCAACAGAGTGCTGGACCCCAGATGCAAGGAAAGTCTGAAGTGGTATCCGAGATCAGCAGTGTTGCTATTTGCTGTCGCGAGGAGCTGAAACATCGAAGAACTGCTGAATTGAAGTTTGCCCATTGCTGCCGCTGACTTTCCCATTGCAGAGCAGGAGTTCCCAGATGTCGTCCTTCTTGTCCCCACGACTGACGCCCAGGAACCACAGGATCTGCAGAGCTGTACAGGAACAGAAGCCAGCTGGAACAGTTTCTTCTAACCAGAGAACCTGTAAGTTCTAAGAGAACTTACCTCTTGTTGTGTAGACTTACTTGCTCTCAGTTGAGACCGGTCTTGGTTACCTTGCAGAGTTGCTAAAGCTTTGCCCTCACAAGTCTCCTAGCTTGTGGCCCTTCAGGTGTTCTATTTTCTACATACATTTCTAAAAACCCTGTGCAAGACTTTTTACCTACCTGCAAAAAAGATCTTCAGCTCCCCCAGACATTGAAATTAACATTGACTGTCCTGGCTCCCTGAGTGAGTCTTCTTACCTCGGACTCTGTGCTTTACCCTTTCCCCAGGAAAGGGTTAATTTACTGAACATTGGAGGTTTCACAAGTATTTGCCTGTTTTTGAATGTTTTGTTAACCTTTTGTTTTATTCCTCTATTTCTATCTTTTACACCAACCTCAGTATTGCTCTAAGTGTACCAGTGATAAATCAATGTCCACAGTGTCCTAGCTATTTAAGTCACTTGAGGGTGTAGGAAGTGTCTGTGTGCTATCCCCAATGGGTATCATATGATTTATAGAAACTTAATGTATTTTGAAGTATATTATAATTGTTACATATATTGCTCCCTTCTGAAGAAGGCTTATACAACTGACTGTGAAATAAATTAATAATTGTTTTGCCGAGAAACCTTATGTAAGTGTTTATTTGAATAACTACTGTGAAACTGTCCCAACATTACTGCTAACATTGACCCCTCTTGAGATAAGCCTGGCTGCTCAGCCACACTACCAACCTGTGTAGTTCAGACTTATACCAAAGTTTGGGGTCCCTATTGCCAGAAGTTCAGGGTTATTGTAGTGCACCCAAAGGGTACTGCATACAATCTTGCCTAACACCGACCAAGACTTATACTATGTCCATGACCCTACCTATCATGACCAGACTGGAACCCTGCAGATGGTCAGGGCATATGGCACTCCACACCCCCACATGACCATGACCCTGTGAACATTTTTTGGGATGCTCCTCCTGTCACTCGACCTGGGGACTCCTCATCTATCGGCGACTAAATGCTTTTTAATAACCTTCTTAAGGTATCTGATCATTCTAAAATCTCCACACAAGAAGCCGTCCCTGACTCAGACTTTATTGAGAACCTCCTTAAAGAAAAGGTCCCAGTCAGCCAGGATTTTCCCCTGTTGAGCTTGAAGAAATGCTTGGCCCCTCCTTGCTAACGCCATAGCTCACTTGTGCTGTCAGTCCCAGAGTGGACCTTCTTTTTTTTTTTTTTAATTTTTTTAAAAAAACATTTTCTGCCCAGCACTTTCAGACCCGCTATACATCAGGAGCCATGCCGTCCTGGACTCCCTAGTCGTCGCAACTACACGGAAAGGGGCGGGAGTGACGCTATATTCGTCTGAATGTTCCCCTCCTGACCAGGATTACACAATGTACACCCTTGGCAAATGTGTCTCCGCCTCTGCCGCCTTTTGCACTCAGATTGCCAACACCAGGCTCCTGGCGAGCTACAATGACGTTAACTGGGGACTCGTACAAGACCGCCTCAAGATGTTCCGTAACCCGCTTCCACATGCCTTCTAGCCGTAGTTGCAGAGGAACGGCAAGACACGCGAAACATTCTTAATACCCTAGAGACTGCCGAAACTGCAGGACGAGTCCTTGCCCAAGTACCACTTGTGGCTGAATAATTCAGGGTTTAAGCTGGAGACCCAGGCTTCCCTCATCAATAAAACGGCAGAGGATGCCAGCCTTTTCGGTAAGGCGGCTGATGATGCTTTGGAAACACCCAAGAAGGAGCATGAGATCTTAAAATCACTCAATCACATCTTGGCCAAGCCCTTCGCCCAGGGAGGAACTTTCGCAGGCAGTTCTCCCGTTCTCCACAAGGATGGTATATCTCGGGTAGGGAGTGGGGTGCAGAACCTCTGAGCTTCAGGGCAGGGCTCCCCCAGTGGTTTTCATTCTCCACAACGAAGAGGGTTTAGACGAGGGAAAGGCAGAGGTAGAAACTTTGCTTCCAGAGGTTCACCAGCCTCCACCTCCAAATGACTCGGCGGTACAGGGTCCTCTCCCACATTTCCCCAGTCGGGGGATGCCTAACAACTTTTACCAATATGTGTGTGGGGGGAATCGCATCAGATCAGTGGGTACTCCAGACAGTTGCCGATGGGTACTACATCGAATTCCTCCAGCCACCCTGCTACCATCCACCCGGAAGCAGGCGACTGTCACCAGACCATCTGCTTATCCTGTTGGTCGAGATCCAGGTCCTGCTGTAAAAGGGGACCATCGAAGTTGTCCCTCATCTCCAGGTAAACAAGGGTATTTATTCAATATACTTCCTTGTACCCAAACCGAAGCATGCGCCCTATTTTAGATCTGCATACTGTGAACAAATGTCAAACCACAAACGTACTGTATAACGGCTCCTCAGGAAGTAATCCCACTGCTGCATCAGGGTGATTACATGGTCACCTGCTAAGCAGAGACTTGCACCTACCCATAGAGCACAAGTGGCACTTGCAAGAGTACATTCTACTCAACGTCTTTGCAGAATGGGGTTTTCCATACATCGACTTGTTCGTGACTCTGGAGAACTCCCAATGCCCAGACTATGCCTCCAGGTATCCGAAGAGACGGTCAGAAGGGAACGGTCTCTATATAACAAGGTCCGGGAAATGTGCTTACTTTTTCCCCCCGATTCCCCTCCTCAGCAGCATAGTGCACAAGATGCACCAGGAACAAGTCACAATGATCCCGGTGGCACCAATGTCGGCTCAGCAGCCATGGTTCTCTCATCTCATGAGACTGTCAGTCTCCCCTCCCAGAAAACTGCCATGCCCGTATAACATGCTTTCACAAGATTGGGGGCATGGGGGAGGGCACTGCTTTCGTGCCCCCAAACACTCCACTTAGCAGCTTAGCTCCTGAAGACCTAGAGTTTGGGCATCTCCAACTCACTCAGAGATGCATGGACATACTTAGAGAAGCACAGAAACCCAACACTAGACCTAGTTACTCCAATAAGTGTAAACATTTAGTTTTCTTTGTATTGCACCAGAACGTCAATCCTATTAACTGTTCTAAAGATACAGTCCTTTAACTAACACACATTTTAGACTCGGGACTTCAATTCCCTAAAGGTCCACCTTGACGCTCTCTTTGCGTATACCACATCTCGGAGCAAGGTTTTGTGGGGCAAGATTCCTGTGATTAAAGCCTTTATGGAAGGGGTGAAGAGACTTCACCCTCCTATTTCCACCCCAACACACAGGTGTGACATGAATGTTGTTCTCACCAGATTAATGGGACCTCCTTTTGTATCCATGCACAAGGCTAGCCTTAATGCCCTCACCTCTAAGACTGCCTTTCTGGTGTCCATTACCTCGATACGGAGAGTTAGTGAACCGTCGGCCCCCTCAGTTTAGAACCCATTCGTGACTGTTCACAAAGATAAGGTGGTATTATGCACACAGCCACACTTTGCACCTAAATTCATCTCGAAGTTCCATGTGAATCAATCCAATTTCCCACTTTCTTTCAAAACCCCACTAATTCAGCAGAAGAGCCTCTGAGAAAGACCAACAAATTATTTGTCTCTGTGGCAGCTGGTAGAGAAGGGGACCCTGTATGTGACTCGGCTATTTCCAAATGGATTGTTCAATGCATCACACGGTTACTTTCTAGCCAAGATAGATCTACCCTTTATGCCTAGAGCTCACTCTACTCTGGGCACAGGGCCTACCATAGCATTAATTGCAAATGTTCCTCTAGATATCATTTGCAAAGCAGCAACCTGGCGTTATGTTCATACTTTCACGGAGCACTACTCCTTAGACACACTCCAATTCTCAGGTGAGACAAGCATGCTAAGACCTCTTTGCTACTGTTCCTTCACACATCTCACCACCATAACCAGGTACTGCTTGCCCCGTAATTGTATTTCTGATGATTGTATATGCTTAGATTCACATGCGCCCACCCTTCCTCCCCTCTTGGAGTACGAGGAATATGGACATCTTACACCTTCTTTTCTTCTGTACTCACTAACACACTCTAAGGCTCCCTCACGGCAGAACAAAAACAACCAGTGGGACCTTGACGCATGAAGGATTTTGGGTACACTACATGTCACGTTGGGGATAGTGTTAGTCACACCCATATGGACGTCCCTTTTCGATCTTGGAAAAAACGATGCAATACTCCTACATGTTGGACTATATGCACAGCATGTGAATCTAAGCAGGTACAATCATCAAAAATACGAGAACAGTGAGTAATGTATGTCATCCTGAGGAACTTTTGCCTTTCTAGTTGCATGACTTTTGCACCCCTCTTCAACTGACTTTTGAAAACTCTGAACCTAGTTAGGTAATGGACTGCTAAAGTGCTAGAAGCCTTGAAAAGTCTTACTAAAGTATACATTGCTAGTATTAGTGTCGAATAACCCTTTTTCCATCCAACAGACACTTGTCGGAACGGCTAGCGAGGCGGAGGGAGCGTTTCTCCAGGACTCCGCCAGAACACATCAAGGAATAAGTGGGAAGGAAAATGAAGGCCAAGTTGAGTAGTCTTTTTCAAAGCACCCCGCAAGGGTGTTTCCTTCCACGACAAGACCCCCAGGTTGAGCGACCAGTCAGCTCCTACCACCAGTCAGGGTACCACGGCTCCTTGGGGTACTTGCCTATCGGCTGAGGGATCCACGTAGCCTCCCGGGCCCAAGGGCTCTCGTACCGAGAAATGTCCAAAGCGGCTTCGCCGTGTTACCGGGCCAAGACCCGAGGCAGCGCCTACACGCGATACGGCCCTTGGACATGGGCCAGGGAGTGCTAAGCCTGCCAGGTCTACATCTGAGGTGCAGAAGCAGAACAAACCTACGCTTTCAAGCAAACTGGTAGAGGCACATGCCAGTACCTCGACGGATACGCAGTTCCCGTGGTTGTTGGTCCAGGACAAAATGGTGGCTCTGACAGGCAAGATGGCGCAGCGTACGGAGGCTCGCCCTTCAGTCAGAGGAATCCCAGGTGGTCATGCCTCCAGCACCGAGGCACGACTTTGCGCTAAGGGTAGAATGGTCTCCCATGTGTACACCAGAGATACCATGGTGTACCGCCTACCCGGGGCCCTCATTGTCGGTGTGTTACACAGTGGTGAGTTACTCTCAGGGCAGGCATGGCACAGGAAGAGCTCAGCCTTCCGCCTGCTACGCCAACACGGCAGTAGCGTGCGTCTTCAGCATGCGAGGACTGCTTCTTTGACAAGTTCCTGACTCTGAAGCCTCCACAAATGGCGGGCATCTGAAGATATAATAAAGGAGATGATTCTTCCTGCGCCTCTACAGCCTCGGGCTCCAGTACAGCATCCGGCACCGCCCTGTGTTCCGGTGATCTCTCTGCCCACACCAGTGCATGGTCAGCCGATGGCCCAGTTGCCTCTCATCTCCGGCTCCTGCGCAGCCTATAACTGCAGTCTCCACTTCCTCCTACTCCGCAGGCCGGAGATCCCATTGACGGCACAGCCGAGCTGCAATGTAGATCAGAGGTGTGGAACCCCTGCCAAGACACCAAGAGCCCACGGACAAGGTGAAACAGAAGAGGATGGTGGCACCATGTCATGACAGGCTAGCGGGAGTGGTAGAATATCTAGGCATACCACTACCTCATAAGGAGATGCTAGAGGCTGGGATCTTAGTCAAGCTCCTTACCATCGAAGCAGTGACCAGATCGGACATTCCTCTGTAGAAGGATGAAGGAACTGGGCAAAGCCCCACTCCACTCAGCCCACCAACAAGCGCCTGGATGCCAAATGTAGGCTGGCTGGCGGGGAAACGCTACTGCTATCTGTTCATCCTCAGCCACATTCCTCTGTGATTGTAGCAGCTTACATGTATGCCATGCAGGCATCCAAGTTGTCTGCCTCGACCAAGAGACAGTGCTAGCACCTCACTTGCTCCTTGAAACACTTGTGTATTGGCGCGTTATAAATGCCTTATCATATATAATGAATTAGGCCTTTTAGATAACACACTAAACAAGTAAAACACCTACTCAACATATCACATGAACACTTCTAAAATTGATAGATAAAATGCCCTTAGGGGGGAGAGAACAGTATTTGATTCAATGACCAGTGAAACATTAACTTCTCAGATGCATAGCAATATAAAAAACTATTCAGAATAATCGCATAACTGCTCCCTTAATTCTTATAAAGTCCAACACTGAGATGGTTTGGGGCCTTGTGCCCATATGTCGTCAATTCGGTAAGTTTATATAGATACTTGTAGTGCCAGTAATTCTGTTTAATAAGCATTATTAAAACGTTGGTTCAGATCGGGACTTCATTCAATTCCGCCACACTAGAATAGGCCTAGGGAGTGATCCTTAACGCAGTATCTACCACAAAAGTTCCGGTCAGAGTGAGTTAGGGTTGGGACTTCACAACCTTGTTAATATGGGAGACGGGGGTGGGGGGGGCAACACGTATGTCAACTTACCCCCACTTGTCCCCCCTCTGCTCAGAGTTCTGCAGATACCACCTGTGGAGGTGCCAAACTTTGTTGCTGCTTGTTCTTCTGTACTGGCTGTTTTTGCGAGGGTTACTAGACCGAAGAGATACTTTGTTTCACAGGATTTCGTTTCGGTCAGATGTGTTACTTGGGAATCTGTTCCTGGCAGCTTCCAGTAGAACAGCCAAATGAATAAGCCCACCAGGTGAGCAGGAGATCACACCGCGCTGCACTGCAGGAGCAGTGCTATTCCCCACTGCAGCTCCATCTGCAGAGAAGGTAAGCCTGTGTGCATTAACATGCACTCGCGGGCGCTCACAAGGACACGGAAATATTTTCATTAAGGACCGTCAGCCCTAGCACTTCATCAACAGCCTAGGCTGCCACATGTTTCTGTGCATTACTTGACGACCTGAATGTATTGAGAACGTTCCCACTCGCCGCCATCGGGAGCCACGAGGCTTACCACACTGTAGGAGGAGCTCCCACTGCACTACTTCCTTGTTCCACCTATGCTGATTGGTTTGCCTCGATCACAAAGACCAATCAGTTTTTGCCGGCAGGCAGAGCCGGCTTCTGCAACAAAGGCTTGCAACTAAGGCTACACGCCTGTCCAAGCCTCTGAGCCAGGAGAGCTAGGGGAGCCCCCCATTCTAACATCTGCTCCGCATCACACACAATTTGCAGTAAGTCCTCCTTACAAGCATATGAACTATCACGATTGTCTTCTAAATATCCACTGCCTGATGGCACCGCCTCTTGTTAGGCACGCTACCGCAGCAGCGGCATGCGCCACCAACTGCACGTAACACACCAATTGTTGTTCTAACAGCCAAATATTAGCTGCTCACCTATTGTAGCATGCCCTTTCTGCTCATAGATCTGCTATACGACACTCGTTACTAGTCATTGTGTCCCGATCTCTCTGCTACATTGTACAAGCCTAGGATCAAACCAGCTCCCATCCTACTCAGCGCCATAGAGTGGTCACGTTCCCCACGCCAATGTACTCGATGTAACATTCAAGCAGCCTTACCTGCTCCGACACAGCTCGCGTACAAGCTCGGCCTGCTGAACTGCACATTACATAATCTAACTTGCCCGATGCCTGCCTTTTGAAAGTATGCCCACCTTATCTGCATGCTGCCTGCCTGATTGGGCCACTGCCCTGCTCTCTAACATTGCTGCCCACCCTGTATTGTGCCATGTCAACACTGTAATGTTTCAGATTTGCCTCATGCCTGCTTTCTGAATAAGCTCTGCCCTCCTTAATTGTACTCTGCTTGCCCGTCTGGGCCACTGCCTTGCTCTCAAACATTGCCGCCCACCTTGCATTTTCCTATGCCGACATTGTAATGCATTTTGAACACTGCCCTCCTGATTTGTATTTTACCTACTATATTCTTGCCCACTGCACTGCTCTACGAATATCGCCCCCCACTCTGAAATGTCCGATGACCAAATTGTGATGCTTAGAGCGAAACTCCTTGTAAAGCAATGCCACCCCTTATTTGTACGCTCTGATTAACTGCTACTACTTTGAAATTATATGCTGCCCGCCTGAAGGCACACCCCATCATGTGTACTCACCAGTCCACTCAAATAAAGGCCAGGGTAACAGACTACAACACCTCACCCTACATTGCAGTACCCACACCTAACATGTCTCGTACACTCCCACAACGTACCACCAACACCATCCCTTCCAGCGCTAACCATAGGCTCACCCACCACGAGATCAATACCTACTTGTACAGTCCCCAGGCCGACTCTACCACTCGCCCAAAACGTACCACCCACACCATCCCTTACAGCGCTAACCATAGGATCACCCACCACAAGATCAATACCCACCTACTCCGTTCCCATCCTACAGAGTACCACCCACAGCACACCAACCACAGCACACAAACCAATGCTCACCCTATGCCCCTCCACCTGAGAAACCAAAGGCTAGGCACCCGATCGCACCGCCTCTTAGTCATCCCTAATACACACCATGCTAAGTCACGGTGTGCAGTTATATTTCGAATGTAATCATTTCGAAAGTCATAATGTCAAATATTATTTCGAAAATATAAATGCTGAATATACAAAAAGTCAAATTTTCTTTTTTTTTTTTTTCGAATAAATGTCCATACAAGGTAAGTGTTTATACATATTCAATATTTTATTAATCAGTAATATTGGTTTATATTTAATTATAAATACTTTAAATATAATAACATTATAAATATAATATATAATACCATAAATATTTTATTAAAGATTACTACAATGAATATTTAATTAATAGATTCATAATTTTATAAATTACAAGTGTATTTTGCAACTTTGAATAAACAGTATGATTTCACCGCTAGATGGTGCTATTGGATTACAAACGGTAATGTAGATTTTATTTGTTATTTACGTAACGTAGTGTTAAGTTGACGTGGGCGCCATTTTTAAAGTCCAGTTCGGATCCGTTTTCCTTGCGTTCGGGTCTCCGTGCTGCGTGTTCCTGTATTTTTTGGTCTTGGATGTTTTTTTTTCTTGGATTTCTTGGACTTTATGGATTTTTTTCATCATATGGACTGTTCCTGTTAGATCGTGTATTCCTTCTTCGGCTTTTTGGATTTTTACACTTTTTCTGGCTGGATCTACCTTTTTCACCGTGGATTTAGTTTATTTATTTATTTTTTTTTCCCTTGGCTGGCGTTTACTTTGATTATGGATTTCGACTTTTTCCTTGGTGGATCTCATTTTTATTTTCCTTCGGACTGGGATATGGATTTCGAGATCGTTGGATAGGTTGGGTTGGTCTCTTTTGTTACGTTTGGATTCGCTATGCTGGATCGTGGACTCTTCAAAACCGTGAGTTTTTTAACATTTTAAATTGTATGCAATAGAATCTAAGTAGTTTTGTTTGTCTTCTCGGTTAAACTGTTTCACTATTTGCTCAATTATTTGGTCCTAGTCCCTGTATTTTTTCCTTTTTAAATGGGTGTTTGCAAGCGAAATGCTCTGATAGTCGAAATTCTTGATGGGATTGTTCACATATTAAGGCTTTTAAAAAGTGCCACAAATTTGGGTTTTTCGTGTTAAGTCTTGTTAATTCTGTTATGCCATCCCCTTCCAATACGGCGTGGTAGCAATTCCACCATTTTATATTATATTTAGGTCTTCGTCTAGTGCCACTTCTTGTCAACTGTCCCAACCAAGTGTTTTCCATGTAGTCCAACTCCGAATTTTCCTCTTCCTTATTTTTGAAATATTCACTGTCTATTAAATGTTCTTAAAATTGTATAACGTTTTCCTCCTTTACAAATGCTAAAGCAAAACGTTTTTTAATATTGTGTTGATATGCACTGTCCTCTGTGTATTTTGTGTGGAGTCCTAGTTTTTGCAGTTTTTTCCAAATTGCCTGCGTGGAATGAAAAAAAATCCCTTAATTTGAGCCATTTCAAAATCCATGATGATATTTGTAGGTGTTTCTGGTATTGCGTCCTTAACTTTTTGAAACACATTTTTGTAGGTATCTTCAGTTTTTTTGGGCATCAAGACGTATACTAGGGGTATGAGATGGTTATTTATGGATCCATGTATAGTAACAAACTGTTGGAATAGCTGGGGGCATGTCTTGAAAGTCGCGTCACTTTGCCACATTTCGCATCCACTAAGTTGTTTAAAATTGTTTGCTGTTGAAAATATTAAAATGTTTTCAACTTTTATTTCTATTGTTGCATGATGAAAATGTTCTCCCTTTTCTGTTCTTAATATATCTGGGATGTTTATATCGCTGTAAATTCTGGGTGCTGGTGGAAGATGTTCTTTCTGTTGCTTTGTCCTGTTCACTGTACGCTGCATGTGCTTTTCTGCAGGCATTTGTGCTGAGATGTGTAATGGCATTTTGTCACAGATTCTCGCAATTACAGACCCGCTGGCCTCAGTTGGGTTTTCTACTGCCTTTCTCTTTAGTTCATTCAGAGTTTTTTAAATTATTGTATTGGTTCTATCTGGAAGATGGTTGTGTTCTCCTTTTTTATATTGGAAGTTTCAGTTATTACCCTTGCTGTACATTTTGTTTTCCCATTTTCCCTGCACTTACAATATGTTCGTTCATTTTTGTGGGATTCCTTATTATAAACGTATCCATCGTAAATTAGTTGTTGTCCTCCCTTCTGCGAAGTTATTTCTGATGTTTGTTAATCTGCTTAGAATCACATGCTGTGCATAGGTCCGACATCCAGTGGTCACTGCGGAGTATTGCATTTTGTTTTTCGTAGTCGAAAAGGGACGTCGACAAGGCGTGTCTGAAATACTATCCCTATAGTGACGTGCGTTGTACCCACAATCCCTCACGCGTCGAGGTCCCTCAGATTGTTTTTTTCCGCCCAGCTACTGGTCGCCTTTACGCAGAGCTCCTCGAGAGACATTGCAGATTCCATCTCCTCGACCTTTGGTCGTTTTCCTATTTAATATATAACATATCGATCCCTCCCTCGACGCAGTTGTGAAGCTGTCTCCGCCGAGCAAGATCTTCGACGGAGGGGACGAGCGGAGGAGATCATTCGGCGTTGCCGAACACGTGGCCTGGCCTCGCAGGCCAAATACAGTAGGGAGAGTGGGGTCGTGGGACATCTCTGGTTCTTTTCTGAGAATGCCTTTCCTTTTCCCCTTCCTTTCCCTTGGGGTCGTTATCACGATTTATTGCCTCGGCTATGGAGAGGACACCCTTTAGGTTTTGCCCACTTTGCAAGGGCAAGTTTACTTGGAAGGACAAGCATTCACGGTGTAACCGCTGCTTGCCCCTCGATCACAAAGAGGAGGGTTGCGCGGCTTGTCGGCTTCTGAAGCCAAAGACTCTAAAAGACCGTAGGGTCAAGAGATGGGCAGCCTACGCTATGCCGAAGGCCGATCCTTCACCCGCCGCTGCTACCACCGACAGTGACGAGGAACGTGATAACACGACCTCCGCTACGGAAGTCGTACACCCCTCTAAAGAGCGCTTGCGCTCTTTGTCGTTTGTCCCCGGCCCCGACGGGCTCGGCTCACGCCCTGCTTATGGGGATGAACACCCCGGCGACACTGACGCACACGATACCACACATAAGCACACAACCCATAGCTCTTCTTCGTCGAAGACGAAGAAAGCATCAGCGCCCAAGGAGACGCAGGTTCCACCGGCGGCCTCCTCGGACCGTTCAGGTTCGAAGCCCCTCTCGCAACCCCAGCCGCGACCAGCGACTGGGCTTTCGGCAAATAAGGGCGCCGCCCCCAAACCATCGGCCGGCGCGCACCAGCAGAGAGCGCACGCCGCCGTAGAACGATCGACACCCGTAACGTCGAAACCACAGCCCTCCGCTGACAAACGAATCGCAGAGAGCTTGGCGAGGATCGTTGTAGCCGACGCCCAGAATCGTACGCCGAAAGACACGTCGAGTGCTACGCAGAGGTCGAAAGACACGCCGAAAAAGCCCGAAGAAAGACAGTGACTACCCCCTTCAGTCGGGGGGACCCCCAACACACCGGAAGGCTTTTCAGAAGGCGACGGGACACTTTCCTCGACGTTATGGGAGAGGTTGAGCCGTTTTCAGCTAGATGACACTAATTTTCCCCCGCTAGACCGCTCAGGGGTACCCCATTAAACCATGGAAAGGCTCCATCTCTGCATGGAGAGAATGGAGAGGTTTATGAAGACCCAGAACCCTCCCACTCCCAAGAGAACAAGAGAAGGGCCTCAGGAGGACCCCAGGGCCAAATATCCGAGACTAGTCAATCCCCAGCAGGACACAGCCTCAGACTTCCATAATGTGTATGACCTCACTGGTGAGGAACAATACTTGGAGGAGGAGGATGAATTTGTGGACGATGAAGAGGGACAGAACCAGGAGGAAGGTCTGGAAGACAGTCCAGACATGGTAGGAGAATGCTTCAGAGAAAATCCAGAAGAAGGACCTTCTCATCCCTGGCAATCCCCATCAGTATATTCGGACACTGATGTCCTGAACCTAAATCCTCCTGACAATTCACCTGTTAGAAACACGTCTCCCATTGACGATCAGCACACATTCAATGCCCTGTTGCGCAGAGCAGCAGCACATTTCGAAACTGGACACTGGGGAGATCTCTCCTTAAATAGACTTTGTGGAAAGAGTAATTAAGGAGAAACCCCCAGTCAGCCAGACCATTCCACTCCTCGCTTTAGTGAAGAGAATAATCATCCCTTCGCTATCCACACCCGCACTAATCAGAGGAGTTAATCCAAGAATTGAAAAACTTTTCACTCCTTCACCCTCAGACCGCTGTACATCAGGGGACATTCCATTCCGGATTCCGTTGTAGTAACTAATACAAGGAAGAGGGCAGGGGTGCCGCTGTCCACCAGCGAGGCACCACCTGACAAGGAGGGTAAGCGGTTATATGCCCTTGCTAAGAGAGTCACATCCTTGGCTGCCTTTTCGGCAAGAATTGCGAACAACAATTCTTTGCTAGCTAGCTATGCGGACGCGCAGTGGGCCAAACTGTGCAAAGACGCCGAAGAAGCGCCGGAACCACTACGTACACGCCTGCTATCAACTATTGACGAAGGAACCCAGGTCAACCAGAGTATTGTAAAGAACTCTCTGGATGCTGCAGAGACAGCGGGACGTTCCCTGGTTCAGGGAATACTCCTAAAACGCCATGTATGGCTGCGCAACTCGGGGTTCAAACCGGAGACACAAGCGTCTTTAATAAATAAACCTGTTGAAGACTCAAACCTCTTTGGGAAAGCGGTGGATGAGGCTCTGGAGATGGCTAAAAAAAGAGTTCGATACTATCAAAACTCTTGACCAGATCTCTAAGCCCACTACCAGACGCGGCTATGGCAACAAACGCTTTTTTTCGTGGCCAACAGCAGAATCAGCAGCAACAGTACCCTGCCACCAATTACCAGACCAATAGTGGGCAGTACAGCCAAAGAGGCCAGCGCCGGGGCAAAGGGAGAGGTCGGGGCCCACCCCCAGAGGCTCCCAAGCCCCCAACAACACCAAGTGACGCGAAGATTCGCGTCCCCTCCCATGCAACACCGGTCGGGGGCCGGATAACATCCTTTCTTCCAGCATGGGAGGGAATGACGTCAGACCGCTGGGTACTTTCCACCGTAGCCCACGGATACTGCATCGAATTCAACAGTTCCCCAACATACAGACCCCCGAGGGGACGACGCATGACACCGGAACACCTTGCCATCCTTCTCCAAGAAGTACAACAACTGCTAGAAAAACGAGCCATAGAGGTCGTGCCTCTATCTCAGGTAACGGAAGGTATTTATTCAGTGTACTTCCTTGTACCCAAAAAGGATCTAACCATGCGCCCTGTATTAGATCTGCGCCCAGCGAACAAGTTTATCAAACCCCAGAAGTTTCGTATGGTGACCTTACAGGAAGTGATCCCACTGCTATCACAGGGAGATTACATGACAACATTGGACATGAAAGATTCATACTTTCATATTTTAATGTTGCCAGCGCACAGAAGATACCTCAGGTTCATGATAGAGGGCAAACAGTACCAGTTCAGAGTGCTACCCTTCGGCATAGCATCAGCACCAAGGGTATTCACAAAGGTACTGGCAGTGGCAGCGGCCCACCTGCGCAGGTTGTCCATCCCAGTTTACCCTTACCTCGACGACTGGCTCATAACAGGGGATTCTTACGAAACATGCTTCTCCAATACCCAAAAGACTGTAGACCTTTTGTTCCAGTTGGGCTTCTCCATCAACAAAAAGAAGTCTAGCCTAGACCCCAGCCAAATCAAACAATTCCTAGGGGCTCTAATTCTAACAAAGGGCGGCCTCGTCCTCCCCTCCAATGAGAGGGTCCAAAACATGCTGTTTCAGATCCCTCAATATGTGACCGGTCGAGAGGTGACGGTACGCAAAGCAATGCGCTTGCTAGGCATGATGGCGTTGTGTATTTATTTGGTACCTCAAGCGCGCCTGCGCCCTATGCAAGAGTGGCTCAACAACCAGTGGTGTCAGGCCAGCAGACTATGGGACGATCTAGTGGTGGTCTCGCAGGCCTTGGTTCTCTCGCTAAGGTGGTGGACAAAGGAAAACCTGGAAAGAGGGAAACCCTTTGCCACACCCGCGGCGGAAGCCACTCTAACCACAGACGCATCCCTCACAGGATGGGGGGGCTCACCTCTCCCATCAGACTGCTCACGGAGTGTGGACTCCGAACGTAGCATCCAAACACATAAATCTACTGGAGCTACTAGCTGTGTTCAAGGCGCTAAAAGCCTTCCAGGAACACCTACAAGGCAAGACTGTGTTGGTCCTTACAGATGGCACCACAGCCATGTACTACATCAACAAGCAGGGGGGCACCCACTCTCCAGGACTGTCCAAACTGGCCCAAAATATATGGAAGTGGGCTCTTAAACAAAACATGTTCCTACTGTCACAACATGTACCAGGGGAACTCAATCTGCTGGCAGACCAACTCAGCAGAGATTTCCCCCTGCCCGAAGAGTATGAATGGCGACTGCACGAAGACATCGTCTTCGACGTCTTCACACAATGGGGATTCCCAGAAATAGACCTATTCGCAACCCTGGAGAACTCACAATGCCTAAGTTACGCCTCCAGGTACCCCCAGAACCAATCCAAGGGGAACGTTCTATCGATGCAATGGTCAGGGAAATTTGTTTACGCTTTTCCCCCGACTCCCCTTCTCAACAAGGTGGTGCACAAGATGCACCAGGAACAAGTGACCATGATACTGGTGGCCCCAATGTGGGCCCGACAGCCATGGTTCGCTCACTTGATGGAGATGTCTCTATCTCCCCCAGTGAAACTCCCCTGCCCGTACAACATGCTGTCACAAGACAAGGGCAGGACTCTGCATCCATGCCCCCAGAACATGAACTTAGCAGCTTGGCTCCTGAGATCATAGAATTCGGACATCTACAGCTCCCGCAGAGATGCATGGACATCCTCAGGGAAGCCAGAAAACCTAACACTCGCCACTGCTATTCTAGCAAGTGGAAGAGATTTGTCATCTGGTGCAGATGAAAAAGCATCAACCCGATTGACTGCTCTCCCACACATATTGTTCTATACCTGACCCACTTATTGGATTCAGGTCTAGTGTTCAATTCCATTAAAGTCCACCTAGCGGCACTTTCTGCATACACCACTTCCCAACTCAAGGTGCCGTGGTGGAAGATCCCTGTTATAAAGGCCTTCATGGAGGGAGTAAAGAGAATACACCCCCGATAGCTGACCCAGCTCCCGGATGGGACCTTAACGTGGTACTTACCAGACTCATGGGCTCACCATTCGAACCCATGCACAAAGCATCTCTTAAAAGACCTCACTCTTAAGACTGCTTTTTTAATAGCCATCACCTCCATCAGGAGAGTAAGTGAACTACAGGCTCTTTCTGTTCTAGACCCCTTCGTTACAGTTCACAGAGATAAGGTGGTTCTACGCACGCACCCAAGGTTTGCTCCGAAATTCATCTCGAAATTCCACGTAAACCAGTCTATAGAACTGCCAACGTTCTTTCAAAATCCTTCCAACTTGGGAGAAAAAACTCTACACACACTAGATGTGCGCAGAGCGGTCATGTTCTACATGGAAAGAACCAGACCACTGAGGAAGACTAATCAGTTCTTCGTCTCGGTGGCAGCAGGAAGAGAAGGGGATGCCGTTTCAAAGTCCACTATTTCTAGATGGATTGTTCAATGCATCACTCTCTGCTATACTCTTGCTAAGAGAGAACTGCCCTTCAAGCCAAGAGCACACTCTACTCGAGGCACGGGGGCGTCCATAGCATTCATTGCAAATGTTCCCCTTGAGTCCATCTGCAAAGCGGCTACCTGGAGTTCTGTGCACACCTTTACAAAACACTACTGTCTAGATGCACACTCGAGATCTGACTCCCAGGTGGGACAGGCAGTATTAAGACATCTTTTCTCTACTGTTCCTTCTCATAACCCACCGCCAACTCCGGGTACTGCTCGCTAGTCTATGCACAGCATGTGATTCTAAGCAGATTAACAAACATCAGAAGACAATGCATTACTTACCGTAAAAGCATTTCTGATGGTTGTATCTGCTTAGATTCACATGCGCCCACCCTTCCTCCCCGCTCGGATGGAAGGAGCATAGACTTCCTTTTATATCTCTTTTCTGTACTCACTCACGTCTAGAAGGCTCCCTCAGGGCAGAAAAATACAAACAGAGGGACCTCGACGCGTGAGGGATTGTGGGTACAACGCACGTCACTATAGGGATAGTATTTCAGACACGCCTTGTCGACGTCCCTTTTCGACTACGAAAAACAAAATGCAATACTCTGCAGTGACCACTGGATGTCGGACCTATGCACAGCATGTGAATCTAAGCAGATACAACCATCAGAAATGCTTTTACGGTAAGTAATGCATTGTCATATTCCACGTTTTCTGTCATTGTAAATCTAAAATAACGAAAAAAATGTTTCACTATTTCTGTCACACATTACGGGTAGTATACTTTTCGAATTGACTATTTAGTTACATATCTGTTATGGTAATATTACCTGTATTTGCCTGAAGTAGTTGCACTGATCATCCTTTAGTGAGCTCTGACGTTAGGTTCTGTCAGGTATTGACGTCATCTGTTCCTTGGTATCTAGGTAAGTTTCTTTACTCTTGGCTTTCATTTATTCGTTTAACCCTTACTAATCCTCATTTTGTGGGATTTTTGTTATTCATAATGTATTATATTCACGGATGGCGACACGGATCTGTGAGGGGGTCTCTGGGGGGGTTTCGGGTGGGGGGGATCCCCTCCCATTAAAACGTTACTATTTCTGACATTTTACATTGGTATGTTAGCATTGCCTTTTCAAGTGTTTTTTTTCGACATTTTTTTCGAATAAGTGTCTTTTTCTATTGTATGTATATGATTTCGACATATTTACATTCAACTTTTTTTTTTCAACATTTTTTTTTCTGCCTTGTTTTCGATATCACTATAAACCCCAAGTCACCCCTGCAGACACTATCACAAACTGTCACCCCACTGCTAAAAACTCCACACTGTATATCAGCCCACAGGCCCAACACTCGACTTCCAATATATCATCCATACCTTAGGAGCTAACCTCAAAACAAATACACGAGCTATCCTCCTAGGTGACCTCAACTTGGGCTTCAAAGACATGAAAGGTAAAGCCCTCTCCAAAGCTCTCCAAGACCTCGGATTCTCCCAACTAGTCAACAACCCTACCCACATCAAAGGTCGTATATTAGATTGGATCGCTGATCACAACTGCGCGGTAGACATCAGCTCTAATACCCCATCCCATGGACCGCCAACCATCTACTGCACTTCTTCATACCGACTAAAACAGCACCCAACCCAAACACACCTGCGCCAGCCACCTTGGCTAGATCCAAGAAACTGCTCACTGTAGAAAGTATCCTCCCTCTTCTCGACACATCGGTACTTGCCCACCCAACCTCCTACGATCCTACAGAACTAGTAGAGATTTACAGTACAATTCCTAAAGCGGTATTGGACACTATAGCCCCAATGAAATTGAAAAAACCCAAGGTCCGACTACATGTGAACTCATGGTTCACACAAGAACTCTCGGACATACGAACCACTAAAAGAGCAGCACTAACTGCTTGGCAAACGCACCCATCGACCATCAGAAGGGCCACGTACCTCACAATCGCTAAATACAAGCAGGCCATCTCCAAAGCTAAAGCCTCCACATACAACTCCAGAATTGTGAAAGCCAACTCCCAATCAAAAGAGCTATTCACCATCTACAACAAATTGACCACCCCCCATACATCCAAACAACCCACTGAGAAAAACGAAACGTGGTGCAACAACATCCAACATACCATGTTAAACAAAATCAAAACTCTCCAGATCAAAATCAAGACACAATACGACAACCTGCCCATAATCACTCCGCCCTCACCCGAGCCCTCGACACTCCCGTTGGTCGCAGACTCTCCACATTGCACAAACAAGCCCACACCCTTGGGATTCAGGGAAGTAACAATCCCTGAAGTCCTACTAATCATGAAGCGCATCAAACCTTCACTATGCAAGGAGACATTTGTCCATCCAATTTAATTAAAGATTGTGCAGCTGCCCTGGCCCCATTTATCACCACATTCATCAATGCCTCCTTCACCAACAGCACCGTCCCACCCGCCCTCAAGGGAGCGTGGGTGCGACCACTACTAAAGAAACCTACCCTTGACCCGGACTCCCCTGACAACTACCGTCCAATCACCACCGTGCCTTTTTTGCTAAAAATTCTGGACCGGGCTGCCTATCTACAGATTTAGTCCTACCTGGAAACTCATAACATGCTAGGTAAAAGACAATCTGGCTTCCGCCCTCGTTACGGCACTAAATCAGCCCTATTAGATCTAAAGAACCAACTATTGGAAGCCATGGACAAAGGAAAAACATCACTCCTCCTACTCTTGGATCTCTCGGCTGCCTTTGACTTGGTGGACCACAGGATCTTGTGCAAACACCTCGCTGACAATGCCCACTTCTCTCAAGAGGCCACCGCCTGAATCACATCTTTCCTGGAAGTCCGAGCCATGAGAGTTTTTTCCGACCAAGCTTCAGCATCACCATCCCCCATTGAGTGTGGAGTACCACAAGGATCCTGTACCACCCCCACCCTTTACAACCTCTTCACCCTCCCACTTTTCAGAGACTTGGAAGAATTCGGCATAGCCTTTACAAACTATGCCGATGACATACAAATCTTCCCCCTCTAACAGGGAACTATGAGCAAGACCTCAACACCATCCAACTTACATATGCTCGCATCCAGGCCTGGATGACAGCCAATGGGCTCTGTTTAAACGGGGAAAAAACAGAAATCTTGCTGCTAGGCCTCAGAAGCCCTAAAAAAACTAGATGAGAAGTATATCTCATTCAGTATTGAGAACACTACCTTCACAGCCTGTACCTCAGTGAAAACCCTTGGGGTATATCTGGACTCCATGATAACAATGGACAAGCAAGTCAGCGCCATGCCATCCGCGGCCGCCTTTACCACAAAAATCATAAACGCAGTAAAACCCCACTTATCGCCAAGCAACTTCCTTAACATCGCTAGAGCTACAATTGGCGCAAAACTTGACTACTGTAACATCCTGCTCATAGGCACCTCTGCTAATAACATCAACAAACTAAAAATGGCACAAAACAGCGCCCTCAGAGCTGCCCTCAGCAACCCCAAGAGAGCACATCTCCCAGGCTATGAAGGATGCCCACTGGCTCCCTATCAAAGAAAGCATAACATTCAAGGCCCTCACCATCACACACATGCCACGCCCAGACCTCCCCAGCCTACCTAGCAGATAGAATACACTAGGCTCCTGCCCACAGACCCAAACGTGACCAATACTCACTTGCTCTCTGTTCCAGCGTTCAACGGAGCTAAAGCTGGCAGTACCAGCTTTGAAGTACTAGCACCAATAGCCTGGAACGTGCTTCCCCCTCAGCCTAAGAAGCGAAGAATCCCTCAGTGTTCAGAAAGCTGCTTAAAACAAAGGTATTTAACTAATAACCTTCTAAAAATGTATTGTCTCCACACTGTTCCACTGTAACCTCGGAACACCCTCTCAACACTGTCACTAAACATGTACCACTGTAACATTGCCTTGTACTTAAAGTAAACCTTCTGTAACAGCACCACAATGCCTCTGGGCCGCTGGGCACTTTATAAATTAAAAAAAATAAAGGTGGACACTAAGACAATAAGATTCAACTAAGGGGACCACGGTCAAGAAGCAACAGTCTATCGTCTAGCAGCAGACACAGGACCACGTCCAGCACAGCGTCTCTTGGTGTGGGACTGCTGAAAATGCAGAAACGGCCAACTCCTGGCACATGCCGAAGATCTGCAAAGTTCCAAGGCTCTGCTTGGAACGGTGGCGCCTGCCTCCAGGTAGCCTATGAGAGCTGATCAGTCCTGGTCCAGGGACCCTTCCGAAGGCTCAGCGGTCACAGATCCTCGAGCTGTGGTCGGGACTGGTTTATTCCCACCCGTCCAGAGGTTAAAGCACCAATAAGTAAGGACAGGACCAGGGATTCACGAGGCTAGCAGTGGAGTTGATGCTAGCCAACTGCAGGGGTTGTCAGCAGGCTGCTTTTCTTTGTAGAAGTCTTGGCTCCAATGGTGATCTAAGGAACAGTTGCAGGAGCACTCATTTTATGCAGGATTCGGGGTGGGAGCAAGCCCACCTATGGTAAGAATTTGCAGTATTCAATCAGCCAGTTGTTATCCCATCATGAGTAGCCATTTGTCACCACATCTGCCCAGCAACAGACATTCAGGCAATAGGTGTGGATTGGGACTAGAAAGCCCCAGCCCCCTCTCTGGCACAGACACACAACACCCCTTGGCTCACGTAAGCCACAGCTTTCCCTGGGAATGGGATTTCCCTGTAAGGCCTTTTCTGACCCAAGAAGGTCAAAGAACAAGCGAAAAGAAAACTCCTGGCACAGCCATCTTAGGTTGCTAGCTACCTTTTTAGTAGCCATTCTCGGTAGATGCAAAAGTGCATGGATAAAATGTCACACAAATTGTAAAAATTTCACAGCTGCCACCAACTGGTCTTAGGCACTTTTTAAAAGTAACCAAAAGCCATTGTATAAGGATCCCAAGTATCCTAACTGCACTTCACTGTAAGGTGATGTTTGCAATTGTAAGAATTCAGACAAACATTCTCTCAGTACTAGTCAGTTTCCCATAAGAATGAGCAAACCAGGCAAGGGCATTAAAGCAGAAGGCTCTACTTGTCTCCAAAAAGTCCGGACAGGGTTCAAAACAAGCAAAAAGAAAGGGTGTCCCATAGAAATGTATAGCGGGAAAGTTGCAAAAAGAAAATCTTTCCTAACAAATGCCTGCAATGATGGCCTACTCCAAAGCCGGATCCAACGCAATACTGGTCTTTTGCTTATATCTGTGTGGCCTAATACTAAATAGATGATTGCATTTGACATGTTTCGCATGGCTTTTGTCTTTTCTAACCAAACGGAAATCCAAGGTACACTGGGGTGACAAGTTTTTCCATGTAATGGACATATTGTGTAGAGTGCCTCAGGGAGCTAGTATTCCCCCCCTTCTTTTCAACCTACATCTACGTCTTTTTTGCAAAATCCTTGACAATATCAATGTCTATTTCGCTAACTACGCCGACGACACTCAGTTGATAGTGGAGCTGAGTGGACATTATGGGAAGGACAGTGACTCCCATTAACACAATCTACAATAATATTGGATCTTGGATGGACCATAACTGGCTCTGCCTTAACGGCAATAAAACTGAGCTAATGGTATTTGGATCCACGCAAGCACAAGTTAAACTAACATCCCAATACGGATCCTTCCTCATTAGATATCCCAATACCAGTAATGAGGAAGGTCAAGACCTTAGGAGTGTTTTTGAGGCCTCTGTGCATCGATGCTCGGACACCAAATGTGAGCAAGAATTGCTCATATTATGTAAGACTCCTGAGAGCAATGAAACCGCTCTTAAGTGAGGAGAATTTCGCCACCCTAGCCAGAGCAATCATCCTCTCACGTCTTGGTACGAAAATGATCTAATGCTCCGCGCAAGTAAGCAGTGCATCTCCAAATTCCAACACATTCAAAATAATGCGGTCAGAATTATTAAGCAGAAAACTAAAACCGAACACATTAGCAATGCAAGAAAACTGCACTGGTTCAAGGTGGAAGACATGGTCCATTTTAAAGCCATGACTCTGGTCCACAAGTGTCTCTATGGGCAAGCCCTGGCTTATCTTAAATCCCAAATCTCCCGATATGTGCCAGGCAGATCTTAGATCAGAAAATAAAGGCCAAATTGTGGTACCCTCATATAAGGGAATGAACGGATTAGGTAGAGCTTTCCCTACTGTCGCCGCTGACAAATGGAACAACTTACCGCTAAATCTGAGAGTCCAGCCTCATGAGCTTCTGAAAAAAACAAACGCCATCTTTTCAGATAAATGAGATACAGACATTACCTCATATAATTGTTTTGCACACTTCAGCCTACCAGCTGTCCTGTCTTTATTTGTCCCACTGTCTAGCGTCTATTTGTTGCGCCCTAATTCCTGCGGGCGACCGGGCCGATACAAATAAAAATAAATACATTTTCCTTGAAATACATTAATCTCGTTTTAGAAAGCTGTTCTCAGGATCTTATTTTACCATTTGATTCAGTCCTCCCATAACCCAGACCCATGCATAGTACCCATGACTACCTGTTGGTTGTATAAATCCATAATTACAGCAATGGATCTGTTTCTCATGCTTGCTTGAAACTTGACAACCAATTCTGCGGATCTCACCAAAAAGATTTCTTTACTTTCTGGGCGCTCTATTACCCAAAACAGTCTGGCATGAGTCTCGGCTACTCAAACTGCATCCATCCTAGCCCTAGGCAGTTCTAGATTCAGTGGTTATACTTATTTTTATATTTTAGGATGGTATACCATTGCTTTTATTTTGGTTATGTTAATATATAGCCCTTTTTCCCCCATTTCCTTTTTAACTGTTCATATCCTGAGCTGCACTAAACTCTCATTCAACTGGTGGTGATGTGATTGAAGGACAGCGTTAAGAGCTGCTGGGTTGTCCTTGAGTGCCTATTCCCAGTTAAGTCTTGCAGAATATTGGCACCATGCTAGGTGATGGGGGAGAAGCAGGATACACTTGCCATAAATAAGGGTTTCAATTGAATTTTTCTTTCCTTGGCATACCTTTTCCTATAAGCAATTTAAAAAGAAAAAATGAAAACATGATGCATAAAGTTCTTATAATTGTAACCACGTAAATGGATGCATATGGCACCTGCTTCATTCAGCGTTGGTACAGAAAATGGTCAAGTTCCCACTATGAAAAGATATTTTGGTTTGCTGAAAAATATTTTAAATTACTATCTTTTAAAGGTAAACATTTAAGTAATCGAGGATGTTCTGGTTGAGAAATCACAGTTGAAACTTTTTTTTCCAGTTTTTTTTGTTTTCACCCGTTTTATTTTTTGCGCAGGGTCTACACTGAATTACGGCAAGTACTCAACAATGTTGATCATCCACGGTTTCAATTTACGAATGATGACAGTGAAGCGGACATCCTCTACAATTTCTCTCACATCAAAGATTACAGGTTACTTACAACAGCCTTATTGCTTACAAATGCAAGCCTCCTTGGCTTAATGTTGATTGATTATGCGTTTATTTTGACTCCCCTTGATTTTGCAGACGGTTGAGTGAGGAAAGGCCGCATGTGATGCTGAATCAATTTCCATGTGAAAGTCTTTTGACTGTAAAAGATTTGCTGGCTTCAATATCCAGACGGGCTGCAGACTCAGGTGGACCGAAGTGGCTACCTCTCACGTTTAACCTTCGCACAGAATTACCACAATTCATTCGAACCTTTCAGCAACGTGAGCAGAGGTAATTTGGGCTATCATTTATGCTTGAGGTTCATAGAAAAAGCTTGCTTAAGTGGTTAATTAGTTTTTAATAAATACGTTATTTAGCAGACACTTATCTTTTCACAAAATGAACCAAGAAAAAATATTTCAGAAGAGCAAATGCAAATATGTTTCCCGTATGATTAATATGTATTTCAAGCTAATGGCCGGGAGGATAGCTCAGAGGCTACACATTTGTCTTGGAAGCAAGACAAAGCAGAGCAACCGTTTCGAATCCCAGTCCCAAGCTTGGTGCGTTCTAAAATATTAATTATGATCAGATTTCATACAGTGCTGGATTGCTCCCGATTCTATGTTCTGTAATAATGTGTGATTACCCACTGTAATGTTATTCCAAGTATTGATCTGTGAAGGATGGCAGGGTGAATGTGTTCTCAGAGGAGAGCCCCTTTTAGTAAGAGTGTTTTATTCTAATGTCATTACAACTAGAGAAAATGGTGTTTAGAAGTAACAATGATAAGTCAATGCAACCACTTTTTCTACAAAATATGGAAAATGAGGCATGTGCCATTTGTGAAAGAAACTGCTGAAGTCAGATTTAAGGTTTGGTCATTACATTTCTTTCGCATGAAGATACTTCCTTACTTGAGATGCTTTTGTTTGTCAGTTGATCGAGAACAGTGTCTGCCTTGTGATCTTAAACATTTCGCATCCGTGGGCCATTCAAATATGCTTTTCCCAGAGACTCGGTTTTTAGGGGTCCTAGTCATAGCAGAAGATCATTTTAAATTGTTCTAACATAGAAAGAAAATATGGAGTTAAGATTATGCTCTTAAATCGGAGCTCCAAGAACTACTTGCAACAGTCTTCCTGGTGTATACCTGTTGCAAAGGGACGGCGTGTTTTAAATATGGAGTTAAATATAATACTTGTCAAAATGCCTAATGCTTAACACCAAATATAAGAACATTACATTTGATAAATGGGAATGCATGGGAAACAATAAAATAACTACATTGATCGAACCTTGTCTGTACACCTTCACCCTAAATCCAGGCTGAAATCAAATAACCATAACTACCCTCTACCTCCCCTGTCCCCGCTTCCAAAATCTTGGACAGGGAAATCTGTCAAATGAACTTAACCCTTCTTTCCTGATTGCATACCTTGGCTATTTAAATAAGTGTGTGCAGAGAGATCCTCCTTGCTTTCTTCCTGAGCATACCCATTTGAAACAACCTTCTTCTATGAAAGACTGATCCAACCGTCCTGTCCTGAGTCATAAAATAAAACAGTTCCTATCTCTACACACCATCCACAAGCTAAAAATAAATTCAATAAAAATCAATTAGTTATGCCCCTTAACTACCGTTAATATCCTTTTTATTTTTCATTTGTATTTTTGTATTGATGTGTTATGGACAATTAAAACCTTGTACACAATCTTATTACACAGTAATCCCAAAATATTCTTTAACCATATTACATCATATAACATAATCTAAATACATTTAAAATCATTTAAATTGATTGATGGCATAAGAGAATTGTCAATTCATAAACATAAAAATTACATCACTTAAGAATCTTTTCCATATAAAATATTCAGCAGCAATATATACCAGAGAGTGAGCCGCATATATACCAGTCCAGAATTTGTCAGAGGCGATCATATCTAAATTGCTCACCAAATCCTTGTAGACACTATAATAAAAAATGCTGAAATTGGGTCACATAGTGAGTAAATGTCACGCTTTTACTAGATCATGTCCACAATAAACAAATTTCCTACATTCATATGGAATAGATCTCCATGCCCCAATATACTCATTACAAGGAAGTATGTTAAAACAAAGGAACATTGTTTCAAAATCATAATTCCCATATTTCAATAAATATTCTCATGATTTTCCAATATTAAAACTTTGTGGAATATAGTGCATAGCTTGTTTTAGTATTTAAATAATCAAGTGAGTTCATGTCCCATTCCATAGCTTTCATTTTCATTTGAGTGTTAAAACATGGATCCTCATTGTTATATGCAGTGGCATTTAAATGAATATTCTGCAAAAAGGTATTCCAGGTCAATTGCAGTTTTTCCATGAAGGTGTACTTCTATCCTGATCGTGTGACATCGGCTATAATACCAAAAAGACTCATGATCAGTTGATCCCATTATATAGTTATATAGCTTAGTGCAACGTAGTTACCTCGGAGTGGAGAGCGATACAATACCCAGCTTGCACCTAATGGCTTCCATAGGAACCGCATTAGGGAGCTTAAGCACAGGTCTCCATAACATTCCTTCAAGTCTGCCAAGCCATGTAACCTATTTCTCTTCAAGAATTGTCAGTGTATGTAGAACTCCCAGAATACTACTACTACTCCAGCATGGGGTCTGGCATGGATTCACATGCTCGTGAATATTCCCGTCAGGCTGGGAATCCTCTGTAAAAGAAAAATGTCTTTCACTTACTGTATTTCTCCTTTAAACCAATCACTGTCCTATGGGTCATACTGCCCCCATCCAATGACAGTCCTCTCCCTCAGCCCCTCTTCTGGCAGCTATCTTCAGATTGTTACAGCACGCTTCAGTGTTGGGAGTCCTCGAGTTTGCTCTGCCAGCTACTTCTATGTTTTCTTCGTGTTTTTGATGGAAAAATGTTCTGGTTCCAGGTTGCGTTTAGTTCCGGGATCAAGGAGTCCAGGAATCCGGTAGACTGGAAAAGGCTAGAAAAGCTCGGAACCAGAAAGGGGGAAAGGAATGGTTAATAGCACTGGGACAAGGGAAACAATACCGCGAGCTACGAACACACGTCTGGGCTACTCAGCAACAGCATTGAGATGCGCGGAGCCGCGGAAGGCGTGGTCTATAAATAGACCACGCCGCGTTCAGCGCATGGAGCGAGCAAGGGCTTCAGCTCTGGACGGCCATGTTGGAAGTAGTACGGAATGCAAACCCCGTTGAGACAAGGACCAGGAGGTCCAAAAGGGGCGTGATCTGAAGTTCAGGACATCGGAAAGGCCTTTCCCTCCAGGTTTGTCCGGGTGCATTAGGTGAAATCCTCTGAGCAACCGAGGAGCCTTGATATTTGAAATAGGTTCCCAGGTACTTTCGCTAGGATATCCTTTCCACTCCACTAGATATTGAAGATGGCCCTGCTTATACCTGGGGTCACAAATCCGGGACACCTCATATTCCAGTTGGTTGTCAACCAGTAGAGGAGGTGGTCTACTGGGATTTCGAGAGGACTGGATGTAGGGTTTCAATAGGGATGTGTGAAAGACTGGATGAATTATTTTCCAGGAGTCGGGTAGCTTGATTTGATATGAGACAGGATTGATAATCTCCTTGATGGGAAATGGACTATAGTAGCGGGGAGCCAGCTTGTTTGGTCATAAGTGTCGGGGGAGTAGTTTTGATGACAACCACACTCGGTCACCGACCGTATAGGACGGACCTGGTCTTCTCTTGGAATCTGCATACCTCTTGGTCTGTAATCTGGCTTTCTCCAAGTGTTCTTTAGCCTCCTGTTGAATGTTGATAAGAGTTTCGATCCAGGAGTCAACAGTAGGTACTGGTGTAGCGTCAGGAAGAACCGAAGGTAAGACCGATGGATGGAACCCCTGACTACAATAAAAGGGGCTGGTCTGTAACGCTGAGTGTTCGGAGTTGTTGTAAGCGAATTCCTCAACGGGTATCAGGAGAGACCAGTCATCCTGGACCTTGGCATCGAAACATCGGAGATATTGTTCCAGGGTCTGATTTGCACGTTCTGTGGCTCCGTTGGTTTGGGGGTGATATCCTGAAGAGAGGGCATGTTGGATTCCTAATACCAGACAGAGGTGTTTCCAGAATTGTGAAATGTACTGGGGACCCCGGTCAGAAATGATCTTGGAAGGAAGCCCATGTAGTCGGAATATGTGTTCGAGAAATATTCCAGCTAGTTCTGAAGAGGATGGTAGTTTCATCAGTGGCGTAAAATGGGTCATATGGGTAAACAAATCTTTGGTGACCATGATGGTAGTATATCCTCGGGAAGGTGGTAACCCCACTATGAAGTCTGTAGCGATGATTTCCCATGGTTTAGAGGATAGAGTGGGCTGCAGAAGAAGACCCGCCGGTCTCTTGTTATCATGTTTATTTTGGGCACAGGTTATAAAAGTCTGGATGTATTGCTGCACGTCAGACTTCATTTTAGGCCACCAGAACTGTCTCTGTATAAGACGGGGGGTGTTATTGATACCTCGGTGCCCGGAATGGAGTGTCATGACAAAGGTTTATTATCTTTTGCTGTAGCTTCCGTGTAGGAATGAATAGTGTGTTGTCCTTGAATAAGTAGCCTTCCTTGGCTCTTAATTTCCAGAGATTTCGTGTTGAAATGTCCTTCCATAATTCCGAGGATTGGGTTTGCGATCAGACTTCTTCCAGGAGATTAACTGCTTGGGCTACGAATATTGTGGGAGAGAACATTTTAGGAAATGCTTTATCTTCAGTGGTCGCGTAGTCAGGACGGCGAGACAAGGCGTCAGCGATCAGGTTCTGTGATCTAGGGACATGGGTAATGTGGAAATGATACTGGGCAAAAAAGTAGGCCCAATGTGCCTGACGACTGTTCCTGCACTCCAGTGACTGTAGAATCTGTAGGTTTCGATGATCAGTACAGACTTCGACAGGATGTCTGGCTCCTAGAAGTGGGTGTCGCCATTCAGTGAAAGCTTGCCGAATGGCTAAGAGTTCCTTTTCCAGGACGGAGTAGTGCGTTTCACTAGGAGTTAAGGTTCTTGGCAGATAAGCAACGGGGTGTTCCAAATCGTCCTCCATCTTCTGCTTCAACACTGCTCCTATGGCGTAATTAGAAGCATCCTTTTCCACTAAAAAGGGTCGACTTGTATCGGGTTGAGCCAATATGGGAGCTTGTGCGAACTCAGTCTTTAAACGCTGGAATGCAGTCTCTTGTAAAGTTGACCAGACAAATGGGGTGTCCTTCTTTAGCAGAGCCACTATGGGTTGTACAATCTCGGAAAAGGTGGCTATGAACTTCCGGTAGAAATTGGCTAGTCCTAGGAAGGATTGGATTTGTTTCACGGATGTGGGAGTAGGCCAGGCGAGAATGGCCTTTACTTTTGAAGGGTCCATGCCAATCCCCTCTGGACTAAGGATAAATCCCAGATAGTGCACAGAGGTAACGTGAAACAAACATTTTTCAGGCTTGGCTAAAAGGTGATGTTACCGGAGTCTTTGTAGAACTGCCTTGACGTGTCCTTCATGCTTCTGAGGGTCCTTGGAAAAAAACAATGTCGTCCAGATAGACAATGACGAAGAGAAAGAACCTATCGGAGAACACCCTATCCATAAAACGTTAACTGCTGGGGCATTGGCTAGTCCAAAGGGCATGACCAGGTACTCGTAGTGGCCAAAGGGTGTCCTAAAGGCGGTCTTCCACTCGTCTCCTTCCCGGATACGGATCAAATGGTAGGCACCCCTGAGATCCAATTTGGTGAATATTACGGCTCCTCTCACAGCTTCCAGGATATCCGAGATCAGGGGTAGTGGGTACCGATCCTTGAGAGTGCATTGATTTAAGCCTCTATAGTCGAGGCAATGTCTGAGTTCCTTGGTATCCTTCTTGGGAACGAAGAGCAATGAAGCACCCGCTGGAGATTACAAGGGTCTTATGGTGCCATTTTCAAGATTAGTGTCTAGATATTCCCGAAGGGCCTTTTTCTCGGGTTCGGAAAGAATGAACATTCTGCCGAATGGAATTACAGCTGAGGGATCAGTATCTATGGCACAGTCTTCGGGCCTGTGAGGGTTAAGGCCTGGACTATGGCATTAGAGAATACATCAGCATATCCCTGATTGGCCTCTGGAACTTGTATGATATTGGAAACCATGAGTGGTGTTTCTTGGTCTCTTGGTGGTTCTTTAGGAGTTACCGAGGAGGGATTCAGGGACAGACAATGGGACATACAGAACTCTGAGGCCAGGAATAATGATCCTGCTGTCCAATTGATATACGGATTGTGCTTTTGTAACCAGGGCATTCCCAAAACCATGGGGTAATGGGCTGACTTAATGATGTCGAATGTTATCCGCTCTTGATGATGGTTTATGGAAAGTTGGATCTCTTTAGTCTGCAGGCTTATGGGCCCTGAAGAGAGTGGTCTTCCGTCTATTGCTTCCACCGGCTGCATGGTGTTTCGGGTCTCGTACGGAATATGATGACTAACCACCCAGTCTTGATCAATGAAGATTCCCATAGCTCCGCAGTCCACCAAGGCCAGAATGGGATAGGTCTTGTCTTTGGAGGGCGACAGGAAAGCCTGTAGTATCACCAAACTGTTTTGTCCAGGAGAGTTCAAGGATGGAATTGATGTGGAGCAAACATCTCTCTCCCGAAGCTCTGCTACATTTAAGATCGGGAGCTGGCGTTTCACGAACGCCGAGGAGGTGCCAGACGACATTCCCTGACTAAATGTTTGTCTGAAGCACAATGCATACACAAACCCGTATGGATCCTTCTCAATCTTTCTTGAGGCGATATGGGTCCACAAAAGGCTCCAATTTGCATGGGTTCAGGTTCTGGGGCTGGACTTGGGTTTGCGTCCGATCTGGCTGTGCTCTCAAAGGACGTCTTGGGTGGGTTTCCCTTGGATTGCTTTCTTTCAGCCTTCCTTTCCTGGATGCGAAAGTCTATTTGCAAGGCCAGGTCCTTTAGTGCTTGGAATGAATTTGGTCTGGCCACCCTGGCCAGTTCATCCTTGATCTCTTTGTTTAGTCCTCTCCTGAACAGGGTAAAACTAGCCTCAGGGGACCAGTCTGCTTCCTTGGCCAATTGTTTAAATCTGGTCACATAAGTGAGCATATCTTGGGAGGCTTGTTGAAAGTCCAGCAAGCGTTCTTGGGCAGTATAGACCTGCTCTGGACGGTCAAACATGCCTTTAAGGGCCTGTATGAACCCATCGTAGTCGTCTTGGAGGGCACCGCCGGAGTTGACAAGGGGTGTTGCCCAAGTTAAGGCGTTGCCGGAAAGGTGGGATATGATGAAACCCACCTTAGCCCTAGAGGTCGAAAAATAATTGGCTTGAAGGTAAAGTGGACCAGGCATGAATCCAGAAATCCGCGGAGTGTTTTTGCCGAACCATCATACTTGTCAACAATACCGCCCAACAGGGCACCCTCCTTTGTAGCTGAATCCCGGGATAAGACCAATTGTTTGAGCGCTGCATTTTACGCCTTAAGATTTTGAACCTCGGTTGATAGTTCTTGCATGCGTAGCATTAAGTCCTGCACGGCGGCTTCCATCTCGTTCTTGGGTTCGGTCGGGTGGCGTCTCAAACTGTCAAGGAGTTCCCCCCTTCTCACCTGGGTCCGATGTTTGCCGGCGACTTCGATCGCTGCCTTCTTGCGAACGCTCCTGGTCTTGAACAGCGCTGCTCGAGATTCGTCTGGTTCCAGGTTGCGTTTAGTTCCGGGATCAAGGAGTCCAGGAATCCGGGAGACTGGAAAAGGCTAAAAAAAGCTCGGAACTAGGAAGGGGGAAAGGAAAAGGAATGGATAATAGCACTGGGACAAGGGAAACAATACCGCGAGCTACGAACACACGTCTGGGCTACTCTGCAATAGCATTGAGACGCGCAGAGCCGCGGAAGGCGTGGTCTATAGGTAGACCACGCCGCGTTCAGCGCATGGAGCGAGCAAGGGCTTCAGCTCTGGACGGCCATGTTGGAAGTAGTACGGAATGCAAGCCCCGTTGAGACAAGGATCAGGAGGTCCAAAAGGGGCGTGATCTGAAGTTCATGACAACATCAGGGATTCGTTGTCTGTGAATTTCAGCACCCCTCAAGGGCAAACATTGTCGAAGATTCCATGAGGCCATCAGGCCTACTCGAGCCCTCCAACCATGATGAGGAGAAGGAAGATCCTTCAAGTCTTGCAATATGCGGGCTACAGAATGTTCGTTGAAGACCAGCACCTGCAATGCCTCTAATGCCTGCATCCAGACCACAAGTAAGGAGAATGCAGGATATGCCTTGGTTTCTCAGAAAAGACAAAGGATAGGCACAGTACACTGGCGGCGTGGCTGAACGTCATGGCCTCTGCCCCGTGTTCCAAGCAGGGTCATGCCTCACCCAGGACTGGGCGGTCCGTACAGCGGACTGAAGTATTTTGAGGGCGCCTCATTCGTGGGGGCCCAAGACCAGGCCAAGAACTGCAAGTCTGGGTCATCTGGGGTCACCATGGAAACAGGTCCCACGGTGGACAGGAAGCGATCAATGTCACCCTCCGCCTCTATTGGCAGCCAGCAATCAAGCTCCTCCTCCTAAAGGGGGCTGACGCTGGGAAGGTAGTTCCCCGCAGCGCAGAAGGTATCCCTGCTCTTGAGGTGTGAAACCGCTGCAGTGACTTTGGCAAAGTCTGCTGGCACGCCGGAGAAGGGGACTGTCTCAGAACCCGGTTCTGGCCCCTCGAGTGGAAAAAGGGAGGACGGGGGGGGGGGTGGCCGGCAGATCAGTCCTAGGTCATAGCCGAAACCATTGAAGTTTCGTCCACGGATGACGAGGACCTGGAGTCCTTACACATGGCCCACGAGGAGGTGGAAGAGGACGATGACGCAGGGCCTAGCCGATCATGCCAGCTCAGCCGAGGGATGTCTCTTGACATCCTGTTGACCCTCTACACATTGGTGTCGGAGATCCAGAAGTGGATGTCACAGGGCCTGGTTTCAGTGGTCCCCCAGGCCTTAAATCAGCCGCCAGCGAGGAAGAGGAAGTGTCGTCTGATGCCCCCATTTCAGACTCCACATCTGCGTCAGGCCCCATCTTCCCCCAGCAGACACGGTTACAGAGATTGATATGTCCATGAAGGATGATGACAAAATCTTGGCAGCGAATTCCATTCCATGATAGCCAGAGCCTTGGAGCTATTCCAGCTTGTGCCCAAAGAAACCAGGAAAGAGGGTTTCTTGTACCAGAGGCGCAAGGCCAAGAGGAAGACCATCATGGCAGTGCCCCTTCTGGACGACCTGTGGGAGGAGGGCCTGGTCCTCTTAAAGAACCCTTTCACGGCTCTGGCCAAACTGGATAGGCTGGAGAAGTACCGGGTGCCGGAATCCGCACCCAAGTGCCTGAGGTCGCAACCATCGCCTGCCCAAGGTCTTCATCACCTTCAGTCCCTCCGGGCAGCGAGGGTAAGAAGATGGATGCCGTGGGAAGGAAGGTGATTTACACTGCAGCATCCACCATCAAGATGGCCAAAGCACTGGCGATCCTAGCCAGGTACGATGGGGAGCTGTGGTACAAACTGGGTCTGATTTTGGTGTTCCTCCGCGACGACAACAAGATGGAGGCAATCGCTCTCTTCCAGGAAGTGGAAGTAGTGTCGGATCACGCCATCACAGTAGCGCTGGACATTATTGACACAGGGTTTCGGCAAATGGGCAACGTTGTCTGCCTTAGCCGCCAAGGCTGGGTGAAGGCCACGAACTTCCGCCAGGAGGTCCAAGCAAAGGTACTGGACATGCCTTTTCGATGGAGATGATCTTTTCGGGAAGGTAGAGTCCCTAAAGGCCATCAAGGTGGATACACAGATGGCCTGTTCCCTGAGCACTCTCCAGCAGCACCGCTCTTCTTTTCGCTCCCCCAGAGGAAAGTCGAGCAGGTCTTCCAATGGTTTCTCCATCATGCCATCGGCCCTCCAGATCCACGACTCAGAAAGCCTACATAGTCTGTTCCCAGGCCTATAGTGGCGGAGGGCATCGTTGTTGGCGCCCTCAGGGCAGGACGCTGGCGCCGAAGCAAGCCTGAACCGACAAGATGTCGGACCCCCACCCATGCACCCCATGGGAGGCTGACTGACTAGGTCCGACAGCAAGTGGAAAAAGATCACCACCAACAGATGGGTGCTGGACTCTCTCACCCAAGGACATAACCTGGAGTTTCAGAACAGGTGTCCACGGATCCCTATGGTGGCCCATCAGGAGCAGCACATCCTCCGCTCTTGGAGGAGTTATGGGCCATTCTGCGGAAAGGGGCAATAGAGCTTGTTCCCCTGTGACTCCAGAGCTCTGGGGTCTATTCCAGTACTTTTTGGTCAGAAAGACGACCGGGGGCTGGAGGCCCATTCTAGATATACGACGTCTGAAAAAATGCCTCGAGTCCCAAAAATTCAGGATGTTCACGTTGCAACACTTGCTCGGCCAACTGGAAAAAGGGACTGCTTGACGTCGCTGGACCTGGAGGACGCCTACTTCCACATCCCCATTCACAGGAATCACCAAAGGTTTCTACGCTTCAGAAGTGCAGGGAGAGCACTACCAGTTCAAGGGCCTACTTTTCAGCTTGAAATCGGCCCCCAGAGTGTTCATGAATTGCCTGGTGCTGGTGGCGGCCCATCTGAGTCTACGGGGTATACCTGTACCTCGACGACTGGCTCATCTGTACCCGCTCGCGAGAGTTGGCCGCTGGACACATGGAGACTGTCCAGCTGCTGAACGATCTGGGATTCTCCATCAACTATCCAAAGTGCTGCTTGACACCATCACAGAACGTGCTGTTCTTAGGAACCAGACTATGTTGCCCTGCCTGGTGTTGCCCTCGCAGGAGAGGGTCGCATCCATTCAAGGGATTGTCATAGCACACAGGGACGCAGGTCCCAGCTCATATCTTATTGCGGGCATTATAGTACACTTCGGCAGATCAAGCACTTTGCACCAAAACCTCTCTTCCAGTGATCTCCACCAAGTGTGATCCGTTGCAAGTTAAACCTCTGCTCCATAGGTAGCGTTGGCCATCACCTTGGATGTGTAAAATTTGACGACCGGGATCAGAGCGAACCGCCCAAATCTTTTTAATAGGATCCGCGCTTGTGATGCGAAATGTGTAACCTTCAATTTGAGTTGGGCTATCTTAGGCCTAGCATTTAGACTTGCGTTGACCAACATATCTACATACACAAAGGAAGCGGTCACCGTTATTTATTCCCCATTTAAACGCCATACTAGTGTGGCTTTTTACTTCCCAACTGCGGACTTCAAGATTAAAATATTTGTCTTAGGATGTTGATCTTGAGTTTATTGATTTTTAACATACTCCTGTAACTCCTTCAGCTGACGTTGGAGGCCAATAGGTTTTTGGTCAATTAAGACCAAGTCGTCCGTTTAAGGTTTTCTTCTTCTTTTTTTGAGATTGGGCCCCTATCATCATTACCTTTTGTCTTTTCTATATTAACAAGTTAATTCCTTGCATCATAATTACACAAAGCATCCAACAACCTTTGTTAACCAATAGGAGTCTTATCAATGATAAGTCATCTGCATATGATATCCATCTAATTCCTACTCCACCAATTTTGTGAGGGGAAACGATTAATTCCAGTCAAGCTATAGTTCATATGGGCCACATATAAATCATACAGGACAGTGGTGATCACACATCCCCGTTTTAAACCTTTATCTGTATTCACAGGAGATGTACGTGATCCATTCCTGTCTATACAAATGGAAACCGAAGTGGCAGAATACATTGCCGTAATAAAGTGGAACACTAGATGGCAAATACCCCAGCCCTGTAGTTTGCACCAAAATCTTTCACGATTGACACAATCAAAAGCTCTGCTAAACTCTATAATACACAAATATAAACTACCTTCTGAGTGCCATGAAGTTTCAAATATAAGGTAGCTAAGTGCAAACATATCAAGTGTGCTGTGTCCTGACCTAAATGCATTTTGCTGATAAGGAATACAATTATTCTCCTTTATCCATTCATTAGTAATTTTCAGAAATAACGAACTAAAGATCTTGCAACCCTTTATCGGACATTGCAAGTAATCTGTAGTTAGAAGAAGAATGTATTCCTTTTTTATCAATGGGAATGAAGATTACACACTAGGGACGAAAGTGCAATAATGTCATGGAAGGTGAGGGGCTATTCTTTCATTAGCCCAGAGGGGAGTGGTATTATTGTTAATTGTGATAATTGCTCTACAGGAAACCTGGGTCAGTGGTAAGATCATGATAGATGGGTTTGAGATCTTAACTAACCTGCTGAACAGTCTGGAGTTGGATGACCCGCAGGAGGTTTGTGAATAGGGGTAACACCTTTGCGCTTAGGGAATATTGTAAATATGGCAGGTTGCATTATGTCTTAAGTGGCATTATCTCTGGATTAGGCACCACTGGGGTGCTGCTTCTCATCAATGTGTAATCTCCTCCCGGGGATGCTCATACTGAACTGATTTTGAAATTATTTTAAGACCCCATTCGGATGGATTGTCCAAAATCCGAATTGATGTTTGTTGGAGACTACTATTATGGATGATTGGATAGGTGCATGTGCTAGTTTGTGATATCTCCTGCTAATTTGGTTACAAATCATAATCTGATCCAATTGAGAAATGGTATGAGATGGCTTGAGATTCTTAGAAATTTTGGATTGAAAGGTCAATCCTTCTTACACTAAACTTGTGGGAAACTGGGCACGTGGTCTACTGGTATTGTAACATCTCGTGTGGATTATATCTGTGTAAGTGAAGGAGTGTGTAATACCATTACAAAGATGGCTCATGAATGAACTAATCTTAGTGATCATAAGATGCTGAAATGTACCTTACGTAGAACGGTGAAACCGCTCCATCAGCTTAAAGATACAAATCCACAATTTAATGTAGGTGGTAATAGGATTGGATGGCCCAAACAAAATCTTGATAGATTTGAGAGGATGTTCTCGATGTTACAATTGGAAGTCCATGACCCGACACTGAGTACCCAGGACATTTATAAAATTCTTAATATTCTTACGGCTAAATAGTCGGGTTATGCAATATAAGGGGATAAAACATGAAAAAAATGGCAGCACCATCAATGCTAAGAAAAAAATATTTGGTACAAAATCTGTATGGTAAAACACTACCTCGATGAGTGATTTGGAGAAAGTAAGAGCGATGTCCACCTTCCGCACACAGTTTAATAATTGGCTTTGCTTCTATAAATGTGATGCCAAAAATGCCAATTGGAAAATGATTTTTTAAATTCTTGAGACCAATGACTCCAGGAGATTTTGGTATCTCTATTGGCAATCTCTTGCATATAACTTAAGTGAAGTCAATGGTATTACTGCAGAAAAATGGGTTGGGTATGTTTGCAGTTATGTAGAAAATGTTGGAAAACAATCTATAGCAGTTCCTGTGTTGGGGCACTTGAGCCCTCCCCTTTTGATCTGGAGGATATTATGAGGTCGATTACTAGACGTAAATCCTTTAGAGGTCCTATACTAGATGGGATTGCGAATGCTGTAATTGGAATCCAATGAAACGGGCAACCCTGCTATGCACTATTTACTTCTATATGGGAAAGTGGTGAAACACTAGAGGGTTTGAGAGTCTGTTTTAATTGTGCATTATACTGTAAGCTTTCAGTGTGCCAAGATTGAATTTTCCTATTACCATACAGAATAAGTTGTTGACTGGCATGTGTTTGTATAAGGTTAGTTGGCTCAGAAGGATGGCTATCAAATGGATCAGATGAATTGGATTGGAATTAATACTTTTTTTTGGACAAATTACAATATCAAAACTGTTAAAGCTGAATGAAACCTTGCCATTTCTACAAAACAAATTGCACAATGGCTCAATTATCTTGGCTATATAGCTCAATTAGCTCAATGTCACTAGAAGTAATCGTACCTAGTTCCTGGAAACACCATCCACCTCGAGTAAGAAAGATTTTTCCAGAACATTTCAAAATTCTGCAAGAAGAAAGCAAAATACTGCTTCAAAAGGGGGCAATCTACAGTTGATCATTTCTGGAAGACCTTCAAGGTATTTTCAATGTAGTTACTTGTTCCAAAGAAAGATCTAACGATGCGCCTAGTGCTGGACCTGTGCCCTGCAAACACGCATGTCAAGCCCAAAACTTTCAGGATGACAACATTGCAGGAGGTCATCCCACTACTGAAACTAGGGGATTACATGGCAAAATCGGACACAAAGGATGCATAAAATACCAAAAATTAAAATTGGGAGACGAGCGCTACCAATTCAAAGTGCTACCATTCGGCATTGCATCAGCACCTAGGGCGTTCAAAAAGGTCCTAGCAGTGGTAGCTGCTCACTTGCGAAGGCAGTCCATTCCAGTGTACCCTTACGTAGACTGGCTAATTACCAGGGACACACCCCAGAGGTGCCTTCAAAACATTCAACTATCAATCTGTTGTTCAATTGGGCTTCTCCATCAACAAGTCCAGTCTAGTGCCCAGCCAAGTAAAGCAGTTTCGAAGGGCTTGTGTCCTCCGACGTATTCCTTATCTTTGATGTTCTCCATTCCAGCTTGCTGGCCTCGGAATTTTATTTCCAGTAGAGGGGGCTGCGCGTCTACATCCCTCAAGTCGGTGTCCCTCAACAGCATCCGGATCGGCACCTACGTCATCATGTGTATAAATAGACTCGCGCAGCGTCCGTTGCTCAGTTCCGTTTTTCCACGCTTCGTGGGCCTCGGAAACGTAACGCTCGGTTCCTTTCTTTAGGAAATCCTTCTTATTCCTTATTATTACCATTACACGATGGCTTCTTCATCCGAACCATCAACTCCACGGTCCGGTTTCAAAAAATGTTGTGACTGTGGGAAGAAAATGTCGTTAATGGATCCTCACAGGGTCTGTTTATGGTGCCTGGGATCGGAGCATCACTGTTCGGAGTGCGGGGACTGTATGGCCATGACGGCGAAAGCCTTGAAGGAGCGTAATGGGGAAGTTGGAAAGAGGTAAGGACTTTAAAACTTCTACAAGTTTCTTTGGTCGAGACATTTGTCTCCTCGTTGACAAAAGAAACATTCTCGTTCAAGATCTCGAAGCTGTTCTCACCAGTCTTCGAGATCAAAACACTCTAAGAGGCGTCGTAGATCTCCTCCCTCTACTTCCCCAGAAAGGGTCACCTGTCTGCAATGCCGGTGATAATTCACAGGAAGAAATAAACACTTTAATAACTGGCAGGTTATCCCAAAGACTCACCGGTACCTCCCTTCCTCTCCTTGTGACTGTGACCTTCCAGCAGTGGGAAGAATCTGCTTGTTCAACAGGGGGGGCGAATGTGAAAAGCCTCCCAGATACCCCTTCTCCCCACTAGAAAACCAGAGAGGAGAAGAGATCCCAGGGAAACCCTCTGAGGAAGAAAACCCTGTGTCGACGGCTGCGGGAAAGTAGACTTCAATGCAGCTGAGATTCAGGTGAAGTCTGGAGATTGGTGGTCTTGAAAAAGAAAAAAAATGGTAAGTACTTGCAGGTAGGTGAGAGGTGGAAATGTAAGAGATTATGATTCAGATTACCCTTAAACAGGAGTGGGATGCGAGGAAAGGTGCCAGCCGGAAACTTCTGAGAATCCCTATGGTAGCATGAAATAGTGAGATTAGAACGAGTAAGAGGACTGGATGGAATTGGATTGAGGCCACGGGAGAATCTTTTACCTGGATAGAAAGAAGGGCAGAGCTTGGAGTTGATTCAGCAGTGAAGGGTTTGGAGCGAATGGGGGCGGTACCCGTGTCGCGTATGTCTGTAGGTGTAAAAAAGGGAGAAGGTAATTGAGTAGGGAGACGATCGGAAGGTGGAGGATCAGTGTCATTGTGACGGATCTCGGAGAGCCCTAAATGTCGCTTACCGCGTTCCGGAAAGGAACCGGTGAGCCGTTTGGAGCGAGAAAGTGTTGGAGTCCAGGGAGTCGGGAAACAGAGACGTGGTACGGTAGGCAGGAGCCTTGTTGTTGAGGAGTAGCAACGCATCCATGCGTCGTTCACAGGAACAGATAAACCTTCTCTCGGGTAGGGGGACGGTACTTCCTGGATACTGAGGCGTGCAACATCTAGACCCGCATCTTTAGCTGTGGTGGCCATTTTGTCGGTAAAAATGGCCGACACCCACCGTCCCAAGGTCCATCGATGCCATAAGGACCAACGTCTTCGGAGAGGCGTGACAGTATGCCCCCTCGAACGACCCGGTCCACCCGGTTTATCCGGATGAGATCGAAAAAACTGGCGGACCACAGCTGGAGCATGAACAGCCGATGCAGGTTCCCATGAGCGATCGGATGGAGAATACCCCTTCTAGTCAATCGAGAACTGCAGACGTCCTTGAAAAAGACGAGAATCGCAGATGCCAGCCACTTCATATTCGGGACCCATCAGTGTGATGACAGAAGGGGGGGGCACCAATTCTTACTCGGGGGAGGGGGGGGAAGAGGGAGGGAACGATCAACAACGTCTTTCTTCAATTGTCACACATGGAATACAGGATGAATCCTGGACCAAGACGGAGGGAGCTTGAGTCTGTAAGGAGACGATCCCAATCGTTGCAAAACGGGAAAGGGACCGAAGTATCTAGGGGACAATTTGGAAGGCACCAGATGTCGGGGCAGAAATCGGGAAGCCAACCAAACTAAATCACCCGGCACCAATCTCGGAGCCGGAGTGCGATGCCTATCAGCAAAGCGTTTGACACGGGCCTGGGCTTCCAGAAGAGAGGTCTTAGCAGTCCGATGTCCCGTCTGAATAGTATGAATGAGATTGTCCACATCAGGAAACCTGGACGAGGAGACTGGACCACTGGGAAAACACATAGGGTGATAACAGTAGGAGCAAAAGAAAGGACTGCGCCCCAAGGCGGAGTGACGAGAGTTATTATAGGCAAACTCATCCAAGGGTAACGAGGAACACCAGTTGTCTTGCGAGGCAGAAATGTAACAATGCAAATATCTCGCCAGAGTCTGATTTAGACGTTCCGTCTGACCATTCGTCTGTGGATGGAACCCTGAACTTAACGCTCGGGAGATGTTCAAACTCTTGCATACCTGCTGCCAGTATCGAGACGTATATTGCGAACCGCGATCAAACAATTGTTTCAGGAAGCCCGTGAAGAGAGAAAATTTGTGAAAGAAAAATCTTTGCCATCTGGGCTGCGGTGGGAATCTGAGGAAGCGGAACAAAATGTGCCAATTTTGTAAAGTAATCGACTGTGACCATGATTACCGTACAACCGTCCGACAATGGTAGTTCAACAATAAAATCCGTTGAAATCATTTGCCAAGGACGGTCAGGGACAGGCATAACTGTAAGGAGACCTGAAGGGGCAGATCGAGGGCATTTAGATTGTAAGCATATGGCACAAGCAGAAACATAGTCTGTAATGTCTCGAGTCATTTCCGGCCACCAGAAATTTCACTGGATCAATTCCTTGGTATTAGTCACACCTCTGTGACCAGCTACGTAGGAGTCGTGGCATAGATGTAGAACCGTTCCTCTTAGTTCCACCGAAGGGAGAAAGAGCTTCTTGTCTTTATAAGCACATCCTTGGGAATGTGAAAAGCCTCCCAGATACCCCTTTTCCCCACTGGAAAACCAGAGAGAAGAGATCCCAGGGAAACCCTCTGGGGAAGAAAACCCTGTGTCGACGGCTGCGGGAAAGTAGTCTTCAATGCAGCGGAGATTCAGGTGAAGTCCGGAGACTGGTGGTCTTGAAAAAGAAAGAAAAGGGTAAGTACTTGCAGGTAGGTAAGAGGTGGAAATGTAAGAGATTATGATTCAGATTACCCTTAAACAGGAGTGGGATGTGAGGAATGGTGCCAGCCGGAAACCTCTGAGAATCCCTAGGGTAGTATGAAATAGTGAGATTAGAACGAGTAAGAGGACTGGATAGAATCGGGTTGAGGCCACGGGAGAATCTTTTACCTGGATAGAAAGAAGGGTGGAGCTTGGAGTTGATTCAGCAGTGAAGGGTTTGGAGCGAACTGGGGCGGTACCCGTGTCGCGTATGTCTGTAGATGTAAAAAAGGGAGAAGGTAATTGAGTAGGGAGACTATCGGAAGGTGGAGGATCAGTGTCAATGTGACGGATCTCGGAGAGCCCCAAATGTCGCTTGCCGCGTTCCGGAAAGGAACCGGTGAGCCGTTTGGAGCGAGAAAGTGTTGGAGTCCGGGGAGTCGGGAAACAGACGTGGTACGGTAGGCAGGAGCGTTGTTGTTGAGGAGTAGCAACGCATCCATGCGTCGTTCACAGGAACAGATAAACCTTCTCTCGGTTAGGGGGACGGTACTTCCTGGATACTGAGGCGTGCAACATCTTGACCCGCATCTTTAGTTGCGGCGGCCATCTTGTCAGTGAAAATGGCTGACACCCGCCACCCCAAGGTCCATCGATGCCATATGGACCAAGGACTTTGGAGAGGCGTGACACTGTCCCACAAAACACAGCTCTCAGGCTAAGTGGGAGGAATTCCGTAAAAAAATGCTTAGTCTTCAAGAAAGCAGCCACGACCCCTTCGGAGACGTCCAAAGGTTGTGGGTGAAAGACCCGAAAAATCAAAACGCTGCGAGTCGTTGAACCCGGCGAGAGAAAATACTCGAGCGTCATGAACCCTCGAGTAAAAGCAATAAGACGCTGCCGTCGAAGATTCCTTCGACTCACAAATCTGCGTCAACGCCTTTGTCAAAGGGCCCTTCGACGCATAAATCGGTTTCATCGACGCAGTCTTCCATGCCACTGTCGACCCTGATAAAAGACAAACCTACAACTGTCACTACGTCACAGGTAGTAGAGGTGTCTCCAACCATGATGTTGAGAATGCCATCGACCCTCTCGACGACGCGGAGTAGGATTCCAATCCTCTCGAGTGCATTGAGGTCTTTTCCAACCTTTTTCAGGATTGTCGAAGCCTAAGACGTCCACGTCGACAACCTCAACACTTTCTCAGACAGTGACAACAAATTTAGCTCCTTCTGCTCTAGAAATGGGTTTTAAACCTTATCCTAGGTCTGACTACTTTAGAGCCTTGTTCTCTATATATGAGGAAAGGGAGGATTCCGACAATGAGACCCTTTGGTTTGCAAAGGTCTACATCACCTATGCCAGAGGAATTAATCTGAGGAGAACATGTTTAAAGACCAGATCCTGGAGAGCATGCTGAGACTCCTTATAGGATTCTGATGACCAGAATAATCTAATTCATGGGGTGGACTACACCTACACCTTCTTTTCAGCAGGATGACCTTACTGATATTTTAGATAAAGGTCCACAGGAGGATCCTGATCCTTTTCATACTGCCCTGCAAAGAAAAATATCTGCTAATTGGGAAACTCCTGAAGTTATCCCTGTAGTAAATAAAAAACTTTCTGCTAAATAGAGTATCAGCTTCAGATCCTGAATATCTGAGTAAACGTCCAACTCCAGAGAGTTTAGTTGTACAAGCAGCGACTTCATCTAACAGTAAGTCTGCATACCCCACTATTCCACAGGACAGGGATGATAAAAGATTTGATGCCATGTCAAAAAAAGTATTTTCGGCATGTAGCATGGCGCTTAAGTCTATTAACGCCACTTGCACGCTAGCAAGATTCAGCCACACACTTTGGGAGTGTGCTTCATCTGCAGCTGAATGTCTCCCAGAAGGAGAAGAAAGGGATGCATTCTTAGAAATTATCAGGGATGGAAAGGATGCAATGTGCGAGTCCCTTCAAACAAGCATTGATTCTGCTGACAGCATCAGCAGGGCCATTGCAGCAAGTACCACAATCTGCAGATTTGCGTGGTTGCGGAAGTCTGGTTTTGCTCCAGATTTACAAGCCAGACTTCTGAACATGCCCTTTGACGGCACTTCTTTATTTGGAAAGAAGGCTGATGACAGCCTGGAGAGATTACAAACATCCAAGGCAGCAGCGAAATCCTTTGGGGCTGCAATCCGACAGACTGCAAATCGCCCCTCAGGAGCCTCCTGGAGGGGTAGGTCCTTTCGCTTTACTTCGCATTCGGAAGAGGCAGAGGAGAGCCTGCTCAAAGGGGCCAGAAACGATTCACCCGTGGTGGACGGGTCAAAGGTACAAAAGCCGCAGCAGCAGGTGCCGCTTTACCCTCTGCATCTGCGTCAGCTGCTTCCAAACCCCTCTGAGTTCTCCCCTCACAAGACACCAGTAGGGGGCAGGTTAACTCAACATCTAGCAGAATGGCAGGCTATTTCGTCAGATGCTTGGGCATTGGAGACAGTTGCCCAAGGTTACTGCCTGCCCTTCCTACACACTCCTCAGTCATCCACTGGGGAACAACTCTTTGAAGCTTCCAGACCCGCTCCTTATGTAGGAGATTTTAGACCTGCTAGAGAAGGGTGCCATAGAACCGGTACCCGTAGCGGAGAGGAACAAGGGTTGGTATTCCCCCTACTTCCTAGTACCAAAGAAGGATGGAGGACTGAGACCCATCTTGGACTTGCGAGAATTGAACAAGTTCCTCAGGAAAGACAAGTTCAAGATGGTAACCCTTTCTCAGATCCTTCAGGCCCTCCAGCTTCAGGACTGGGTGGTATCTCTAGACCTTCAGGGTGCTTATTTCCATGTGCCAATCCATCTCAAACACAGGAAATGTCTGAGGTTCGCAATTGGCAATTCTCACTATCAATTTCGAGTTCTGCCATTTGGGCTGACCTCCGCCCGAGGGTCTTTATCAAGGTAATGTCGGTAGTGGCTGCGAGTCTAAGGAGGGAAGGGATCCACGTCTACCCCTACCTGGACGATTGGTTGATCAGAGCAGTATCTCCGGAACAAGTTCAGATCCAGCTAGATTATGTGTGCCACTTCCTTCACAAGCTGGGCTTCTCCCTCATCTTAAAGAAGTTGCAGACGATGCCATCACAGAGACTCCAGTTCATTGGGGCATTCCTGGACACTTCCCTGGGAAAAGCCTCGTCACCAGAGGTGAGGGCTCAAGATATTCTACAGATGGTCACCAAGTTTCAAAATGCCCAACGTCTACCAGCCTTCGACTTTTTGAGGTTGCTAGGCCTCTTGGAAAGAATGTCCTGATAATGATGGACAACAGTGGCCATGCACTACCTCAACAAAAGAGGAGGCGTAGGGTCACTGCCACTGTGCAGTGAGGCAATGCAGCTCTGGTTTTGGGCAATTCAAGAAGGAATCTCTCTATCGGCAGTTCACCTAGCCGGATAGAAGAACTTGACGGCGGACGCTCTGAGTAGGCAGAGCAGTCTCTCACGAGTGGGAGCTAGCTCATGAAGTCCTTCAAGATATCTTCACCCTTTGGGGAACCCGTCAAGTGGATCTGTTCGCCGCCAGTATCAACAGGAAGTGCGATCAGTTTTGTTAAAGGGAATTTCCCCCGAGAGGAGCTCTAGGGGACGCGTTCGTAGTGGACTGGGAGTTTCCACTTCTGTACGCGTTTCCCCCAGTCCCTGTCATTCCTCAAATGATCAGGAGGTTGAAAAGATTCCGGAAAGCCATGATCCTAATTGCCCCGGATTGGGCCAGGAGAACGTGGTACCCAGACCTTCTAGACATGTCCATCTGTCCTCCGATTCGTCTTCCGCAAAGAGGATTTTCTCTCGCAGAAGGGAGGTCAGGTTCTCCATCCAGATATCAGAACCCTCAACCATCACGCTTGGTTTCTGAAAGGTTGAGATGCAAGGATTGGGATCTCCCGGATGATGTCATGGAGGTGTTGCTTTCAGCTAGAAGGCCAGCAACAAAGACTTTATAATGCTGCCGTTGGAACAAATTTTGCAGCTGGTGTAGAAAAAAGAATATTGAACCCTTTTCATGCAATACACCAATGGTGTTCTTTCTTGCTGTACTTCACAAATTCAGGTCTTCATATTGGTACGATCAAGGGCTACCTCGCAGCGCTGTCAGTCTTTAAGCGTACTGCTGAAGAGCCTTCATATTTCAAAATACCCTTGGTAATCCAATTTCTGAAAGGATTAACTAATGTTTATCACCCAAAGCCTTTTCAAGTTCCATTGTGCAACCTAAATCTAGTCTTAAAATTTCTGATTGGTACTCCTTTTGAACCACTTGATTCCTGTTCATTAAGATTTCTCACTCTTAAAACAGTTTTTCTAGTGGCTCTAACTTCCGCCAGAAGAGTGAGCGAATTACAAGCTCTATCTTGCAAACCTCCTCATACAATCTTTCATAAAGACAAGGTTACCTTACAAGTGAAGCCCAATTTTCTCCCAAAGGTGGTCTCTGAATTCCATATTACTCAGAAAATAATCTTACCTTCGTTCTATCCTGCTCCCCATCCAGGGAAAGAGGAAGAGGGATTACACAGGCTGGATCCAAGGCGTGCCTTGAGTTTTTATATTAGCAGACTTGCTGGGATAAGGCAAGCAGACCAATTGTTCGTAGGATACGCAGGGCACAAATTAGGACTGCCAATCAGAAAACAGACCATTTCAAGATGGATCATTTTAACCATTCTAGAATGCTACAAATTGGCAGAAAAAGAACCCCCTCAACATCTTGGGGCTCATTCAACCAGGGGTATCGCAGCTTCTTCGGCTCTCCAAAGAGGGGTCCCAATTAAAGATATATGTGCGGCTGCCACATGGTCATCCGCACATACCTTTACCAAATTTTACAGCCTGGATTCCTCCTCTAGCCAGGAGACAAGATTTGTGAAAGCTGTGTTGCATTCTGTACATCTTTAAAGGGAAATATTTCATCTTTACTCCCACCTCCTCTTTACACTGCTGCTATGGGAGTCTATCAAAGATAAGGAATACGTCGGAGGACATAATCCCTTCGAAGAACAAGTTACTTACCAAACTGGTAACGTTCTTTCGATGGGATGTTCCTCCGACGTATTCCTTATCGCCCCTCCCATCCATCCCCGCACTAAAACTTCCCTTGTAGTTGCAATTTACGCTCCTTCAAGGTTACTAACCAATTAATGCAAAGCAAATCTGAACTTCAAAACGGAACTGAGCAACGGACGCTGCGCGAGTCTATTTATACATGATGACGTCGGCGCTGATACGGAGTCCGTCGATGGACACCGACTCGAGGGACTTCGACGCGCAGCGCCCTCTACTGGAAAAAAAATTCCGAGGCCAGGAAGTTGGAATGGATAACATCAAAGATGAGGAATACGTCGGATAAACATCCCATCCAAAGAGCGTTACCAGTTTGGTAAGTAACTTGTTCTTCTGGGGGCACTAATCAAATCAAACGACTGGCTAGTCTTCCCCTCCGAAGAGAGGGTTCAAAACATGTTTTTTCAAACACCTAAGTGTGTAGTTGGTCATCGGGTGACGGTACGAAAGGCAATGGGCCTGGTAGGAATAACGGCTTCCTGCATCTACCTAGTAACACACTCCAGCCTGCGCATTGCGTCCAGCGCAGGAGTGGCTAGCGAAACAATGGTTGCAAGCAAGCGGGCTGTGGGACAATATAGTGGTCTTTTTGCAACATTTAGCTCACATTTTCTTTTCTTGCATTTGTCTGGCTGCCACTAAATTTCGTTTTTTAAAATGGAAAGGATGCCCTTTAAATTCTGTCCTTCCTGTAATTAGAAATGACCCTGGAAAGACAATAAAGTGCGTAATAATTGCCTTCCTCAAGATCATTTGGAATAGCGTTGTGTGTTCTGCAAACTCTTTCAGCCTGACGCTAAAAGAAAGGTGCACCAAGCAGTGGGTGGCTTATGTCATGCAGGCCGAATCCCATTCACTCACCAGTGCTGCTGCTTCAGACAAAGACGACCTTGGCAGCTACGTCTCTATTTCAGATGCCGAAGACACCCAGGGAGAGACAGACTCTCCCATGTCCATCCCAGCCCCACTGGCGACACACACAAGTGCATACACCTAAGTAAACGACCCCAAGCCAATTTTTTACTGGTTAGTCGAAGAAGGCTCATACAGCAACTTAAGTTTCGTCAAAACATTTGGTGAAATCTGTTGCACCATTGCCTGTGAAGCCTGCTGCGGTTCTGCAATTGCATCCAGCTCAAGGTTCCAAGACTAGAGATTTTCTTGTTCCCACACCGAATATCTCAGCGGTTACTGTCTCCGTTCTGTCAAAGTGGCTGCTGAAACACCATTCCCAGTCTAAATACTTGGTTAAACACAGACACCAGTAACTACCTGAAGTTACCCTGAGGCAACTGATACATTCTAGTACCTCCAAAGTAATAGGAAATCTATAGACCCAGAGGAAATTGCATTTCCTCTCCCAGATGCACATAGATCAGAGGTTGACACTTGCATGGAACAATATCCCATTTAACAAGACACTTCATTTAGAAGTGGGTGAATCACTAAATACCCTAGACTTCACTTCTCTCCTACAAATCATTAATTGATGTCATAGATGCTTATTCAAATATATTTCAGGATGATCAAGATGATCTTTGTCCCCCAGACCAGAGGGTGAAGATCAGGGTACATGGCAGGGAGATGCCCGTCAGGGTATGTGGCCAACTACACCCACCCGTGATGAGGCAGATGAGCCACACATAATCTTTGCAGATTGACTGCGCGGATCAGCATGGTGACTCATCACCTATAGATGAGCTTCTTTTTAATACCTTGCTTAAAAGAGCAGCTGAACACTTCTGATTCAGGCTCAAGACTCAGTCTAAGACACTGATTTTGTGGAAGATATCTTGAAAGAAAAGAAAGCTGTTAGCCAATCTAGTCCCTAGTTAAATTCTGTCAAGAATGGAATGGCACCATCCCTTACTCGGACGGTTAACCCACGAGTAGAGATGTTTAAGCCTGCACCTTTTGACCCACTCTACATTCGGGGCCATGTAACTCCTGACTCTCTAATAATTCTACCTACTAGTAAACGTGCTTGAGTGCCCTTGTCCAATGCAGAGGCACGTCCAGACAAGTAATGCAAAACATTTCTGCTTTGGGAAAGAAAGGGGCTACTTCTGCCGCCTGTTCAACTGAAGTGCTGAAGTCGCCCCGAGTGGGACGGTTATGCCCAGACGTGGGTCCCGAGTCTGCCGGGCTTAGAGACCCAAGCTACTCCTCACTGATGAAGCCAAACAAGGCTGAAACGTGTCTGGGGATGCTTGTGGTCTCGTGCAGAAGGGATGTGACCTAGCAGTTTGGACTGGACTGCCCCTTTTGGGGTAAGCCCAGGCCTGATTTGCATATGGTTTTTCCCCTTCTGTAATGGCTTGGCAGGCTGAAAAACAATGGTCTGGAGGGTTTGCCCAGAGAAGTGCCTGTGGTTATGATTAATTCAAAATCTTCCCGTCATCACTGTTTTGGCAAGTTACAATGATGTTCATTTGGGGTTAATTGAAGACAGTTTAGATAATGTCTCTGAGCCTGTAAAGTCTCAATTACCAAAATTGTCAGAGGCTAGGTAGGTTACTCATAACATTAAAAAGAAAAAATACCCTGGACTCTGCAGAAACAGCAGGCAGGATCCTTGAAGAGGGTACCTTATTAAAAAGACACTTGTGGCTTTGCAATTCTGGGTTTAAAGCAGAAACTCAAGCCACTCTTATTAATAAACAAATTGAAGAATCTTTTTTATTTGGGAAGGAGGTGAACGAGATGCTTGAGACAGCTAAAAAGGAGCAGGACACATTAAAGACCTTAAGTCAAATCTCCTGTAAGCCATATGTTCAACGCAGCTTCCCCAGCATGGGGTCTGTCATGGATTCACATGCTCATGAATATTCCCAAGAAAAAAGTCTAACTTGCCCTTGCAAACTGTATTTATCCTCTAAACCAATCACTGAGCTCTGGGTCATACTGCCCCCAGCCAATGACTGCCCTCTCCCTAAACCCCTCCTTTTTCAGCAATCTTCAGGTTTTTACTGCACGTTCAAGTGTTGGGAGTCCTCGTGTTTTTCTCTGTGAGCTGTTCTACTTTTTCACGCTTTTTTCGATTAAAAAGTTCTATGCTTGTCAAATTGTGCCTGCATGCTCTTTCGCTCCTTCAGCCAACAAGCAGGGATCCGTTGAGTGAATTTCAACACCCCTTAAGGGCAAGAATCGTCAAATTTTACTAGACGATTCCAGAAGGCCATCTGGCCTACCCCGCACTCCGGAACATGTCGGAAGAGAAGCGAGGGAAGTTCCCTTTTCAAGCTCTTCTCCAGCTGCGAACTGCGGAATGTTTGTAGAGGTCAAACACCTCCAGTGCCTCTACAGTCTCCATCTGGATCACTGGGAAGCAGATTGTGAAATCTGCCTATGATTCTCCAAGTGAACCGTGAAGCATCATCAGAATAGGCTGGCGGCGTGGCTCAGCGCCTCTGACCCATGCGACAAGCAGGGGCATGCCTCACCCAGGGCCAGCCGGTCCGAGGAGCGGGCTTATAAGTCCTTTGAGAGCGCTCCATCCATGGGGGCCCAAGACGAGGCCAAGCACTGTTGAGTCCTTTTCCGTCGGGGTCGCCGTGCAAGCAGGTCCTGTGATGGGCAGGCCGCGCTCATCTTCTCCATCTGCCTCCAACTCCAGCCATCGCTCCAGCTCCTTCTCAAAGAGGAAATCGGCTATCCCGGCAAAGTTGGAGAAATGGCAGACAAGACTAAGGCACAGGAAAAGGCAACCGACCTGCTCCAGAAGGCCCAGATGGTCCAGGTGAAGTAGTCTGATAGAGTTGGTGGCGGCCGACCTCTCGAAGGACAAGGGTGCTGACCCAGTAAAGGTAGCCCTGGCAATGCCCAGAGTGTTCCTACCCTCGAGGGGGGAGGCCTCGGCCAAGCCGGTGGAGAGGACGCCATCCCGAACCCGGCTCCCCCCCCTTCAGGATGCAAAAGGGGGGTGGAGAGGAGGCGGCCGCAACAGTACTCCTCCAATTCACAGATATATCTTCCTCAGATGAGGAGGACCAGGTGTCCATACACATGGTACAGGAGGACGTGGGGGACGACGACAGAAATACTGAGGGGGGATGACTGAGACCACAGAAATGCCGGCGGCGTCACAGGGCCCAGTAGGCCTACCGTCCGACCCCTTCTAGGGATGTATCGCTGGGCATTCTTTTAACACTACACACCCTGGTGTCTGAGATTCAGAAAAGGATGCCAACAACACCGCCGGCCCCAGTGGCCCCGGACCAGCCTCTGGCGAAAGACGAAGTGGCACCCTACACCGCTGCATCAACCTCCACATATGCCCTCCTCAGCCTAGGGGGACAGACACAGCGACTATGGACACGGACAATGACATGGCCACAGCAGGTGGTTTGCCGCAACCAAGGGCTTCTCCCTCGGATGAGGTGTGGTCGTTCAATGCCATGGTCGCTAGAGCATCCAAAGTCTTCCAACTGATGCCAGAAGAGGCCAAGAAGGAAGGTTTCCTAAACCAAAGGCGCAAGGCCAAGAGGAAGACCATTGTGGCGGTGCCTCTCCTGGATGAGGTTTTGGGAGAGGGCCTAGCTTTGAGAGATCCAGCTCTGGTCAAGAGGGATAGGCTGGAGAAAAAGTACTGGGTGCTGGATTCTGCAACCATGCGCCTATGTTTGCAGGCTTACCTGGACTCAGTGGTTTTGGTGGCAATGAGAAGAAGTCGTATAAGCCCTTGTCTTCATCCTCCGTTCCTCCAGATAGCGAGGGGAAGAAGTTGGATGCCATGGGAAGAAAGGTGATCTACTCGGCAGCAGCAACAGTCAAGACGGCCAACGCACTTGCAATCCTGGCCAGATATGACAGGGAGACCCCACTGCTGGAGTTCCTACCCGACAACAAGCGGGTTGAAGCACTTTCCATCCTCCAGGAGGGCCCATGGACGCCGCAGATACTGGGTCCCGACAGATGGCGAACAGTGTCTGCCTCCATTTGTCGTGACTGGCTGAAAGCCACCAACATCCGTCAGGAGGTCCAGACCAGGGTGCTGGGCATGCCTGTTACTCACCGAACCAAGGTTCTCGGATGAGTGAGGTGATCACCGGTTCAGATGGTCTTGATTGAAGAGCCTGGGGTATTCCTTAACTCAGGCCTCCTCTCTAGAGGGAAGAACTGCAGCACATTTAAGAGCATACTCGTGAGATTCCCTTGTAGAGCCTAGAGAACACAGTTCAGTATTACTTTATAAGTCAAAATAAGTAAGGAAACAAGATGGAAGAAAACTGATACTTCCCTAACAGTGTAGTATATGTGGAGCAAGGCAAAGAACCCAGGAATCCAGAAGGAAAATAAACAAATCCACGACAAGGGTAAAATAATAAACAGGAAGTTAGTAAAGGTAACTACGCCCGAACGGCACGAGGGTTGCACTAGGACTGGGATGGTGTATAACCGCTGTAGCTGCAGAGCGTCCTCGATTATGCACCAAGTTGGCTTTATAAGAGTCTTTCTTGAGACTGTAATGACAGCAGGAGGAAATGAAGCAAGGAGTTCCACAAGGACTTGAAGGCGTCAACATCCAACAAAAACTGAACAGGAGACATGGTATACTTCTCTATTATTGACACTGCCGGTAAAGTTCAGGAGCGCTTCGTATCAAGAATGAGAGGAACATGTGAGGAACCTCTTGAACAAGAGTACCAACAGCAACCCCATACATGTGTTTCAGCCTTTTGCAAGGAACTTGGGGTTGGTTACACTAGGTTACCTGGGGGAACGCAGACGTGGACCCCTTGCTCACTGTGCTCAGAGAGGCACAGCTTCACCTCATTGAGGCCCTACAAGGCTGAAACACGTGTCTGGGGTTGCTGTTGGTTCTCTTGTTCAAAGATTTGCCTGGCATTTCGGGGCTGGACTGTCCTTGTGGGCGGGACAAAGACTGATATGTAAATGGATATTCCTCCTTTGTGAAAAGTACAGAGCGCAAAAAGCGATGGCTGCGGACTCACAAAGTGGGTAAAAACCACTGAACAGGTCATCATGCCATGCTCTTTCTAGAGAGGGGTGCCTACTAACTTTTTTGTATTTCAACAGTCTCCTGCCTGGCAGCTCCCTCAGAAGAGAGGATAGCGGCCCTGCTGGGCAAGGTGCAACGGCTGCTGGTACTGAAGAGTGCCGCAGTGCAGACCAAGGGTGCGACCCCCTTCAGGAGTTCCTGGACGCTTGCTGGATCCATGTGTCCAGAAGCTTTGCAGACAAGGTAGCTCTCGACGAGGAGTTCCATCGAGCGATAAGGTGGTGGAGCGTACGCTCCAACATTGCCGGGGGCACAGGATTTCAGAGCCCCCATGCCAGGAGACGGTCACCACGGACGCTTCCCTGGAGGGCTGTGGAGCCCACACTGGACTGAACCACGCCAGAGGCCTGTGGCTTCCAGTGGAGAGGGGTCTCCACAATATCCTGGAGCTGCAGGCAGTGTTCTGGGCCCTCCACTCGTTCCTTCCGTCCCTCAAGGGCAGAGTGGTGAGGGTCTTCAGACAACAACACCACCACAATGTTCTACATCAGGAAGCAGGGGGGCACCAGATCCCCAGTGCTCTCCAGAGAGGTACAGGACTTGTGGCACTAAGCCGTAGCCCAAGAGATGTTACTCATCCCCTTTCACCCAGCGGGAGTTGAGAACACCATCACCGACTCCCTCAGCTGGGAGCTGTGCTCGTGCCACGAGTGGGAACTTCAACAGGATCAGGTGGACTGCCTCTTCCTCAAGTGGGGGCAGTCCCCAGATCGATCTGTTTGCGACTGCGACAAATTCCAAATGCCAGAAATTCGCCAGCAGGTTCCACCAGCCGAGGAGCATCGGGGACGTGTTTTTCCTTCCTGTGGGAAGGCCTGTTACTGTACACATTCACTCTGTGGCCTTTCCTGCTGCGAATCATCAATCGATTCAAATGGTGCTGATGCAGGATGAGCCTAGTCGCCCCAGCGTGGCCGAGGCAGATTTGGTGCCCGGACCTTCTCCGCCTGTCGACGTCTCCTCTGGTCAAGCTGCCAGTGGATCTGCTCGCCAGAGAAGGAGGCGCAATCCTGCATCAAGACCCTGGGTTGTTGATCCTGAGGGCTTGGCTCCTGCAGCCTTAGAGTTTGGAGGGTACAAGTTGCCGGCGGACTGTAGGGAGGTCCTTGCCAGGGCCAGAGCGTTGTCGACTCTTAAGTGCTATGGGCACAAGTGGACTCATTTTTGGTACGTGGTGCCGGGCGCAGATCCTCAATTCACTGAGGGTCACAGCCCCGCAGATTCTTCCATGCTTGTTGCCCTTGGCCAAGGCGGGGCTGGCGCCCGCCTCTATCAAGATGCATCTGGCAGCTATCTCCCACCACACCAGGTCTCTGTGACGGTCTTCTCTTTGGTCCCACCGTCTCGTCAAGGAGTTCCTCAAAGGACTTTCCATCATTCCCGCTGGTGAAGGTGTCTGCCCTGCCGTGGAAAGTCAACGTGGTAGTGACGAGGCTCGTGGGGGGGCAAGAGGGGGGAGCTCTTTGAGCCTATGCATCAGGCCCCTCTTGTTCCTCTCATGGAAAACGTCTTTCCTCGTGACCATCACATCTGCCAGGAGGGTGGGTGAGATCCAGGCCCTATCCTGCAGCCGTATCTGACTTTTCACGACTTGAGTGGTGCTGCGGACGCACCCCTCCTTCATGCTAAAGGTTCTGTCGGAATTCCTCCTCAACGAGCCTTTGGTGTTGTGGGTGTTCTTTCCGAAACATTTGTCGCAGGCTGAAAGGACTTTCGCTGGATGTGGCTCATGTTCCGAAGTTCTGTATGGCATGCATGAAGAGTTTCCAGAAGACATCTCAACTATTCATGAACATTGGTCCTGTGAACCATCGGAAGGCCTTGTCCCAAGGCTTCCATCTCCAAGTGGCTTGCCGGCTGTATCACACACCGTCACAGGCGGAGACCGAAACCCTACTACAGAAAGGAGCGATAGTTCTCAACCTTGTTCTAGAGGTAAACAGGATCTATTCAATGTGCTTCCTTGTATGCAAAAAGGACATACTCATGCATCCTGTATTAGATCTGTGTCTTGCAAACTACTATTCTGACGCAAGAGGATTACATGGCAACTTTAGATATGAAAGATGCGCGCTTTCATATTTCAGTGTTGCCAGCGCACCGGAAATTCTTAAGGTTCAAAGTAGGAGACAATCCCTATCAATTCAAGGTGCTTCCCTTTGGCATAGGCTTGGCGCCAAGAGTGTTTGCCAAAGTTCTGGCAGTAGTGGCAGACCACCTGCGCATGCAATCCATTCTGGTATACCCTTATCTGGACGACTGGCTAATTACAGTAGACTCATACCAACCGTCTCTTTAAAAGAAATCCAAAACGCAGTCAACCTTCTGTTCCAACTAGGGCTCAGAATCAACGAGAAAAATCAAGCCCGGTTCCCAGCCAGGTAAAAGTTTCTTGGGGCTCTAATTGGGACAAAGGACAGTCTTGTCTATCCCTCAGAGTCCAAAACATGCTTTTCCAAATTCCCCAATATGTAGCAGGTCATCGGATAACTGTACGAAAGGCCATGCGCCTACTCAGAATGAATGCTTCCTGCATTTTTCTAGTGCCACATTCTGCCCGCCTGCGCATGTTCCCGATGCAAAAGTGGCACGGGAGACCATTGTCTTGGGCAAGCAGCCAGTGGGACGATCTAGCGGTTGTATCACAGTCCCTGGTACTAGCTCTGCACTGGTGGATAAGGGAGAACATTTTGAAAGGAAAATCCCCCATAGTAGAGGTCACTCTAACCAGACTTGTCTCTCTCAGGGAGGGGGGGCACATTTTCTCCCCATACGGCGCTTAGCCTGTGGACTTGGTCACTAGGAGACAAACACATCAACCTTTTGGAACTACTAGCAGTGTTCAAATCCTTCAAACAACTACAAGGGAAAACTGTCCTAGTTCTGACACAGCACAACAGCCATGTTCTATATAAACAAACAAGGCAGGGACACAGTCACCAGGGCTGTCCAAACTAGCGCAGAACATTTGGAGGTGGGTGCTGAGAAACACGTGTTCCTTCTATCCCAACCGGTTCCAGGGGAACACAATCTTCTAGCAGATGTGCTCAGAAACCTAAAACGTCCCGTAGTTCACGGATGGCAGTTGCACGCAAACATTTCATACAGTGCAACGTCTTCTCAGGCTGGGGTCATCCATAGATCTATCTATCCGCAACACTGGAGAACGCACAATGCTCAGATTACGCCTCCAAGTAACAGGTATGTTACAGGAGCAGTGAGAAAGGGGCTAGTATGTATCCCTTCAGAACTCCAAATAAGGTGGAGGTGTGCAGATCTCACAAAGGGGATTGTGGAAAGGATACACATTCTACCCTTGAACAGTAAATCCTGTCCCTCTCAAGCCCTCCGCTCATCTACCTCCAACCTTCGGCGAGTGAGCCGGTTCTCCAAGCACAGATTTGGAGGGAGATCCTTATGCTCAGCAGGCGCCTCTCTGGAATAGCCTCACTGCCACCCTGTTAGGCAAGGTTTGTATGCAGTACCCTCTGGGTACACTACAAACAATTCGGACTACATGTACAGGAAACCCAACCTTTGGTATAAGCTTGTACTACACAGTTTTGGTAGCATGTTGAGCAGCCAGGATTATCTCAAGAGGGGTCAATATGAGCTGTAGGGGAGTTACAGAGATTCAGTGACAAGTATTCAAATAAACACTTATACGCAAGGTTTTTATCAGTCAGTTAGAATAAGCTTTCTTCAGAAGGGAGCAATATAATCGTTACACACAAATACACTTCAATACTGTACACTCTTGGTTTCTAAATCAGTAAAGACCTCTTTGGGATGGCCAACAGACACAACATACACCCTCAGGTGACTTCAATAGCTAGGGTGCTGGGGACATTAATATCTTACTGTTTGCATTCAGAATACTGTTAGAAGTTGATAAAAGGAAAAGGTTATTAGAACAAGAGACCACAAATATTCTTAAGCAGCCAAATACTTTTGGATCCCCACAGCAGTCATTCAGTATTACAGGCTAGGCCAAAGTCAATGGGCAAAAGTCTTTTATAGGATGAAGCACATCTGGTAGGTAAGTAGAAAAGTCTTTGCACAATGTTTTAGAAGTCTTTGAAGAAAAGAAGAATCAAATGTAGGGCCACAAGCCATTAGACTTCCGAGTGGTAGAAGATGCAAGCAACTTTACAGCAAGAGGTAAGCGCTCTCAGACTTCGTACAGTACCTTTCAAATTGAAGAAAGTGCAGCAGATTACTTCTGTTTCTGTGCAGCTCTGCAGATCTCACTGTTCCTTGGCCTCAGTTGTGGGGACAAGAGGGAGGACTTCTGGGGACTCGTGCACTGTAATCGGACGGTCACTGCTCGCAACTGGCAATCTTCAAATCCGTGGCTGTTCAGTGTTTTAGATCCTCGCGTCTAGCGCAAATAGCAACACTGCAGTACCTGGCTGTTGAGATGGACTTGCCTTGCTTCTCGGGTCCCACACTCTGAGGGGGCTCAGGCTTTGTCAGTCCTGCTTCCTGGGAGTCCGGAGGATCTTCCTGAAGCTCTAGGCCAGCTTAAAAGCAACGCACACAATCTGGTGTTCCTCTCCCTGGCTATACGGTTTCCAGCAGCAACTCTGTGGAAATTCAACCAGCTCCGAGAAGGATGTCCAGGTGGCTTACTTTGGAGTTGATTATTCCCACCAACTCAAGGGAAGAATTTGTCCTAGCAGGGGCTTCTCTGTTGATACAAATTTGAAGTTTCAGCACAGCAGTGAAGCACCCACGGGTGCCATTTTTGTCAAAATGGCCCCGGTCCTCTTTTTTTGCCATTTCTTTTTGGAAAGGTCCTTCTTGAGATTTACTCTGCATGCCAAACTAGGTTTGGTCCCTTAGTTCGTTTTTGTCTTTGGCAGGATTCACGAGTGAAGCCCGCCTCTGTCTCCAGTATGTCTGGCAGGGGCAGGAAGTGAGGGAGGTGCCTGAAACTCCCTATGCTTAATCCACTTGGTTACAGGAATGCACCCAAAGGTGATTGGCCAGCTGGTTGTCCGGCAAGGACAGCCACCCTGCTGTGCAAATGACAGCTAGGCTGGAATGAATGGGAGAAATCTGCATAAAAGAACAGAGGCTGTTTTGCTTGGAAGGTAGAGTGGACCACTGGACGAAGGAATCCGAAGACGCCTGCTGCAACTCCTGGACCGTTGGTTTGCCCGGTGAAGCCCTGCCGCTGTGCTGAAGCTCTGAATTGACCCTGCAAGGACGACTTCTCGCCTTGAGTTGGTGGGACCAATCAACTCCAAAGTGAACTTGTTTGGACATCCTCTCGGAGCTGGCTGTACTACTGCTGCTGGAACCGAAGTGCCAAGGAGAGGAACACAAAACCGACTGCATCACTTTTAATACGGACCCGAGCTGCTGGAAGATCCCCCGGGACTCGAGTAAGCAGGACTGACCAATCCTGAGCCCCCTCAAGAGTGCTGGACCCCAGATGCGAGGAAAGTCCACAGTGGTATTTGTGAGACGGCGGTGGTGCTAATTGCTGAGATGTGAGGAGCTGAAACCGCGAAGTGCTGCTGAATAGAAGTTGGTCCTTTTCTGCTGCTGACACCGTCACGTTGTGTTGTAGGAGTCCCCAGAAATCCTCCCTCCTGTCCTCACGACTGAGGCACAGGATCTACAGAGCCACACATGAACAGAAACCAGCTGGAACCATTTATTCTAACCAAAGGTACTGTACAGTCTAAGAACCCACCTCTTGTCTTGTAGCCTTACTTGATCTCAGCTGAGACTGGTCTTGGTTACTTCTGTAGAGTTGCTTGCATCTTCGACTTCTCACAAGCTTCCCAGCTTGTGACCCTACTTTGATGCTACTTTTTCTACAAAGACTTCTAAAACATTGTGCACGACTTTAACTTGCCTGCAAGAAGTGCTTTAGCTCACCTAGACTTTTGCCCAATTGACATTGGCTGTTCTGACTCCCTGAATGACTCTCCTCTGCTTGCCTTGCCTCCAGGAAAGGGTTAATTTACCTTGCATTGGAGGTTCAAAAGTACTTACCTGCTTCAGAATGTGTGATCTCTTGTTTTATTCTGAAACCTCTTTACTTTAACACATCTCAGTATTGCTCTAAATGTACCAGTGATATGTCAATGTCCAGTGTCCTAGCTATTTAAATCACCTGAGGATGTAGGAAGTGTCTGTGTGCCATCCCAAATGGGTACTTGCTGATTTAGAGATACTAAGTGTGTATTTTGGTGTGTGTGTTACTATTTTGCCCCTCCTGAAGAAGGCTTACTCAGACTTACTTTATAGTAGAATTAGCCTTTTGGTGGAGTAGCATCAACACTTTGAACATGAGGCGCCTGATCACAATCTACAATGTTTGGTTGGTTATCGAGTCTTCTGGGAATTTCCATTTGAAACAGTTTTATGTTGTCCCTTCGATGCCAATCCCTACTTGTGTACTGTTTCGCCAGATTTCATGGGTTACTGACAGCAGTGAAGACTATGGGGGTCATTCAGAGTATGGCGGTAGGGGGTTAACGGCACCGGTAAGGATGCCGGTGCCGTTAACCCCCCTACCGCTGCATTCTGAGTTCCCCTTAGCGGGTCCCACTAGGGCCGGCTGGTTTTACCAGCCGCCCTTAGCGGGGCCCGTTAAGGGACCATGGAGCTAATAACGGGCCCGCTATTTGCGGGCCCGTTATTAGCTCCTTCCCCATTCCCATTGAGCCCTATGGGGGCTCAAATGGGAATGGGGAAATGGTTTTCGAAATGGGGGACTTACCGGCTCCGCATAGGTCGGAATGTCCCGGTAAGTCCCCATTCTGACACCACAGACCCGGATACGGGTTTGGAGGCAGCCATGGTGCTATTTGCACCATGGCTACCGCCAAACTCGTAATGACCCCCTATGACTCTCTCATATGGCTATTTATGTGTAGTTGTGATAGCAGCAGATAAAATATGAGATGTATTGCTCTCAAATATGGACACTTGTAATGTAGCAATTGTATGGTTACACGAGAATGCATTTAACTGTGTGACTTTATTTGCACTTTAGTGTAGTCAATGATAGTAGCTATTATGTTACCCAGACTGTTAAATTAATAATGGTTTAATCAAGAAACCTTGTGTGCAAGTGTTTATTTGGATACTTGTCCCTGTAAATCTCTGTGCAACTCCCCTACTGCTCACATTGACTCCTCTTGAGATAAGCCTGGCTGCTCAGCCACACTACCAACCTGTGTAGTACAGACTTATACCAAAGGTTGGGGTTCCTATTGCCAGGAGGTCAAGGTTGTTGTAGTGCACCCAAAGGGTACTGCTCCAAATCTTGCCTAACAACTTATTTTGGCCCAAGTCGGCCCAGTTTGATAAGTTATTTCACCAGGTGGCTAGTAGCTCTGAACAGTGTTACTGAACGAATATTTAAGATGCGCTATTTGCATCTCATTTTATCCGAAACTTCACCCTGGGTACTACCCAATTTGCCTGTCAGAAAAGGAATGAATGGATATTTGCAGCTGTGGGCCACTTCTTCATAAACTAGTTTATGCCCCAGTCTGACTCTGAAAACGGGTTTTCATTTTGGGGCTGCTGTTTACCTTTGCATGTTTTGGAGCAGAAATGTTATGGCTGTGTGCACAAATCTACTTTGCATGCATTATAGTGCTCCCAGCCCCCCACGACACTTCACCCCACTAGCCGCCAGCCAGTGGATTTGCATTTTAATTTCATGTATAATGGTTGGCTGGTCGATTGGAGTTGTAGGGATGCTGTTTTTGTTGGGGTTTCTGACGATTTTGGGTAACGCTTGCTTTAAGCAGTCATGTTGATTTTGGGGCAATTACATGGGCATAGGGCGGTTGGCATAACCTCCCTCAGCAACTACCATCTCTTGCGTGGGTTTGTTTTCAAAAATATCATATAGGAGGGTACATTGATAATGCCCTGACCTCCAGATATTCAGTTCTGCTGATTTAATGTAGAAACATGGTGTCTACTCGGTTCCTGTCAGGGCACAGCTGCCTCCAAGGGCACGTATCTGTTCCGCCCAAGGCAGCTTTCCATGTATATGGGTTAAAGTGTTTGCTTTGTTTCTAGTAATTTACACTTTGCAAAAGGAAAGTGTCCTAGCATTGTTCATTTAAGCCAGACAAGGGTGCTGGTCTGTAGGACGTCCAGTGCGGAATTAGGGAATGGTTAAAAAGGGGCTACTGCGAGAGCTGTTTGAAGGTGCCCTTACATTGTAAATTTCATAGATTTTGAGTGGGTTCTGGTACAGTACCAGCCCTGCATGTTATTACTGTTTTATTACAAAATAATGCTTTTTGCAAGAGGGATTGTCAGTTTTATTTGGGCCCCCATGGTTTGAGTGTGTTTAGGTAGCTGGCCCTGTATCTTATTACTGTTTTATTGCATGCGCCAGAGGCTGTGCTTTCCAATATGGAATGCTGCGGCACCAGGTATGTAGCACAAGATGGCCATTGGGAATGACTTCTAGGGACTTGGATGCTGAGGTGGCGCTGCAATTGGTGTGTAAATCACGTTAGGTTACCACTGGGTACATTTTTTTGAAGGTGCCTCCATTTTGCCAGGAAAGGAACTGGGGAGTATTGCTAATGTGGGATTTACATGGGCAAGGTGGGAAGTGTCACCCCTCTGAAGGTTGCAGCATGCTAAATAATGTATTTGTAGACCCGGCTGATTGAGTGAAATACCATAGAACATACTATTGACCCATGTTGTTCCCAACAGAGGGGCTCCCGCAACCCGGTTCAAGGCTGCACTCCTGTATTGAATAAAAGGTGGAGTACCCCAAAGGATTTGGAGGTAGCGCAGGAACAAGGAACGTGTGACTGAACGCTTTACAGCCACTAGTAAGGATAGGTCTAGAAGGCATTTCCGTTATGGAGAAGTTTGCCAATGTTACTAAATTGTACTAACAGGATCTCTTTTGTATGTTGTCGCAAGAATGGATCGGCTGAGGGGCGCAATTGATGATTTTATAACATGTAACGGCTCAGTTGTATGAAGGTGGAGCTGGTTCCCAGGTACCAGGGTTGCAGGTTGTAGACCTCTTTGGCCCAGTTATTACTAGAAGGGTTATAGGTAACAGTGCATGGACATGGAAAAGGAAACATCATTGTTATGGGATGGAGATATCTCGACTGTAGGGTTGATGATGATATCAATATGTTGCCAGTTATAGTTGACACCATGGTAAATTGAGGATTACTGAGAAATTTGCCTTTGCGGGGTCAAGACAAGGAAAGGATGCCCTTTAAAAGGGGATGGGGAACTCCCGAATTTCAGGGCCGGGGTGTAGAGTGCAGGGCAACATGAACACGTTGGTTAAGAAAGAAGGAAACTGAGCAGACCAGGTAGAAGGCATGGTTGCCATGGGAGAAAGTCAGATTGGTGGGATTGCTTACGGTCCCTGGAGTGTTGCATGCCATTTCCGTAGTAAGATGGCGCAAGTAGCTCAGGTAGTGGGTGAATGGGTCGTGGGCTCCTTAGGCTTTGTCTTGATGGGGGCTCTAGGCACACACATTGTGTCTGTGAGTTATCCTGGCTGTGCCTGCTGCTTTTAAATCTTTGGCCCCTGTGATGTGAAAATCATCCAGCAACTATTTAATGATAACACTGCATGCTTTAAAACTGAAGTTAATGTGCACGGTAGCCTAGGTCGGTGTTCCTGCTACAAAGATCTATGCAATCAAAAGTTCATTTCATGAAAAGAGGGTTATGTTAATGCAGCTACTGTAGTCATTTGTTTGCCAGGACAGCGTCAGGGGCCTTTCAACACTTTCACATTAAAAGGGTCTCGGGTGGGCTTGGGCAGCTGCCCCCATTTGCCAGTTAAACGTCTTATAATACAGTAATATATTCCTCTGGGGCTTAAAATGTGCTCTTTGCATTACACTCCTTACAAGCTGCGTTTGCTGGAGGCCCTCATGGCTGTGACTTCGCTTGGAGTATACAGACGTGTTATCACCTCGTTGCCTGTTAACCCTGACAAAGAAGGATTTGTAGCTTTCTAGTGGTCATTTAGTGCGTCAGCTCCTGGTTGGCCATCTCTCAATCTGCCGGTATCAACTTCCTTCTGTTTCTTTGTATCCATTATAATGCATGTGCCTCAGACTGATTTCCTCTACGTAAGAAAGGCCCACAACCATTGTGTTGAAATAAGGCCCCAGACATCTGAAACCAGGCCTGTCTGTACAACCTGGCTTCATATCAGCAGGACCCTGTTAGCTCTGGTGTAGCAGTCTACACGCTGTTCGTGTGCTCTCTCCGCGCGCAGTCTTTCTCCTTGCATGCCCTGTTGCTCTCTCTCTCTCTCTCTCTCTCTCTCTCTCTCTCTCTCTGTCTGGCACACTTGAAGATATCCCCTTATTCCCACTTCTCCAACTCTCATCTTTGCTCTCAGCCCTTACTTTTGCTCTCATCTTTCCTCACTCTCACTTTTTCCTCTTGCTCATCATCGGCACCCTATATCAATTGCTTCCTCCGTTGCTCTATTCCCCTTCTCATTCCATTGCACACCTGCATACTTTATCACACCCTCCTTTAAAACTTTGTCCTCTCCCCCTTGCACCCTAGTGCCGATAAATGCAAAATGCAAAGAAGAGTAAATGCCAAAACTATTGACATTGCCAATGCTTGTAATCTTTGTGTTTGGTCAGTATATAAACCCTAAACACTACATATAAAGTTGAGAACGGAAAAGCTTTTTCCAAAAGTCTGTTTTACCAATACAAAAGCACAAATACACAGATAATAATTACAATAAAACAAATTTTTAAATACAGATATGTGGAAAAGAATTATATTCCATTCTCCGCCTCAACTTAGTAATACAATAATTGATCTAGAAACGTTTGTGCAGCCTTCCAAATAAAGCAGGCAGCGCTGTAATGATTCGGCCATGTAAAGTGTGTGCCAAAATTGATTTGTTTCAATTTGTTCTATGGACGTAACAAGTTTTCCATCTCTGAGATTTTAGTCTGAGACACTTAGTAAATATATGGTGACCGGTTTCGATCTCTGAATGGCAAAGTCGTAGCTCATAGGGAATGTTATCCAAAGCCTCATGATATTCGCAAGTGGGTAACAGGTTGAAGCACAAGTAAAGAATGCATCTTTTCAGTGCTTGGTCACAGCACTTGGACAGGAAATGTGCAAGGTGCATTTAAAGAAAAGCTCCTAGTGTAGTAGGTCTTATCTTTTCTTAGTTGCCAATGCAGCCACATTGTTAATTCTGTCCCATTTCGATTTCTGTTTTAAGATGTGTTCTATATCCGGCAGGTCGTGCTTGAGCCGAAGAGATTCCCAGATGTGTCAATAGTGATTCAGCTGATAGCTCCAAGTGAAGTATAAAGCGGTTGTCTGATCTATTAGCATCTTGAATTCCCAGTAGTCTTACAAGACTATTTGCATTGTTCTGGGAAGAAAATAGTTTAATATGAGTATGTTGGACCAGCCAAGACGTGGACAAGGAACAGATTCTGTATTCCATCCGTAAGGCCCCGACCGGGATTGAACTAGGTAAATTCATAATGGACCGAAGTACTCTTCCCTCAAATTTGTCAAACCAATTGACCTATTTTATAAGGATAGCCTGGAGTCCGTACAATATTGAAGGTATAATGCTAGTTCTATAAATAATTAGCAAGCCATCTATATCGTTTCCACCTGTGTTTATAATGTATTTTTTGATGATCAGCCATTTCTTCCAGATCTTGGTGATTGCAATATCCCTATAAAATGGATCATTGGGTTGAGCCTTAATGGAAAGCATAAGTATATATAGCTATCAACTATTTCAAGATTGTCTTTGCACAGTTACTCCTACGTCCCGTCCCCTTTCCTACATACTTATGGGACATCTCTCCATCCTGTGGGACGGGACCGGAGCACTTTGTAAAAAGCATCAAAATTTTTTCAAAAAATTTGTCGTTCCTCTCTTTCTTGCGCGGGGCCCGGCATGCGGCTGTAACCCCGCCCATCTTGGCTCTGCCCCGCGCATCAACCATCAGTCCTTTTCTATCGCCAGGTCAAAGACCCATTAGCAATAACAGAGGAACCTTATTAGAGGGGACGGCGGGAGGGCATATGGAGGAAAGGGGACTATGGACTAGGAGTAAGGTGGTCACTACGGTGAGTAACCTGGTAATACTCCTACGTCCCGTCCCCTTTCCTCCATACTTATGGGAGATTCCCAAGCACTCCTTACAGTAACTACGGGTGGATGGAAATACTCCTCACTGAAACAGGTTCTTCAGCACAGCCTGACCAAACTGAGCGTCAGCCCTTGAGCTCTTGTCGAGACATTAATGCTTACAGAAAGCAGATGGGGGAGGCCCAAGTAGCTGCCCTAGCGATGGACTCCCAGGGGACATATTTCTGAAAAGCAACCGCGGCTGCCTTGCCCTGCACCAGGTGTGCATGAATACCCTTAGGAGGTTTCAGCCCTTGGACGGTGAAAGACTCCGTGATGTAGGCGGCGATCCACCGAGAAATAGTTGCCTTAGACGCCTGCTTGCCCTGAGGGTTACTGAAGGTCACAAAAAGTTGAGAACTCCTAAGCTTGGAAGTCCTGTCCAGGTAGAACTTAAGAGCTCTTCGGACATCAAGACAGTGTAGAACCCTCTCGGCCTCGGAGGCAGGGTTCGGAAAAAAGACTGGTGGGGAAATCGACTGATTCAGATGGAATTCGGTCACTACCTTGTCCTTGTGAAAGACCAAGAAAGGATGCTCCACCGACAATACCTGGAGCTCACTCACTCTCCTTGCTGACATAACGGCGGAGCATTGTTTGGGCAAAGCCACCATCAAAGGGGAGACCAACTCTGATTGCCCAATTCGAAGGGCTATAGTACTTTGGAAGCTCGATGTGGACGATGTCAGCCGAAGTGATTGTTAGCTGTTTGATCTGTGAGAATTTTCATAATTTTCCGATTTTCAAATGGGTATGCAATTAGCTGGATTTCCTCCAGTTTGACCCATTTTCCTAAAGAGATTGGGTTATCATCTGACTCAAATGTTCCTATTAACCAGAAGGGACCATGCCTTTCTCTCATTTGGATGTGAAGTATTAGCAGACCGGCTCCAAGGCGGTAATATGTTGTGATTGGCACTGCTCTGAAGAGGGCCAGAAGCAACATTCATGCCAGAGGCTACATTCTGGTTGCTAGGAACATAAACCAAATCAATGTAAATAAAGGTGAAATTCATACTTTGTTTCAATATTGCAAAGGTTTAAAAATGACCGTGTTCTAAATTTGATTTAGTTACAAAACGTCAACAGCACATATTGGAGATATCTAGATTATTTGAGTTGACCTCTCCGAACAGATTGTGATGATTCCAAACAATGGCTACTATTTTAGCCTTCTTTAATAGAGAAGGTATATAATTCATCTATATTGTGTCCACCAGGAACCTTGGTATTGCAATCCACAATAAATCTAGTCTCCGATTTCCTTGATGCCAATTTGCAATTTCCTCCACGAGGGTGGTTTTTAATATTTTAGAGCAATAAATGGTTTACATTTTTATGATTCACTTTGTTGAAATGTTTCGCTACTCAACAAGACTAATTTTTATTGATCATATATGTCATGGGACTCTTAGTTTCAATTTGAAGGTGTTCTGTTTTTAGCAAAATTGTCTGCGTCGATTTTTCTCATTTTCGCCACAAATCTGAAGCTTACCATGCACTCTAAAGTGTAATCATTTTGAAACATGCATCAGTAAAAATGTGAGATGAACTGATTAACGTAAGAAAAAACAAATATCTATATCTTTGACATGCATATTGTAAAAATGCACACTATGCAAGACATTAACGCTCAATTCAGAATGCACCGATTACTATGAAGTACAATTATTGTAAACGTGTGGAGTGTGTGCTTTGATGATTCACTAGATGTTGTAACTTCTCCCCAAGGGGCAGCCCTTTCTCATGAGGTCAGGGAGGTGAGCTTGCCTCCTGATCGTCCCCCTGGGGGTGGTATAATGCAGGAGGATCTCATGGAGAGGGACTACCACTCCACCCCTTCTGGGGAGGACAGCTATCTAGGGTACAGCCCTTATGATATCACACACCCCCACCTACTGCCTCTCCTTCCTCTACTAACCTCTTTGTACTCCGTAGACCTATGTGTTATCAGGTAGTGTGTCTCAAGGTTTTTGAAAGTACTGAGACGAAGGACAATGACAGGAACCTTGGTAATCCAAGTACTGAGACGAGTTGGCCCTGTGGAGCAATGAAGATGCCTGTGAAAGAGATGGATTTGTATTATGGGCCCAGACACTGCTGGCAACTTTGTATAAAAATCGACAATGGACTTCGGACAGCTGCAGAAGAGTGCAGGTGTGCTGCGCACCGAATGTAGGGGATTCTAACCTGTGTCGCTGATCCGGAGGGGAGGAGCTCCAAGGCAGCTGGCAGTCCGCTGTGACGATCGAAAGGCCTGCAGGAGCAGACCTGTTCACAGCAGTGTTGAGAGGAGGCGCTGTCGTACAGCCGCAGGGGAAGCAAGACGCCAGAGAAACCGAATGCCTGCCATCTCCGGAAGAGCCGGCGAAATGCCGAAAACCTCAACGTAAAGGGTGGCACAGGAGACCCGAAGAGGATGCAGGGCACATGCAGATGTCCCTAGGCCTCTTGTGGCACAGCAGGGTCAGAAAACCTGCAACCCTTCGCATCGCAATGGTGGAACAAAGCCCATTGACCACCAGGGAACAATTAGAACTTGAGAGGGAGAGTCCATCAAGACAGTGCTGGAGATAAGCATACTGACAGCCAAACAAGGGTCAGGGACACTAAACAAAATAAGAGTCATCTTCTTCGTGGCAGTACTTGGTAGGGGAGTGAACCAAGAGGGCCAGCTCAAAGAAGAGAAGCCAATGGGTGTGAACCCTCCTAACACTTATCATTGGGTGTAAGTGTGAAGCCTAATGAAAAGAAGACTAGGAAGTCATTCTCCTGGTAACCTGCACCGTCGGTAAGGTTAAAAAAAAAGGCCAGGGTAAGGGAATCGTTCCCCCGGGCTCCCTGAGACTGGATGTCAGGAGAAAGTATTGTTTGGAACTTTACTGTCAGGGGAACAGAGTAATTTCCCTGACGGCGTGAGAGTCACGGGACTGTTTTAAGATTTGGGAACTGTTTCAACAAACCAGGAACTATAACCCAGGATAAGGGCGTCCTCCTGGGACCAGAACAGTACAGCCTTATTCTCTAGTGTAAGGGACAGAAGTAAGGTTTTCTTGACACAGGATGCTGGACACTTTTGAGTTGACAGACATCCTGACAGACACCTTCTTTAGTTGAGACAGGGAAACCCCTCTTGGGAATAGGGATGGATGAGTTTTCTTTCCTAGACAATAAGTCTTTAGCCCCAAACATGCCACCTTTGTGTCCGCGGGGCATCAGTACATAAGCAATTGGTACTTAAACAAACAAGGAAAGAAATCGGGCACTGAACAGGCAAAAAGTGCCGATTTTAAAAAAAAAATGTATTTCTTTATTACAAGAGGCATGGCAAAGAGAATTTCTGGCAACTGCCACACACGCAACGTGTTCTACACCTGACGCGGCTTCATTAGGTGAAATCTACATACAACCAAACTAGCATTCATTTAAAAGATTTTCGAATGAACGCAAGCCACGCAGGATCATCAATGAAATCAGACAATGTTAAGGAACTACTCGACTTCAGACTCATGAGCAAATGCTCGATATCACGGGAGCCATCATGTAGCTAAGAACATTATTCTAACCATATCGCAATGTAAATTAAATGGATATCAAAGTGAAAATCTCAATGGTGAAAGTGTGTTTGTTCATATAATACATTACAACGGCACAATCACGCTTTGAAGTGCATTGTGCAAACACAATAACCATTGATGACTTTATCACAACATGATCAGTCACTAGTGCAAATTGCAAAATTTAAATGAAAAATAGCTCAGAGCAGCATATCACAGAACTGTAAATATGTATTCCAGAAAGCCCAAATTGGCTGAATTGAAAACCTTAACTGAATATCCTGCATAAAGGCAAACGGAGAGCAACCAATTACGAAATGACGAGTCTCCTATGCTAATGTTAAAGATCATGCATCATCTAGAGTGTTGGGAAATAGTGCAGCCCCAATGGGCATTATAGTGTTGAATATATGAAAATGCAATCGCATCGTATAATGTTCACAATAGAATATAATGCAGCCCATTTTTGGCAATAACAAAAAGGAACACAATACAATGTAATTGAAACACTTGTGTATAGGCGCGTTACAAATGCCATTTCATATCATTGAGCCCCCTAATGCTAAAAATTATACATCTACAGTGTTAAATATTTATAGTGTAGGCCCAGTGGGCATTATAGTGTTGGATATATGAAAAAAACATCCTGTGAAAAATCACATTCTAGACGATTCAGAGCAATGGAATGTAATAGTCGAAATGAGCAATACGAGCAAAAACAATTTGATCACATTGAACTCTGTGATGTAATAACTGACTCTCAAATATACCTCCTATGCATAATAAGCTTTATGCTAATCAAGAAAAACATGTAATTCATTGTCTGTTATGACTATGAGGTTGTAAGGTATCAAAAGGAATAATTGGTCTGGACTCTGGTTTAATTTTACAGTCCGATTATCTTTACGGGTATGTTCAGTGACATGAGCTAAACACCTGGATTGCTTGAATGCTTTTCAGCAAAATGTTTTGCAAGAGGGTCATTTTGGTCCAAATTCCTAATCGCACAGTAATGTAAAATTTGGAGGTTCATTCTACATATTGTTGAATGCGATATTGCATGGGCATAACAAACCATGTATATTACATATTTAGTCAAACAAATTTCATCTTATATCCCAGTTATAATTGTTGCAATATATAAAGTGAGATACAGATGGCCAACTTACATAATTTACATTTCCCACAACAATTAAAGCTACTTTTTTGAATGGATTGTCCTCCAACGTATTTCACATCTTTGATATGTAATGTCCACAGCTGTGCTGCTTTAGAGATTTTCTCGGCAGAGGGCGTCTTGCGTCGATGTTATCGGGTCGATGTCCCTCAAAGGCCTCCGTCGAGGGTGATGTCACGGATGTTAAAAATAGGATGAATAGCGCAGTAGCCACAGTTCTGTTTTTCCTCAAACGTGTTTGCTTTGAGAACTCGGCGCACCTCGTGTGGTGATCTTCGAAGAAAATGTTTTCATCTTCTACCCCTCCAACTCCATGGTCTGGGTTTAAGACATGCTGGGACTGTAAGTACAAAATGTTGATTACGGACCCGCACCGCATCTGCTTGTGGTGTCTGGGCGAAAGTCATGATACCGACAACTGCTTGAAGTGCCAGTCATTGACTGCCAAGGCCTTGCGGGAGCGTAAGGGGAAGTTACATGTATGTCGAGTTTCTAAACCTCGAAAATCCCGAAAAGCTACAGGGATTTCCACTGACGATTTGAGGGGTGACTCTCCTTGTAGGAAGGAGTCCAGGGGATCTCGATCCCGGAGTGGGTCCCGCCACTCGTCCTCATCCTCGTCTCGGCACTCCCAGAAGCGGCGTGACCGGTCACCTTCCCCGTCCTCTTCGGATGATGCTTCTGTGAGGAAAGTGGCTTGCCCCACTAAATCCTCACCCCCTGGGGAATGGGAGGCATCCAGGGAGCAAATGCTGGTGATTTTTCAATGCCAAGGCACAGTTCCGTCCGTGCCTTCGAAAGAAGCCGGCAGGGAACGGTCTTGTTCCGATGCTTGCGCGCCTTCGGCCCCAGGCACTCTGCGCGATAAACATCAGGAACCGTCGGTCATGGAACAAGGCTCCGGTGGATCGCCAGAGACGTGCCAGATCCAGGTCTTGGTCCCCAGCAAAACCGCAGACCTCTGGAAAGGGCTCGAGGTCGGCATCTGCAGTGTCCATCCAGTGCGGCTTTTGGAGCGTTGCCTTCGATCCAGCCCTCAGAGCCTTCAGCAAAGTTGTCGACGCCTTCAAGGCCATTTGGCTGCAATTTGCCGTTGGAGGCCCCTGGTACTGTGGATCCTCAGAGAATTTCAAGACTTTGAGGCTTGTTGTGTACTCCAGGGCCGCTCCTGTCCCTAGGAAGTTATTTCATTCTCTGCATGATATTTATGAAGAGAGGTCAGATATGGAGCTTGAGCCTGTGGAAACTCATGAGGCCACTGACATGGTCTTTTCTGAAGATAGTCAGTTGGATGAGTTGCGTCAGTTGTTACATGATGCCAGTGGCCTTCACACATCTCCTGAGGTGGAGCTTGGTAGTCCTGAGCCTGGTGCTCCTGCTGAATCCTCCTATAGGAGGTTGATGTCTAGAGTTAGAGTATCTCGGATGGTCCGGTTCTCCGGTTGCATTCAATCAGGATGACCTGACTGGATCAGGGTCCATCCACTGACCCAGTGTTGCCTTTTCATTTGGCATTGCAAAAAAGGGTGGCGGCTGCTTGGATCTTCCGGCAGTCAACAAGTTGTTAATTAAGAAATGCTGCCCATCCAGTAGCGAACCACTCGCCGCACTCCCGAGAGTTAGGTGGTTCAGGCGGCTACGGCCACCTCCACGCAGGCGGCGTACCCTATCATCCCTCCTGATAGGGATGACAAGCGATTCGATGGTAGGGCACGCAAGGTGTATTCTGCTGAGAGTATGACGCTGAAGTCGGCCAACTCCACTTGTGCCTTGGCAAGGTTTTCACACGCACTGTGGAATTGTCCCTCTAGCGGCTGAGCATATCCCAGAGGGGGAAGAAAGGGATGGGTTCCTTGCTCTTTTGCAGGATGGAAAGGATCCCATTTGTGAATCCCTTCAGTCTGGTTTGGACACGGCTGATAGTGTTAGCCGGTCCATGGCTGCGAACACTGCGATGCGCAGGTTTGCGTGGTTGTGGAAGTGGTTTTGCTCCAGATGTGCAAGCCAGTCTTCTGAACATGCCCTTTGATGGCTCATTTGTTTGGAGGCAAGGTTGACGAGAGGTTGCAGACCTCAAAAGCTGCTGCTAAATCTTTGGGCGCAGCTGTGCGTCAACCTCCACCTTTTTGTCCCAGGGGTAACAGTGGAAGGGGGGGTTCCTTTGGTTACTAATTCTCTTTTGGTAGAACGAGAGGAGCCGCTAATCAAAGGGGCCACCGTAAAGCTACCCGTGGTGGGTGGGGAAATAGATGTGCCAAAGCCGCTCAGGCAGCTGCCTTTTTGCCTTCCGGCGCTGCCACAGTCACTCCAAAACATCTGAGGCCATGTTCCATTGTTAGCCGGTTGGGGGCAGACTGTCTCAGCATCCTGAAGAATGGCGAGCTATTACTTCGGATGTGTGGGTTCTGGATACAATTGCCCACGGCTACTACCTTCCCTTCCTAAAGCGGCCTCATGACAATCCACCGGGAATCTCTCTTGGAAGCTTCCAGATCTACTCCTTGTGCAGGAAATCTTGACCCTGCTGGTGAAAGGCGCTATAGAACTAGCGCCTTTGCCAGAGAGAAACAAGGGATGGTATTTCCCATCCCAAAGAAAGACGGGTGACTGAGACCCATCTTGGACTTGCGTTGGTTCAGCAAGTTCCTCAGGAAGGACAAGTTCAAGATGGTCACTCTTTCTCAGGTCCTTCAGGCCCTTCGACTTCAGGATTGGTTTGACCTACAGGATGCTTATTTGCATGTGCCGATTCATCCAAAGCACAGAAAATACCTGAGGTTTGCTGCTGGCAACTCGCACTTTGTTTCAGGTCCTGCCATTCGGATTGATCTCCGCCCGAGGAAATTCACCAAGCTAATGGTGGTGGCAGCGTATCTCAGGCGAGGGGTGTGGGGAGGTTGACGTCTACCCCTACCTGGATGACTGGTTGATCCGAGCGCGTTCTCCCGAACAAGCTTTGAATTATCTCAGCCTCACCCCACTCCCTTCGCAAGCTGGGCTTCTCCTTCAGTTTCAAAAAGTTGCATAGGACGCCTTCCCAACAGCTCCAGTACATCGTGGACACATCCTTGGGGAAGTGCTCGCCTCCCAAAGTGAGGGCTCATCACATTGTACAGATGGTCAACAAATTTCAACATGCCCAGAGTCTTCAGGCTTTCGAATTCCTAAGGTTGCTCAGCCTCACGGCATCCTGCATTTTTCTGGTGCCAGAGGCCCGACTGTGGATGAGATCCCTTCAATGGGTTCTCAAGATGCAGTGGTCGCAATTCTCAGGCAAGATGTTGTATCCCGTTCAGATTCCACTCTCGGTCTCCCAGGATCTTCTGTGGTGAGCCAGCAAAGGGAATCTGATGAAGAGGGAGCCGTTTTGGCAACCGTGCCCGGCAGTGACGGTGGTGACGGACGCTTACCTCACATGATGGGGAGCTCATGCCGATGATCTGACCGCCAGCGGTCGTTGGTCTCCATCGGAGTTCAAACTCCACATCAACCGGTTGGAGCTGAGGATCATCAGGCTGGCCCTGAAGGCTTTTCTGCCGTCTGTGCGGGGGAAGCGTGTTCGGATCATGACGGACAACACAGTGGCCATGCATTACCTCAACAAAAAAGGGGTGGGGGTGTTGGGGTCACTCCCGCTATGCAGAGAGTGATGCAGCTCTGGGTGATACAGCAAGGCTCTCTCGGCAGTCCATCTAGCTGGAGAGGAGAATGCGGCGGACGCTCTGAGCAGACAGAGCACGGTCTCCCACGAGTGGGAGTTGGCTCAGGAAGTCCTTCTGGAGATCTTCGCCCTTTGAGGAGCCCCTCAAGTGGATTTGTTTGCGACCGGTGCGAACCGGAAGTGCGAGAGATTTTGCTCAAGGGAATTTCTTCCGAGAGGAGCCTTAGGGGACGCATTTGTTGTGGATTGGCCATTCCCACTTCTGTATGAGTTTTCTCCAGTCCCCGTCATTCCTCAGGTGCCAAGGAGGTTGCGGATGTTCGGATCCCGCATGATCCTCATTGCTCCGGATTGGGCCAGGAGAGCATGGTACACAGATCTTCTAGAAATGTCCATCTGCACACCACGCCATCTCCTGCACAGAGTGGATATTCTCTCTCCCTCTCTCTCACACTCACACACGCTCTCCCCCCCTCGCGCGCTCTCCCCCCCTCGCGCGCTCTCCCCCCCTCGCGCGCTCTCCCCCCCCTCGCGCGCTCTCCCCCCCTCGCGCGCTCTCCCCCCCTCGCGCGCTCTCCCCCCTCGCGCGCTCTCCCCCCCTCGCGCGCTCTCCCCCCCTCGCGCGCTCTCCCCCCCTCGCGCGCTCTCCCCCCTCGCGCGCTCTCCCCCCTCGCGCGCTCTCCCCCCTCGCGCGCTCTCCCCCCTCGCGCGCTCTCCCCCCCTCGCGCGCTCTCCCCCCCTCGCGCGCTCTCCCCCCCCTCGCGCGCTCTCTCCCCCCCTCGCGCGCTCTCTCCCTCCCCTCGCGCGCTCTCTCCCCCCCTCGCGCGCTCTCTCCCTCCCCTCGCGCGCTCTCTCCCTCCCCTCGCGCGCTCTCTCCCTCCCCTCGCGCGCTCTCTCCCTCCCCTCGCGCGCTCTCTCCCTCCCCTCGCGCGCTCTCTCCCTCCCCTCGCGCGCTCTCTCCCTCCCCTCGCGCGCTCTCTCCCTCCCCTCGCGCGCTCTCTCCCTCCCCTCGCGCGCTCTCTCCCTCCCCTCGCGCGCTCTCTCCCTCCCCTCGCGCGCTCTCTCCCTCCCCTCGCGCGCTCTCTCCCTCCCCTCGCGCGCTCTCTCCCTCCCCTCGCGCGCTCTCTCCCTCCCCTCGCGCGCTCTCTCCCTCCCCTCGCGCGCTCTCTCCCTCCCCTCGCGCGCTCACCCCCCCCCCCACGCGCTCACCCCCCCCCACGCGCTCACCCCCCCTCGCGCACTCTATCACACTCTCTCTCTCGCAGGCGGCCGGCAACTAAATCCCTGTACCGTTGGAGTAGGTTTTGCAACTTGTGCAGAGGACACAATGTCGATCCTTTTCAGTGTTCCATTCCGATGGTTATTTCTTTCTTTGGCCCACAGTGGTCTTCAAGTGGGTACGATTAAAGGTTACCTGGCGGCATTGTCTATTTTCAAGCGCTCGTCTGAAGAATTTTCTTATTTTAAGTTTACTTTGTTTTCCCAATTTCTAAAAGGACTCACAAATGTGTTCTCGCCGTTTCAGGTGCAGGTTTGGGATCCTGAATTTGGTCTTGAAATTCCTGATGGGTGCTCTGTTTGAACCACTGCACTCTTGTCCTTTTGAGACTGTTGTCTTTCAAGACGATTTTCTTGGTTGCAGTTACATCTGCTCGGATGGTGAATGAATTGTAGGCACTTTCGTCTAAGCCACCCTTTACTCTGTTCCACAAGGATAGGTTTGTACTGAGGGTACGTCCATCCTTCCTATCTAAGGTAGTGTCCAAGTTTCATCTGAGCCAGAAAGTGGTGCTTCCTGCTTTGATATGATATGGCATTTTTAACGCGCCTATACGCAAGTGTTTCAAGGCGCGCCGAGGCGGGAGCGGGGGGGGAACAAGGGGAGACAGATAACGATCCTACTAGGCAAGGGCTCATTCAGATCGTGCAAGGGTAGAGGTGAATGGGAAAGGTGCAAGGGGAAGGGGAGAGGGGAAAGTGCAGTACATGGTTAGTAGAATACAAGATAAATAGGGCCAGCTGATGGCAAGTGCAAGGTAAGTGCCAGGAGAAGGGGCTGTAGGAAACACAGTCCCGTAGTGCAGGTAGGCAGTGCAGGGAAGAGTGGCTGGGCCAAGGACCGAGATCGGTGAGTGGCCCAGTTGCAGATTCAGTGCAGGTTCAGTGATTTTAGCAGGGGAGAGAGGGAGAGAAAGCGGAGGCAAAGAGGAAGGTTTTGAGGTACTTCCAGAACCGGAGATGGTTCACCTCGTTTCAGGGAGGCAGGAAGGCTCTTCCAGAGGGAGGCCTCTGCTGCAGAGAGAGATCTACCCCCAACTCGTTGCTTGGAGAAGCGGCTGACCCTGAGGTAGTTGGAGGTGGATGAGCGAAGAGCTCAAGAAGGAAGATATTTAGGAAGAGAGTTGAAGGTGTTTAACCGACACTGAGAAACGGTAAGCTCCAACATACACCTTACTGAGCCAATTAATGAATGGTGTATTTGAGTTAAAGCAACCACACTACGTCTCCGTGTTGACCCACATCCTTGCGACACAAGAATAAAATAATAAAATAAGAAAACCATTGCCAACTTTAATAGCACTAACATACGGGTCGCGAGAGTACACCTTATGAGATCCCCACTCAAGAAGTTCCTCACTCAGTAGACAACCACACTAATTAGCCTGTGGTTTGTTGTTTTTATTATTAGGTTCACACTGGATCCACTTCTCGGTACTCAACACCAACAAAGTGGTTTTGGCACGTCTATTATGCACCCAAAAGGGATAAACCATCCGCAAACTCACACTGTTATGTCAACATCAAGTCTTCAAGTGTCCATCTAATACCATCACCAATTGGGTCAAGGGCGTTCATAGGCCTTGGCTCAATTATCCCCCTGAAGAAGTTCCTACAACTAGTTTGAATCTTGGAAGGAACGAAACATGTTGGGTCTATACAGATACAACTGAGTAGTATCTAAATGAGTATCAATTAACCTTGATGCACTCTAAATATATGGTTACTGAGGCATCACAATTAGAGACATTGTTCAACAAGGGTTTCTGTATGTATATATTGTGAGGTTTAATGTTCAGCGAAGAATGAATGTTACAAGTATTCAAGAACTGTTTACATGTTGACCTGTACACTTGAGGTTAGTAAGTAGAGTTCCAGCTTTCTCCTTGATGATGAATACCAAGCACTGTCTATGAAGCAATTGTCACTTTAGCTAGTTTTCTATGTTAGTTTTTATGTGTTTTTATATGATTACTATTTATATTAAAATTTGCTTTTGAAACAGAATTACTGATGAAGTCAGGTTGAATTCTCCTAAGACTTCTGTTTTTTAGGTTTGCACTTCCCCCACAGATGTGAGTATCCCACCAATATCCAGCGAATTATGTGTCTATAACCTAACTAGCAAGGTGGCCTCTTTTGTTGAAAGTTTTGGCCCAAGGCCCCAGAAGGCCTTGAGACAATGCAGAGGGTTTTGAACTTAATCCTCGCAGCCACTGGGAGCCAGTGTAGTGATTTCAGTCCTGGAGAGATACGGTCCCTGGGCTTGAGTCCAAGGACAAGTCTCGCAGTCCTGTTATGGATGAGTTGCAGAGGGCGGAGAGTAGAGGCAGGAAGATTTAGATAGAGGCTTTTACAGTAGTCCAGCTTCGAGAGAACCGGGGCTCTGGAGACAGTGAGCTTCTGGGGGAAGGAGAGGAAAGGAAGGATACCTCTGAGGAGGTTTCGCTGGTAGTGTGACTTCTTAGAGACGTCAGAGATGTGAGGAGAGAAAGAGTGTGGAGTTGAAGATGACCCCGAGGTTTTTTGCCTTGCAGGTAGAGGGCCAAGAGATGCCGGCCAGAGAGCTGCAGGGAAGGAGGGAGTGGGTGTGCCGATGAGTAGAATCTCGGTCTTACTGGCATTAAGGCAGAGGTCGTTGGAGGCACACCATTCCTGGATAGCAGAAAGACCGTCAGAGATGAGGGAAGGGCAAGAGGAGGCAGAGGATAGCCTGAAAATTAGCTGGGTATCATCCGCGTAGCACTATCCTCCCCCTCATCCTGGTAAGGAAGAGGAGAGACTCCAAAGGTTGGACCCTAGGAGAGCTTTGAGCTTTTATATTTCTAGGATGCCCAGGGTCAGAGTGAACAAACTGCTTTTTGTGGGGTACACTGGACACCGATTGGGCCAGGCTGTTACCAAACAGAGCTTGTCCAGGTGGATTATCCTCACCATTACTGAATGCTGAAGGATGGCAGGCAAGGACCCTCCTGAGGGATTGCGAGCGCACTCCACTAGGGGCGTGGCTACATCCACAGCCCTGCAGTGGCGAGATGACCCAGCAACGTGGTCACCTTTTTGTCAGGCATTACTCCCTGGATACGCTCCATGGTCAGGATATGGCCTTCGGTAAAGCGATGCTTTATTCTGCCATCTGATCGGGTATTCTAAATTCTTCTCCCTCCATTCACTGATACTGCTTTGGGAGTCTGTTAAAGATGTGGAAAATCTGGAGGACACAATCCATTCGAAGAATAAGTTACCAACTGGTAACGTTCTTTCGACTGGATGTTCCTCCAATGTATTCCACATCGCCCTCCCAGCCTGCCCCTCTGAAGAATTTCCTATGCTATTGCAGCTTGCGTTCCCGCAAGGCTATGTGCAGTCAAGCAGCAGTTGTGTACGAGCGTCTTACACGTAATGGGCAAAACACATAAACTGAGGCTACGGCGCTGTGCGTCCTATTTATAACATCCGGTGACGTCAACCTCAACGGACGCCTTCGAGGGACATCGACCTGACGCCATTGACAAAGGACGTCCTCTGCTGAAAAATTTCCAAAGCAGCACAGCTGTGGACATTACATGTCAAAGATGTGGAATACGTTGGAGGAACATCTAGTCGAAAGAACGTTACCAGTTGGTAAGTAACCTGTTCTCTTTTGTAACGACAACCAATCATTAGTTATAGGAAGAGGACTAATCATACTGGGTGCCAAACTATTTTTCACATAAGGTGCTTCAGAAAATGTAACATTGTGGATGTAGACCTATACCACAGCTAATATCATCTGATCTCAAAATCGCAAATGCTGTAACCTTCTAGAGCCACCCTCCATTACCTTCTTATCGTGAGAGCCTTTTGAAACATTACGTTGTAGAGATTTAACTTTAATCAAAGATCTCGTATGGAAACTCTTTGCATGAAGTATACGATTGACAGCAGTAGGTTTATGATGCACTCGACTCACCAGTTCCCCCATTTGCAGTCTCAAAACCTACATCTCGAAATACCAGCTTTTCAGTATTACTGGTCCATGTAAATTCTAAATTGAGATTATTGCAGTTAAGTAGCATCACATATGCTGCCAGTTTATCAAAAGACCCTCCCCAAATCAGTAAAAGGTAATCGATGTAATGCAGCGCCACTAAATATGATAGATCACTTGATGATATTGTAGAGAACCAGACCACACGTTCCTCCAACCACCCAAGATAAAGGTTTGCATAAGTGGGGGCCACGCAAGACCAGAGGGCTGTGTCTTTTGCCAATAGATGCTTATTTCAAATAAAAAAAGTTATGGTTGAGACACATGGTCAGTAGATCAATCATTAGCTCCTTGTGTTGCTTAAAGCTAATCAAGCTCCTTTTCATCAAAAACTTGCATGCATTGAGACCGACCCAATTGTACTCGTGTAAAGAGAAACTGCATCAAGTGATAACAAAATGGTTCCCACATAAAACAATCATTTTTTGGAATAAATCAAAGGTACTCTGGCATGAGAATTCAGATCAATTCAAAAGGATGCAAAAAGTATTTGGAAGCAGCCTCTAAAAGGGAGCCCATTGAAGAAACTGTCGGCCTACCCGGAGGTTCCGTAATGCTCTTGTGAACCTTGGGAAGCCAGTACAGTATTGGAGTTATAGGACAGTCACATCGCAGAAGTAACACATCCTCCTCCAGAAGGCCTGGACTCCACCACAAATTGTTTCTCATCAAATAAATCTTTCATTGCCTGCAAACCATCATAATTTACCATTTTGTAACGAGCGTCCTGAGTTTTTTGTATACGCTTCCTTAAGATAAAGGGATCTTTACCGTAGGACTATCCATCCCCCTTATCGGAAGGCCTTATAAAAATGTTTGTCATCTCAAAGGCTATTTAATGCCAGAAGCTGAGAGTTACTGAGATTGCATTTGGACTATATAAAGCAGATGTGGCAGTTCATGACCAGCTTAACTCTGCGTGCTCCTGTTGAGGTCCCCCATAATGCAATTTTTGTATGTCATTGCAAATCCCTTCTCTTACAATATGTATATGCTCATGGGCTTTGCATTGGAATGTGCTGATTTAAGCTGGTCTTGAATTGTATTTGTTTGCTTGTTAGGTGCTTCTACCGGAAGTAAATACTGTTTCAGAGCGCCCACATGGCAACAGGGAAGGGACAAGGGGATGAAATGCAATTAAAATACATTAAAAAAAAGATGAAATACAGTGAAGGGATGGGGGGGGGACGAACCTACTGTGCCTAGTGAGTGTTCAGAACTTGGAAGTGCAGAAGGGAGGGGGCATTAGATGGGTGCTGAAAGGAGAGCAACAGATGAAGTGCAATGAAATGTAAGTGCTTGCCTCCAGGGTGGATGGTGAGCCGAGGCAAGTGCTGAAGATTAACAGAAGCTAGGGCAATTCGGTGTGGGAAATTGGGGCGCCGGGGATGCATAAGGGCACTGAACACCAAACCAGCAACTGAGATGTTGGGAGAGGGAGGTGGGGAGGGAGGTGATGGGTGGGAGGGGGCGGAGGGAGGGAGGGGGCGGAGGGAGACTCTTGAGGAGCTTCCAGAATTAGTCCTGCTCAAGAGGGAGGGGAGGCTGTTCCAAAGATGGGAGCCAGCGGAGGAAAGCGATCGACCACCTGCTCTCTGTTTAGCTAAATACTTTACAAGCAAATAGTTGGTGTCAGAGGAGCACAGAGGTCTAGAGGGGGAATATTTAGTATGGGAGAGTTGCAGATAGTGTGGTCTCAGGGCCAGACAGCTTTGTGGATGATAGAGGGATTTGAATTTAATCTGTGAAGCAACGAGGAGCCAGTGAAGACTTTTTAGGGTAGGGAGAGATTGTCTCTGGACTGGAGGCCAAGGATAAATCTTGCTGCCTTATTCTGGATTAGCTGTATGGGTCACAGAATGGACGAAGGTTGATTCAAGAGGAGGCTATTGCAATAGTGAAGCCTAGAGAGAACCAGGGCTTAGGTAACACTGAGCTTGTGGGGGAAGGTGAAAAAAGGTATTCCTTTTAGAAGGTAGATCTGAAAGTGTGACTTTTTGGCAATGTCCTGCGTGTGAAGGAGGAGAGTGGAGTCTGAGATGACTCCAAGGTTTGTCTTCCGAAGAGGGAGCAGGGGAGAGCCCATGGAAGAAGGCCAGAGTCAAGGGAAGAAGTTGGGAGCAGCGGTCCCAATGGGAAGGATCTACGTTTTTCTGGCATTGAGGCAGAGATCATTGGAAGTGCACCAGACCTGGATGGCAGAAAGGCAGTCTGGGTTGATAGAAGGTGCAAGAAGGTCAGCAGGAAGTTTGAAGAAAAGTTGTGTGTCGTCATAAAGCTGGAAGTTGGGGGCAGAAAGTGAGGAGTGCCAGCTGAGTAAGGTAGATGTTAAAGAGCCAAGGCGAGAGAATAGAGCCCTGGGGGCCACAGGTGGAGAAGGAAGTAGTAGAGTAGAAGGTGCCCAGGATGACTGGGGAGGAGCGGTCAGTAAGGAAGGGGTTCAGCCAGTCCAGTGCCCGCTCCCAGATGCCAAGGTTGTTGTGGAGCCTTTGTATGAGGATGGAGTGGTTGACTCTGTCAAATGCGGAGAGATCGAGAAGGATGAGGACAGCAGGGGAGTTGGAATGCCGGATCCGAGCAGTTCTTCACAGGTGCTCAGGTCTGTTTTTGTGCCTCTGGATGCACAGAATCCAGATTGATGGCCGTGGAGACCACCAACCTGTTCTGTGTGCGTTGAGTTTGGACAGGGCCATCTTCTCCAGCAGTTTATCTAGGAAGGGGGTAATGGAGATAAGGCGGTAGTTGGCTGGACAGGTAATGTCTGTTGAAGTTTTTTTTAAGGAGGGGTGCACATGGGGTTGCTTGAGGGAGGTGAGGAAAGAACCAGACGCAAATGAGTGGTTACAGTGATCAGCAAGGGCAAGAGAGCCAATGTTGTCCTTGATGGTTCTGGATGAGCAAGGCGAAACCTGTTCGGAATAGACTTTCATGGAGCGGACAACTCTGATGATGACTTCCGTTTTAATACATGGGCGAAGGAAGAGAAGGAGGAAGTGGCCAAAGGAGGCAAGGGGCTGAGGGATGGGTTGGGAGAGGAAATGACCAGGTTGTTCAGGATGTCCTGAGTTTTGGTGGTGAAGTGAGTTGCGCGTGCGTTGCAAAGGTCCTGATGAGGAACAGGGGAAGAGGATACTGCAGAAGAGTTGGCTAGTTCCCTGCAGATTTTGAAAAGTTCAGCTGTGGTATTGGATGCACCAGATACCTGGGCCTGAATGTGGGCCCTTTTCCTGGCTTGGATACTCTGTATTGCCTTTAGAGCAGGTGGCAGGCCAGTATGTCAGAGGGTGAGCCTAAGGTTTGCCACTTACGTTCTGCAGCTCTGCACTTGCGTTTCAGGGCTGCAAGTTTGGAGTCAGACCAGGTGTTTCGCTTAGAGGCAGGTTTCAGGCGGATCCTGACTGGGGCAAGAATGTCAAGGGTGTTGTTGATGGATTGGTAGAAGTTGCTGAGAGCAGTGTCGGAGGTAGTCTGAGTTAGGAGGGCAAGGGGGTTAAAGGTGGAAGTGAGGCAGCAGCTGACACTCATTTCATTGGGCGGATGTTCGTGAACTATATTTTCAAGGCTTTAGGAGTAGTCACAAGGCCATAGGGACCCAGTTGTGGGAGGAGAGAAGTGGTCTGACCAAGATAGAGGGGTAAGCAGGGGAGGTTAGTGGATGAAGGTGGCCAGTGTGTCCAGCAGAGTGGGTTGGACCAGAAGGGAGAATGGAGTGGGATAGTGGGGTGCAGGGGTCAATGAAGAGTGGATGTTGTGCCAGGGCAGTCTAATTGGATTTTAGTCACCCAGGAGGAGCAGGTTGGAGGAGGTTGAAAGTAAGGAGGAATAGAAATCAGCCCATTCAGGGAGGTAGCGCCTGGAGGACGGTAAATGGTAGCAATGGTCCGGGTGGAGGAGGGAACGATAACCAACTTGCATACCAGGCTCTCAAAGGAAGAGTAGAACTGAGTGGGAAAGATGGTAGAAGGAACCCATTCAGGGAAGATTGAGGCAACTCCAGCACAGTGAGGTTGAGCCTTAGAAATGATCTTTAAGCTGTCAGGAGTCAAGGAGTCAGAAGCAGTGACTGAGCTGGCATTGAACCATTTCTCAGTAAGAGCGAGAATGTCAAGGTCCGTCTCTTGAAACAGACAGATGTCAGCAGTGAGTGTGATGGCTGAGCGGGCGTTAATTTGTCAGGTGGAGACTGTCTCTGCCACATTATATATAAATACAATAATACTCTATGCTTGAAGGTGCACAGACCAAAGCATATAACCTTATTTGGAACACCTAATAGGAGTTCTAGGGAAGTCACAATCATTAGTTACTTTAGGATTACTTAAAGTAATACAGGGTAGTAGACCCTATCCGTTGTACCATGACACCCAGCAGAGAAATCACATAGTAAGTCAATTGGACAATATACTATTCAGAATAGTGGAACACTTATTCGAGGAACAGTATAAACCTAGAACTACTCTGATTCAGGATAAGTTATACTAGTGGAGTTGGACCGTGGGGTGCAATATACCATTACACTTTTTAGCTCAGTGAAACAGTTTAAGATCAGTAAGAACGTATTACACTATTTTTGGATGGCTCAAGGTAGACCGAGGTTAGTTACACCTAAGAACACTTCAAGAATGGCACACAGCTATTCTACGCAGGTAAAACCTAATGTTGTACTATACTATTATAGTTTGCTTTCTAGATGAGTCCAACACAGATTAAGGTAAGCAATAAGTATTTAACTTGTTTTAGGATGGCACACAGCTAACACAAGGTAAGTAAAACCTATACACTTTTTTTAAAGGAGCTATCAGCAACTGAAGTATAACCTAAGACAGACTTATTCTGGGCAGGCTAACAGCAGATCGGGGGAAGTAAGACCCAATTGGGGACTGTTAGGCAAGATTGTATGCATAACCTTGACCTCCTGGCAATAGGGACCCAACCTTTGGTAGAAGTCTGAACTACACAGGTTGGTAGTGTGGTCGAGCAGCCAGGCTATCTCAAGAGGGGTCAATGTGAGCAGTAATGTTGCGACAGTTCCACAGTACAGTGATTCAAATAAACACTTGCAGACGAGGCTTCTTGATAAAACAGTTATTCATTTATTTCACAGTCGGTTATATAAGCCTTCTTCAGAAAGGGAGCAAAACATGTACCACTTAAATATACTTCAAAAACCCACTGCAGATTGTGTTGTTCCTGAGCCTCGGTCGTGGGGACAAGAGGGGAGGACGTCTGGGGACTCCTGCTCTGCAATGGGATGGTCAGCGGCAGCAATGGGCAAACTGGAATTCAGCGGTCCTTCAGTGTTTCAGCTCCTTGTGTCTGACCGCAAATAGCAACACTGTGGTTCTCGGATACCACTCCAGACTTTCCTTGCTTCTGTGGTCCAGCACTCTGTTGAGGTGTCTCAGGCTTGGTCAGTCATGCATCAGGGAAGTCCAGAGGATCTTCCTAGCGCTCAGGTCCGACTTAAAAGCAACGCACGATTCCAAGATGGCCACCAGCACAGTGTAGATGTGCTGATGGCGCTCTCCAGACCCCGACCGGTGTGAGGTGCCCAGCACCCCACTAGCGGGTCCCCTATAGTGGCGAAAGGACCCCCGTGATCTGGGGGAGTTGCACGAACGGCAGAGAGGGTGGAGGACATTGTTGCTCCAGGTGAAGGCGGGAAGAAGAGCCGGCGGTCCGACACCACACCAAGAGCTCCGGGAGCACCCTGCGAAGAGACAGCACCCGGTGAGAAGGTGGGACCCTGCGGGCCGCCTGGCTTTGGTGTACGGGAGCCCCTCCAGCAGAGTGCCACACAACCGAGGGAGCCACGGTTTCGGAACGGCCTTCAGCGGGAGTAGGAGATCTGCGGAGATGGTGCTCGGGAAGCCGTGGTAGCAGTACAGTGTTGCACAGCAGTGGGAGCCGCGATCACTGACGGACCCCGCCAGGAGGAGGAGGAGGCCTGCTGCGTTGGAATGCGGGAAGCCGCAATGATAGACCTGGAGAGTCAGCAGGTGCACCCCGGAGACTGAGGAGGCCAAGGAGCCAGGACGCAGCAGCGGGGGAGGTGCCATCACCAACCGGCACACCCTGACCTGCTGGGGAACCCTGAAGACTGCGAGAAGGCCGTTGAGTGCACACAGAGGCGGGGTGCCCGAGTAGCCGGGGGCCGGGTGGCACGGGACCTGTGACTCAGTAACGGGGTGCCTGCGCAGGAACCGCTCTGACCCCCACCCCAGAAGATAAATGCAAGGCGCTACATACCAGGACACAAGGCAGAAGCCCACCACGAGACAGAGGGCCGGGGCACATCTGTCAAAGGGTTGGAGAATTCCCCCCCTCATACACACAGGGGGGCAGCAAGACTCCCGGGCCAATACAATCAGTGGGGCTGCAAAAGGATGAAGAGGCCCAAACCTGTGTGGCCAAACTAGTGTATTACCGGGGGCACCACCTTGTAGAGCGAGTTTGACTCGCATACAACAGAAGGCGGTCTACGAACCTATGCCATTTTTCCACCGAAGCCACGATCACTGCGCAAGCTGCTTGAAATTACTGAGACTGGCGGGGAGGTAAAGGAGGTGCAGAAAGTAGGGACACTCTGGTGAGCAGGGCACACAGCACGATAAAGGAGCAGGAGGATTGATGTGAGCAGCCAGATAAAGCACCAAACTCTGAGGCGCAAAGGAGGACTAGAGAGAAGTGGACTGGCCACGGGGATGTCCGGTAGGGAGACGGAGCTGCGCTGAGGGGAAGGGCGAGGACCATGACCACAAAAGCCAAAGGAAAAGGGGTGGGGAAATGGCTCAAGCCACAGAGTTAACTCGGGCACCCTCCATGCAATGTGGCCTGTGCAAAACATGAAGGATGGGGCCAGGAACAGCCGAGAAGAGACCGGAGAAGCCAATGCTCAAGGGGGTATGGAGGACCCGACCTTAATGTCGAGACAAGAATTCCTGGGTGTGAATTGCATGCCCTACAAACTAACTTGGCGAAGACTTTTCAGGAGCAATTCCAACTTATGCGCACTGACCTAAATTAAGCCTTAGGAGAGATCAGACAAGAGAGGTGGCAATTGGGGGAGAGGATAGACCTCCTGGAAAAAGGCCTCCAAGAAGTAGACAAGGACACTATGGCTAACAGTGAAGCTATTGAGATTGGTCATAGCAACTCAGAATCTCGAGATTCAGATGGAGGATATCGAAAATATATCCCGAAGGATCAATATAAATGTGAAAATGCTATCAGAATCAGTGCCGGATAAAGACCTAAAAACAGTAATTTAAGAAATTTTTGCAGATATCCTGGGCGAAGGGAGCCCGGAGACAATTGAGCTGGATCATGTGCATAGAGCAGGGCGGCTGGCCAAAGGGCAGATGGCAAGGCCAAGAGATGTACTGGCTGCTTTCACCAGATACGCCCAGAAAGAAGCAGTCCTCCGAGCTGCAAGACAACGGGAACCCATTATGTTCAAAGGGCAGCAGATTGTGCTATACCAAAGTTTGGTGAGCAGTACGCTCATAAAAAGGAGACAAATGAGCCTGGTGCTAAAGGCATTAAATGAGAAAGCCATCCGATACAAATGGACCTTTCCGTTTGGCATGCTCTTTGAGTGGGAGGGGTGCCAGAAGCGAATCACCTCGGTACAGGAAGGGGCAGATTTGCTTCAAATGGAATTGGTTGAGGCCCCACAGGCTCTGGCACAGTGAACAGTCGGTCTAGGTTGAGACCCTGGGAATGGATGACAGTCGGGGAGAAAAGAAAAGGAATAAAGGAGGGCGGAACGTTGCGAAAAGAGGACCAGAGAAGAAGTGAATGGGACGCAAGTAGACCTCTGATGCGAAACAGTGGTAAAAGGGGTGGTGGGCTTCTAAAAGGAGGATCGAGTCTTTGGGGTCGTTGGGGGAGCAACCATTTTGGGAACCGAAAGGGTGGGAATGCCCATGTTAAGAGTGGAGGGTAAGCGGGAAGGTATCGCCCTTCCTGGGGGGAGGGGATGATGGGGGAGGGAGTGACAAAGTGAAGGAGGGAGGGGGCAATGGAGTTGGGGTGACAAGATATTTGGCAGAGGGGAGAGCAGAAGGGCCGTAGCACTGGATGTGGAACAAACTTCGGGTGGTGACCTTCCAAGTGGCTAACGCATAATGTGAGAGGGTTGAACACCCCTCTTAAGAGGAAAAAGCTGGAGCAATTTGCAAGCAAAGAAGGACCAGACATTATGGGGTTACAGGAAACTTATCTTATGCATAAGGACCAGGGACGGCTGGAATTCGGGAGGTGTACACACGGGACCGATGGGGATAGCAGATCACAAAACTGTGTCAGTTACTCTGGAACTGGGTCGAAGGGACAAGGGGGGATATGGGGATGGAAATATCCAAGGTCCATTCTAAGAGATCCGGGGTGAAATCGAAGAGAAGATCAAGATTTTCTTTGCCATCAATAGGAAGGAGGACACAAGAGGATGTAAGATGGGATGCGTTCAAGGCCACTCTCAGGGGGGAACTAATAGCAGCAGCTGCTCACCGAGCTAAACAAATGAAGGCACTAGAATCGCAGCTAGAAGCTGAGGTAGAGGCGGCTAGGCAGAAAGCGGGCATGACTCCATCTAGGTCTGCTATGAGGGAATACAGAAGAGCACTGGGGCAGCTAGAAATTCTCCGAACTAAAAAGGCAGAGGGTGCTCTACTCGCAGTGCGACAGAAATACTACGCAAAGGCGAATAAAGCAGACGCGCTTCTAGCACGCTTACTTAGGGGAGCGAGATCGAGGAACGCAATCACGGCGTTGAAAACGGGCTCAGGGGAACGGGTCACACGACTGGGGGAACTGCAGGAAGTGCTGGTGGGGTACTTTGACTCCCTCTATGCCTCTCAGAACCCTCAAGGAGGTTTGCAGGAAAGGTTCCTAGAAAGAGTGCGGCTGCCGAACATTGGGAGGGAGACACGGAAGATCCTTAATCAGGAAATTACGGAGGAGGAAGTACGTAGGGCGATTAGGGCCCTACCGGCAAACAAGGCCCCGGGCCCAGATGGCTGTACCCCGGCCTTTTATAAAATGTTTATTATGCAGCTGGCCCCGCAATAACCTCATTATTTGATATATTTCGGCAGACGGGTAGAATTGCCCCATCCATGGAGGAAGCTAGGCTGACCTATCATACTTAAGCCAAATAAAGATCCTGAGGAAAGAACATCCTATAGGCCTATCGCGTTGATAAATATCTATGCCAAGATATTTACAAAGATCCTGGCAAACAGACTTGAAATCCTCCTTCCAAACTTGATACACCCCGATCAGGCAGGTTTCGTCAGGGGCAGGCAAACGGCAGATATCAGGCGGGTGGCCTACTTAGTGTAAAAAGTGCAGAGACCGAACACTCCGGTCCTTTTGGGACTAGATGCGGAAAAGGCATTTGACCGTGTGGAGTGGTCCTTTCTGTTCCGGGTCATGCAGAGAATGGGTTTTGGAGGGGAATTTATGACTATGGTTCAAGCTAACTACCAGGCCCCATCCATTAGAATAATGGTGAATGGAACAACGTCAAGACCACTAAGACTGCAGAGGGGAACAAAACCAGGCTGCCCGTTATCTCCAATACTTTACGCGATCTATCTGGAGCCTCTTCTGCAGGCAATAAGGGAGGCGGAGGGGATACAGGGCATTCCCTTTGGGGGAGTGCAACAGAAAGTAGCAGCATTTGCTGATGACATGTTGCTCACCCTAACTGCACCAATCAACTTGATCCAGGCTAGCACAACCCTGTTGGAGGAGTTTGGAGAGGTCTCAGGGCTAATGATTAATGCTAACAAATCTGAAATCTTGAATCCTACGTTAAGGGCAGGGGAACGAGACATGCTGAAGGCAAGCACTCCTTTTATATGGAGCCCGGGAGGGGTTAGATATATAGGAGTTAGGATCACAGCAACCCTGCCAGGTTGGTATACGGCCAATTACCCCCCAGTTCTGAAGGAAATTAAGAGACTTCCAGAGATGGAGATGGCTCAGGGTTTCGTGGTTGGGTCGGATTGCTGCAGTTAAGATGGTCACACTCCCGAGATTGCTGTACTTATTTCAAGCAATCCCGCAGCCGATACCCCCGAGCTTCTTTAGGGAATTGTGAACGTTGACTAATGGATTCTTATGGGAAGGGAAAAGAGCTAGGGTGGGCAACCGCTTATTGATGGCACCCAGGGGTGAGGGAGGCCTGGCATTACCGAATTTTAGGCGGTATTATGAAGCAACGCAGCTCCGGGTCATTAGGGAATGGTTGAAGGGAGAAGAGGGTATGCAAGACAAGCTATGGGTGAAGATGGATAGGGCGGTTGCCCATCGCAATCTGGCGGAAGTCTTATGGCTGCCTAAACCGCACAGACCTAGACATCTTTACGAGAGCTCTAGAACTAAGCTCATGGCAGACACATGGGACAAATTGGCGGGATCCAAGGGGATAACGACATTTCCGTCGCCTTTCACTCCTATTTTTGGCAACAGGGACTTCACACTGGGATTGGAGAAAGGGGCATTTACGCGTTGGCAGGAGGGAGGCTGTGCGATATTTTCTGAGGGGAATTGCTGTCATTTGAGGACTGTAAGCGGGAATATGCAATACAAGAGGGGTAAAGATTAAGGTATGCACAGATACGACACTGGGTGTTACACCCGGGGGTTAGAATGGCGGCCAACGAAATTTGAAAGCTTTCTTCTGTCCAATGACAGAACAAAGGGCCTCACTTCCAATCTTTATAAGATTCTGGATAGCACGAATGCAGGCCACCAGTGGGCATATATGCAGAAATGGGAACGTGTCGAGGGGAGGGCAATTGGAAGGGCAGAATGGGAGAGGCTGTGGAGGAAAATACCCAAATTGGCAAAAGCTTCCCAACTGCAAGAGGTGTGGTATAAGATATTGCTCGGGTGGCACTATACCCTGGCCGCCCTCCATAAGATTTTCCCAGGAACATCGGGGAGGGGCTGTGGATTGGTGTGCACAGCGGAGCACATTCGGTGAAAATGTCCAAAGATCGAACCATTCTGGGGGGAGGTATAGAGGGCGCAGGAACAGGCCTTTGGCCCTGGAGATGGAAGAACGCGGGTACAGATCCTCCTAGGCACTAGCCTCGAGAGTGGGGGAACCCAGGGCGAGGAAGTACGCGAAATTGATACTAACATTGGCGGCTATAATAATAGCCCAAAGATGGAAATGCACGGAGGCCCCCACGATTCAAGATTTGCTATGGAAGATCTGGGAAATAGCTCTGGAATGGGCAAGGTATGCCATGGACAATAAGGTACAGAACTTTGCTGCGGATTGGGGGGAAATGATGACTTTTCTTAAGGACGATTTTAGGGTGATGTGGTGCCTGCAGCGTCTGAGACTGCTAGACCTACAATGAAGAAAGGCAAACCAGGAACTGAATGCTTGTTACCTCGGGGGCAAGGGGGGAGGAAGGATATGTTGGGGGAATGCTTTAAATATGTTGTAAAATTCAATCGTTTTTTTTTTAAAAAGCAACACACAATTTGATGTTCCTCTCCTGGCTCTTCGGTTCCATCAGAAGCAGCAGCAGTGGAAATGCAACCAGTTTTGAGAGGATGTCCAGATAGGCTTACTTTGTAGTTGGTTGTTCCCACCAACTCAAAGGGAGAAGTCGTCCTTGCAGGGCTTCTCTAGTTGAGGCAAATTTGGAGCTTCAGCACAGCAGCAGGGCTTCACCAGGCAAACCAAAGGTCCAGGAGTTTCAGCAGGTGTTGCTTCCAAGTTCTTCTTCGGATTCCTTCGTCCAGTGGTCGACTCTGCCTTCCAAGATAAAAAGCATCGCCTTTTTATGCAAGTTTGTCCCATTCGTTCCAGCCTAGCTGTCAATCACACAGCAAGGTGGCTGTCCTTGCCGGAGTACCTCCCTCACTTCCTGCCCCCGCCAGACATACTGGAGCCAGAGGCGGGCTTCAATCTTGAATCCCGCCAAAGACAAAAAGAACAAAGAGACCAAACCTGGTTTGGCGCGCAGAGTAAATCCCAAGAAGGACCTTTCTAACAGAAAATGGCAAAAAAAGACCAGGGCCATTTTGACGAAATGGGTACCCATTGGTGCCTTACTGTGGCTGTGAATGCAGCCTGCGGTAAAAGCACAATTGTAGTCAAAAGTAAACCACTGCCACCAGCCATTAATTGTAGAAAGGTTAACCTAAACATGTTACATGAGATACTAGACAAAGGGGATACTAAGTAACCCCTCCAGCACCCTTTGGTAAGATCGGGTGTGCTGGGTTTAGAAAGTTACAAAATGTAAGTAAAGTCAATTTCACTTTACTGCTCTTGGAAACAGTAGTTTCACCAAGAGAAGGTATTTAAACAAGACTTCCCTCTGCCACTGCACTAAAGGTGATGTTTGATACCATGTGAAGATGATGCCTATGGGGTTTGTCAGACTCCAAAGTCAAAAGGAGCACAGAATAAATCACATTAGAATTACATGAGAAAAGAAGTCCTAAAGTCCAGCAAAAAGCTGGGGGTCTATGAGGCAGAAGGGGAATTGGTGCATTTCTGAGAATTCTCCCTAACAGGGCACTTGTAAATGTATATCCTACCAGGAATACTAAAGTGAAACCAACAACATTACTTTTAGGGAAAGGGCACAACCAATTCACAGGTGAGTAACTTAACCTTATATATACTTTTCAGAATAGTGGAACACATATTCAAGGTAAGAGCCTTTGAGTTAGTTGCCAACCAACTTTTTACAATTATGTAACCTTTGAACACTTACAGGGTAATTCATAGAATTTCGCACAAAAGTGGCGCACGCGGCTGGCGCACAGCGTGCCCGTGCGAATGTGTGCGCCAGCCGCGTGCGATAAAATCAATTTCCGCGCACAGCGTATTCATGGATTCCCACCTCCAAAAGCAGACGTGGCGCAGAGTGGCGCAGCGACCGTGCATCAGCGCCAGTTACGCCCCCAAGAACGCCCTCACGCAAGGAAAAGCCATCAAGATCGCAAAACCATCGCAAAGGGCTGCGCTTGCGTGAAGTATTACACGCGAATGGTCTGGGTGCGTGTATTTCAGGGGTGCGCGGGTGGGTACACACGCGATCGTGTATTACAGGGGTGCGTGAGAAGTTCCACACGCAATTGGCCTGGGCGTGTGTATTTCAGGGTTGCGCGAGAAGTTCCACACGCGATTGGCCTGGGCGCGTGTATTTCAGGGGTGCGCGAGAAGCTTCTCACACGCGATTGGCCTTTTAGGACAGCCAGCCTCCCATTTTGAACTGGATTCTCCCAGGCAGGCTGGAAGACAAAGGGGTGCAGAGGTTTGGACTCCTCCCTCCTCGCTTCCTGCTTTCACAAACACTCTGCACTCTGGAGCCTGGGCAGGGAATCCAAAGGACTCTCACGGAAGATAAAGTTAACACAAAGGATTTTCTCACCCTGGATGTCAGTGGAAGGAACAAGAAAGGACAAGGAATGTGGAATGGTGAAAAAAGAAAACCAGGGCTTTTTTGGTAAAATGAGCACAGGGCCGTGGAAACAGCCCGTAGTAAAGGTGCACCAAAAGGTTGTCCTTGTAACAATGTTAGGTTTAGCATGAGAAAGGGGATACCCAGTATCTCCCCAGCACTCCACATAAGGTGGGGGAGGTGGTGGGGGGTGGGGGGTGCCGGTCTCACATAATGAAATGTAGAAGGGATCCAAAGATTTTTTTTACCCTTGGGAACTGCAGTTCTCACAAGGTTAGCCAGAGAAAGCTAAAAGGGGAGCCCCCAGGGCAACCCAGCAACAATAGGCAGTTTGCGCCAAAGGTTGTCGGAGGATAAAATTAAACAGCCACTATGGAGAGTCTTAAAAATGACACCCATAAAAAAGATTAATAGACTGTGTGTATAGAAAAAGGTTCCCACTCAATGAGGTATAGAGAAAAATAATCTACCAGTCCAGCAAAATGTGCTGGGGTTGGCATAGGTCAGGAAGGTTTATCATTGATGTGAAAATGTCATCTAACAAACGTAACTTCACCTTTAAGGTTTTTTCAGTGAATTACAAGGTTTTTGTTGTACCATATTTAGATTTACGTGCCATGCCCACACTATATATATGTTCCCCCAACATGTTGCTTTTCCTCCCACTAGGTGGTCACATCCTCATATACATGTCTTGTGGGCCCACTAGCCAGCGCCTTAGGCCCTGGCAGTGGGCATGGCGTTCGGCCATGCCCATTGTATTTTAAAACTCTGCCGGGCCACTAGCCATGGCCTTATGTTAATACTAAACCTTGATGGTTCCAACATTTGTATATTCTGTGTTGCGGTTGGGTTGGATAGTTCTCAATCTCATTGCACATTAACCTTGTTAAATACATATATATACCACACCAGTGTTGGTTTAGAAAAACACTACATACATCGGGTTTAAAGATTGTCCTGTGCCACACTTACTTGGGGGCTGTTGCGATCTACAACTTCTAGTCCAGTGATTAAGTGTGACTGGCAAGCTTATTTTTGCTTGTGCAAGCCACTTCATGAAGTATGGGACTTGAAAATCATGTCTGCTTTGTCGCATAAACCTTTCGCGCCATTGCCTCAGCTAGCAGTAAACGAGCAACTGGCAATACAGCCATAGTGGTGGTGTTGTCTGCTAGGTTCATCTGTGAGGTTCAGGCTTGCTCACCGAGTCCTACATTAGAATATCCTAGAGATATGTTGTTCTATGGACACACCCAGGCCATCATCCAAAAGTGGCTTCCTTTTGGCCTCATCAACCAAGAGGTCAAACTGCCCATGTTCTTTTCCTCTCCTCAGTCAGAGGCAGAACAGACTCTTGACTCGTCATGCATTTTCCAGGCTCTTTAGTTTTATTTGGATAGGACTAAAACCTTTAGAAACGATAACCTATTTGTGACGTATGGTCATTTACAACCAGGTAGGAAGGCTTCCAAGTCTTCTATTGCCTTTTTGTGTGTCAAAGGACATCAAGGACTGCAGCACAAGGCTCTCCCTAAATGTCTTCAAACTCGTATGGTTCAGGTGCTTGCTTGTCTGAGGAATGTCCTGTGTGACGTGGTGAGCAAAGTGGCCACCCAGGCTTCTCCCTGGCATTTTGCAAACATTACTATAGGAACACCAGTGCTAGGTCTAAAATTGGGTTTGGTCAAGCTATCCACAAGGTACTTTTTGCCAAGTGTGCTTTTTCCACCCAATGGAGGGGGGCGGGGAATAATGCTTGTTGTCCTGCTGTATGTATGGAGTAAAAAGATGGCATGTGCGAATAAGAACATGAAATACCCTAATGGCTGTTGTACTCTTAGTCCTGAGGCCCCTTTCCTCTATACACCTAACCCTAATAATGTTTTGGCCTCTTCATCAAGGAGGAAATAACCACATAAGTGTACTGGAAAGGGGTCTATGGACTCAGTGTACATACTTACCACGGTGAGTAGCATTTTCTTTTTCAACTGCCCCGAAATATTGTTATCTGTAATAGAAGGAAAAGTAAAATTAATGGAAAATGTAGTGTTTTTCACCATAACATCCAAATATAAAGTCAAAATGTATACCATTGTGATGAACGAATTAACAAAAACCTGTGCCAACCTTGCCTAAAAAGAGGAATAAGAGTAAGGACTGGCTTGTGAAACATTGACTACCTAAGCTAGTAGATTGACTTTGATTTATATAAACATTAGATAAACCTCTTTACACTATTTGCGTTTTTATCACTGGGAGCCACTTACCAAATGCAGATCTGAACTGTGAGCACAGCTGTGAACCGCCTTCCAATCCTGTACTGATTTCAGCCAGCATGACCGCCTTCACTATAATCATTTATTTCTTAGGGGAGAAGACAATCATTGGATCTGCAAGCCCTGGAACTTGGCCAGAAGCTTGGACACGCACGTCACCAACAGCCTTGCATGCATCATCAGACAGAGAGAAAGCATGCCGAAGGTATGCATGTTTTTGCTTCTTAATGGTTTAATAAAATATTAATTTGAGCTTTAAGTTTGCCCTTATGAACACATCACTGAAGCAAATACTAGTAGCAAAATACTAGTAGCAAATACCAAACACCAAATTTAGAAGTAATAGATGGTTTAGGTCTCAAGGTCTCGGTACCATGTGGTGTCTCCATTTGTGGTCCTGCATTTGTATTCTAGCTCGAACACTTCTGTTTGTTTGGACAAGCAGCTTTTTTTTCTGTCATTAGCTTTTTCCTTATATAAACATGGGTTATTAAGCCAACGCTTTCTGCACTGTATGGCCATTGATCTATCTGGTAAACTAAAAAGGCAACATAGTATACATGTAGATACTATAATTGTCTATATAGCAAAAGGGCTTCGAAGTTATTCACTGCAATCCATGCATGCTGTGACTTCCCGTTTACAAGTTTCTAGATTGGATTATTGTAGTCGGAAGACTTTTTTTAATGGGCTACACTGATTAGTATTTAGGCAGGAAGGAAAAGTAACTTTAGTGTCCTGTACTGTAATTAATTTGATACATGGAGCAGTATGAGAATCGAGATGTGGCTGAAGCTAGTTAACCTTAAACCCGCCTTCCTTTCCACCTTTAGCATATTGAGTTACTAGAGGCCCAAGGTTTCGTGGGGCATTTTCGCTACGCTGATTGCAACCTCGCCAGTCATACCTAGCCAATGTTATTCCACCAGCATTGACTGAATACAGTTTTGTACTACCAAATGAGCAATCCTTACTCTAGGTCAAGGTGACATTAATTTTCTTTTCTATTTTTTATATTAACTTTCATAGAGTACAAGGCAAAGACATTTTCACAAATACATAAAGCCCCCACAGATGCAGTGTACAGTAAGACCATTAACATCTTAAGGCTTCCCATGTTGATAGTCTAATTTCGATGATCATGTATCAACCTTTGAACAATGTCCAGATTCTGGATTACATGTATCGAAACAGAACAATCAGAACAACTCCAAAAACCTCCCCCAAATTCTAACATATAGGTTAAGCTTCTTATTCCTGTACATAATCGACCTCTCCTTTAATGACATTCGATACATATCGATCAGCCATGCACCACACACCGTGGATAATAATAAGCAGCGCTCAGATACCTGAGGGTTTGTAGCGCTATATAAATGCCAAATTATTATTATTATGTGGGCATATATGGTGCTTGCTAATTTTTCCATTCTTGCAATATTTCTTTTGCCATCAATGATGCCATGTTTATTACAATTTCTTTCCAAGATACCCTCAAAGTGCTGTAATCCCACATCATATGTTCAAATGAGCCCTCCATGTGTTTGCATCTCCAGCATGCCTCAGACGCTAACAAACCCCTTGCATGTAGTTTAAGCGAATCCAGTATACTGTTTAAGATCTTAATCTGCCTTGCGCTTTCGCCAAGGTTTAGCAATGTCATACTCTCATTCCTACGAAAATTTCCCATCTACACGCCTCTCTGAACCAGTTGCTTCTGACCATTTTCCGAGTAGCTCTTCATTAACCTCCTTGTATTTAATCAAGTGTTTGTAGACCTTTGAAGAAATATGACCAGGCATATTGAACTCTTCCAGCCATTCTGAACAGTCTTAGCTTTCATCTGGGACTCTTTCACCAATTGTCCTCTTTAGTTTCAAATAGTCTGCATATGAACACTCTTCCATCTCTTTTTCAGCAACCAAAGTATTAAGTGATCCATTGTTGGTCTTTAATCAAGTCTCCAAACTATCAGACACCACAAAGAAACCAATTTACCCGGAACATTGGTTTCCTATTTAACTCGAGCTCTGGGTTGAGCCATAATGATGAATTATTTGAGCAAAACACATTCCCTTTGGTCAGCTTCACGAGAAGACTGTGCCAACACTCCCTTAAGAATTTGATAAGCAGAGAAGATTTAAATCCATTTCCATCTACTGATGTCAGACGTGCTTTCGGTGTAAGAGGCGCGTACATCTACGAGTCTCTGCTTGTCCAAACATCCGTACAATCCTCAATGAAGGGAAACGGGTGTCTTGCTGTGAAAGCCAAATGATAGATTTTAAAGTCTGTTACTCCCAAACCACCTCCATCTGCCAGCAGCTGATGCTTCCATAACTTCAATCAGGGTTCTTTTCCTTCCCATAGGAAAGACTGAACCATATTATCTAATTTTTTTCATTTCTTTTTTCGTTATAGTCAACGGAACCCTACTCTGGATGTAATTTATGCACAGAGCCTTAGTCATCTTAATAGCCTCAACTCTTCCCCCCCATATCTCTAGTTAACCAGACACCTAATTATTTCATTCTCTCAGGGCACCAACTGAAGCCATAGTTTGAATTTATCAGACTTGTACATCCCTCCAATGCTGCCATGGCTTCTGATTTCGACCAGTTTATCTTGTATCCTGAGAATTCGTGAAAAGTATTGATTTGTCACATTACTACTAAAAACGATGTCTCCACATCACGAGTCACCAATAGCAGGTCATCTGCGTATCACCACAGCTTTTGTGATGCTTTGGACTCCTTTGATTAGTTGGTCCCGTCTGATCCTTTCTGCTAAAGGTTCCATTGCAAGGACGAATAGCAACAGTGATAGTGGACATCCCTGTCATGTTCCTCTTCCTAGCTCAAAGCTATTGGATGACAGACCATTCATATTCACACTAGCTGTGGATCTAGAATATAACAGCTGTATTCACTGAACCAGTTTCACCTAATCCAAAACCGCCTTTTGCAGGAAGTTGCATTCTATGCAGTCAAATGCCTTCTCTGTATCTGGAGACGAGACCACCACATCTGGTCATTTCTGACTCACATACAAGGTCAGAATCAGCCTGCGGATGTTCTCTGATGTATGCCTCCCCTTGATAAAGCCCATCTGGCCAAGTCAATAATCTCAGATAACATGTTCTCCAATTCTATAGCCAGCGCCTTTGCTAAAATGTTATTGTCCGTGTTAATTGGGCTTATTGGTCTATAGCTACTAAATTCCAATGGGGGCCTGCTGTTCTTCAGAGATAGTGAAATAGAGGCATGCTTAGTCTTTGATGGGAGAAACCCTTTTCTTTGATGAAAGCAGCATCGCAAGCAATAGATCATACACCATATATGGCATAATTGTGTACAATTCCGCTGGTAGGCCATCTGCACTTGGGCATTTCCCTACATTTAGGCGATAAGCAGCTCTCTTGTTCCTCCACGCTAAGTTCAGCTTCTAAACTTATTCTCTTTTCATTGTTTATTTTCTTCAAAGAACATTCTTCAGTGTAATCATTTAAATGTTCACCATTCGTTTCCACCTCAGAATACAATCGCGAGTAATATTCTCTAAATTCCTTGTTAATTGCAGTTGGTTTAAAGTGGTTATTCCTCCTAATCCTATAATTGCAGTGACCGTTCTCTCACTTTCCATGACCCTCAGACGATGTGCGAGTAGCCGATCACACTTCTCACCACCCTCATAGTAATTTCATATCGTTCTGAATATTGGCCTATGCTTTTTCCAAATGCTTTTTCTCTAGTTTTAATTCTGGATGTAATTCTGTAGTTGAATTCACCATGCATTGAGTTTCCGTTTCAGTATTATCCACTTCCTCCTCTAATAACCTAACCCTCTCATCTTTTACTGTTTTACTTGAAAGGTCAACCAACATACCACTAATGTAACATTTAAATGCCTCAGACAGACTCCACTGATAATTCCTCTATCCAGCTGACATTAATTTCTTGAGTTTATATTTTGTTGCCTCAGCACACTATCTGGTGCATAGTAACCTGGCGAGTATTAAATAACTTCCTCTTCTTCAGTGTCAGTCAGCCCTGCACACTGTATTTATTTGCATTATGGAAACAGTGTTGTATTGTTTGTTGGTAAGATTTGAATTGCAATGATATAATAATCTTCCTGACCTGTGTCAACCCCAGAACTTTGTGCTTTTACTGGTGGATTATTTTTCCTTTAACCTCTGTGTGTGGGAAAAGATTCCCACTCTCAGAATCTTTTACTCATTTTATGGGTGTCCTTTTTAAGACACTCCACTGTGGGTAATGAAGTGGTCCTTGAAACCCACGTGATGCAGAAGTGAAGGCGGGCTTTGCCTGAAACGTGCGTTTCCAGGCAGCATCAGTTCCCTTTAATCGATCTGTACATGGAACCAACCATGTTTGGGGGACAGATGAAAGAAATGATGGAGGTGAGCCATGAGATCAAGATGCTGAATCCTGGGAACCTTAACTTTCAGAAAACCTTTGATATGCAGGATTTGATCGTGGACAAGCTCTTGGAGACCAAAGTATCCACAGCTGAGATTATAAAAGATCTATTAAATTTGGAAAAAGAAGCTGCCCAGAAATGAGTGGACTGTGCCGACGAGAGGCAGCAGTGCATGTCTCAACTTTGCAAAATTGAGCAGGAATTGCACCAGGTGGGCGAGCAGAACGCCAGCCTGCAGACAGACATCACATTTTTGACAAAAGAGCTGGAGGAACTGATGGCATTGGAGGCTGAAATGCTGCAGATGCAGGAAGAAGTGGATGAAGACACAACTGAAGTGATTCCCTCTGCACGGTACTTGGCACAGCTCTACCACAAGGTCACAAAAATCAACTGGGATTACAGCGCAGAGCCCACACTCATTAAGGGCATACACTACGGCGGAGAGGTAGCTCAACCCATCAACGTAGATGCCACCCAGCACAGCAAAGCCTTCTTCAGCAATTACCTCTGGAGTTTGATTCTAACAGACTGGTAGTCTAGCCAAAATGAAGGACATGTACAATGAATGTTTCCACATTAAGCCCCTAGCACTCTCCCTCCAAAGAAGCCCCTTCTAACCAATGATGTATTTACTAATAAACTGAATTGTGGTTAAGTGCTGATGGACTGACTTACGAAGAACCCAGTACTTTGCCTTGGAGGCTTAGTGGAATTAAGGTACTGGTTTTAGGTTCCTCTGCACAGACCTTGGGAGTGAGCATTGCATGAAAGAGTCCTTAATTGCTGGCACCAACATTTTGGCATGCAATTTGTTCAAGCTTCATTTTTGACAACTCGTACACCACCAAACTTGACATCTTAGTTAATTACATATCTCCTGTGAATTGTGGTGTCCTCAATCTCCAAACAAAGTTTATCCATTTCTTTTGAACATTTAGATTGCAACCTTGGTTGACATCCAGTGAAATTATAACCTCCAGTTTGAACCCTATTCTGATGACAGTCTACTTGTGTGTAAATCAAGATCTTGACGGATGACCGCCTCAACTGCATGAAGAAAAATAATTGGCCTTCTTTAAATATTGCACATTTCCTTCTATTGACGTCCCCTATTTTCTACCTGTGCCTAGCCTTACAAATGTGGTTGCCTCTTCCAACCCAGCCCTGAAAGTTTCCACCCCTTGCCCTTGTCATCTTCAAGATACAAATGTTAAAAACAATTCTTCCTATCCGATGGTGTCTGCAGACTGCAGTTTTCCAGATGTTTTTGATTACAATTCCCCTTTCCCTGGGGGCTTTAGTCCACAACATCTGCAGGGCCAAATGATGCAGCCTCTGTCTTTCCCCGTCTTTATTACTGAATACACCAATATGGTTCTCTGTTGGATCTGCATTGCATTAGTACAATAGTCTTTGTTGTACTATCCACAAATGCCCTCACAAAACCTCAAATTGTTGAATTGTGCAACCTGTGTTACAATCCTCAAAATGCTCAAAAATCAACACATCAAGCAGGGTCACAATTCGCCTCATTGGCTCCCCATCGGCAAAAGGTTCACAATTTCAATGACTGCTTGGTTCCCAAATCCTTCCGTTGTATTTCCCTTATGTTGGGAGCCTCTCTCTGAAGATGCCCAGAAAACCTCCAAGACAAGAATAACCAGCCATTCATCCTTCTAAAGATTCATGTGTTTTCTGAGTGTTTTATTGCTTTTTTTTTTATCTGCTGCTGCTTGTCAATTGCCCTGAAACGGCTACTGGCGTTCTATGAAAAGCTACACAATAAATGTATGTTTCATTAAAAAAAAGACCCTCCACTGTGTCTTTGACAACTTTATGGCAATAAGTGCCTATTGTTGCTGGGTTGCCCGAGGGGGCTCCCCTTTTAACTTTCTCTGGCGAACCTTGTGTGAAATACAGTTCCCAAGGGTAGAAAGGATCTTTGGATCTGTCTTACATTTTATTAGGCGAGACCAGCTCCCCCACCTTATGTGGAGTGCTGGGGAGATACCGAGTATCCCCTGTCTCATTTTAAATGTAACATTTATATTACAAGGATATAGTTAACTTTAATGGCTGGTGGCAGTGAACATTTTTATCGTTTTGGTGCACCTTTACCGCGGGCTGTTTGCACAGCCCGGTAAAGGCACCCATAGGTGCTTATTTTACCAAAATGCCCTTGTCTTGTTGTTTCACCATTTTAGTGTTCCCTGTCTGTTCCTCTTCCTTCCCCTGACATCCAGGCCGGGACATTCCTTTGTGTGATTTTTATCTTCGGCGGGAGTCCTTTGGACTAACCGCCAAGGCTCACGAGTATCTGTGAAGGCAGGAAGCGAGGGGGGGGGGTATCCAAAACTCTGCAGCCCTTTGTCTTCCAGGCTGAGTGCAAGATTGCAGTTCCAACTGGGAGGCTGGCTGTCCGGAAAGCATTGCCAACCCCTCCTCCCCTCAAGTTTGAATGTTGCAAGGCTGTTTGATTGGCTGGGTTCCTACATAAAAGTCCAAACCCGGCAGCTGAATAGGTATTTGACCACTGGAACCAAAGAGTAAGATGAGAAAATCGTGGCTAAAACGATTTCCAGCAACCGGAGAGCCTGCTCTGTAACAGAGCCTGCTGTAGCCCTTCCTCCCAATACACCTGGGGACTCCAAAAATGACAACCCAGAGCCGGGTGGGACCCACTAGACTCGAAGACCTGCATCTTGAGCCATCCCACGCCATGCTACGACCTTGCGGGGCTGCAATACCCAATAGCCTGAGACCTTGAGCCATTGTGCGGTGCAGTCTTCCGAATTCAAAATCTTGCTGATACTTCGGGGGCATCCAAAGGCACGATTCCAGTCCAAAAAGTCCCTTCCCCAGAGTGCTGGACCTTGCAAACGACGAGAATCCGACCAGCGATATTATGTCTTCTGTGCTCCTGAAAAAGGCGCCAAATCCACAGAACCACATCCAGCCGTGAGGAAAACCTTGCCTAGAGCCTTCCCTGTGATCCTTGCTGCAAAAGCCCTTCCAGTGTCCTGTCTTCTTGATGAAGGAATTCAACAAACAGGTTTTTGGCTGCAGATCCTGAAGTCGTCCTGCTGCAAAATCATCTTCTGTGCGGGGGTATTTACTTAACCTTAAGTCTCTTGTGATTCCTGTGTAGTTTTGGTGTGTTTTCTAAGATTGGGAGTCCTCTCATCCAGTGCACCCAGGCCCCTGCTAGAATCATCCTACAGTGTCTTCTATGAAGCCCCTGGACCCCCAACTAACTCTAAAGTAAAGTACTTGTTCTAACAGTCTTCCTTAGTAACTCTGACTTTTACTAACCTATCCTGACCTGCTTGTTGGACACTGGACCCTAGTGACCCCCCCCCCCCCCCTTTCCCTTAGTTGGACTTAAGAGAAACTGTCCTAATACTGTTCAACCTCAGCAAGGCTTGGCATAAATCCTGCCAAGAGCTATCTGCAATCAGCGTGCCACCCTTGACGATGTAAGCGCATTGTTTCTACATGCATGCATGGCTGTGAGCTTGCTGCTTTCACTATTTTGCAGTCAATTACTGTGTAGTCTGCAGAACTTCATGGATTTCTTTTGTACAGGACCAAATTGTTTCCCTGTCTGAAAAATGAGGTGGTTGTTGCATTTCTTAGAAGTATGATTTTAGTTAATGCCTTTCATTGTAGTAGTCATTTGCTTTGGAAGCTCAATCTAAGAATTGGCCACTGGGGAAATACAAAATCATAGAGGGGTGAATAACCAGATATCAAGGACTTAACATGAGGTTCGCACAGTGGGAAGTAATTGTTCTCACCATCATAAACCAAGAATTCTATTTCCCAAACTAGGTCCTGCCACTAAACACATACGAATTGCTGTTTACCTTCTGCATATTTATTCCAAATGATATGTACAGCCATGGCACAAGGTGATCCCTGGGCTGATGGCTCTCCAAATGTTGCTGAAATAAACAGGATTTCCAGCGTGCGCTGTTTATGTTGGTGTTGATTGTTTGTTTTTTTTCTCTATTAAACAGATTTTACAAATTATAAATGACAAATAGTCTCACCAGGGTTTGCTTTTTGAAGTACTGTGAATCTAAAATATGAATAACAATTTTTAAAACCAACCAACTAGTTGCATGCCAGTCTTTTCGCAGTGGATTTTCCTGTAAATAAATATATTCCACCTTGCACAAAAAAGCTTGCCATGTTATCACAGTATACTCGCCTTGAAACATTCACAGAAATGTCTACTGTGGCTTTCCTTAATTGGTTGTTGAGAATAGTTTGAAATGTTGTTTAAATAAGAGCATTAAAATAAATCTCTATTGACCAGGAGATTGTACACAATTGGTTTCCATGCAGATACTGAAAACCTGGGGACCACTCCTCTTATTGCATAACAAAACCTGTCATCATGGGTAAACAAATGTTCCACTTGCCAGGCAATGTCGCTTGCCCCTTCCGTTCTCCACACACACTTCATTTCTTACTCTCCAAAGGCTAGTGCAACTGTTAAGGCCTGCCTCTCCTAATATTGAAGTAATACGGACTTGGTGTACTAAAATAGTTTGTACAGATTGCTTTAGTTCGTTCATTTGACAGGGTTAGCCACCTGTGTGTTATTCCTGTATATTTTGTTATATAGTGATTCATGTCAGATTCATCTTGCTCCCCCCCTGCACCTGCTTTGCACTTGCACGATCTGAATTTACCATGCCTGAAGATCGTCGATAATGTTGTTCCCCGTCTCCCCTCCTGCATGGTTTGCGCCTCTATGCACTTGGAAAAACTGCAGAATCGTTGTCCGACATATTTGTCGTTATCTACACTGTTAATTGTGTGTATGCACTTACTCTGCCTGGGCAGACTTGTTATCGTTCAGAAACTCAAGGTCTCTGAAGGACTTGTTTTTCTCCACTTGCCCCCGCACCCCTTTAATCGCTTTGAAACACTTGTCTTGTGTATAAGTGCTATACAAAGAAACGTAACCATACCATTCTAAACCCTGTAGCCATATCTATAATGTCTAATATTAGATTTCATTTATCAACCTTTGATTAATGAAAGTTGGCCTTCCTGGTATTTCAGCATGCGTCCTAAAGGCTGAATGCACATGTTTTCAGTGAGCGCTTATCTCGCTAAATTAACATGCCTGCTTATTATGTAATCGAGTGGTGGAGCATACCCCATTTAGTATTTCACATCACTAATGGTTTTAATGAAACACTGCTGCAGATTCTGGTGTTCATTTTCAAATTCTATAGTTCTAATTTTAGATACTGTGATATTTTTTTTAAAAAAAGCTTGAGTTGGTGTAAGGCTTGAATGGCAAACTTCTAGATGCTTTCAATGGGAGCAAAGGAATGTTCGGCAAACACTCGTATTCACCTGTGTATAAGCGGCTATACAAATAAACAATAAATACATTGCTAATATTGTGTATTACCTCAAAGTAGAGAAGGTACCCTTGCATAGTAGAGATGTAAACAAACCGAAGCACCCCCACCCACCCCCGACACTGAATAAGAAGATGCAGCTAACCTAGACCTGCTAATATTGCAGCATAATTAACACTTCCGGGCGGCAATATACCAGCCCAGGAAACCTCCCCTGCAATATTGTACTTGCATATGGGTCAATTTCTTTAACTTAAAAACATTTCGGAAATAAAGATAGTGCATCTACTGAAGGAGATACTGGTTTGAATTAAGATCCTAGTAGGAAGTGTTTAATTCAAGGATGGGTCACTTGAGGTCTTGATCACATGTTGGTAGTGTTGAGAACCTTGGGTCATATGTTTTAGTTGCAGCCAGCTTCTGTCATATTCCCTCTTTTTGTTTTACAGCTAGGAAGCTGGTCCCGCTCTCTTCCAATGTTTCTCCAGACTAGCTGTCATTGGGCCAGGCTCCAAAGTCATTCCAACGCATGCCACATCTGATGCCTTTGCTGTGGCTTGCTTGCACTGAGGAATCATGTGCTTTGTTAATTCTGGCTTGTGCCAGGCTTTCTTTCAAAGATTTTAAGCCATGACAACACTTCTTGGAGAAAGCTATGTGATCAGATGTGTGAGCTGTGAGAAACCTAATTCTGGTGAAAGGTATTAAGTTGAAGTATTTCCTGCAGCCAGTCCCCTTGCTTCTGTGTGGATTGATATGTAATGAATCTCCAAGTGGCCTTTGTGTGTGCTGGAAGCTTTTTCATTTTAGTAGAGATGGCAGGACGGGTTTGGGATGTCCAGAAACGCATAATGGGGACGTTCTGCTAATCAACAATTCCTAATAGTTGGTCCCACAAAATTCTAGCCTGCCATATTCCAAGATTTCTGCATTTGGTTCCTTTAAACCCTGCACCCGTCACCATAAGCACATCCCTTAGCTATTTTCCCAGCTACATTACCCTAGGAATTACTATGAACCCTTGCACGGATATAGTTCAATTGGTAGTATGTATAAATGGAACATAACCATCTAAACTATTATTTTCAGAACCACTAGTGCTCTAGGGGTCTGAGAAGTCGACTTGGAACGGTTTACTCCAAAAGTCTAGCCAGACTCCCTTGGTAATAGGGGCTCAGTAGTAGACTAAGAAGGTCAGCTGCTTGCTATAAAGTACAGTTAACATGCACATGGGTTTGTCAAGCGAAAGATTGTCATTACAAGTAAGATCGAAAACAAATCTATTTTACTCCTACGTCCCGTACCCTTTCCTCCATACTTGTGGGACTTTCCATCCTTCGGGACAGGACCAGAGCGCTTTTTGAAGCACTAAAAAATGAATGCCTTCCTTGGCCCCACCCAACGCATCTCCCTTCAGTCCTTTTCTCTGTGCAGTCAGGATCGGGTGCACTTACATCGTGGGGATTTTTATTTTTTCACTACTTACGTTTCAATTTGTTTTCCTGCTCCGCTTCCGCTGTCAGCTTATTTTCCTCTGCCCATGCCACAGCGTAAGGTGTTTGCCTTGTGTACATCCTGCGGATGTCACTACATGTTGGCAGAGCCTCACATCCTTTGCCTCGAGTGCCTGGGCCCACACCATCATTGGCACGCATGCTTCTACTGCGGCTCCCTCTCCCTGCACTCGAAAGAAGGTTCGTCCAGTGGAAGGAAGTTTTCCACAGCTTGCCTCCAGTAAAAGTCGTCCGTGTTGGGGAGATTTATCCGGTTTATGCTTGTCGGGACAGTTTTTTTGAAGTCCAACTAAGGGCTTAGTAAAACCATACAACCTGAGACAGTACAAAACTCCACTCTTAGTATAAGGCTGTACCACCTGAGCATTTGGTAACGTAGACTGAGCAACCAGGCTTATCTTGGGAGCGAGAGAGGGCTTTAGGAAAGTACAAAGAACCTGTAGCTTACAAAGGGTTCCAAAGAATCGCTTGCAGCGAGATGTATTATAAAAATAAAGGTTTATTATAAATAAAAGCAGACCAGGGTAAATCTTGGGTTGGGGGCTTGGGGTGTTAAGTACTTTGTCATAGAATCATAAACATAGTATAAAAACAACACATGCTGAAGGTACACAGACCAAAGCATCAACCTTGTTCAGAATAACAGTAATTGTAGGTAAGTCAGTTCCAATTATACATATTTAGAATAGAACACACCTATTCAGGAGTAGTAAAACCACAGGTTACTTTTGAATTACATTCAGTAATTTAAGGGTAGTAGACCCTGTCAGTCATGTAGTGACACTCTGTTAAGAAATCACTCAGAAAACCAACCCTGTTACCAGGATACTTTTCTGAATAGTTCAACACAAATTCATGGAACAGTATAAACCTAGAACTATATTGCTGAGGCTTGGGGATTTGCTTGGACCACATGCTAGGAATAGGCTGACATCTAGTGGTAGCCGCAGAGTATTACATTTTTTGTTATTGAAACTAGAAAAGGACCACAACAGGGCGTGCCAGTAATACTATCCCTAGTATGACGTCTACTGTACCCATGGTCGTTCACATGTTGAGGCCCCTCGGATTGTTTTTTCCTGCCATTGTAATCTGATGCATATCACAGAGTTCCTTCTTGGCCGACGTCATTACTTTATGAAAAGTTTCTTAGTATTTCTTTCTGTCCTTTTGACAACAGTGTACCGCAAGATCTCTGGCAACGGCTTCAAGGACAAGACCATCTGTCGACGACAGTGACTGCTGTCTCGATGGATTTTTGACTACGGCCTTCCAAGGCCTCAACAGGCCTCGGCCCTGCACAGTAGGGAGAGTGGGGGTAGGTTCATATTTTAGTCTCTCTAAGAGAATGCATATTCCCCATTACTCCCATTTTTATTTCTCAAGGACTGCAAAACCAAGCGCTGGGCCCACCACGCCATGCAGGCCGAGGCCGCCACGGACGTCGAGGGAGCCTCCAGCGATGGCAGCATTGACATCCTAAGTGACGCAGAGGGCGATCGGGATCCATCAGATTCCTGTACGAGAGCCCCCGACCCCAACAGGCAGTCCGGCGATTCTGCTGTGGGGACGACAGTCAGCGGCGCAAGCACTACCAAGTTGCATCACACCAAGCCCATCCCCCACGGCCCAAAGTAGACCACATCGCTGACTGGTAAGCCACACGCGGTGTTGAGTGGACAGTCCGAACACTCCCTGTCCTCTAGGCCATCGCGATCACCACACGACAGGCCCCCCGAAACAGACGTTAAAGTCAGTTTCCGACGCTACGTCTAAATCTGGGAAGTCCACGGGTGCCGACGACAGAGCATCGAAAGACGCATCAACGACCTCCAGAAAGAGCTCAAAAAGCTCAAAGTTAAGCGAGTTAATTAAGAAACACGTTCCCGGCACCCTTCTAAAGTCCCGAACGTCGAAAAATCATAAATCTTAAGACATCCCAGGTTAGAAAAAATCACAGGCTACTAAAAGTAGGGATTACACTACCCCTCAGGGCACCCTTTCAGGGACTAAGAATCATAAAAAGACCCCTTTCCCAGAACCTCCACCTACTCTTACTCCCTCTGTGTTGCCCAGCTCGTCCCAATGGACCACAGAACAATTTGACAAGGTCATGAGGAGAATGTCCTCTTTTTGTAAACTTCTTTGGCCATCACCCTGAGGTCCTCGAACCATCAGGGAACCCCACAGAGAGGGGCAGCAGTCACTCGGTCCGCTGCCAAAAAAGCCAGCCTAGACACCATGCAAGCTACCGCCTCGTCACATCAGGACCTGACTCGGGACACTTATACTTGCAGCACCCAAGACTCGCATGACCCTGGCTCATGTTCCCTCCCATGCCACTCCAGTAGGAAGTTGTACACGCTTGGCAGGGGATCACTTCGGACAAGTGGGTACTTTCCACTGTGATGGGGGGAGGGGGTATTGCATAGAGCTACCCCCAACACCAGCCAACCACCCACCAAAATAAAGGCAGGCTTCACAGGAGGAACCGCGCATCCTGTTGGAAGAAGTGAAAGCACTACTACTGAAGGACTCAATAGAAATAGTCCTGGCAAACCAGGTAAACGAGAGTGTTCATTCAATGTACTTCCTTGTGCCAAAAGAGACCTATACTAGACCTGTGCCTTGAGAAAACCTATGTCAAGCCACAAATTTTCTGCGTGACAACACAAAGTGATCCCACTACTAAAACAGGGGGGACTGACTACATGGCAAACTTGGATATGAAAGATTCATGCTGTCATATTTCAATGTTCCCAACGCACAGAAGATTCTTGCGCTTCAAGATGGTGAACCAGCACTACCAATTCAAGGTGCTACCCTTCGGCATAGCCTCCGCTCCAAGGGTATTCACCAAGGTACTAGTGGTAGTGAACCTATGCAGAGAATCAATCCCTGCGTACCCTTACCTGGACGACTGGCTGATACGGGAATCCCCCCAAATTTGCCAGCAAAACACAAAGAGAACAATCAATTTTCTGCAGCATGGGGTCTGGCATGGATTCACATGTTCATTAATATTCCCAGTCAGGTCGGGAAATCGTCGGTAAAAGAAAAAACGGTTTAACTTTCACTTATAAACTGTCTTTCTCCTTTAAACAAATCCCTGAGCTCTGGGTAATACTGCCACCAGCCAATGGCTGCCCTCTCCCTAAGCCCCTCATCTGGCAGCCATCTTCAGATTTGTACCGCAAATTCAAATGTTGGGAGTCCTCATGTTTTGCTTTGAGCTAGCTATGATTTTTGCTCTTTAGGTAAAACTTTTTTTGTCACGGAGCCGTGTGCTCTTTCGTTACTTTGACCGGCAAGCGGGGATCCATTTGTCTTTCGTTGCCGCTCAAGAGCAAGAATAGTCAAGTTTTCATCGAAGATGACAGAAGGCCATCAGGCCTACACCGCGCCAGACCATGTCAGGGCATGCTCATCTTGGCCATCTGTCTCCATCTCAAGCCATCGCTTCAACTCCTCCTTGAAGATGAAATCTGCTAATCCCGGGAAGCTGCGGGAGAAGCCTGAGAAGACCGAGCCGCAGGGTAAGGTGACAGATTTGCCCCTGAAGGCGCAGGTGGTCCTGGAGCAGTCATACTCGACAATCGAGCTGGTGGCGGCCGCCCTCTCGAAGACAAAAGAGGCTGACCCTGTACAGGGGACCCCTGCTACTCCAGAGTGACCCTTCTTCCCAGGCGGGAGACTTCAGCCAAGCTGGTGGAGAAAACACTGGAGAGAAGGATGCCAACCCTGACCATGGCGCCAACAACTCCTCAAGACACAAAAAGGGGGGCAATGGAGGCCTCTATTGGGCTCCAGGGCACAGATATTTCTTCAGACAAAGAGGACATGGCATCCCTTCACACGATCCTGGAGGACGTGGGGAACAAGAACGGCAGAAACGCAGAGGACAGTGAAATCGTCAAGGGGGACAATGGCAGCAGAGTAGACTACTTGGGTGCTGGGCCCTGCAAGCCTACGCCCCCCCCCTCCCAAGAGATGTCACTGGGCATACTGTCAACTCTCCATACGCTGGTGTCGGAGATCCAGAGGAGGATGCCGACTGCTCCCCCGGTGCTGGCCCTAGTGATACCAGGCCCCCCCGGCAAAGGGGAAACTGCATCCCGCGACCTCCACCCATAGGTACACAGGGGCGGGTACAGCAACGACTGACACGGACGATGGCGGCGTCTCCTCGCCACTGAGAGCTTCTCCCATGGCGAACTGGGGTCGTTTCCACGCCATGGTCGCCCGCGCGTCTAGTTGTTCCAGCTGAAGCCAGAAGAAACAAAGAAAGTGAACTGGGTTGCCCAGCCCTTTAAAATGAGTAGCAATACCCTGGAGATGGATGGGGATGTAGATTTTATTCATAAATCAATAATCAAGACGACTTGGGTAGTTTGGCAAAAGGAAGTCCGTTTTAACATCAAAGGTCTAAAACGGGGAGTACAACTGACATCATCATTCGCTTGATCCTCTTACTCGACTCATTTTAGTAGAAACTGAGGTTATATAATATAAAATCATAAATGACGTGTTGACCTGCGTCATTACCTACATGGTAAACTACAAAACCTATCAAGGAAAGTGATCGGCTCTAAGTGAATATCTAAGTATAAGTTTCATATCAGTATAGAACTGTGAAGGAGAGTGATTGGTTACTTTACATCAGGTGGGGCAACTAAGCCCTCCCCTCAAAATGGCCACTATCAACGTCACTAAATACACAACGTTCCACTGGCTACACAAACTATAGGATCCTTGATTACATGGTCCTCTACAATTGGTTGGCCTCTAACCCCTGTCAGTACATTTCCACCTACATCTAGCAGCATGCAGACTGAACGTGCAGGTGCTGGTGGGCTCGTTTTAACACTAGCTTCACACCAATTAATATATCAATCTATCATCACCTCCGTGGTCCAGTGTCAATTAGTGCTTTGGCTTTTGGCCTTGAGTTTGTAATGTGCTCTGGGAATTTTTAAGGAGTGCAGGCACAGCCTACCCTCGTGCGTAGGTGTGACCACCTCGCTCATCCAACTTCCTCCTTCCACGTGACTGGACAGCATGAAATCAAGCCTTTTCGTGTATTTAATATTATTTTCAAATGGTCCTCTGATGTCTTTTTGTTTTTGCTCAAGCCTTCTGAACAGGAGTCTATGCTCTTTCACAGACTGTGTATCCAATGTCAGCCAATCCCTGTTTGATAAGACTTTGGCGTCTTGGCTTATTCAACTCCTTCTGGTGAGATTTAATTTGTAATTTAATTGCTTTTAACTGTGACACACTGAAGTGAGGCCTTCTTGTTCATGTTCAGCAGTGCTTTATAATTCGTAGTGGAAACATCCATCTTTTACTTGTCCATATGCATCTATATATATTGGCACTTGCCACAATCTATTTACTATTAAGCTTGAAGCTAGCTTTCACGATTACTTTGCTGCTTGCATTTCTGTTGCATCTATACACATTTAAACTAGCTTAATATCTTCTTTTTCTGTGGCATGAGTTTCTTCACCTTGATCACAAGATGTCACTTATCCTTGATACTTTCTTGATGACTTATAGACTATCTGCATCCTCTAGTCTCTGCATCTCTTCTGTGTGCGTCATCTCTGTGTGACGAATCTCATTTAAATGGCCATCATATTGTCTTGCATGCAGGAACGGTTTTCTCAATGGGTACGTTGCCTCCCAGATCTTCTTGGGTATAGGTACTCTTATTGGCACTGCAGAGTCCACGCTCTCGTCTTTGCTGGTTCAATTGTTACGCATACGTCACATACTTTGGTTCCCACGCTATAGGTAATGGAGGTGGGGCAGTCTGAGGGGGGGGTACTTGGCTCCTCCTCTACAAAGGAGGGTTTCCTTTACCAGCGCCAAGAGGCGAAGAGGAAGACCATTCTGGCACAGTCTCTCCTGGACGACGTCTGAGATGAGAGCATGGCGCTCATGAGGAATCCTGCCTCGGCACAGACAGGCTGGAAAAAAAATACAGGGTGCCGGGTCTGCACCCAAGTGCCTGCGATCGCACCCCTCACCGGACGCGGTGGTCCCGGCGGCTGCAAGGAAGTCGTCCTCGAATCCATCTTCAGTCTCCGTTCCCCCCTGACAGCAAGGGGAAGAAGCTGGACGCCACGGGTAGAAAGGTGATGTACTCAGCTGCAATAATGGTCAAGGCAGCGAATGCTCTCGCAATCCTGGCCAGGTACAACAGGGAGCTGTGGCACACGATGGCCTCACTGCTGGAATTTCTCCCTGATGAAAAATGGGTCGAGGTGCTAGAAATTCTCCAGGAGGGCGAGGTGGCATCGGACCATGCCATCACCGTGACCCTGGGTTCAGACAGATGGGGAACGGTGTCTGCCCCTGTCGTCGTGGCTGGTTGAAAACCACTAATTTTCGACAAGGGTCCTGGACTTTGACAGACATTCTCTTTGGGAAGGCCATCGACAAGTCGTTGCAGGCTATCAAGACATACCGACACGGCCTGGGCTCTAGGCACGCTGCAGCAGCATCGGCCCTCCCTTCGTGCCCCAGGAGGCAAATCTGGAAGATTGTCGAAGGGTTTAGGTGGGGGCTTGGGTTTCGGTGGGGGCTCATGCTTGTACCACCAACCCTCCCGTTTCATGACCCAGGAGGCCTACAGGGGTCGTTCCAAGGCATTCAGAGGTGTCTTCCGTCATTGCTCCCAAGGTGGCATGGAGGCCCGAAGCAGAATTGAACTGGCCAGGACGTCGGGCCCCCACTCATGCACGCCCGTAGGAGGCCGGCTGGCAGGCGTTGTCAGCGAGTAGGAAAAGATCTCCACTGACCTATAGGTGTTGGACGCATTCGCCCACGGACACTACACTTCCAGCAGAAGTGTCCGCGGATACCACCGCTGGCCCGGCAGGAGCAGCACATCCCTAAGCTCCTGCAGGAAGTATGGCCACGCTAAGAAAAGGGGCAATGGAGCTGGTTCCAAGACTACTCCAGGGCTCCAGATTCTACTCCAGATAGTTCTTAGTAAAAAGACTGCTGGCTGAATGCCCATTTTCGACCTGTGGTGTCTAAACAAGTACCAAAAATTCCGGTTGGTCACTTTGCGACACTTGCTCGGCAAACTGGAGGAAGGGGACTTCCTGATGCCACTGGATCTAGAGTACACTTATTTCCAAGTCCCCATTCACAAGAAGCATCGGAAGCTCCTGCGCTTCGTCCTGCAAGGACAGCACTACCAATTCAAGGCCCTCCCCTTTGGACTGAAGTCGGCCTCAAGGTTTTTACGAAGTGCCTGGCACCAGTGGTGGCCCATCTACGTCTGCAAGGGATGCACGTGTACCCATGCCTCGACGGGCTCCTCTGAGCCAAGTCAAGGGAGATCGTGGTCAAACACATAGACAGCACTGCCCGGCTGCTGACGGATCTGGGTTTCTCAGTGAACTATCTGAAGTCCTGCTTGATTCCATCGCAGAACCCGCTGTTCCTGGGGTCCAGGCTCAACAGGGTCTCCTACCTGGCGACCCCCTCGGAGGAGAGAATAGCGGCCATTCTGGGCAAGGTGCGACGGCTGTTGGCATAGAAGATCGCCACGGTACAGATCATCAAGTCGCTGCTCGGCATGATGTGTATCTACCTGATCAGGCTCTGCAGGTTGCGGATGCGGCTCCTTCAGGAATACCTGGACACATTGGTGGGTCCAGGTGTCCGGAAGCTTTGCAGACTGGATGGTTCTCGACGAGGAGTTCCGTCGAGCGATAAGGTGGTATGGCGTGCGACCCAACATCGCCGGGGGCACAGATTTCCAGAGTCTCCCATACCAAGAGACCCTCACCATGGACTCGTCCCTGGGGGGCTGGGGAACCCACACCGGACGTCTCCACGCCAGAGGCATGTGGCTTCTGTAGAAGGATCTCCACCTCAATGTCCTGGAGCTGCGGGCAGTGTTCTGGCCCCTCAAATCGTTCCTTCCGTCCCTCAAGGGCAAGGTGGTGAGGGTCTTCACGGACAATACCACCACAATGTTCGACATCAGGTAGCAGGGAGGGCACCAGATTCCCAGCGTTCTCCAGAGAGGCGCAGGAATTATGGCCATGGGACATTGCCCAGGGCAGTCGAGAACACCATCATAGACGCCCTAAGCAGGGAACTACGCTCTTGCCACAAGTGGAAGCCTCGACAGGATAAAGTGCATAGACCCCAAATCGACCTGTTTGCAACGGCAACAAACTCCAAATGTCAGAGATGCCAGTAGGTTCTACCAGCCGAGTAGCACGGGGGACGCGTTTGCCTTCCCATGGGAAGGTGTGTTCCTGTACACGTTCCCTCCGTTGCTGCTCTTGCTGCGAGTCATAAGTAAATTCAAACTGTGCCGGTGCAAGATGATCCTCATGGCCGAGGCAGATTTGGTGTCGTGAACTTCTAAGCCGGCCAACATCACCTCCAGTCAAGCTGCCAGTGGTCGCAGATCTACTCACCAGGGAAGGAGGCAAAATCCTGCATCACAACCCAGGATAGCTTAACCTGAAGGCTTGGCTCCTGCAGCCTTAGAGTTCGGAGGGTTCGAGCTGCCAGCGGCCTGCAGGGAGGTGCTTGCCAGGGCCATAACGTTGTCGACTTTAAAGTGCTACAGGCACAAGTGGAAACGTTTCGCAACGTGGTGCCGGACACAGAAGATCAACCCTCCCAGGGTCACGGATGCTCAGATTCTTCAGTACTTCTTGTCTTTGGCCAAGGCGGGGCTGGCGCACACCTCCATCAAGGTGCATCTGGCGGCTATCTCCCGCTATACCAGTCTAGGACAGACTTCTCTGTGGTCCCACCGTCTAGTCAAGGAGTTCCTCAAAGGACTGTTCAGATCGTTCCCGCCGGTGAAGGCGCCTGCCCCGGTGTGGTAACTCAATGATGTGCTGACTAGGCTCCTGGGGGGGAGGCCCTTTTGAGCCTATGCATCAAGCCCCTCTCGTTCCTTTCGTGGAAAACCGCTTTTCTCGTGGCCATCACCTCTGCCAGGAGGGCAGGTGAGATCCAGGTCATGTCCTGCAAGCATCCTTATCGGACTTTCTATGATACAAGGGTGGTGCTGCGGACGCACAGCTCCTTCATGCCAAAGGTTCAGTCGAAATTCCACCTCAACCAACCTTTGGTGTTGCCTATGTTTTTTTCCCCTCACCTTTGTCGCCAGCTGAAAGGACTTTGTAATCTCTGGATGTGGCACACGCTCTGAAGTTGTATGTGGCACACACAGAGTTTCCTGTCTGGTGGGCCCCTGCTGGACATCTGCATGGCTGCTACGTGGAGGTCTACGCACACCTTGACAAGATTGTATTGCATCGACAGGGATTCCAGAGAGGAGTCGAGGGTCAGCCAAGCAGTGCTACGCAACCTGTTTGCTTGAAGGTGTGCCTGGTCCGGACGTAAGAGTAATTCATTTGGTTGAGCCTTGCCACCTCCTATGGTTGTGTGTGTATGTATGTATTGCTATGTATTGATATGATATGGCATTTGTAACGCGCCTATACACAAGTGAATTCTTTATTCATGAGCATGTGAATCCATGCCAGACCCCATGCTGGAGAAGGAACAAGTTACTTACCTGTAACTGTTTTCTAGCATGGGTCTGGCATGGATTCACATGCGAACCCTCCCTCCTGTTCCTCTGTAGCTCTTCTTGGTCATACTGGCCCTTTACGTGCTACCAAATCTGAAGATGGCTGCCAGAGGAGGGGTTTGGGGAGAGGGCCGTCATTGACGGGGGAGGGGGCAGTATGACCCAGCGCTCAGTGATCGGTTTAAAGGAGAAAGACAGTTTGGAAGTGTAAGTGAAACAGTTTTTTCTTTTACCAAGGATTCCTGGTCTGACTGGGTATACTCATGAGCATGTGAATCCATGCCAGACCCATGCTGGAGAACAGTTACAGGTAACTAACTTGTTCCTTCTGTTTCAATTGGGATTCTCAACGAGAAAAAAAGTCTTGTTCCAAGCAAAACAAAACCGTTTTTAGGAGCGGTCATAAAGACGGAAGATGATCTCGTCTTTCCGTCAAACGAAGTGAGAAAAACATACTGCTGCAAATACCACAGTATCTGGCCGGTCACCAAGTAACCGTACGCAAAGCAATGCGTTTGCTTGGGATGATGGCTTCATGGATTTACCTGGTCCCGCACATACGGTTGCGCCCAATGAAAGCGTGCTTAGCGACAGTGGTCTCAGGCAAGCGATCAGTGGAACGATCTAGTGGTTGTTTCGCTAACCCTAGTTCAAGCACTACGCTGGTGGACAAAGGAAAAGTGAAAACCTTTTCACAACCCGGCAGTGCAAGCAGTTTGCAGAACAGGCGCACCACTCACTGGTTGAGGAGCCCATTACCTTTACCACACAGCCCAAAATTACATAAACCTTTTGGAACTTCTGGCAGTACTCAAAGCCCTACAAACTTTCCAAGTGCACCTGTCAGGACAGACAGTACAAATCCTCATGGACTGCACCACTGCCATATTTTACATAAGCAAGCAGGGGGGCACACACTCTCCAAATCTGTCCTGTCTAGCACAAAATAATCTGGAAGTGGGCACTCGAGGGGCATGTTCCTAACATTGCAACATGTTCCAGGGGAACTCTATTCGCTGGCAGACTCGTTAAGCAGGGACCCTCTGTCCAAAGAGCACTAGTGGCATCTCGACAAACATTCTAAACAATATGTTTTCCCTGTGGGGAGACCCTCCCCTTTAAGACTTGTTTGCCACAAGCGAAAACATGCAATGCCCAGACTTCACATACAGGTTTCCCCAACAAGGGTCCCAGGGGAACGCCCTCTGGATGAACTGGTCAGGGACATTTTTGTACGCTTTTCACCCCAACACCACTACTGAGCAAATTAGTGAACAAAATTCACCAGTCTACCCCTACCTGGACGATTGGTTGATCAGGGCGCGTTCTCCCATGCAAGCCCTAGATCATCTATCCGTCACCTGCCACTCCCTTCACAAACTGGGCTTCTCCCTCAATTTAAAGAAGTCCCATGTGACACCTACCCAGAGGCTCCAGTACATCGGAGCAGTGCTTGACACATCCCTGGGGTTGTGTTCGCCTCCCCAGGTGAGGGTGCATCAAATTCTGCAGATGGTGGACAAATTTCAATGTGCCCAGAGTCTCCCGGCATTGGAGTTCTTGAGGTTGCTCGGCCTCATGGCATCCTGCATTTTCCTGGTGCCAGAGGCCAGGCTGCGCATGAGATCTCTGCAGTGGGCTCTCAAGATGCAGTGGTCGCAGTTCTCCGGCAGGATGTCGGATCCCGTTCAGATTCTGCCCTCGGTCGCACAGTATCTTCTGCGGTGGGCCGTCGAAGGCAATCTGATGAAGGGTGCTCCATTTAGGCAACCGTGGCCAGAGAACGATCGCGACGGACGCATCCCTCATGGGTTGGGGAGCTCATGCCAACGAGTTGATGGTCAGCGGCCGTTGGTCTCTGTTGGAGTCCAGACTCCACATCAACCTTTTAGAGCTGCGGGCTGTCAGGCTAGCCATGAAGGCTTTTCTGCCCTCTATGTGGGGGAAGAATGTCCCGATTATGACGGACAATACAGTGGCAATGCACTACCTCAACAAAAAGGGGGGGGCAGGGGCACTCCCGTTGTGCAGGGAGGCGATGCAGCTCTGGTTCTGGGCCATTCAGCAGGACATTTCGATCTCGGGAGTTCATTTGGCCGGAGACGAGAATGTATCGGCGGACGCTCTGAGCAGGCAGAGCACGGTCTCTCACGAGTGGGAGCTGGCTCAGGAAGTTCTGTTGGAGATCTTTGCCCTTTGGGGAACCCTGCAAGTGGATCTCTTTGCCACCATTGTCAACCGGAAGTGCAAAAGATTATGGTCGCGGGAATTTTCTCCAAGTGGAGCTTTAGAGTACGCGTTCATAGTGGAGTGGTCCTTCCCACTGCTGTGCGTGTTTCCTCCAGTCCCTGTCATTCAGCAGGTATTGCAGAGGTTACAGAGGTTTGGTTCCCGGATGATCCTCATTGCTCTGACATGGGCCAGGAGAGCGTTGTACCCGGACCTTCTCGACAGATCTATCTGCCCTCCACGTCATCTTCCCTGCCAAGACTATCTGCTCTCACGGGAGGGGGGTCGGGTTCTCCATCCAAAGGGCAAGTCCCTCAGCCTTCACGCTTGGTATCTGAAAGGTTGAGGTACAAGGATTGGGACCAACCAGAGCATGTGATGGAGGTGTTGCTTTCAGCCATAAGGCCCGCAATGAAAACTCTGTACCGTTGCTATTGGAGAAAGTTCTGCGACTGGTGCAGAGTACAGAATGTGGATCCTTTCCAATGTTCCCTTCCTTTGGTTTTGTCTTTTTTTGCTTTCTTTAGCCCACAAGGGCCTGCAAGTGGGTACCATTAAGGGTTACCAGGTGACGCTGTCCATATTTAAGCACTCGTCTGAGGAATGTTCTTATTTTAAAATCCCTTTGATATCTCAGTTTAATGTGTTTCCACCGTCGCCTTTCCAGGTGCCGGGATGGGATTTGAATTTGGTTTTAAAGTTTCTAATGGAAGCTCCGTTTGAGCCCTTACGTTCTTGTCTGTTGCGACTATTGTCCTTTAAAACTGTATTTTTAGTTGCGGTTACTTCCACATGCTGAGTGAGTGAGTTGCAGGCACTTTCCGCCAAACCACCCTTCACTGTGTTCCATAAGGATAGGGTTGTCCTTGGGGTGCGGCCTTCCTTTCTTCCAAAGGTTGTGTCGAATTCCATCTGAGCCAGAAAGTAATTCTTCCGGAGTTCTATCCTCCTCTTCTTCCTGGTAAGGAAGAAGAGAGGCTCCATAGGTTGGACCCTAGGAGAGCTTTGAGTTTCTATCTCTCACGGATGTCCCGGGTCAGCGTGGACGATCAGCTCTTTATTGGTTATGCTGGAAGGAATTTAGGTCAGGCTGTTTCCAAGCAGACCTTATCTAGATGGATCATTTTGATGATCTGAGTGTTACCGTTTGGCGGGAAAGGACCCTCCAGTAGGCTTACGGGCTCATTCTACGAGGGGTATGGCTGCCTCCACTGCCCTATAGAGGGGTGTTCCGATTCGTAATATTTGTGAAGCAGCCACATGGGCCTTTGTCCATACTTTTGTGAAACATTATTCCTTGGACTCTATCCATGGGCAGGATTTGACCTTTGGTAAGGCAGTCCTCTATTCTGCAATTTGATTGGGCATTCTAAATTGATGCAATTGTAAATTCTTTTCCCACCTCCATACGTTGGTACTGCTTTGGGAGTCTGTCAAAAGATGTGGAATACATCGGAGGACACAATCCCTTCGAAGAACAAGTTACTTATTTTACATGGTAATGTTCTTTCGATGGGATGTTCCTCCGTATTCCACATCGTACCCTCCCCACCTGCCCCGCTACAGAATTTCTTATGCGATTGCAGCTTACGTGTCCGCAAGGCTTTCTGTAGTCATACTGGCAGGAGATTAGTGCCAGATGTTCTGGGGAAAAAACTACAACTGAGGCTACGGGCATCGTGTGACCTAGATATAACATCCGGTGATGTCGACCATCGACGGAGGCCCTCGAGGGACAGAGTATCGACACAGGACGCCTACGCCGAAAGTTTTCCGAAGCAGCACAGCTGTGGTAATTAGTGTCAAAAGATGTGTAATATGTCGGAGGAACATCCCATCGAAAGAACATTACCAGGTAAGATAAGTAACTTGTTCTTCTCCCATGTGGTGCCAGACAACCCTGGTTTCCACATCTGCGCAAACTGCCGATGTGCGATCCAATAAAACTCCCAAGCCCCTACAACATGCTCACACGGGGACAACATTCCACCCCCACCCTCAGTCTATGAACTTGGCAGCTTGGCTCCTGAGGTCATAGTATTTGGCCATTTAAAACTACCTCAAAGGTGTACGACAATCCTCAAGGAGGCCCGAAAACCACACTGTTAAGTTTGTAATATGGGGCCAGTAAAAAAATGTAAACCCAATAGAATGTACTCCACACACGTTCCATGCTCCACCTGACTACGGACTAGTGTTTAACTCCAACAAGGTTCACCTGGCAGCTCCATCTGCGTTAAAAACTTCTCAAAGCGAGGTGTCCTGGTGGAAAGTTCCTGTCATTAAGGCATTCTTGGAAAGAATAAAGAGACTTTACCCACTCCCTCCCCCCACCCCCCCATTTCAAACCCACCTCCAGGATGGGACCTAAATGTAGTACTTACAAAGCTCATGGGGCACCCCTTTGAGCCTATGCATAAATCCAGCCTTAAACACCTTACATTTAAGACTGCTTTTCTGCTGGCTATCACCTCCATAAGAAGAGTCGGTGAATTACAAGCTTTTCAGTGCAAGACCCTTTCTTTGTTATACACAAAGACAAGTTGGTACTAAGAACGCACCCTAGGTTTTCACTTTAGTTCATATCGAAGTTCCATGTCAACTAGTCCATCGAACTACCAGCTTGCTTTCAAAACCCTTTAAGCTCTGCTGAGAAAGCTCCATACACTAAATGTAAGTAGGGCGGTCATTTACTATGTAAACCAATCAAGACTGCAACATAAAACAGACCAACTGTTTGTCTCCATGGCACTTGGCAGGGAGGTGACCACGTTTCAAAGAATTCCATCTCCAGATGGATAGTGAGTGCAAACAACTCTGCTCCTCTTATGGTATGGCATTTATAATGCGCCTATACACAAGTGTTTCAGACAAGACTCTGCCTTTCACACCAAGAACTCACTCTACCAAGGATACAGGAGCTACTCTGGCACTGATTGCATATGTCCCGCTAGACGCCATTTGCAAAGCAGCAACATGGGGCTATATACATACTTTTACACAGCACTACTGCATTGACACAGATTCTAAAGCATATTCACAGGTAGGACAAGCAGTGCTAAAACGTCTATTTGCTGCTGTACCTTCTCACAACCCACCACCTTCTCCAGACACTGCTAATCTATGCATAGCATGTGATCTAAGCATATCCATAAGCCTCAGAAGGGATGCATTATTCACTGTAATCCTATTTCTGATGCTTGTATCTGCTTATATTCACATGCGTCCACTCTTCCTCCCCTGTGGAAGGTGCATAGATTTATGGCTTGATCTACTCTTGTCTGCTTTATTACATCTGTACTCGCGCTACACTTCATGCTACCTCATGTCAGAAACAAAACAATCTGAGGGACCTTGCCGCGTGAAGGACCATCTCCACAGTAGATATATCTCCAATCCTTCGAGGTAGATGCAAGGAATACTCGCGTTCCAAAGAAAGGAAATATGTCACGGCACTCCACCGATCAGCAAAAAGCTGCCACATGTTCCACCCCAGCCTGGGCTTTGTCAGGCTAGTCTAATTGTCATTCACAAGCGTTCCATTTAAAACTTTGTCTACACAGTGCAAGTTAACAGCAATTCTATACATAAAAGAAGAACTAGTTCAATGCATTGGTTCTATATCAAAACATGGGGGGGGGGTGTTTTAACCTAGTATTATCCATGTGCATGCCATCAGATTATTGCATACACCAGTTCCATATTGCCATGTAATACACAGCCCACTTACTGCACCTCAGATTGCACAAGTCTCGCAAGGATGTTCCAACAGGGTTAGAGTGGAAAATAACAGCTGGTAAATTCACAATTAGATCTCAAAACAGTGCTAATGCAATATTGTAACTACACAAACAGGCATATTGTTTTCGATAAAGTGCATGTGCTTCACTGTACCAAATGTGCAAAAAGAGCAAATGTGCAAATACCCTGTAAGTAAGATTCAAGGGGATTGGGTCCTCCGACGTATTCCATTTCTATGACAGGTAATGTCCACAGCTGTGCTGCTTCGGAAAATCTTTGGCGTCTGCGTCGATGCGCCGCCCCCGAGGACCTCCTCCGACGGCCGACCTCACCCGATGTGATAAGTAGGACGCACGACGCCCATAGCCTCAGTTCCGTTTTTTTTCAATTCTCGGTTCGTTGAACCTGTTCGGTTTTTTGTGAAGACCTGTTTGTGGCGATGTCTACTTCGTCATCAACCCCGCGTCAGGGCTTCAAGAAATGCGGGGACTATGGGTCCAATATGTCGGTCACGGACTCGCACGACGCCTGCCTCTGGTGCCTCGGGGAGGCCCACGATGCGGACTACTGTCGACTGCCAGTTGCTCACGGCAAAGGCCTTGCGGGAACGCAAGAAAAAGCTGTCGGTAGGCCGGGTGTCTAAGCCCCGGAAGTCGAGGTCTGCGGGGCTTTCGACGGATGACTAGAGGGGCGACTCTCCGTGTCATCGTCGGAAGTCCAGTGGGTCTCCTTCCAGGAGTCGGTCTCGCCACTCCTCTGCCTCTTCGAGGCATTCCCGGAAGCGCCGGCGTCGGTCGCCTTCCCCGTCCTCTTCCGAGGACTCCGCCCGTCGGCGGGTCGCTTATCCCTCCATGCAAGCGACACCGGAGGAATGGGCTTCCTTCTGGAAGCAGATGCTAGCGATTCTTGAATCGCAGGGCACCGGTCCTTCCGCGCCTCAGAGTGGGGTCGGTCGGCACCGGTCGAGAGACACCGCTCGTACGCCTTCGGGCTCGGGTGGTTGGCACGGCTCGCGGGAGAGGTCCCGCTCGGACAAGGGTAGCCGTTCTCGCCATGCCCGTTCCGAGGTCGTCGACTATTTCTCTCGGGGCTCCGCCTCCGAGGGGGTCGTTGATGCCGTCGGCAAAAAACACGCTCGGAGCTCCAGCTTCGAGGCCTGTGTCGACGCCGCCGATGTTGGCGGCGCTGCAGTTGACGGTGACGCAGATTCGCTCAACGCCTTTTCTGTCGACGCTGACTCGTTCGGCGCCCTGAACGCATTTCGAGGCGGTCTGTGTCGGAGGGGCCCTGTGGCACGGGGTTTGCCCCTAGAAAGGCTCTGGCTAAGGTCAGGCACTGCTTTGGTCCCCAGAGGTCTTCCTCTCCCCGCCTGGAGTACATTTCAGAGGGTGATGAAGGCTCTGATGACGGCTTGGTTCCGGTTTCGGTTCCGGATGAGCTAATCTCGGGCCATAGCCAGTTTGATGACCTGAGGCAGTCACTGCATGATGCCAGTGGACTGGACACCTCTCCGGAGGTGGAGTTTTGTAGGCCGGAGCCTGGCACTCATGCCGATTCTTCATATTGGCGCCTTATGTCTCGGGTCACCGAGTACTTGGGTTGGTCAGCTCCTCCAGGGGAGTTTGTTCAAGATGATCTCACGGACATCCTTGATCTCGGTCCCGCCACTGACCCGGTTTTCCCGTTTCCTATGGCTTTGAAGAGAAGGGTGGCGGCGGCTTGGACTGCTCCGGAGAGTCTCCCGGCAGTGGGCAAGTCTTTGTCGCGAAAATACCGTCCAGCCAGTAGCGACCCCTGCTACTTGTCCAGGCACCCCACTCCGGAGAGTTTGGTGGTGCAGGCTGCTACGGCCCGGCAAAGCAGGCGTCGTATCCTACCATCCCTCCGGATAGGGACGACAAACGTTTTGACGGCTGGGCGAAGAAAGTGTTTTCTTCAGGGGGTATGGCGCTTCAGGCGGCCAACTCCATATGTGCCTTGTCTCATTTCACACACACTCTGTGGAACTGTGTTGCATTAGCGGCTGAACATATTCCCAAAGGGGACGAACGGGATGGTTTCCTTGCTATGGTTCAGGATGGTAAGGATGCCATGTGTGAAGCCGTTCAGTCGGGTCTGGACTTGGCAGATTGTGTCAGCCGGTCCATGGCGGCGAGCACCGTAATGCGCAGGTTTGCGTGGTTGCGGAAGTCTGGGTTCGCTCCTGATGTGCAGTCCCGGCTCCTCAACATGCCCTTTGACGGTGAACACCTTTTTGGCAGCAAGGCTGACGAGAGCCTTGAGGTTGCAGACCTCCAAAGCTGCAGCGAAGTCGTTGGGCGCTGCAGTTCGCCAACCTCTGCCTTTTCGTCCTAGGGGACAGCAATGGAGGGGAGGTTCCTTTCGCTATTACTCGTCCTTCAGTAAAGCGAGGGGAGCTAGCAGTCAAAGAGGCCATCATAAGAGTGCCAGAGGTGGAAATAAAGGTACTCGAGGTGCCAAGGCCGCTCGGGCAGTTGCCTCTTTGCCCTCGGGCAACGCCGCAGCCGCTACCACTCAGTCATGAGGCCAGGTCCCATGGTTCGCCGGTTGGGGGAAGGCTGGCGCAGCATCTTGTAGAGTGGCAAGCCATTACTTCGGATGTGTGGGTTCTGGAGATCATAACCCACGGCTACTGTCTTCCTTTTTGGCAGAGGCCTCAAGACAATCCACCAGGGAACCTCTCTTTGAAGTGTCCGTATCCGCTCCTTGCGCAGGAAATTCAAGCCCTGCTGGAGAAAGGCGCCATAGAACTGGTGCCTGTCGCGCAGAGGAACAAGGGATGGTATTCCCATTATTATTTGATTTCGGAGAAAGACGGGGGGATTGAGACCCATCATGGACTTGCGCGGTTTGAACAAACTCCTCGGGAAGGACAAGTTCAAGATGATGACTTTTTCTCAAGTCCTCCAGGCCCTTCAACTTCAGGACTGGTTGGTGTCTCTCGACCTCAAGGATGCTTACTTCCATGTGCCGATCCATCCCAAGCACAAGAAGTAGCTGAGGTTCGCTGTTGGCGAGTCGCACTGTCAGTTTCGGGTCCTGCCGTTCGGATTGACCTCCGCCCCGAGGGTTTTCACCAAGCTCATGGTGGTGGTGGCAGGGCATCTCAGGAAAGGGGGGATTCACGTCTACCCCTACCTGGACGATTGGTTGATCAGGGGGAGCTCTCCCGAGCAAGTCCTGGATCATCTGTCCGTCACCTGCCACTCCCTTCACAGGCTGGGCTTCTCCCTCAATTTAAAGAAGTCCCATTTGACACCAACGCAGCGGCTCCAGTACATTGGAGCAGTGCTCGACACGTCCCTGGGGCAGTGTTTTCCTCCTCAGGTGAGGGCTCTTCACATTCAGCAGATGGTGAGCCAGTTTCAGTTTGCCCAGGATCTCCCAGCGTCAGAGTTCTTGAGACTGCTCGGCCTCATGGCATCCTGCATTCTTCTGGTGCCAGAGGCTCGTCTGCGGATGAGATCTTTGCAGTGGGCACTCAAGCTCCAGTGGTCTCAGTCCTCCGGCAGGCTGTCGGACCCTGTTCAGGTGCTGCCCTCGGTAGCCCGGGACCTTCTGTGGTGGGCCGTCGAGGGCATTCTGAAGGGGGGCCCCATTTTGGCTGCCCTGGCCGGAAGTGATGATCGTGACGGACGTATCCCTCGCGGGATGGGGAGCTCATACCAACGAGTTGACAGTCAGAGGTCGTTGGTCTCCGTCGGAGTCCAGACTCCATATCAATCTGTTGGAGCTGAGGGCCGTCAGGCTAGCCCTGAAGGCTTTTCTGCCGACTGTGCGGGGATAGAGTGTCCTTATTGTAACGGACAACATGGTGGCCATGCACTACCTCAACAAAAGGAGGGGGAGCAGGGTCACTTCTGCTGTGCAGGGAGGCGATGCAGCTCGATTTCTGGACCATCCAGCAGGAAGTTTCGATCTCGGCGGTTCATCTGGCCGGAGACAACGAGACGGCGGACGCTCTGAGCAGGCAGAGCACGATCTCTCATGAGTGGGAGCTGGCTCAGGAGATTCTCCTGGAGATCTTCGCCCTTTGGGGGACCCCTCAAGTAGATCTCTCCGCCTCCAGTGTCAACCGTAAGTGCGAAAGGTTTTGCTCGCGGGAATTTCCTCCAAAAGGAGCCTTAGGAGACGCGTTCGTGGTGGAGTGGTCATTCCCACTGCTGTACGCGTTTCCTCCAGTCCCAGTCATCCCGCAAGTGCTGCGGAGGTTACGGAGGTTCGGTTCCCGGATGATCCTCATTGCTCCGGCGTGGGCCCGGAGGACATGGTACCCGGACCTTCTAGACTTGTCCATCTGCCCTCCACGTCGTCTTCCCTACCGAGACGATCTGCTCTCACGGGAGGGGGGGGGGGGTCAGGTTCTCCATTCAGAGGTCAGATCCCTCAATCTTCACGCTTAGCTTCTGAAAGGTTGAGGTATAAGGATTGGGACCTCCCTGAAGACGTGATGGAGGTGTTGCTCTCGGCCAGGCGGCCGGCAACAAAGTCTCTGTACCGTTGCCATTGGAGAAAGTTCTGCGACTGGTGCAGAGTTAAGAATGTGGATCCTTTTGATTGTGACATTCCCATGGTTCTGTCTTTTTTGCTTTCTTGGCCCAAAGGGGCTTGCAAGTGGGGACCATTAAAGGTTACCTGGCGGCGCCGTCCATATTTAAGCGCTTGTCTGAAGAGTGTTCCTATTTTAAGATTCCTTTAATTTTGCAGTTTTTGAAATGGCTCACTAATGTGTTCCCTCCGTCACCTTTTCTGATGCCAGGTTGGGATTTGAACCTTGTTCTTAAGTTTCCTATGGGTGCTCCGTTTGAGCCTTTACATTCTTGCCCTTTGAGGCTGTTAACTCTGAAAACTGTGTTTTTGGTTGTGGTTACTTCCGCTCGCAGAGTGAGTGAGTTACAGGCACTTTGAGTTAAGCCACCCTTCACTGTGTTTCATAAGGACAGGGTTGTCCTTAGAGTTCGTCGTCCTTTTCTTCCGAAGGTGGTTTCGGAATTTCATTTGAGACAGAAGGTGGTTCTTCCGGCGTTCTATCCTCCTCCACATCCTGGTACGGAAGAGGAGAGGTTCCATAGGCTTGATCCTCGGAGAGCGTTGAGCTTTTATATTTCGCGCATGTCCCGGGTCAGAGTGGACGATCAACTTTTCATTGGTTACGCTGGAAAGCGTTTGGGACAAGCTGTGACGAAACAGACTTTCTCGTTGGATTATTTTAGCTGTTCCCGGGTGTTACCGCTTGGCGGGTAAGGATCCTCCGGCTGGCTTGCGGGCCCATTCTACCAGGGGAGTGGCTGCGTCTACTGCCCTGCAGAGGGGAGTTCCTATTCGTCAGATCTGTGATGCAGCCACCTGGGCTTCAGTACATACTTTTGTACGTCCCTACTCCCTCGATTCCATCAGAGGGCAAGATCTGGCCTTTGGCAAGGCAGTTCTCTATTCTGCAATTTGATTGGGCATGCTAAATTTGTATTTTAAATTCTTTCCCACCTCCTTGCTTGGTACTGCTTTGGGAGTCTTTCATAGATATGGAATACGTCGGAGGACCCAATCCCCTCGAAGAACAAGTTACTTTCTTACCTGGTAACGTTCTTTCGATGGGATGGTCCGACGACGTATTCCATATCGCTCCCTCCCTGCCTTACCCGCTGCAGAATTTCTTTTGCGATTGCAGCTTGCGTTCCGCAAGGCCTTGTGTGTCTGACTAGTACATGTTCTAGGAAAAAACTATAGCTGAGGCTATGGGCGTCGTGCGTCCTACTTATCACATCGGGTGACGTCGGAGGACCTCCTCCGGCGGCGCATTGACGTCATCAACGCAGGACGCAAACGCCAAAGATTTTCCGAAGCAGCACAACTGTGGACATTACCTGTCATAGATATGGAATACGTCGTCGGACCATCCCATCGCAAGTACGTTACCAGGTAAGAAAGTAACTTGTTCTTCTCAGAAAATTGCTAGTGCAAATTTTGAGCCCCTGATGTGAATGGCTAGGGTGACAAAAAAAGAATACCTCCATATGCTCCTGTTACTCCGAACTATAAAGCAACGGATCCAAACACCAGTGATTCGTAGATAGTCTTGATTGTATACAGATACTCCAGAATTGCATTGACCTCATCTCAAAGTGCTAGTGCATTGGAGCGGACATTAAAAAGAATGAAGACAATTGTACATTTGCAAAACATCACAAAACAGCATGTAAATCATTATCCACCTTGTATATAAATTATTTACAATATTGCAGTAACCCAGTCTCTATATGGTGCAAGTGCATTCAAACAGGGTCGAAAAATAAAAAGACAGTTCTTTCTTTTGGAAAAGCATCATAGAAAGATATACAATTCAATGTGCACATTATGACTATGAATCTGTAGTTTGTCAAAAAGAATGATCAATTTAGCTTCTAACTGGTGCAGTTTTAGCTCACGGTTTCCTTTTCGAATATGCTCAGGTACATGTGCTAAACCCAAAATCGCTTTTTTTGGGGATCCCCATTGTGTTTCACACTGAAGTGTTTAGCTGAAGTCTCCCGAGTTTGAGACTACAGATAATAGGGCCAATATATATACGCCATATTACAAGGACACAGTATCAGATATACAACAAATTTAGTTGCACGTAATTTCATGATTTGTTTTCCATTTCACTATTTGCGAAATAAATTAGCTAATTTACATACTTTACATTTTCCACAGTTATAAAAACCACTCCCTCTTTGGTATGGTGTGAGCAGTTTGTCAAGGGAGAACGTATCGTGCTAGGAGGCAAAATATTCTTAATACTGACAGCCTTAGAAAAGGTGACTAAAGGATGAGATCTAATTACCTTTGTCTTGATCCGATTTATAGTATTACCCAATGTTTCTGCATAATTTTCTTGACATTCATGGCCTGTGTACTGTGTTTAGTAATAAATCTATACAGTAATCATTATTCTACTTTTGATTTTGGCTCTCATTAGATCAGTTAGATTACATTTCTGCACCTTGTCAAATGCTTACGTAATGTTCCAGTTGGAGTACCACCTGTTGTTAAATCGATAGCTCATACTACATGCTTCTTGCAAAAAAAATCTGCCTCCCTAGAACAATTTTGTTTTGCTCTGATGAATTCACCAAGGGGTATACTCTTAATCCGAGATTGGGGAGGAAAACCCCAAGCATGTAAAATGCTATTGACATTGGTAGATTTTCTAAAGTCTGCTCTCCAGATTCCCATCAACCACTTCGAGACAAATATCTAGACATTCTAGTTTTTGTGAATTGATAGTCATCATTAATTCCAGATTCATATTAAAATGGACACAAATTCAGACAATTTACTCGGGGTTCCACCCCAAATCAAGAATAGATCTATATATCTGAACCAAACCACATCATCCTCCAGCTATTTGTACTTTTCTGATGACCAAGCTATACATTCTTCCCACCACCCTAGATGAAGATTGGCAAAGGTGGGTGCCACACTTGAGCTCATGGCAGTACCTATTTTTTGCCTTTATAGTTTGTCTTCAAAGAGAAACATGTTATCCTTAAGACAAAAGGAGAGAACGCAATTATGAGCTTGTTTTGTTTAAAACTCAGACCTTTGTTTCAGGAATAATCCACATGCTTGTATGCCTGCATTGTGATTAATGCTAGTATAAAGTGAAACCACATCCAGGGAGACAAGTCTATAGTATGATTCCCAGTGAAACCCTTCAGGTTTCTTCAAAAGGTCAGAAGTCTCTTAAATACGAATTGTGATCCGATGCAATGGGATAAAATAATTTATCATGGTATCTGGAGGATGATTCTAACAGGGAACCAATAGAGGAAACAATCTGACTTTGGGGTGGCTCTGAGAGACTTTTATTAACTTTGGGAAGTAAACACAGTATGGCTGTCACCGAATGATCACATTTCAAAAACATGTTCTCATCTATGAGAACCTGTTGATACCATTGAGCTACTTTACTGTTAAATACTTATTTTCTTGGGCCTGTACTAATGTCTCAGATGTTATCAGTTCATAACATTTGCCATCCCCTAACTGTCTATGAGCTTCCTGTAGGTATAGGGATCTTTGCCAGATCACAATCCCTCCCTCTTTATCAGCTGCTCTGATGATACATTCTTGTCATTTTGCAAGCTTTTGAGGGCCAGTGCCTGCACTTAACTCAGCTTGGATTCTGAGTGAGGTTGGCCAGTTTCTTCAGGTCATTTAGAACTAGTTCCTCAAAAATATCAATGGCACCGGGTACCAGTGATAGCCAAAATGTGGATTTAACTCTTAACAGCTACATTGATAGTAAGGTCTGTGGGGATGTCAAAATTAGCATATTTCTAGCACCGTCAAATTCTCCCCCAACTCAAGTTCTTGTTCCAAAGCTTTCAGACATACATATAGTTGTGTAGGTGTGTTTGTAAGGTTCGTTGTTGGCTCCAGCCCCAATACAGTTGGTAAACTGAAATGTTGGCCCAAGGTTGGCATACCAGTCTAGGGTTGTACTGGCAATAGTGAAATGTGTCAAACCCCACTTGTTCACCCTGCACAGGGATGGAGCGGGGTCTGGCCCTGTGCTATCAGTATCGACAATTTTGGGAGATTGACGATTTTGCAATTTTTCAAAAATAGGAAGTTGGGACACAATATAAGATGCACCCCCATGTGCATGTCAGCTACAGACCCGGGCAACGCAGGAGGAGTAGTGCTAGTTTAGGATAACCCTCAGTTGTTATACCGGGTAAGACCTAAGGTTATAATAAACGATTACAGTTGATTTTCAGATCAGTGTAACACAGATGAAGATGAGCAATAACTCTTTACTACACTATTTTAGGATTCCACAAAGCACACCAAGGTCAGCTTAACCGACACCCATATTCAGAATGGCATACCGCTATTCTCAGTGTAGGTAAAACCCAAGGCAGACTTGGGTAACTTCTACATTAATTACTCTATACTTTTAGGAATGGTAGAAAACATTCTAAGATAAGTAAGAACTTTTGTAACTGCTCATATTTCAGAGGGATGGTTACCAAACCAACTCTAACGAGTACTTTTAAAGACTTTTTACATTTCAAGGCAAAAGGCCCAAATGTTAAGTCCTTCCCTATTCTTGAAGCAGGAGTGTTCTCAGTGGCAATAGGGAGGTCACTAGGTCTCTTGTGGACAACAGACAGGATAGGCACAGATGAAGGAGTTCCTGAGGAAAGCTGTTCAAAGGGTCCAGAGACTTCAGAGAAGACCCCGTAGAGGGATTCCAGCATTAAGCTTGCGTGAACTGGATGAGGGAACTCCCAATCACATGAATCACTCAATGCTTCACAGGAATCGCACAAGGCTTAATGTAATTTAATACCCAAGCCAACACAGCACCTCAGCGGAGAAGAGCAGTTTACAGCTGGTTGTCTTCAGGATCTGCAGCCAAAAGCCTGATTGAATTCCTTGTCGTGATGGCTGAAGACTGGACACTAAGAAATTTGCAGCAGGGATCAACAGGGAAGGCCCCAGGTAAGAGTTTCTTGCCGGCTGGCTGCAGCTCTGTGGTTTTGGTATTCTTTTTCAGGAGCCAGGAGAAGACTAAATATCGCCGGTTGGATTCTCATTGCTAATCTGGGCCAAAGGGGACTTCAAGGATTCAAATAAAGTCTCTGGAGCTCCAGCAGGATGCCACCAAAGTTTCCACACAATTGGGAATATGGAAGACCGTGAACTATATGTAATGGTTTGAGGTCCCTGGGTATTGGTGTATTGCAGCCAGGCAAAGTCGCAGCACTTCATGGGATGGCTCAAAATGCAGGTGGTCTTGAGTGTCTAGTGGATCTTAATGGGCTCTGGGTCGGGGTCGTCGTTTTCAGGACCCCCATGTTGTTTGGAAGGAAGGTTAAAGGCAGGCTCACTAGTCGCTTGAAATGGTCTCAGCTGGCTTTTTTCTTAATCTTCCTCTTCGGAATTGGTTCCAGTGGTCGACTCTTTTCAGCTGCCCGGATCATAACTTTATACAGGAACCTAGCCAATCAACAGGCATGCTACATTCAAACCTAAGGGTATGGCAGTCCTTTCAGGACAGCCAACCTCCGAGTTGGAACTGGATCCCAGCATGCAGGCTGGAAGACATAGGACTGTAGAGCTTAGGACTCCTCCCTCGCTTCCTGCCTTCAGACACTCTGGAGCCTGGGCGGGCTTGCCTGAGGCTTTCTGCTGAAGACAAATCTTTCACAAAGGACTTTACCACCCTACAGGGTAGGGGAAGGACCAAGAAGAAAGGACAAGCAACCCCAAAATGGCGAAAGAGGATCGGTGCCATTTTGGTAAAATGATCACCCATGGATGCCTTACAGCAGTTGCGTAAAGCAGCCTACAAGTAAGTTGCACCAAATTAGTAAAAAGGTTCGCTTCCACCAGCCATTTAGGTTAAGCTTCTCTCTGTAAAAGAAATGTTAAAGTGGTAATGAGAAAAGGTGCATCTTCTCAGCACTCCTCATAAGGTGGGGTGTGCTGGTCTCACCAAATATAATGTAGAGGATATAAATATCCTTTCTACCCTTGGGAACAATAGTTCTCACAAGTTAAGGCAGAAAAAATAAAGGGGAGCCAAGGGGCAAACTGGCAAACACAGCACCAAGTGCTGTGTGCTGCAACAATAAAGGTATCCAGTGATGGCAACGAAAATGAATACTGAATAAAAATATTAACGACACTTGAATTTTTATATATATATTTCTGAGGCTAGTGGAATCTGCTTAGATCACATGCTGTGCATAGGCCGACATCTAGTGGAAGCTGCGTGTATTAGTTTGTTTTTCGAAACTCGAAAATGGGCGTCGACACAGGGCGTGCCAGTAATACTAGCGTCTAGGACCCTCAGATTGTTTTTTTCCGCCATGCTGGTCGGAAGCACTGAGCGGAGTTCCCTGACTTAGATTTTGCAAATATTGTTATATATTTCCCCGTTTATTCCACCCATACGTCGAGTCTCCGAACATCGACACTCGACGCCGGATCGGAGAAAATTCAACCGTCGGACTACAGCGACGGATTTGGGCCTCGGAAGGCCTCTGGCCTCGGCGCGGGCATCGGAAGTCCTCTGGACTCGGCCCTGCAAGTAGGGAGAGTGGGGGGTGGCACATATCCTACACTCTGATTAATATAGGTACATTACTTATATTCCTACACTCCCAGCCCGCTGCCACAGGGTGCGTATGGAGGGTACCCATTTTCAATTTTGCCCCAAGTGCAACCGCAATTATCCTTGGGTTGACAGACACGCCACGTGTAACCTCTGCTTGCCGAGGGACCACCCCGAGGCGAATTGCAGAGCGTGCAGTCGGTTTAAACCGAAGACCCTTCAGGACCGTTCGACAAAGCGTTGGGCCCAACACGCCAGGCGACAAGAGGCCATGGTCGCAGAGGGTGCCTTCAGCGATGGCAGCGACGCTGTACTTTCGGACGGCGCTGGCAATGTGACGTCGATGGACAGCCAAGCGCAAGTCCCCGACCTCGGAAGGTTGTCCGGCAGGGCAGCTATGGGGAAGACCCCCGGCGACACGAGCGCTACCCACACCACTTCCAGCAAACAAAGGTCCAACCGAGACTCGACGCGCACGTTGAGTTCTCGGAAAGAGGCACGAAGAGAACGGTCCACCGAGTCAGTGTCCTCTGGGCGTTCGCGTTCGAGATCGCCGCATGACACCAGACAACCCTCCACTGTTGCTAAGAGTGCCTCGCTCCCCTTAGTGACTGAGGTTTGGTCGTCGGAGTACGACGCCGACCTCTACCCCCAGGCCTCACTCCAGGAGTCGGCGTCTGCAAGCAGCGCGAAGGCTGCTACCGAATCCCTTACACTCTCTAGAGACAGGGACTCTACCCCCGAATTTCGGCGCCAGGCACCGAAATGTTCTGATAGGGCCCAAAAATCGGGGAAACACTCTTCCACCTGCGGGGAGGGGGGAAAACAGCGAAGTAAGCAGTCCCAGCCTACTTCCACTCCTAAACTACATTCTTCTCCACCTAAACAGATGGACAAGTCTCAGTCTCTTGTCCCTAGGGCCCCTGTTCAGGCCAGAAGGTCTAGTCAGGACAAATCTCAGCCTGTTGTCCCTAAAACCCCTGTTCAAACCAGTAGGTCTAGTCAGGATAAAATGGGGAAAGCACTCCAGGAAAGAGTTATTCCCAGTTCAAGGGAATGGTCCAGTGATGACATAGGCAGAGTAATGTCAAGGATGTCATCATTGGCAGATTTCTACACCAAAAACCCAGAACACTTACTCTATTATACCCCAGAAGGGTCAACTCCCTCAGGCTCTAAGGATCCAATACCCCCAAGTAAGAAGTCCCGGGGTGAAGCACCAACTCAGTCTTCAGGCCCTATTCTCAATATCGGGAAGATCCATCATTTGGTGAGGATCCAGACGTGGGCATGTTCGAAGAACAAACTGGGACAGGCTATTATGGGGATGATGAGGACCAAGAGGAGGAGGAGGAGGAGGACGACCCAGATACATACAGGGTAGATTCCCCGGTAGAGAAAGAGCCCGCGGTTACCGACTCCCCTGTCGACAACCAGCCTCTCCTGAATGAGTTCCTGTACAGAGCGGCACAGCACTTCCACATTGACACCCAAGGTACTCCGTAAGAGAGGGACTTTGCAGAGGAATTGGTGGGAGAAAAGAGACTTGTTGCTCAGGCCATCCCTATCCTTAAATCAATACAAAGGAGGACAGACCCTTCCCTTGTTAACCCCAATCTCACTAGGGCAGTAAACCCTAGAATTGAAAAGCTTTTCAGGGCAGCCCATTCTGACCCACTGTACATAAGGGGACATTTCAAACCGGACTCCCTGGTTGTTACAAACACCCGTAAGAGGGTGGGAACACCCTTGTCATCGTCCGAAGCTCCCCCCGACAAGGAGAGCAAGAAGATTTATGGCTTGGGCAGGAAAGTAGCCTCCACTTCCGCCTACCAGGCAAGGATTGCCAACTCCACCACCGTGCTGGCTAGTTACAACTGCCACCAGTGGGAAGAAGTCGCGGCTCTCAGACTCCGCCCCACAACCCTTAAAAAGCCAATTGGCACGAGTTTCGGCAGAGGGGAGAGCCGTGTCAGGTTGCATTTTAAAATCAACCTTTGATGCCGCGGATAACGCCGGCAGATTAATTGCTGAAAGCACGGTCATCAAGAGGCATGCTTGGCTGCGGCAGTCTGGTTTCAAGGCCGAGACCCAAGCATCATTGATAGATAAGCCGGTGGAGCCGGATCTATTGTTTGGAAAGGCGGTCGAGGACGTGCTGAAGAATGCCAAGGATGAGTACGAGACACTCAAGTCCCTAGGGCAACTAACAAACCCCCGAACCAAAGAGGGATTGGCAATTTTCGTCGGCCTCGCAGACAAAACTCCCAAAGAGGCTCAAACTATTCCCAAGGCCAGGGTACTACATGGAACACCAACCAGCAGTCTACCCAGAGTTATGGCAGGGGTAACAAGAGGTTGTGGTAGGGGTAGAGGCAGTCCCAATAAAGGAGGGGGCACGCCTCCACCAAAACAGTGTTGCTCCGTTCAGGGTCCCTTCTCACGAATCCCCAGTAGGGGGACGCATTTCCATCTTCACCCAACCTTGGGAAGGGATCACATCAGACAGATGGGTGCTGTCCAGTGTCCGCAGGATACTGCATAGAACTCCTAGAGCATCCCCAAAACCACCCTCCACGACAAAGAATACATTCCTTAGACCACCAGAAGATCTTACTCGAAGAGATCAAACATCTTCTTGCAAAGGACGCGATAGAACTCGTCCCGGGACACCAGGTAAACAAGGGTATTTATTCAACTTACTTCCTTGTGCCAAAAAAAGATTTGACAATGCGCCCAGTATTGGATTTACGGCCTGCAAACAAGTATGACAAGCCCCAAAAATTTTGCATGACTACTCTCCAAGAGGTAACTCCCCTCCTAAAAAAATGGGATTACATGGCAACATTGGATATGAAAGATGCCTATTTTCATATTTCCATGTTCCCAGCGCACAGAAAATATCTGCGCTTCAAGGTGCACAGTCAGCACTTCCAGTTCAAGGTACTGCCCTTCGGGATAGCCTCGGCTCCAAGGGTATTCACCAAGGTACTGGCAGTGGCGGCAGCAAACCTATGCAGGGAGGCAATCCCAGTGTACCCTTATCTGGACGACTGGCTCATCACGGCGGAGACCCCAGTAATTTGCAGGACAAACATTCAAAGAACTATCGACCTCCTCTTCGAATTGGGCTTCTCCATAAATGAGAAAAAATCAGGTCTGGTGCCCAGCACCTCCAAGCAGTTCCTAGGAGCTGTTCTAAATACTCAAGAGGGGTTGGCTTTTCCTTCAGAGGAAAGAATTCGGAATATACTACTGCAAATTCCGCAATATCGAACCGGTCGCCAGATAACAGTACGCAAAGCAATGCGTTTGCTGGGCATGATGGCGTCATGTATTTACCTGGTCCCCCACGCGCGCCTGCGTCCCATGCAAGAATGGTTGGTGAAACTGTGGTCTCAGGCAAGTGGTCAGTGGGACGATCTAGGGGTCGTTTCGCCAACACTTGTACAAAGCCTCCACTGGTGGACAAGAGACAATCTATCCAAGGGAAAACCCTTTTACGATCCCGAGATACAGGCGGTAGTCACGACGGACGCATGCCTGACAGGATGGGGAGCTCACCATCTCCACCACACAGCTCAGGGTCTCTGGTCTCACACAGTGGCCAAGAATCACATCAACCTGCTAGAGCTTCTGGCAGTTTTCAGAGCACTTCAAGCGTTCGAGCCCCACCTACTGAACCTGTCGGTGCAGATCCGGACGGACAGCACGACAGCCATCTTCTACCTGAACAAGCAAGGAGGGACTCGTTCGCCAAATCTGTCCAGAATTGCCCAGAAAATTTGGATATGGGCACTCAGACGGAACATCTTTGTCATCTCAACATGTTCCAGGGGATCTCAATTCTCTAGCGGACTCTTTGAGCAGAGATTCCCCTTCCGGAGGAACATGAATGGTGTCTACACAGAGAAATTGTTGAAGATCTCTTCTCTCAGTGGGGTTTCCCCACTATAGACCTATTCGCCACAAGCGAAAACAGACAGTGCCCAGGATTCGCATCCAGGTTTCCCCAACCAGACTCCCTGGGGAACGCCCTGTGGATGAACTGGTCAGGGATATTTGCGTACGCTTTTCCACCAACTCCTCATCAGGAAGGTGGTGAACAAGATGAACAGAGTCGATGACGCTCGTCCTAGTTGCTCCCATGTGGGCGAGACAACCGTGGTTTCCACACCTACGCAGACTTTGTGTGCGATCCCATCAAACTCCTGGGCTGGTACAATCTTTTGTCCCAGCACCAAGGTCAGAAGGTGCATCCTCTACCCAACTCCATGAACCTAGCAGCATGGCTCCTGAGGTAATAGTTTGGACATCTCAATTTACCCCAGAAATGTATGGACATCCTAAAAGAAGCTAGGAAACCGAACACGAGGCATTGCTACTTCGACAAATGGAAGAGATTCGTTATCTGGTGCCAGAATAAACAAGTCAACCCAGTTGATTGCACTCCTTCCACAATCGTGACATACATGCTCCACCTGCTGGACGTTGGTTTGGTTTTCAACTCACTAAAGGTACACCTGGCAGCACTGTCCGCGTACACCACCTCACATAGCAAGGTGTCGTGGAAGGTACCCGTGGTTAAAGCCTTCATGGAGGGAGTAAAGAGACTTCATCCCCCTATTTCTAACCCACCACCAGGATGGGACCTGAACGTGGTGCTATCTAAACTGATGGGCCCCCCATTCGAGCCCATGCATAAGACAAGTCTCAAACACCTGACCTATAAGACTGATTTCTTAGTACCCATTACATCCATAAGAAGGGTCAGTGAAATTCAGGCTCTGTCAGTGCAGGATCCTTTCTTTACTATTCATAAGGATAAGCTGGTTTTACGGACACACCCTAGGTTCTCACCTAAGCTTATTTCTAAATTCCATGTAAACCAGTCCATCGAGCTTCCGGCTTTCTTCCAAAACCCACAAAGCTCGGCTGAGGTTAAACTACACACCCTAGATGTGCGTAGGGCTGTCCTTTACTACGTAAACAAGACCAGACCGCTTAGGAAAACAGATAAACTGTTTGTCTCCGTAGCCACAGGCAAAGAGGGAGATCGCGTCTCTAAGGGTGCCATCTCCAAGTGGATTATCAACTGTATCCAGTTGTGTTACTCTTTCTGACAAAATTTTGCCTTTTACGCCCAGAGCCCACTCGACAGGAGGCATTGGGGCCACTCTGGCTTTCATTGCAAATGTTCCCCTTGACACCATTTGCAAAGCAGCTACTTGGAGCTCTATTCACACTTTTACTCAGCACTACTGCATTGACACCCATTCCAAGACAGATACTCAAGTGGGACAAGCGGTTCTAAGACATTTATTTGCTCATGACCCTTCTCAAATCCCACCTCCTTCTAACACTGCTCGCTAATCTATGCACAGCATGTGATCTAAGCAGATTCCACAAGCCTCAGAAGGGATACATTACTCACCGTAATCGTATTTCTGATGCTTGTATCTGCTTAGATTCACATGCGACCCACCCTTCCTCCCCTCTGAGAGAAGGCGCATGGATGCTTGTAGTCTTATCTATCTTCGATCTGCTTGGATCATCTGTACTCACGCTACTCCTTATGCTACCTCATGTCAGGAAAAATACAATCTGAGGGTCCTAGACGGGTGAGGGATCATGGGTACAGTGGATGTCACTAGGGATAGTATTACTGGCACGCCCTGTGTCGACGCCCATTTTCGAGTTTCGAAAAACAAACTGTAATACTTCCACTAGATGTCGGCCTATGCACAGCATGTGAATCTAAGCAGATACAAGCATCAGAAATACGATTACGGTGCGTAATGTATCATATATATATATCTATCTCCAAAGAAAGGAGGAAAGGCGAGCCGCACTCCCGCAGGCCCAGCAGCAATTGCAAAACTCCAAAACACGGACAGAAAGCAGGGAAACACTGTGTTGAAAAAACGGATACATTTTATTGTTTCCACATAGATAGTAAGGTTGTACAAAAATCAATTAGTAAAACAAGCAACCACAACAAGACAGAGGCAGGACGCCATGGTACACGACCTGAACACAACGCGTTTCGTGCCCCACTGAGCGCTTGATCACGTAACAGAAAGGGAGGGATCAACTGGTAGAAATACAATGATGACTACAGTCCTATTACTCTGTTGATTAACTCATGGGTCCATGGCTAGGGAGAATGGTGCTGGCGGCCATGATGGAGTGTGGTAAAATGCGTACACCAGTAAAGAAACAGGAAAATGATCCATAGTCGAAGAGGACCAATGGATCATGTCTGCAATTATATATATTGATCTATATATAAGGGGAATACTGCATATATGTAATACTGCAATTTGTAACAGACTTTGCAATTAAAGTTGGTGCCACAATAGCGAGAAAAATAAACATTGAAGCGCAGTCAAAATGACAGAACATCTATGCAGTGGAATATCAGTGACAATTCCTGAATAACAGTTGCTCATGGACGCAAAACATTGGTTGATTAAACCACACATCTATACAAAGACTGCATATGAAAACGTTAATGCAGTGATGACGCCTTGCAGTCGGGATATGTTGTGTACACCTGTGGGGGATAAAGACAGTAGCATAGATGGTGTGCACACCGCCATCCAAGAGGTGCAACATATGAATATAAATGTTGCATACAGACTGTATGCAAGCAATGACCCACGGGACTAAAGTGCATAGTGCATACACCAGGACAGGCTCATGATAGTGAGGGGAAATATAATATTAACCACAAATTGCAGAATCTAGTATGACGTAAATTCGGTAAAGCTAAAATCTACATGCATGATTGCAACCAATTAAAAAAAACAAAATAATAACACGGCAGTATGTTAATGGAGCCAGAACAAACCTCGTCATCACAAATAAAGGAATGTTTACACCTATACATTTCATCAACAGGTCGGACAACACTCCTAATATAAACAACGGTTATGGCTCATGATCTGATCAGGGCATAAGTATATTGTGCTCGTAATATAGATAAAAAATAAATACATGGTACTGACTAGTCAAGTGCAAAATAAACAAAAGGACATCAGAGTATTAAAATGGTCTCATGATGGCAAAGCCATAATAAAGTGCAAGTGCATTAATGACTAGACCTTTAAACGAGTATTAAGGTACACGTACATCGGCAGCTACGGGATGTTATAATGGCCACAAAATGTCATGGCCATATTAAAGTGCAAGTGCATCAGCAGCTAATGCTTGAAGCAATTAATAAAGTGCAAATAAAGCTACCAAATTTGGCAATTTCAAAACACACATAGCTAAGTAACTACATGCGTATATGACTGTACCTTTACACAAGCATTCAGGTACCAGTATATTAGCAACTACGAAAAGTGGAGATGGCCTTATAGTGGCATGGCCATATTAAAGTGCAGGTGCATAAGCAGCTAGAACAATACACAATAAAAAAATGCAAATAGAAAAACTGCCAAAGTGGCAATTAGAATGCACTCCTAGCAAAATGCACTCATAGAAATTTACAGCCCAGAATCACAGATCATTACACAAATAGTAAAAAATGGAGCAAGAAATAGAAATAACCATCGAAGTACAGCAAGGCAAAACAGCACACCAGACCACAACAATAGGTGGACCCAGAGTTGAAACCAATTAAAAAGAAAAGAGTTTGATGATATAAACCTCCCCACAGGTACTAGAGTGAACAGCCAAAGTATAGACAATCCAAGATGAAATTAAAATAGGAAGTAAAGAAGTAATCTCCAGGACTCAAGACAAAGAAAAAAGAAAAAAATCCAAGAACAGCAAATCAACGTCCGAAATGGACATAGAAATCAAAGAATGAGGGGAAAAAGCCCAAAGAAAGAGACAGAGCAACAACAAAGTGGCGAGGAAGGCATATAAAGAAAACTAAGTGCCCAAAAAGGTATATAGTTCCTCATCAACATTGTGGCCCTCCGGCTGCTTGGTATCAAGATCTAGAATTATTCTAGTTTCAAGTTGTCTTAGTTTTAAGACGCGGTCTCCACCCCTAGGGTGGACAGGTACATGGGCCACTGCAAAAAAAGTTAATAATTTCACATCATTGTCATGGTCTTGTTTGAAATGTTTGGCCATGGGGTACGCTGGATCACTTTTCTTAATGGCTCTGAGATGTAAGATTCTCAGCTTCAATTTGCACGTAGTACTCCTAATGTACCATCTCATGCAAGGGCATGAGAGGACATACACGACAAAGGTAGTGTCACAATTGATGAAATACTTGATCTTTTGATTAATTTTGGTGACGGGATGAATGAAAGATTTGAGCACAGTGGCATGTGCACATGCTTTGCATTTCATGCATTTTGTAAACCCCATGGGAGAGGTCGAGAGCCATGTCATAGAGGGTGCCTCTTTCTCTGCAGGAGATAAGAAACTAGATACAAGTTTATCTCTGAGGGAGGGCACACCTTTGTACGTCATAGTGGGACGATTAGACAGGATAGGTCCAAGATCAAGTGTCTCTGGATAAACCCTGTGCCTTTGTAAAGGCAATTTCAATAGTCCTCTTGTCATACCCTTGTTTAGCAAAATCAATAGCTGCCGATACACAGTGACGGTCAAAACAAACGATATTGCTGCAGTTGCGGCGAAATCGAATGAATTTGCCGTAGGGAATGGATTTTTTGCAGGACGGCGGGTGACAGCTGCTGGCATGGAGGGGCAAACCGGTATTAGTCGACTTCTTGTTAAGAGCCGTATGAATACCTGAGCTATCCAACTTCACAATGACATCCAGGTATACAATCTCAGAATGACTATGGCATTCAGTGAAGTTAAGATTGACCTTGTTGATATTAATACTTTTAACAAAAAGTAGCCAATCGCTTTCAGTGCCCTTCCAAATAATAAAAACATTGTCAATATACCGCCACCAAGACACAATCTGTGTTGGAAATGAAGTTGCAGTTAGATCAGAAAGGAAAGTAGCCTGCCACCACCCCATCGTGAGATTAGCATAAGATGGTGCAAAGGTATTTCCCATGGCAGTCCCCCCTAACTTGCTGAAAGAAGGACCCCTCAAAGAGAAAGACATTGTGTAAACAAAACAGAAGCATATCCAAAATCATAGAACAATGTCCAAAATAATTAAGAGAGCGAGTGTCCAAATAATATTTGCATGCATTAATGCCCACAGTGTGGGCGATAGAAGTGTATATGGAGACCACATCTAGTGTGGCCAAAATCAGACCCTCTTCCCAAGGTATATTTGTGATGTGTTGAAGAAAATCCTTAGTATCCCTCAGGTAGGATGGCAGCACTGATACAAATGGAAAAAGTGTTTCATCAATAAATTGAGCCAGATGTTCTAGTAGTGAGCCACATAGGGTTACAATAGGCCTGCCTGGGGGATACTTAAGAGATTTATGTATTTTGGGAAGAAAATAAATCATGGGTATTGTGTGCAATGTAGGAATGAGAAATTTAATCAGATCTTCCTCCAAGAGATCTTCTTTTGCCCACTTGGTACACAAAGTAGTAAGATCAGCCCTTATTTCTAGAAATGGATCTTTAGAAAGCTTCTTGTAGCACAAACGATCATGTAGCTGTCGATTGGCTTCAGCTACATATTTGCTTCTATCTTGGATGACAATGTTCGAGCCTTTGTTAGCTGGTTTAATGACAATATTCGGCAATTGTTGAAGTTCACTGATAGCCGCACGTTGTTTAGAGGTCAGGTTCTGCTTGGTCATATTAGTTTTCGTACGTAGTTTTCTGAGGTCACTGACACAGAGATCATGGAATGCCTCGATGCAGCCCCCTACTGGGAATTGCGGGTTAAATCTTGACTTGTTTTTCAGTTTGGTACGTATGTCCCAATTAGGATTGATATCAAAGTCAGACAAATCAAAATTGGCAGCGTCAAATTTATCATCATCAAGGCAGGCCAGATCCATGAGTGATGGAATATCAGAAATCAACAGGTCAGTGCCGCGGTATCAGAGGCTTGGCAGTAGTAGAATTGGTGGCAAAAAAACTTCTTTAACTTGATTTTGCGCACAAATTTATCAAAATCGATGCGTGCTTGTACGTAGTCCTAACTTACAGTGGGACAGAAGTTAAGACCAAGAGACAAGAGCGAAGTCTGTGATTTGGTAAGGACATGGGTGGACAGATTAATTATTTGGCAGCAGTTCATAGTATCTGTGACACATTTTGTATCCCAGAGCGCATTAATCTGCCCTGTTGGTGCCCCGTTGGACCGTTTCCCACGACGGCCTCGGCGGATGATCTTCCTGCTTGTGATTTCTGTCCTTTTCCTCTTGTTTTGCCACTGCCTCTTTTTTGGTTTTTCCTGTCCTGGCATAGCAGTCGCATTTCATCTAAAAAATTCAGTTTTGGTGTGGGTTCATCGGTCTCGGATACAGAGATGTCCGACTCTGATGTGACAGCGCCCAAATCGCCAGACTGTGTAGCTGTCGACTGTATAATATTGGTCCTGCGGAGGGAGTCAAACCGTTTGGCAAAAGTGAAGACTCGGCCCATTTCATAATCTATTTTGTCTCTCAAAAACGTCCTATGTTGCCGTGGTTTAATCTCATCTTCATAGGAAATCAAGCCTTCATCAATTTTGATACGTAGTTGTTTGCCTTCCTCTGTGGGAGGGATCTTGATTAATTCCGTCTCTACTTTGGCCAATACCTTAAGTGCCAGCTCCCGATCAAGTTTGGCATATTTGACTAGGATTGTTAAGAACTTGCCGGAACAATCTTTACTCGCTTCACCCCACTCTTGGAGCATCAGTGGGTCTTGATCCTCGAAAGAGGGAGTAGTCATGATGCGTAGACCTCGAGGTATTCTGTGTATATATGTGTATATGTATATATATATATATATATATATATTTGAGGCTTGTGGAATCTGCTTAGATCACATGCTGTGCATAGGCCGACATCTAGTGGAAGCTGCAGAGTATTACTGTTTTTTCGAAAAGGGATGTCAACAGGGCATGCCAGTAATACTATCCCTAGTGTGACGTCCACTGTACCCATAGTCCTTGTCGCGTCAAGGTGCCTTGGATTTTTTTTTTACACCATCGGAGATGGACGCAAAAAAGCAGTTCTCTTTCGGCTTACGCCTTTGATTATTATGATTGATAGTCTTTCTTCCTATGCTTTATTTTCGATCACCGATTTTTGATATCACTTCGTCAACGGTGAAGGAAGACAATCGTCTTAGAAGATTCTTCGACGAATTTGTTCGGACCGGGAGGGCCGCACCAGGCTTCAGCCCATGCAGTAGGGAGATAGAGGGGGAGGACATTTAGAATGTATTTGGCCCATTTCCTACATTACATTCGCCAAGCTGCTATTACACGTTATCATTTCTGCCCAAGTTATAAGAAAATATTCCTGTGGGTCGACAAGCACCTGGTGTGTAACCTCTGCCTCCCACGAGATCATGTTGAGGAGATCTGTCGAGCCTGCAGGCTCTTCAATGTCTTCGTTTTGAAGCACCATAAGACAAAACGCTGGGCCCACCACGCCATGCAAGCTGAGGCCACCATGGACATGGAGGGGACTTTCAGCGATTGCAGTGACACCGCCATTTTGACGGCGAAGGGGAGATGTTAGTTTCCTAAGTCCCCAACCCCACCAGACAGGCCAGCGGCCCTGTTACAGGGACGACCCCGGGCGGCACCAGCGCTCGCACAGCCCCTAATCCTAAACACATACCCAAGGCCCGAGACTGCACGCTCGTCAACTAAGGGCCACACGACTTCTAGTAAGAGGTCCACAAGTTCACTGTCTTCTGGGCATTTAAGGTCCCGTTCACCACATGACAGACCCCAACTGTCGAAAGACATCACAGACGTTGGGAATAAACCCACACTCAAACGTTGGCTGTCGAGGCGTCGGGCCACTCCACTTCTGAGGTTTGACGTTCTTCGTCGAAATCGGTTAAAGCCTCAGTACAGTCGGGTCTAGCCCATTTAGTCAAAACACACATCCGAAGGGACTTATCAAGGGAAGGGAGTCTAAGAAACACTCTTCCAAGACGCCTCATAAACATAAGTCACTTTCCACATCCAAGGATGAGGATTCCCAGCATCACAAAGTTTCTCCACCTCACAAGGGTTCACTTCCTTCTGAAAAAGAGTCCTTACTAGGCCCTATGTCCATTCCGAGCTTAGCAGAATGTACATGTGAAGATATAGACAGGGTCATGAGGAGGATGACCTTTATTGCTAATTATTTTGAGAATAACCCAGCAGCTTTGCAAAGCATGCAAAACACTCCTACTACAGCTGCCTCTGACTCTCAGGCCACTGCAAATGCCCCTACTACTCACTCCCCCTCTTAAGAGGTCTCGCCCAGACACCCTGGAGATTCCATCCCAGGTGGAGCATCCCTAATTTGATCTATGACAGACTATGAGGATGATGCTGTAGATACTTATACAGCACAAGAGGGCACAGAAGAAAACTATGGGGACGAAGAAGCAGATATGTACAATATAGCCTCTCCCATCGGGCTGATTCACCTCTTGACAACCAGCCCCTTCTAAATGACATGCTCATTAAGGCTGCTGAGCACTTCCAAATCAAAACACAAGAGACTCAGCAGGCCAAGGATTTTGTTGAGGATATCCTGGGGGATAAAAAGGCAGTTAATCAGGCTATTCCAATCCTGCAATCCATCCAGAAAAGGATTCAGCCTTCTCTGGAGACACCAAACGCGTGCGGTTAACCCACGCATTGAAAAACTGTTGCCCGGTGCCATCAGACCGCCTCTATATCAGAGGCCAATTTAAGCCAGACTATCTGGCAGTAACAAACTCCAGAAAGAGAGCTGGTACTCAATTAGCTTCCTCTGAGGCACCACCTGACGGGGAAAGCAAACGCCTCTACACCATGGGCAGGAATGTGGCCTCCTCTGTTGCCTTTCAGGCTAGGATAGCTAACACTGCTCTCTTGTCTAGCTACAATTGTCATAAGTGGGAAGAGGTGTCCGCACTTCTATCTTCCCCTAAAGACAGTTTGCCCCAGGTAGCAGCAGAGGGCAGAGCAGCCTCTAGCTGCATCCTAAAAAATAATTTGGACGCCGCTGATAATGCAGGAAGTATTATTTCGAAAGGCACTATTAAGCGCCATGCTGGGCTTCGCCAATCTGGATTCAAGCTGGAGACTCAAGCAACACTGCTAAATATGCCCATTGAGCCCAACGTCCTCTTTGGAAAGGCAGTAGAGGACGCACTGAAGTCTGCAAAAGAAGAGTACGATACACTAAAGTCCTTGGGACAACTTACAGATAAACCCTCTGGCCAAAGAGGGAATAGTAATTTTTGTCGCTTTAGAGGACGAAGTTCCCAGGGGGGTTCAGGGTATGGTCAAAACCAAGGGTCATCCTGGGGTAACAATCCAGGCCAAGCCTCACAGGGTTACCATAGGGGGCAGCGCCGATCTCGTGGCCGGGGGAGGCCCTCCAACTCTAGAAGTGGAGCAACACCTCCAAAACAGTGACTACTCGCTTCAGGTGTCCTCCCATGCCTCTCCAATAGGAGGGCGCATTTCAAACTTCACCCAAGCATGGGAGGGGAATCACCTCCGACAAATGGGTGATATCCACCGTGGCAGACTGGTACTGTGTGGAACTAATCCAGCAACCTCAAGTTCCGGTCTCGGAACAGGGTTAGGGGGTGTACTCCCTGTATTTCGTCGTGAAAAAACCCAATGGCAAATGGAGGCCTATTCTAGATCTTCGGTCACTAAACCAGAATCTGCAACGCCTAAAGTTCAAGATGCTCACACTTCAGGATGTCATCCGCTTGGTGCAACTGGGGGAGTTCCTGGAGTCATTAGATCTGCAAGACTCCTACTTTCACATCCCGATGGAAAAAAAAACACTGCAAGTTAATGCTTTTTGTGGTCGGGGAGGATCATTACTAGTTCCTTGTCCGTCCGTTTGGCCTGAAGTCATCTCACAGGACATTTACGAAGTGTCTGGCTCCGGTGGCTGCCTTCCTCCGCGGGAAAGGCCACCGTGTGTACCCCTACCTGGACCATTGGTTGGTAAGGGGTCTGTCGCCGGAACGTCTCTCATGGCGACCATGGGCCTGTTGCAACGACTGGGATTCGCCATCAACTTTGAAAAATCCTATTTGCTGCCGTCCAGGGAACTGGTGATTCTTGGGCGTAGTTTCTTACCCAGGACAATCTTGTAAAACCTTTGAGCGAAAGAGTGGTGAAGTAGCGGTCCAAAGCTGGTGAGGGGGGCCGTGGTACTGTGGTCTCCGTCCGGAGTTACGCCGTGGCTTTGTGTATTCCGCTCCTTCCAAATTGCGGCCTGTTCATGAGACCAGTGCAGGAATTCCTTGCGGACAGGTGGTCGCAGAGTCGAGGATTATGGTCCGACAAAATGGTCGTTGACGAGGGGTTGGTCGAAACGCTTCGGTGGTGGACTTGCACAGACAATCTCGTACAGATGCTGCCCAGATGGGGGTGGGGGAGCCCACCTTGACAAGTCAAGGTACGGGGCCTATGGTCTCGGGAGGAGACATTGTTGCATATCAATGTGCTCTAGTTGAGAGCGGTACACTGGGCTCTGAAGTCATTTCTCCCTCGCATTCGAGGAGCAGTGCTGAGGGTGTCGACAGACAATACCACCACAATGTTCTATTTGAGGAAGCATTCCCAAGTCCTGTCAATGGAGGCTCAGGAGGTCTGGTATTTGTGTCTGGCTCAAGGGATCCATATTGTAGCTTTTCATCTTCCGGAAGTTCTGAATGTTCAGGCAGACGCACTCAGCAGAGACGGCAGTCAGCTGCACGAGTGGCAGCTGATGACGCAGCAGGTGGCAAGAATCTTCCGAAAATGGGGAGGGGCTCCCCCAATAGACTTGTTCGCCATGATGGAACAGTGTCCGGAGTTTGCCAGCAGAGTGGCTCATCCGCAGTCAATGAGGGACGCGTTCTCATTCCCGTGGACGGGCCTCTTCGCGTATAAATTTCCCCCGTTTCCACTGATTTGGAGAACGATCCAGTGGGTGCGACCGGTGCAGGGTGATTTTGGTAGCTCCGTTCTGGCCCAGGAAGACATGGTTTTCAGATCTCCTTCACCTAGCGGTGGAAGAGCTGTTTCGTCTAGGTGCGGACCAAGGTCTCCTGTCACAGGATGACGGCAGTGTGGCATCACGATCCGGCATCTCTGTCTGGCTGCGTGCCTCCTGACAACTGAGTTCAGTCATCTAGGTATCTCCCAGGAGTGTCGCCGGATCTTGGAGATGGCAAGGGCTCCTTCTACCAATCTATTGTATGGTCATATATGGGTGAGATTCTGTGCCTGGTATGAGGGTCACCCAGAGATACAGCCATTGGAGGTCTCTCTGGGGGGGGCCTGGCGTTATCCATCAAGGTGCATTTGGCGGCAATTTCTAGGTTCACGAGAAGGCGCCATGCTTCTCCACTGTTTAGTGATCGGCTAACCATTTTCTGAAAGGACTGTTTCGGACATTCCCCCCGGAGAAGAGGTTTGCACCGGTGTGAACCCTCAATTTGGTTCTCTCTGCTCTGATGAAGCCTCAGTTTGAACCCATGTAGACTGCTTCCTTGAAGAACCTCTCGTGGAAAGTTGCATTTCTAGGTTGCGATTACCTAGTCCAGACTACTGTCTGAATTGCAGGCACTGGTCATTGACCGGCCTTATCTGAGATTTGAGGGACAAGGTTCTCTTGGCTACTAATCCACACTTTATCCGAAAGGTGCCGTCAGCGTTTCACAAACTTGCTAATGTGTCCACGCCGGCAGAAAAAGCCCTGCAATCTCTGGATGTTAAGAGGATGCTGAAATTTTATCTGAACTGTACTCAAGACTTCCGGCGGTCGAAGCAGCTGTTTGTGGCATTTGGTCCCTCCAACAAGGGACGGTCTATTTCCAAGCAAGGATTTTCCCGTTGGGTCTCGTCTACAATTTCATTTTGTCACGCAAGCCTTTGAGGGGCACTGCGAAGGCCCATTCTACACGTTCCACAGCGTCACTGGCGGCACTATGTTCTGGTATACCGCTCGTGGACAATTGCGAGGTGGCTTCCTGGGCGGTGCTGCATACCTTCATCAGGCACTACTGTGTGGGGCAGCAACATGTGGAAGATGTGCAGTTGGGACGGGCAGTCCTCCAAAGCCTGTTTCAGTAAGGTAGGCACCACAGCTTCGGGGGTTTTCTATTTTACTCTGGCACTTGCTGGGTTTTTGTTCTCATGCATGTTAATGGATGTTATTTGGTTTGCCTGTAATGCACCACCACACATTGGTGATACTGCTATGTAATCTATTTACAGCATGTGAATCCATGAAAGATCCAATGCTAGAGAAGGGAGTAGTTTCATACCTGTAACTCCACTTCTCCATGTTATCTTTCATGGATTCACATGCGCCTGCCGGCCACCCCTGCAGGCAAACCTTGGTTCGAGTTACCTCTAATTTGGAGGTTAAAATCTGAAGGGAAGCCACGGGGGCGGGGCTATTTAGATCAGACGTCCTATTGGTTTAGCCTAAAGCATCCACTAAGAGCATTGACGGGACACTAAAGTGTCGAAGTTTTCAATAGGAAAAACGCTAAGTTGAAGTTACCGAGGTTTCCCAGCCTGACAACGGGAAACGTTCACAGCATGTGAATCCATGAAGGATACCAACGCTTGAGAAATGGTTACAGGTAAGAAACGACTCCCTTCTATGTGTTTCCTGTGTTTCGTTTGACTTTGGAGTCTGACAAACTCCAAAGGCATCATTTTTGCATTGACACACAGCACCTTCAGTGCAGTGGCACAGGGAAGTCTTAGATTTCCCAAAGATTTAAATACCTTCTCTTGGTGAAACTACTGTTTCCAAGATCAGTGTAGTGAAATTGACTTTACTTGCATGTTGTAACTTTCTAGACCCAGCACACACTATCTTACCATAGGATGTTGGAGGGGTTACTTAGTATCCCCTTTGTCTAGTTTCTCATGTAACATTTTTATGTTACTCTTTCTACAATTAATGGCTGGTGTCAGTGGTTTACTTTTTACTACCATTGTGTGTTTTTACCGCCGGCTGTGATCGCAGCTGCAGTAAGGCACCCATGGGTGCCCATTTTGTTAAAATGGCACCGTTTTTTTTTTTTTTTTTTTTTTTTTTTTTTTGCCATTTCGTGTCCGAAAGATCCTTCTTGAGATTTACTGAGCGGCGCGTCAAACCAGATTTGGTCCCTTTGTTCATTTTGCCTTTGGCGGGGTTCACGAGTGAAGCCCACTTCTGGCTCCAGTATGTCTGGCAGGGGCAGGAAGTGAGGGAGGTGCCCGAAACTCCCGGTTCTTAATCCCCTTGGTTACAGGAATGCACCCAAAGGTGATTGGCCGGCTGGCTGTCTGGCAAGGACAGCCATACTGCTGTGTGATTGACAGCTGGGCTCCAATGAATGGGAGAAACTTGCATAAAAGGCGATGCTTTTTGGCTTGGTAGGCAGTCGACCACTGGACGAAGGAATCCGAAGAAGAACTTGGAAGAGACGCCTGCTGCAAATCCTGGACCATTGGTTTGCCCGGTGAAGCCTTGCTGCTGTGCTGAGGCTCCGAATTCGTTTGGACTAGAGAAGCCCTGCAAGTACCATTTCTCCACCTGGGGTTGTTGGGACCACTCAACTCCAAAGTGAACTCGTTTGGACATCCCCTCGGAGCTGGCTGTACTTCCTCTGCTGCTGGAACCGAAGTGCCCGGGAGAGGAACACCAAATCAAATGGATCGCTTTTAAATCGGACCCGAGCACCAGGAAGATTCTCCGGACTTCCTTGAAGCAGGACTGACCAAGCCTGAGCCACCTTAACAGAGTGCTGGACCCCAGATGAGAGGAAAGTCTGAAGTTGTATCCGAGAACTGCAGTGTTGCTATTTGGTGTCAGACGCGAGGAGCTGAAACTGCGAATGCCGCTGAATTGTAGTTTGCCCATTGCTGCTGCTGACCTTCCAGTTGCAGTGCAGGAGTCTCCAGGCGCCCTCCCTCTTGTCCCCAAGACTGAAGCCCAGGATCTGCAGAGCTGTACAGGAACAGAAGCCAGCTGGAACCATTTCTTCTAACCAAAGGTACTGTAAACCTAAGAGGACTTACCTCTTGTTGTGTAGCCTTACTTGCTCTCAGTTGAGACTTGTCTTTGTTGCCCTTAGAGTTGCTTACAGCTTTGCCCCTCACAAGCCTCCAGGCTTGTGGCCCTTCAAGTGAATCTTATTTCTACAAACTTTTCTAAAAACATTGTGCAAGACTTACTTACCTGCAAAGATGATCTTCAGCTCCCCTAGACGTTGTTCAACTAACCCAGGCTGTCAAGGCTCCATGCAAGACTCTTCTTGCCTCTGACTCCTCCTTTACCTTTCCCCCAGGAAAGGGTTAAAAATGACTTGACATTGAAAGGTTTAAAAAGTACTTACCTGTTTATGAATTATTTGTTAACCTTTGTTTTATCCCCCAATCTAACTGTTGCACCAAACTCAGTAGTGCTCTAAATGTACCAGTGATAAATCAATGTCCACAGTGTCATAGCTGTTTGTCACCTGAGGGTGTAGGAAGTGTCTGTGTGCCATCCCCAATGGGCATCATCTGATTTAGAGAAACTAAGAGTGTTTTGAAGTATATTATAATTGTTGCATGTTTTGCTCCCTTCTGAAGAAGGCTTGTATAACTGACTGTAAAATAAATTAATTATTGTTTAATCAAGAAAACTCGAGTGTAAGTGTTCATTTGAATACCTGTCACTGTGAAACGCTGTTACAACCCTACCGCTCACATTGACCCCTCTTGAGATAAGCCTGGTTGCCCAGCCACACTACCAACCTGTGTAGTACAGACTTGTACCAACGGTTGGGATCCTATTGCCAGGATGTCAAGGTTGCTGTCTTCCAAAGGATACTGCATGCAGTCTTGCCTAACACCACAGAAATAACTGTGACTATTCTTTCCCTCGCTTGCACCACGACTTCTGTTGTGCCTGTATAAGCGATTGAGCAGGCCGCCCTGGTACATGGACCGTGACCAAACCATGTTGTTGCTCCCTGTCCTCCTGACCTGTCTGAGGGATGCCTGAAATGTGTGTGAATCCCTTCCATATATCGTACCTCCCCTCGTCCTGTAAGGATCATATAAAGGGGGTCTTCCTCCTTGGCACTTGTGCCCCTGCGGATACCAGCCCGCTTGCCCCTTGCATCCCTGTGGCTATTGACCACGAAGAGGGTAGCTCTGCCATGAGCGCCTCTTCCTGAACCTCCACCACTCCTGCCCCTATGAATGTTCTTAATACTGGTGAAGAATTAGAGTATATCCTCTGGTTTGTCGCAGTCATGATCCTCATTTTCCTCAGTCGTATGTGGCTCAATCGATTCCTCTTTCTCCACTATCTCTGGGCACAATCAGACCCCATCTGTTCCCCTTGTACCTCTTAATTTGATTTCCCCCCTTAATCAGTCATTTATTTCACTCGGTCCTCTATTTCTCCTGTCACACTTTCTAGCTGTAGCCTCTTCCAGCCATGTAGCAAATACTCTCCACTGTACTCTGATATGTTGGTCCCGTCTGCTTCTAGAGCCCTTCTCAGAGCTCCCAATTCATCCAAATTAAATGTCCTTTCAAGAGTACATCTGTTGGGTCGATTCAAATAATGCCATGAGTCTAAATAGTCAAACTGCTAAACCTATGTAATGAGTGGGCTACCCCTTTGGGGGTTCCTCTGCCCGGTTAGTGTCGTTGGCCCATTTTCCTTCCCCCCTAACTAAATTTGTATGCACCCGTTACCCATGCGCTCCTGCTAAGTTTTTACTTTCCTGAGAGGAAAGGGTTTATGTTGAACAACCAGAGGCTCAGCAGAGTGGTCCTGACATGGATAAGTACTCACTCCTCTCGTTCACCTTTGCCTATTTAATTATGGGCTTTACCGTGATTTTCTTTTTTCACCCAACCTATAGCCAAATGCTACACCAGTCAATCCCTTATCCTTGATATTTCACCAAATTAATTTTTGGATAAAAGAGACAAAACCACGTTAAAACCAGCAAAGCCAACCAACACTATGTATCCTCCCCAAAATGCCCATGCCATTTTTGCATAACCCTTAAAAAGTCTCCCCCTGTGTTGTCCATTCCCAGGTCCCAATTGGGACCCTCCTTCCCCCTGCATGCACTCACCAGCCCAAATATCCTCCTTCGGAAGCCCCCTATGGTGATTTGTAAGTGGGTTGTAAGTGGGTCTCCTACCTTATCATCTTAAGCGCTCTTGGGGGTGTTTGGACTGCGGTCCTCAGGAACCGGAGGTCTGCAGTGTTGCGCGACAGAATCTGAGTCTTTGTCCCCATCTATTAACATAAAAAAATCAAACCATAGTCTGGACAAAGCAAGGCATTTATTCAGAGTTTGCAAACTGAATAAACGGACAGCAACCGCCACCCAATGTAACCCAACTGGCCTTCCCCTTAAATCCCTGCATGGTCTGGCCCCTTTCATTATGCGTCACTTCTGCTCGACCTTTCCAACCCCCATAACTTCACAATTACTCCTATTGTTTATCACTTTAGTCTGCCCTCAGTTTCTATCAGGCTCCCTTTCATCACGTTGTTTTCTTCCAGGTCGGTCGCTCTGGTTCAACAATATCCGGCATCCACCACCCCTGACGTGTTTCTTGAAAACAATAAAAACCCATTGTCTAGTCCAAACTGGCCAGATTGAAGATGGAGGACCACGTGGCCTTCACCCAGTACCCCCGAAAGCTCCTAATAGTGCTGTCTCAGCAGTCCTTCTGCGCATGCTTGGGCAAGGGCAAGTAGTACAAAAGCCAATAGTTGGGTTTTCCCCTTTCCAGTTTCTGCTAGGATTGAAAGAAAAATAAACGCTCAGGCTTTGTTCACACGGCAAATGATGCTTCAGATAGTACCCCAGATTCTTCCCATATTTTCTTTTACCTTCCTACACCTTCATTGCCATCATGCACCATTATGACGAATGTCTCCACAAATCATACTCCGACCCCCAGGTAGATCTCAGTTTGAATCAATTGGGCTAGTTTATGTATTTTAACTGGTTATGATTTATTCCATTGACTATCCTTCTGGGCACATAGGTGGGTTTTGTACAGGCACAGCATGTCGCCCTTTTAACACATCTATCCCCCTGAACTTATATGTTTTATGATAATTCATGTTTGATAATTGTATGGGCAAGAAAATTGATATAAATAAAACCAAATATGAACAAGTTAGACTGCACACTTTTGTTGACAATTATATTTTTTTAGCTTAAAAGAAGTTTTGATCTTCTATACATTGGCCTTCGGTAATGTTATTGTAATGTTCCGCCTTTTGTAATGTTCGGTGAGCCATACAATTTATATATCCCATATACTTAAATCAGGTGGTGTCCAAATATATTGAAGATCCTGTGCTGTTTGACCGCGAAGATGTGGGGTTGGTGAAATTTGACATTCGATACATAGTGCTATTACGGTCCGTCAAGCCACTGAAGCTGTATGTGTATGATGTCTTCTGGCTGCGATTCTCAAACAGGTAGTATTTCTGCAGAACCATGCCTTAATATGGCACAGTTGATTGTGCTTTATTTATCTGAACTTACAGCTTGTGCTCCATTCTCCCTTTTATCTCTTGTAGGCCGTTTGCGCTCAATGATCTGGACGACTACGAGAAGCATTTTACGGTTATGAATTATGCTCAGAACGTGGAACTGAAACAGGTGAGCAAAAAGAATTGTAACTAACAAGTAATGTATTATGCAAAACTATTCATAGCATCCTTCAGACGGTGAATGTAGTTGTAACCACTAGGCTGCGGGCAGGCTTTGCTGATACGGGTCCACTAGCCTGAGTCATGGTGTGCATCAGTGAAGTGAGATCCCCCTTCATGGCTTGGGGCAGTTATTGGCCAGGCTCCCACTCAGCCCCCCGCCCAATCCCACCCTCCCCCTGACCTCCCCAGCCGTTGCGGGAAGCTGGAGAAGCCGGCGAGGGACCGAAGTGGCAGGAAGGCAGCTGAGTGGGAGAGTTGGCTGAAGGTGAGAGTTAATGAAGTTGAGGATGTGGGTCTGCCTAGGAGAAGGAAAAAAAGGTGCTGGGAGGGGCAGTGGGTAGGAGGTGGCATTGGAACCCGGGAAGGAACCCTGGCTTACAGTCTGTGTATGCTCATGTTCCTAGCCTCCTTATTGGCTGGCGCTATTCCCCTCTCCCCATTTCAGAGTGCTAATTGAAGAAAAAAGTTTCATTGGAAAATATTTCTCACTATGCTTTTTTGGGCCGGACGTGCATGTTTGTTTGAATCTCATCAATAGGCAAGACCATGTTGGGTTATTTAAAATGGAGATCTCCATGAGCGACAAAGCAACATCCGATACCAGAAGAGTATATTAAGTTGTATTGGAAGGATTTTGCCAACTATTTCTGCACTTTTTCAAACACATGAGACTCAACATCAAAATTAAATATAGATTTTGTGATCCCAGTGCGATGGCAAATTGTACACAGTTGTGTATCTTATTTGATGTTTTCCTACCCCATTTTACTGGTACAACATACATTTATTTACCTGGAATTATAATATTGTCTCTGTGCGGTTTCCTTTCCAATGTAAGTGAGCTAGTGTATGAAATACTGTAACATTGTAACTATGTGCATATATATTTTGAATACCTGGTTTGAAATCTGAATTTCTTGTTAGGTTCACTTCAATGAATTTATTCCCTTGTTTGAGAAGCAATATCCAGAACATCCTTGGAAAGGAATACAGGTATGTTGATTTAGGTCAAACCGACACACATTCTACATGGTTCTTTTTATATGATAGTAGAAAGCCAAAATCCATATGACTAGGTAGTTAAAACCAGAAGTATGTGGAACGTGAATAAATAAAATGTATTTTGCCTGATAAGGTTATGTAATCACATACAGCCATTGTGTTCTTAAGAGAAATCTGTGTATAGCCCTTTCTTTTCACATTTTTATTGCACTTATGCTGGTTTAATCAATTGAAGGATTAGCCACACTTAAGAATGAGGCCAACCTTTCAAACTACAAAATCTATTGTGTGGGGAACTTCAATACATGAAAACATGACACTTTAGAATACATTTTTTCACAACAAGTAGATATGTTTCTGGAATGCTGGCTTTTGGATTAACCTAGCAACATTCTTAGTTTAAACTCAGTTCAACCTCCTGTTTGATCAAAAACATTCAAATATTGTTCTTTTCTAAAGTCCTCTTATGATTTTTTTTTTTAAACTGGAAAATCTGCTTCCATGCTTAGTTTTACATATACGTAATGAAGATTTAACCCTGCTCTTTGCCATGTGGTGTGAAAGGTTTTTTTTATTTGTAATACGCGTTAGTTTTAGATTTTCTGAGGGACATATGAAGTAGTCATTTGTTTGGGGAAAAATAGAACCTGTACTTTAGTCCCTCTGTAATTTATTTATTTTTGCGTTTATACAGCGTGCCTAGCCCATATGCATCTGGGCACTAACATGGTACTTTTCAATAAACTTAAGAATATGGTTGCAGGTTTGCGATTCTTCAACATAGTTAATACAATAGATATAAAGTTTACAATGTACATGGCATTCATTATGCAAATTATTACAGTTTTACCTATGTCAATGTTGTTAGGTTTACCTTGTGGTAGGTACATGATTGCGGTAGGTTATTACTGACGGTCACCTCTAAAGAGGAGAGTTTTTAGCTTTTTTCTAAATGACCAGAATTGGGTGTCAGTTCTCAGGTGGTGCGGGGGGGCATCCCACAGTTTAGGGGCTATTACTGGGAAGCTAAAACCTCCTGCTGCCTGTCTCTTGAATCTAGGTATGGTAAGCATGTTGGTGAATACAGTTTGGGTTGGTCTAATGGAGCTTGCTTTACAGATGAGGTTGCTGAGGTATTTGGGCGCCGCCTTTGCTATACATTTGTGAGTCATCGTGAGGATTTTGAAGTTAATTCTGTTCTGGACGGGAAGGCAGTGAATGTTTCTTCTAGTGGCAGAGATGTGGTCATGTCTTGTGATATTTAAAGCAGCTCTTATGGCTTTGTTTTCAAGTATTTGTAACTTTTTAATATTTCAAGTACTTGTTCCAGCAGAGAGAGTTGTAATAATCAACCTGGATAATATCAGAGTTCTTGCCAATGTAGTAGTGTTTTCGGGAGTGAGAAAGGGGCGGCTAGCTCTTATTTGGCTGTGTACGTGGCTGACACCACAGCATTGACTTGTCTGTTTAGCGTAAGCTCGGAATCAATATAGACTCCAAGGGTTTTTATTTCACAAGCTACTGGGATGGTGTTACCATCGATGATGAACGATTTGTATAGTTGAGGGCTGTTATTAAGTTTCGTTTTGTTGCCAATTATGATAAGCTCTGTCTTCGCATCATTGAGGCATAATTCATTACTTGCCATCCAAGCTTGTATAGCTAGGTATATTTCATTTAGATTTTTAGAATCATTGTCGTAGCATCCGGTGATTGGTATGAGAATCTGGGTAACGTCGGCATAGTTAGTATACGAGATACCCATCAAGTTTGTCAAATAATAGTTTTGTAAATGCATTATAGAGGGTGGATGAAACACATGAGCCTTGTGGAACCCCACAGGTTACTGGGACTGGCTGGGCTGCTGAGGAGTCTGAAAAAACTCTCATGGTCCGGTTAGATAAGAATGATCTGATCCAGTTGATGGAGTCTACTGAAAATTGGGCTGCAGTATCCAAGTGATGGCATGGGATGTCGTGATTTACTAAATCAAACGCAGCGGAGAGATCTAGTAATAGGAGGATGCACAATTCTCCATTGTCCTTGTAGTGATCCATTTGCGTCTTCAGGTCCAGTAGAGCCGTTTCCGTGCCGTGACCTAGTCTGAAGCCAGATTGTCTTAAGCCTAGAAGGAGCTTGTCCTCAAGGTATTTTGGGATTTGCAGGTAGGCTGCACGATCTAGTATTTTAAGCAGGAAAGGGATAGTTGTGATAGGTCAATAATTAGTTAGAATATTAGGGTCTAAGGATGGTTTTTTGAGCAAAAGTAGAACCAATGTTTTATCGTTCGGAACTGTGTTGGAGGCAAATTAATCATTAATGAGGTTAGTGACTAATGGTGCCAATTCCGACGCACAATATTTCACCAGGGTTGCAGGGCACGTATCTCCTTTACATCTGGAAGGTTTTAGGGTTTTGATGAGATTTATCATATCTGACGTGGTAAGTAGAATAAAAGAAAATTTAATGACCTTTTGGGGTATCTGCCGGAAGGTCTGTAGATGGTTAGGTTGGGTTTAGATTAAGTTTGTTTTTTTTTTTACTTCAATTTTGGATTGCAAGAGATTTCATCCGCAAGGGCATTCTGGATATTAGAGCACCATTGTGCATCTTTAATCGTGTGATCGTTCATGGAGGTTGGGGATTCCAATTCCCTGAGAATTGTAAATAGCGCTCTAGTGTTAGATTGGGCATTTAAAATTCTGTGATTGTAAACTTCACTTTTTTAGATTTGATGGTTTCAAGCTTATAGTTCTTAGCTATGGCTTTGAACAGAGTTTTATTTTCTTGAGATGGTATTTTAGTCCATTTGTTTTCGGCTATTCTTTTTTGAGCCCGCAGGGCACCAAGTTCAGGGGTGAACCAAGGATTGTGTGCTGGTGGTTTGGACTTTTTGCTTTATAGTGGGGCGAGTTTCTCTATAGCTGCTGTCATAATTTTATTGTATTGACTGACTAGTGTTGACTGGTTACAGTCCGGGTATGGTGTATTCAGGATAGGGGTGAGTAGAGGTAGCATATTGTCTCGCTTGATATTTTTCAGATTTCAGCATGGGTCCATCCTGGTTGAGTGGTGCTTTTTCAAATCTTTGGTGATGATGGTGAAGGAGAGAATATTATGATCAGACCATGGTGAAGGGGTTTTGGACTGGATGATAGTAGAGCAGTTGGTATCAGCTAGCCAGTCCAAGGTACGCCCTTTATCACGAGTTAATGTTGTAATTCTTTGTGTGAATCCTAGGGAGTTCGCTAAGAGACTTACATTTAGGTCTAGGGGTTTGTACAGTCCTAAGTTAAAGTCACCCATGATAATCACTTTAGACTGTGGTTTCAAGTTGTGGGCTACAAGTGTCGTGATATCCTCTTCAAAAGTAGAGATCGCACGAGGGGGTCTGTAGATGATATGGAGTGTAAGTGTGCATACTGATGTGAGTAAGATTTTTACTGTCATAGCTTCACCAGATGTGAAAGGTAGTTTAGGGGATTTTCTGATGTCCAGGGCTTCTTTAGTTAATAGTGCAACTCCTCCTCCTCTTGTGGTGGCGTGGTCTTTCCTGTAGATGGTATATTCTTCCGGGATAGCTAGGGATAGGAGGGGGCCAGAGGTTGTGTGGAGCCAGGTTTCCGTGACTGCTTGGAAGTCTAGGTCGTTGGCTTTTAAGGTGTCTGCAATATCCAGAGTGTGAGCTGTAATGGATCTAGCGTTAGTGAGGGCTCCTTTTAGTGAGATTGTGTGCCGGATATTTGACTCAATGGTAGTAATTGTGATGTGGCTAGGGTCGTTGGTTACAATAGCCTTAGTTGATTGGACGGTGGCAGTATTGGTCAGAGATTGGTAGGCATCTTGCAGGTAAGGTTTATTCATAGAGGTCTTGTCTAAACGAGAGGATAGTCCCTTTCTTCTCTGTGGGCCTGTGATAGGTTGATACCCAAGGTGTCGGAAGGCTTTGGGCAATAGGGGTTGGGCAGTGACTATGTTGAGATGATTGTGTGTGACTAGTATAGGGATGATGGTAGATCAAGGGGTCCTTCGTGGATAGAATATTTGTGTATCTATTGTGCATAACTTGAGAGGATAAACAGTTTCTTCTCAGTAGGCCAGTAATAGGTTGTGAGGGCCAGGTGCTCAGTAGTCAGGTTAATAGGAATTGTATTTGAGGGTGTGTTAGGATAGGTAGGTTCAATTCCTGTGGAGAAGGGCTGTTTGAAGCAGTTAGTGGGCAGTGGGGTATCGAGATGCCAGTTTTTGGCATGTCAACATTAGTATAGGCCTTCTTAATAGATGTGAAGGTTTGCTGTGTCTGGAGAGGGAAGGGTGCAGCCTTATTAAGGAAAGGCGTTGGGCATAGAATTGGGTAGTGCCTGTCGCACTGGAGGTGGGCTAGTCCTTTGGCAATGTACATGTAGCGCCAGCTGTTCATGGCTGATCCATGGATATAGTGGGATATGGTAGGATCTCCATGTAGAGTTTAGTTGGCAAGGCTAGTATTGCAGTCCTAAGGAATGGGGTATGGTACAGCATTTCCTCTATAGTAGTTGGCGGTCTGGTGGGGTAGCTAACAGGCGAGGGATAGATAGGAAAAGAGGATGTGGTAATTGGCGAATAGTCATAGAATACATAGTCTGGATTAAAGCAGCTAATGGACCCAGATATGCTACTAAAACAGTTCATGCATTTCTTGCAGTTTAAGTTGAAGCCAGTGTTAAGACGGATTTCTGAACTCTGTCCTGGCAGCGCAGAAGTTCAGAAGGCCAACCTAATTACTTGGATCAGGGTAACCTCTGGACAAGCCAGACCAATCAGGGTAGCGATCGCTGCGGTCAAGACTAGGTCTCAAGAGGGGTGAGGGTGACTGAAAGCCCGCAATGAGCACACAAAGCAAGGACACTTACAAATTACTCCAAACAGGTGTTATATTAAAAATATATACACATTTATTCGAAGGCCTTTGCAACAATGACTGTAGCAAGAAATCACGATAACTCTAGTAAACCAACACATACCAAATCAATACAATATATATACAAACGAGTTTAAAGCGTTAGATGCACGAAATGTGTAGTCCACCTAAAAGGGGAGGAAAACGGGCAGTGCGAAATAATGATTAGACCCAGTCCGCCTTCAGAGGCACCTAACTAAAAGGAAGTCCAAGCCCTACGAAGAGTGGAGCCTTGTGCTCAAAAGTACCTGCACACGCTGGTGCCAACGGGCAAAAAGGGGAGTCTCTTCGAGGGAATCAGGCAGTTCAGTTTGGTGCACAAATGAAGAACAGACTTCCGCGACTCAAGCGCAGCCTCCACTGTGGGCAGAAGCAGAGCGCGAGTACGGAAAGGCGTGCTGTTTGACACAGCGTGGAAAAGCTATGGGCTCCTGCAGGAGGGCGACCAGTTCCTAGCTATGCTACTCACCGGTCCCCGATGCAAGCAGACCCAGGCTCCTCCGCGTCCGTTTCAGTGCTGGCAGGTTCAGGGGAGCAGGGGACGTCTCGTCGTGTAGATTCAGCAGCAGAGTTGAATTAAAGATGTCCCAAACGAAGTGAACCCGCACAGTTTGTTACCACAGCAGGGCAACGGAGCGGCCGTGTGTATCTCAGCCAAATGTACACTGCTCACTTCAGACCTGGGAATGCCAAGTGTACAAATTGTGTGAGAGTGACAAGGACTCGAAATACAACACAACCAGACGGGGGTTACAGAGCAAGACTCCTGGGTAGGCTGGTCAGTCTGCTGGATGGCCCAGAGACACTTCCGAAGGCTTACATGCAGGAGATGGTGAAGATGCTGAGAATAGCTGTTCCCGCTATTCCAAGGGTCGAAGTACCAGTACAGGCCTTCTGGTTCGATCAGAGGTAGAAAGGGTTTCACAAGGCGACAGCAGTGCAGAGGGGCAGTCCTTCAGCGGGTCAACAGCGATTCCTCGGTTCAGCCTCGCGGTTGCAGGATACTTGGCTCCTGTATTCCTTTGTTCGTGAGAACTCAGGAGATCGACATGGTAGTGGCGTTTCCAGCCCCCTCTTATCCACGGTTCCCTTCGCGCCAAAACGGAGGGGACCCAATGGGAGATCTGCTCATCAAACACACCATACGTGGACGTGTCACGGACCACGGTGGTCCCAGGCATTCACCCCACACTAGACTCTCTGGCACCCAGGATGTGTATTGGGACCAGACATCCCAGCCCACATCCTGGAGGCACACACAAGGCCTGTAGAAGCCCGCGAAAGCATCTGTTTCTCGCGGGAAAGTACATGCCCAAATAAGGAAGGCCCCGGGTCGGCTCGACCTGGGGAAGGTGAAGGGGGCAAGACGGTAAGCAGACAGGACAAAGGAGCCTCGTGGTCTGGCCATTTTGGGAGCCAGGCCACCATTTTGGGCTAAGCGCGAGAAACGCGCTTAAAACGCCAAAAGGAGCTCAAAAACACAAGAAACGATTGCTGCCACCATTCCCGTCCGTGATTCACTTGCACCGATCAGTTACAATCCAAACAGAGTATCTAGGGCCTGTAGAAGGCTAGAGACCCAAGAGAGCAGTAACTTAGCTTACAGTGCCCTCTTGTGTCATGTTGCATGTAAGCTGCAACATGATAAAGAAACTACGGAAAACAGCGTTTTCCGGTACTGACTGTCTTAAGGGCATGTCAGTTTCCCCCTAAGAATGGAGCGAAAGCCCAGAGGAGTGCGGCAGAAGGCTGCACTTCTCTGGCAAAGTCTAGATCATGGTGAAAACAACAGCAAAAAGTTTAGGGGTTGCCACATGGAAGGAAAATTACCCACAAATAAGAAATCTTTCCTAACAGCCAGCATATAGCAAAGTTACAAAGCATAAATGTGGCTGTGGGCGATCATGCAATGGTCAGTAACATTAGTTAATTCCTGCAGATTGAACATGGTACAGGTATAATCTCAATCAGATGACATTAGCAAATGCCGGTAGAGCTGGATACGAATACACCGGTCAGTTGAGTGTGCCTATACGGAATGGTTAGTTTACCGTAGGTGACTCCTAATTGTCTGTTTTGAAATCTACCAGGGTGGGTATTTTCCAATAGTCCTTCTTCCCACAGATTCATCATTTTAGATGTATGTAGATCTTCCAGCTGCCTTCAGAAACCTTCAGCCATGAGTGTTCTGCTCTGCTCTCCTTAAATGGTCCCCCTTAGTGAGCTAGATAGGACATCAGAGGTAGTATGTATAGTGCCCTATGACCTCAGTTGCTTTTCACCGTACTCTGCTCTGGAACTCACCAAGCAACTCCCCTTCCAGTGATAATTCTTCTGAGCAATTTCCACTTTTTGATGGTAATGTTACCCACTTGCTCTTCCAAGCCCCTGGTATCTTGAGGAAAATAGGCAACTGATGCTAGATCTCTTTACTAAGTGGAGAAGCTTGCAGAGTTGACCCCTGGGAACACAACCACACGACTGCTGGCTCCGTTCAGACCCAATACTGGGGCCAGGCTCTGTTCTCTGGCATCAGTCCTTGCGGCACCAGCTTTAGTGCTTCCATTGGTACAATTATTCACTAAAATAGGTTAAATCTTCCACGGTGACCCAATTCTTTGATTTGAAGCCTTTGGATGTGAAGATGTGCACAACTTGCCGGAGGAGTCCTCTGGCCAGGAAGCTGTCGTTGCCTGTATGGCTAGGATGCAGTCCAGACCCTGAGCTGAACTTAATGCAATCCTCTGCATTTGGCAAGCTGCATGCTTCATGCCAGTGAACTATTAAAGGTTTTTGTCACTCTGGGCCCTATAGTTTCAGCAATGCCAGTGTTCCGGCTTGCCCTCATGTGCATGCTTGACCAAGGACCCCTGAAAGAAGCACTTTTGCCTTTTCATCCTGCAATGGTTGCCATGGTGTTGGCCATGTAGCTGAATCCAGCCTCCATACCAGCCTTGGACTGTGGTGTTTGCCAGAAGGCATGGTCTGCCCCCCATTGATCAGTTTCCTGGCCACATTCCACCCTCAAGAGTCTGATAGTTCAGGCCTCCAGAGTGGGTTATGTTGGCCAAGATCACTTCCTTTGCCCCCAGATAGGAAAAGCAGGAAGTTGGATGCCTTTGGCTAAAAAGTGTTTGCACTAGGCATCCTGGCCTTAAGAGCGATGAACGCAATCTGCACCTGCCCACATACTCCCGTTGTTCGACAGATGGGGTTCCTGAGGCAGCAGATACTATCCGTGAGCAACATAGACTGTTTCAAATCCCTTGAATAAGATGGGAATGAGGCAGCCTGTCGGAGCCCCCACAAAGACCTGGAAACAGCAGATTGTAGGTGTAGGCTAATGGGGATGAGCTTGATAAGTGGCGGAGCATGAGGACATGGAAACTGTGACATTATCAATATGAGTTTATTAAATAATGGGAATAAGGCCTAGCTGTCCCCAACACTAGTGGGCATTCTCTGCCTATGTTAATATCTAAGGTGCTCGTCGAATGTCCGGAAAGGCCCAAAATAACGAAATCCACTGTCCAAACTTTAACCCTAACTGACCCTGCCACTAATCTAATGAGCAAGGGAACACAACCTTCAATAAAGATGTCCATAGACATTGGACAAAACCTTCTGAAAAAACAAGCCAACATAATCAAAAACTCAATTCATTCTCAGCTTCTGAACAAATAAGAGCATCGGCCCTTTTCACACACAAGAGTTGATCCACAAGGACCCTAGTGCTAGAAAAACGATCAAATACAGGCGAAACAACAATTTTAAACAGAAGAGCTTCTCTGAAGCTGTTCAGCAGAATTCTGACCGAAGATCAAATTTGAAGTGAAGATATGAAGGTCATAGAATTCACCCATAAAATGCAGACTGACAGTATCTTCCTACACAGCACATCCCAAACCATAAAGAAATTGCTTCTCATAGCTGGCAAATTTCACAAGATGGCATACCATTGTCGGGAAACCACCTCGGAAGAGAGAGCACACGACTCGCATTCCACAAAGTGAGAGGCAAGAAATCGGCCAGATGAAACCAGTGGTCTTAATGGGAAAGAAACTAATATCGCAGCATCGATCGTAAAACATCAACCACGACAAAAACCATCAAGTAACTCAAGAACCAGAGATGGTGACCTTAATGGAGACAGATCACCCATCAAAAGAAAATACAATGATTCAGTCTGAGAGCGAAACAAAATGTCCTCCCGTCTGTCCTCTTGGACGGACTTTCCTAATTCAGAGAAGGCTCAAACCCGAAAACCAGCAGCCCTGAGTGCCACAATGGACGGAAAAAATGAGTCAGAAGAACACACTCATTCCCTTTTCATAACAGCACAAGGGAAAGACATTGACAAAGACTCTAACAGATGGGCATGGATTACTGCCGCTCTGGCACGATACACCAGGAAATAGCAACCACTAATAACTTCAAACCGCTACAAAATTGATGCTTCCAATGGAAATACTCCACAACAAAGACTAAAAATCAGATCATGGAACACCAGAGGCCAAATCCACCTTACGAAGGCCGGAGACTTAAACATAGGCCAATTTGATCTTCTAAGCCTTTAAGAAACGTGGCTTCTTTTCCCTCCAAGTATAGATCGTTACGAGACCCTACTATCTCCAGCACTTAAAGGAACCAAAGGTTGCCCTACATCAGGCCTCCTAATTGTGGTTCGTATAGATGGGGGCTTGAGACCAGTACGTAGTCTGGTCTAGTCTACCTTCATCCAAGCAGTCCTCCTGGAACGGAACCAAAGTCCACATTGTCAAAGAATATAAAGGTGGAACTCATCTTGTTGATAAACATCTATTGGAACCCTACTGCACAAACCGAAAAACTTCCTAAACTCCGTTGACTCAATCCTAACGGAAGTGACAACAGCTTATAACACAGCCCACATACTTATATGCAGAGACTTAAATGCTGTTTGTCCAGACTCAGGAAGAGAAAACGCAGCATTACAGAGCCAAAACCACCACAGAGCACATTCAGTCTTAAGAGGCCGTGCATGGGCCGATCTCATGGATTCTCGGCACTTGCACAACTTAAACCAAATAGAGAAATCTTCACTGCCAGAGCCAACTTGGGAGAGAGAAGGCCACAAGGGCACCATCGACCACAGTAATTTTTCTAAAGAATTATACTCGGTCATTGATTGATTCAAAGTAATCAAAACAACCCACAATGACCACAATCTCCTAACAGCATCATGGCCAGCACTTAAAGAAACATACTAGACCATGAGCCGCCGGGTCGAAGTCAACTCTCAAGGGACCCAGCTAAAATTGACAAAAGAAGCAATAACCAGGATCACAACAAGCTACAATAGTCAACACGACTTCAACACTGACGTGCCGAGTACATCAAACCTGGATTACTGCCCGCTCCTCAACCCTTACTGACTACACAGGCCAATAAAAAATGTCCCAGAAAAACTCCATCTGCATAGCTACGAGGCGCTGTGGCCGAGGAAAGCAAACATGAGAAAAGCCAGAAGGCGTGCGCAAACCTATCCATCACAACAAAACGTAGCCCTTGCAGCCGAACTAAGAAAGAGTTACAAAACTTGGTTATCTACTTCCCGGAGCAGACTATACCAACACGACTCTGAGATAATGCTACGTGTAAGCTGCAGTAGAAACTCCAAAGACTTTTTAGTTCTATAGTCAAGGATACAATTACAGACACAGCAATACTAAACTGTGTCACTGAGGAAGCATGGTTTACGCACTACACTAATGTGTTCAAACATCCAACAGCTGGACCATCTAACTCAGGGGTGCACAACTGATTTTGACAGAGGGCTGAAAGTACCTTACATGAGAGCTATAGTGGGCCGAACAGTAAATGTGGGCGGGGCGGTAGGCGGGGCGTGGCAGGAGGCTTTTTAAACCCCCAATTTGTACTAAACCCATGGAAAAAGAATGTTTTTGAGGGGTAACGATTTTTATTTGCATTTCAAACTTACATTTTGTACTACACATTTTCCATTGTTATAATTTATTTCTATTTAGTTATTGTATCTCGCCTGTTTAGTTAACTTATATATATTTTATTGACCCTAGATTTGACATGCCGTTATTTTGGACTGCTACAGTTTGCTATTTGGGTTGCCCAAGAGGAGTATGGCCTTCATTGAGTCAGGTTTCCTCAAAAAGCCAAAGATGAACATCTCCTAACTGTGCCTGTTTTAGCTTTATTATTGGGTTCACTCTTGGAGTGCAACACTATGCCCCATGGCCCCTCACATCCAACCAAACACTATGCCCCATGGCACCCTCACCCCCAACCAAACACTATGCCCCATGGCCCCCTTACCCCCAACCAAACACTATGCCCCATCTCCCTCACCCCCAACCAAACACTATGCCCCAGGGCCCATTACCCCCAACCAAACACTATGCCCCATGGCCCCCTCACCCCCAAGCACACACTATGCCCCAGTTGGAAAAAACATCTTTTTGGAGGTGTACTGTTTTATTTGTATTTAAAACTTACATGTTGTACTATACATTTCCCCAAACCATACAGGATGAAACAGTGAACCAGACATAGTTGATCAGTGAGAAACATTGCAGCGTTTCTCAGCTGTCAGTTTCTGGATCTCGGGCTCCAGCGAGGTTGTTCCTACTCTCAGGATAGCATGGAGATGTTGGTCAGTTAGTCTTGTCCTTAGGCTGGATTTATCTAGTTTCATTTGTGAAAAAACTTGCTCACAAATGTAAGTACTGCCAAACATAGAAACCATCTTTAATGCTTCCCGTGACAGATTGGGGAATTGCGCAGTGTCCAGAGACTGATAGAAGACTAATAAAGGCATCTCTCTGTGCTTATTTTTGAGGGCACTACAGCACTGATGTTCAATCAGTTCCAGTTGAAGTTCAGGTTGCACACTGTCAACATCAGCTGAGAAAGGGTCTGCAAAAAGTTTAAAAGAGGCTCGCTGGGATTTGAATTGTGAGAAACGATTCTCAAAAACATTTTGCAGTTCCTTCAGGACTTTCACATGCCGATACCACCCTCCATACTTGTCATGGGGGAAAACCTCTGCACATGCGGAGTAGTATGCCAGCATCCCTTTCTCCAGTTGGGCTGTCAGAAGCCTTAACTTTATTTCAAAGGCACAAACTGCCTCAAACAGATCCGATATGAGATTTTGGCTTCCTTGCAACTGTAAATTTAAATCATTGAAATGGCCTGTCAGGTCAGTCAGAAAAGCAAAGTCGGCTACCCAGTCAATATCTAGCATGACAGAAGTGTCCATTCCCTTTTCATCAAGGAATGCTTTTATTTTGTGCCGTAAAGCAAAGAATCGCTTCAGCACATTGCCACGACTAAGCCATCGAACATCGGTGTGATATAGGACATCACCATAATCCGCCTTTACCTCTTCTAGAAACGCCTGAAACAATTGGTGATTTAAAGAGCGTGCAGGGACAAAATTAACCGTTTTCACAACAAAGTCCATCACTTGAGTGAATTTCAAATGTTTTGCACATAATGCCTCCTGGTGGATTATGCAGTGATAATTTTTTAAATGGACAGCCTTCTCGCCCAAGTGCCTTTTCAAGCAACCAATAAACCCATTTTGCTCCCCAACCATGGCTGGCGCCCCATCAGTCGTCGCGCCTACCAACGCATCCCATGGCAAATTTAAATCATCAATGACTTTTTGAAAGGCATTAAAAATGTCAGCACCAGTAGTCCTGCCATGCAAAGATACCAGGGAAGCCAGTTCCTGAAATACTTTGCATTGATTATCTACCCCCCGAATGAAAATTAAGAGTTGGGCTGTGTCACTTGCATCTGTGCTCTCATCAAGGGCAGCTGAAAAGAACTTGACATCCTTACACTGCATTTTCAGTTGGCTGTAACAATTGTCAGCCATATCTACAATACGCCGCTGGATACTCAAACGTGAAAGGGGAACATTTGTAAAAGCATCTTTTTTTTTCTTTGCACACTGCCTCGCAAATCTCCATCAGGCAGTCTTTAACGAAATCCCCATCTGTGAAAGGACGTGCTGACCTTGCAATAAGCTGTGCAACCTTATAACTCGCAAAGGTGGCACATTCAGATTCTTTTTTTTTTTCTGGGAAAAAACACCCTGTTGCTTAGCCAGCTGTGTTTTTAGCTCCCCAGCTTTCTTAATTCTCGCTTCCCCCTGCAAATCCTTATATTGTGAATGTTTTGATTCACAATGGCGGCGGATATTATATTCCTTGGGGACTGCTATGCGTTCGAGACAAATGAGACACGAGTACACATCAGGTTTGGACTCGATGAAAAAAACTTCAGTCCACTCATCCTTAAATTGACGGTGCTCCTGGTCAATCTTTCTTTTTTTTACTGCACTAAACATTGGCAGGGACATCTTTGGATAAAGATACGAAATCCACTGTTATGCTCCCACTACGAGTCTAGAGTATATACAAATTATATACTTTTGGGAGAATCCTAGAAGCGACAAAAGAACAAGATCAGATAAAGGACATAGCCTTGCCAGCATACCTTTTCATGCACTTATTGATGGATACTTTCAGGAATGGCGGGCTGCATAGCATATCAACCTGCTATGTTTCAGATTAAGGTGGAAATTGAGGACATACTTAAAAAATAACATTTCAAAGCACAAGCTGTTGCTCAAATTATGAGCTTTTGAAAGGAATTATCACAGGATGACCGAATTACTTTAGTGAACATACAAAGAAACTGATCTCAGTTTCTTCCTGGGCAGGGCAAAACTGGCAGGAGCTCCACCATATTGCGCCAGAGAAATAGTTTCTGCTTGTGCTTCTATCCCCCTGAACAATGCTTGATGGGGTTGTAGAAAGGTAACAATTACCCACACTCAATGGGTCTCAAATGCTTGATCGAGGTTTAGTTGCAAAATTACAGGAGCAGACATCATCCAGGACCATACTAGAAAAGGCTGCAGCCGATTTTGAAAGCTTTAGGAATGTACAAATAAACCACACCCACTGCTGACCCTTGACACTCTGGCCCAACATCTCTGATATGCTATGATAGTTTATTTCTGGTAGAGCCGGAGAATTACACAAGGTGAGGGAGAGGGGAGGAGAAAGGAGGGAGAGGAACAAAACAAGCTTTTATCGTACTAGGCCTGACAACATTTCAGATAGTGCTGGAGAGGGAGAGGGGATAGTAAGTGGGGGTGAGATCCGAACCCCCAAATCAGCACACTCTCAAACAAGCACCCATACAGACCCGAACCCCCCACCACCCCCGAACTCAAAGCCCCCCACCCCCCCAACTCAGCACACACACTCAAGCATGCACCCATACAGACCCGAACCTCCCACCACCCCCAAACGCCAAGCCCCCAACTCAGCACACACACACAAGCACCCAACCAGACCCGAACCCCCACCCCCCCAACTCGGCACACACACAAACATGCACCCAACCAGACCCGAACCTCCCACCCCCCCAACTCGGCACACACACACAAACATGCACCCAACCAGACCCGAACCCCCCAAATCAGCACACTCTCAAACAAGCACCCATACAGACCCGAACCCCCACCACCCCCAAACTCAAAGCCCCCCACGCCCCAACTCAGCACACACACTCTCAAGCATGCACCCATACAGACCCGAACCCCCCACCACCCCCAAACTCCAAGCCCCCAACTCAGCACACACACACAAGCACCCAACCAGACCCGAACCCCCACCCCCCAACTCGGCACACACACACAAACATGCACCCAACCAGACCCAAACCTCCCACCCCCCCCAACTCCAAACCCCCACCCCCAAATCAGCACACACACAAGCACCCAACCAGACCCGAACCCCCACCCCCCAACTCAGCACACTCTAAAACATGCACCCATACAGACCTGAACCCCCACCCCCAAATCAGCACACACAGACCCGAACCCCCCACCCCAACTCGGCACACACAAACATGCACCTATACAGACCCGAACCCCCACCCCCCTAACTCAAAACCCCAAATCAGCACACACACACACAAGCACCCAACCAGACCCGAACCCCCACCCCCAACTCGGCACACTCTCAAACATGCAAACATACAGACCCAAACCCCCACCCCCTAACTCAGCACACACACAAACATGCACCCATACAGACCCGGACCCCCCACCCCCCAAACCAGCACACACACAAGCACCCAACCAGACCCGAACCCCCACCCCCCAACTCGGCACACACACAAACATGCACCATACAGACCCGAACCCCCACAACCCCAAACTCCAAGCCCCCCGCCCCCCAACTCAGCACACACACAAGCACCCAACCAGACCCGAACCCCCACCCCCAACTCGGCACACACACAAACATGCACCCATACAGACCCGAACCTCCCACCCCCAACTCCAAACCCCCACCCCCCAAATCAGCACACACAAGCACCCAACCAGACCCGAACCCCCACCCCCCAACTCAGCACACACAAACATGCACCCATACAGACCCGAACCCCCCACCCCCAACTCCAAACCCCCACCCCAAATCGGCACACACAAGCACCCAACCAGACCCGAACCCCCACCCCAACTCAGCACACTCCCAAACATGCAAACATACAGACCCAAACCCCCACCCCCCAACTCAGCACACACTCTCAAGCATGCACCTATACAGACCCGAACCCCCACCCCCAAATCAGCACACACAGACCCGCACCCCCCACCCCCAACTCAGCACACAAAAAACATTCAAATCAAAACATTCATACACATCCGACAACTCCCCCACCCCCGCATCTCAACATACACACAAAAAACATTCAAATCCAAACATTCATACACATCTGACACCCCCCACCCCCGCATCTCAGCATACACACAAAAAATATTAAAATCCAAACATTCATACACATCCGACACACATCCGACAACCCCCACCCCCGCATCTCAACATACACACAAAATACATTCAAATCCAAACATCCGACACACATCCGACACCCCCCCACCCCCGCATCTCAACATACACACAAAATACATACAAATCCAAACATCCGACACACATCCAACACCCCCGCATCTCAACATACACACAAAATACATTCAAATCCAAACATCCGACACACATCCAACACCCCCCCAACCCCCGCATCTCAACATAGACACAAAAAACATTCAAATCCAAACATTCACACACATCCGACACACATCCGACCCCCCCCTCGCAACATACACACACAAACAGAAAGCAAAACAGACCCGACACACAAACAGACCACTTACCGGAGACGTGCTGGAAGGCAGACAGGTAAGCGGCAGGTAAGCTGCAACACTGGAATCGTACTACGGCTGGCGTGGTCCAAGGCTGAAGTGCTTTCCGGCATCAAGCCTTATGGACCACGCCAGCCGTAGTGCTGGCCCTTCATTGGTGCAGCACACACGCATTACGTGGCTCGTAGGAGCGACTTGGTGCGTGTGTGTGCTGAGCCAATGAGGGCCAGTGAGGGCCGCCCTCCATTAGGAAAGTCTTTGTGCCTTGCGGGCCGGACAAAAGAGCATGGCGGGCCGCATGTTGTGCACCCATGATCTAACTCTACTAAACCCGTCCCTTGTGAATGGGCTATTGCACATGATAAATCAACTATCTTGAAAAAGATAAAGATGCTGAACAATTCAAGAGCCCCGGGTCCTGACGGAATTTCCAACATACACCTAAAGAAGGACTTGGAAGAATGGGCATCATTGATCTTTGAGATCTTTAACAGATGCTGTGCCACAAGAAATATACCAGGATCCTGGAAAACTGCCAGCATAGTCCCGATTTACAAGAAGGGACTAAAAACTAAAGCCCAATAGCCTTGCTTGATATAAGCAAGCTATTTGGGTCCCTCATCCTGGACGAATTCCATAACTGGCAGAATCAAAAACAGCGGACCCCTACCAATCAGGGTTTGTAAAAAACCTTGATACATCTATCAATGTCATGTTGATTAGTAGACCTGGTCCAGGCATTCGACCCTGGGAATAGAGAAAAATTGTGGCTAAAATTAAAGTCAGATATCCAGCTGCCATCCTGGAACCAATCAAAGCATTGCATCTTGACACCTCAATTAGAGTCTCAGTGCAGCAGGCCAGTTATCAGACCCCATGTTGAAATCGAGAGGGGTCAAACAAGGATGCCCTTTGGCTCCAGCACTATACAATGCTTATATGGCCGACATCATTGACACAGAAAACGACTTGTTCCTTTCCTCCCACAATAGAGTCCAAGGTCACAAGGCACCTATACGGGGACAACCTAATTCTCCTGGACCAAACAGCCATCGGATTATAGCGCCAGTTAAACAGCCTTTCTGCATATTTAAAGAAAAACTACGTAGACCTCAGCGTAAACAAAACAAAGGTGATGATCATCGGAAAAACAACAAAAACTACAAATAAAACAAAACTGGTTTATGAATTCAGAGAAATTGGTAACCATGACAAGTCTTACCCACTTGGGAGTTAAACTATCCTGCAGTAGTACAGAAACTACCATGCAGGAACATCTCTACGCAAAAACACTTGCAGCCCAAGACTCGATCTTGGAAAGAAAGTTCAGCAAATTCTCACTTCTACCAGTGATTAACTTCTATAAAGCAAAAAGCTGTACCGGCTATCACATATGCTGCTGAGGCAATTCCACAACTACCTTCTACACTCTGGATCAAACTTGAAGGCATATTCTGGCGTATGGTCTTGAAGCTACCTACTTCGACCCCCATGGCTGTAATTGGAAGGGAACTCTGCCTGTCATCTTTGAAATTCGTGGTAGAGAGGAACAGCCTGTTATTCTTGGGAAAAATCTTAAAGCCCAGACCAAAAATACTTGACATCATTTACAAAGAAATGACCAGTGGAAAAAGCCGGATGATGGCAACCTGGTTAAAAAAAGTCATTTAGACCTGGTGGAAACAATCGGAAATTCTCAATCGGACCTCAAACATATCCCGGACAAAGTCAAAGAAAAACTGAAAATCTGGGACTGGATAGAGACATTGGACAAATCAGCTACCCACTTGACAATGAGCACCCAAAAAGTGGACGAGGTCCAAAACTACCTGACAAGGCACTTTGCACAATATACTTAAGAGCCCGCCTGAACGTCTTGAAAACAAGTGAAGTCCCATTCTTTCGGAATCAATCAGTGAGCAACACGTGCCGCTATTGTAATAACACAGACCACGTCGAGACAATGCGACATCTCCTCTTATGTCCAGGGACTGCAAACCTGATTACGTACCTCCAACCACACAGCTTACATTGGACGAAGAATCCTGGTGGAACTGGATGATGAGTGGAGACAACATATCTTTAACCATTGCTACAGCAAAGTTCCTACAGAGCTTGGCACTTAAAGGAAAGGCTTAAACTATGACCACTCATGGAGAAAAAACTCAAGACTGACTGCCAAAGCACAAGCACGATGATCATTGTTGCCTAAATTTGTAAAAATTGTCAGCCACAATTAAACACAAAAAATAAAATAAACTAAGGCCAGGAGAATGACTCGCTTCTCCCGATGGTGTAATGGGTTTATTTAACTTTCAGAATTGCTCTCAATATTCAATCTTTAAATGGTCTCTGGTCACCTTCCATACCAAGTCTTGTAATTCTCTGACAGTAGATTTGGTTTTTCCACTATTTTGATGTACTATCCTCCAGATGTAATTTCTTGGACTTTGGTATGTTCTTGACTCCAAGTTGTTTGGCCTTCTTTATTTTGATAAGATATACTAGGTGATGTACCTTTTCTGTTTTTTATCTCGTAGGCCTCTCTTGCCTTTACTTCATAGCATTCTCTCACATAGGTTATTCTTACTTTCTTGCATAACCGTGTCTCAGCCCCTCTCCCCATGCTAAGTTTATCCCAGTTTTAATTACCTCTTTCTCAGGACCACTGGGGATTTTCGTTCATCGTTTCTTAATTTAAGTTTGATCAATTTCACTAGGACTAGTTTCTTTCATGTTATATTCAAACATTCATCAATTTCACTGGGACAAGTTCCTTTTGAATTATAACGTATCCCCTGCGGCCTCTTGGCTGTCCCGTTCTCCCCTTTACTTCTGTTCTTACAGGGGAATGTCTCTGGGGCCTGCAGTCGTTCGGGACAGTTTATTTCCTCCCGTCTCTTTGCTGGCTCGTTCTTGGCTGCATGCTTCTCTTGCTCAGGGTCCTGGTTGTTCTGCATGTCCTCTATTTTCAGCCTCCCCGTCGCAGTCAATTGGAGTTTTTTTTTCTTAAGAGATTCTTTCTCTTGAGGTCAATGGCATACATTGTCTTCAGCCAATCCTCCGTTTTGTACATTAATTCGTCCCATGTATGCCATCATAGGGAATGGCTTGGGGCGTTACTCAGCGGAACAGAAGTCATTGTCCCCGAAGGGGGAGTGTCTCCCAGTTAGTTCCCACTTGCCCAGACCCCTGGGGAGGGTCTTGCGAAGCGGGCTAGCCGCAAAGGGAACATCTCCACCTTGGGGAGAAGGAACAAATTCCCTAGATTCCTCACAGGTCATACACAGGCATTCATGGATGCGAACATCTGGACTTTCCTGTGACATTCAGGCTATGCTTCTGGATGTGCCGTTTGACATTGACCATCTCTTCAGAGCAAAGGCAGGTGAGTCTGGAGAAACTGAAATTCACCAAAGCCACTGCCTTTTCTATGATTGGCCATTCAATACACCTTGCCTCCACTCATTCCAGGAGTGTCTCCTTTAAAGTATTGATTCAGTTTTTACAATAAGGCAGGGGGACAGGTGCCCTCTGACATTCAATGCCAGTGGTGGTTTCCCTGCCAAGGTGGAGGCAGACGTGTGCAGAGAGGTGGTGTTGCCTCTGCCTGTATCCCCTTTGAAACCCTCTATTAAAAGCCCCTCTGAATCAAAATTCACCCACCCATCTCTTGTGGGGAGTCAGGGGGGGGGGGGGGCAGGATTGTCTTTGCATGTTGGGGAGTGACAACTCGCCATTTTCATCACCTAGGCCTTACTGGTCATTTAATGCCCCCGGACTTTGCTCCACGCGCTCTTCGCTCTATAGAGGCCCTCTGTGGTAGGTCAGACATAAGAGACGGACATGTTTTGAACAAGAGATGTTTATTAAAATAAAGAATGCCTCTTCTAAACCCTACTTCTAAGATTAATTCCCTACAATAAACTGGTGCTTGTCGGGACATCTTAAGAAGAAACTCTGGAAATGAAAAATCTAAAGCCGTAGTTCAGGCTAGGATTTTCTTCCCCTTTGCTGAAGTAGTGGTGGCTGGTTATCTGACCCCCACCAAAGAGTTCTCAAAACTTTTTCCAGGGCTTGACCTGTTATACTAGTTAACACAAAAATAATCTCAATTTTCTTTTGGCCAAAACAGTGGACTTGTCGGGCAGTTCCAACAGCCCCTTTTTATCCTGTCTCTTAGAATGTAATCTTCTAGTTAGAAGGAACAGGTTCTCCTGTTCTGGATTGATAGATATTCACAAAAACAAAATTCGTTCTCTCCTCCACGTGGATTATTTCTCAGCCTTTCTGGGCCTGCTTGGTCTCGTGGCATTCAGCACCATTGTGGTGCCCGAGGCTCAGCTGCGCGTGAAGTCCTTGCTGGTCTCCATCAGGGCAACATGTCAAACGTGTTACAGGTGCTTGGCAATGTATATCAAGACCTCCTGTATTGGGCCCAATGAGAGAATGCCCGGCTGCGAGAGCCTCTGACAGTTGGCCTCAGCTGACGGTAATATCAGACACCTCATTGAAGGGCTGGGGTGCTCATATGAATTATCTAAGGGTAATGCGCCCACTGGTCCCCTGCTGAGGCATTGGAACACAAGTCTACTGGAACAGCAGGCTGGCCCTGGTGGTATTCCTTCTCTGTGCGAGGCAAGTGTGTCTGGAATCTGATGGACAACTACATGGTCATACTCCAGCTCGCCAAGTGAGGTGTGATGTAGGGTTGTTTTCTCTGTACAGGGAAGCAATAAAGCTGTGATTCTGGGTTTAAAAGAATGGTGTCTGTCCGTTAGGATGGTTTTTCTAAAGTCCAACTAGGGGCTTCATAAAACCATGTTTCTGATGTTTGTTAATCTGCTTAGAATCACATCCTGTGCATAGGTCCGACATCCAGTGGTCACTGCGGAGTATTGCATTTTGTTTTTCGTAGGGCGGTACATAAATCCACTCTTAGTATAAAGCTGTACCACCTGAGAGCATTTGGTAGCGTAGACAGAGCAGCCAGACATGTTTTAGGATGGAGACAGGGCTGTAGCTTGGAACAAAGAAATTGTATGATATGATTGTTTATTTATATAGCGCCTATACACAATGTGTTTCAAAGCGCTTCAAGGCAAGGGAGGGAACAAGGGAAAATGCAACCACATTCTTACAGGCCATGAACAGTAAGGATGTGAAATTAACTATCGTACTCGGCCTGACGACATTTCAGATAGTGCAAGAGCTAAGACATAGATCAGGAAGGGAGGGGGAGAGAGGGAAGGAAATGGAAACAGACAGGCGACTACCGTACTAGGCCTGAGGACATTTCTGGTAGAGCCGGAGAAAAACAAAAGGTGAGGGAGAGGGGTGCAGAAAGGGAGGGGAGGAACAAAACAAGCGACTATCATACTAGGCCTGACGACATTTCAGATAGTGCTGGAGGGGCGGTGGGGAGGAAAAAAACAGTAATGGGAGGGTGGAGGAAAAAGACGAGGTTGCTATCATATTAGGTCCAGGGACAATTCTGATTAAGTGCATAGAAGAAAGTAAGGGGAGGAGATAGGAAAAGGGAGCATACATGTAGCATATATATGGTCCAAAGAAAGACTATGTATTGTAAAAATAAACGGTTTATTTAAAATACAAATAGACCAAGATAAATCTTGGGTAAGTAAGTACTATAACATATCATATCAACACAATTGGGTTAAAACCCAAAGTATAACCTTATTTAAATTACAATAGGCAGTAAAGGCGAGTCAAAACTACAAAATGTTCAGAATAGCAGTCTGCTATTCTGGGGTGTAAAACAAGGTTCTAAATACTTTTAAATACAATCCGTAATTCAAGGGCAGAAGACCCTGCCAGTCATGCAGTGACACTCTGTTACAGAAATCACATAATAAACCAACCCAGTTACAAGTATACACCTGGTAACAGATATTACTTATAGAACATAGTTCAGAGCTAGTAAAGTAACTCATATACTTTCTGGAGGGACCTTAAGCTACTCAATGGTAAGTGGGAACACTAACTATTTTAGAATGCACTAAGCAATTCAGGGAAAGAAAAACCCAATATTACAAGTTTAGAAGAGCAAAAGCTGTTCAAGGTAAATAAAGAACTGTATTGTTTTAAGAGAGGCTACAAGCAATTCAAAGACAAGTATTAACTTCAAGACTGTTTTAGAAATGCACTAAGTAGATCAGGGAAAGCAAAACCCAATGGTACACTTTAAGAATTACAATCTGCTATTCAAGGTAGGTAAATCCTATTGGTAAGCTTTTACACTCATTCAGTTCAGAATAATAACAGTACCAATACTTTTCAGAAGGGGGGGAAACACCATTAAAGGTAAGGAAAATAACATACATACTTTTTAGAGCGGCAGAATGCAACTCAAAGGTGTACACTTAATGCCACTTTGCAACTTCTTCTTTCACAGAGATAGTTACCACACTAACTTTGTTAGCAAGGAAGTACTTTTCACACTTATTATAATTTTCCAGACAGAAGACTTAACGGAAGTATTTGTGATGAGTGGTGCAATTCAAGCTCTTTTTTCCCCCACAAGCACACTCTCCTCACCTGAGCTGTCTGAGTTGGCGGTTTCTTGTAGTCGTCGTGCAAGATAGTCTTTCTCCTTCTTGTGATGAATGTGCTTGTCACGGAGGGAAGCCACAGTGACCGCTGGATAAACAGCTGTTCCGTGACTCCCTTTCCGGAACCAAGCCGGAATAAGGGAAAAACCCAAAAGGGAAAAAACCCTGCAAAGCAGTGTAGACTCTTCAATCCCAGAATAGTCGCTGAAGAGAGCAATGGAGCGAGGCTGATAGTGAGTAGAAGTGGTCCAATCTTCTAGTCAGGAGAGACGGAGGCTCCTTGTGGCAGTTAGAATAAATGGCAATGGTTCCAGAAAGAGGAAAAATAGGTGTGCAGCAAGCCAGCTCGGAGGAGCCAACAGGAAGAGAGAAACGGGAAGGATTCCCGGAATAAGAAGAGAGAGAAATTGAAAATAGGCACACCGGAGTACCGCCCGGAGAAGCGGAAGGAAATAGTGGCGTTCCGAGGAAGGAAACAAGAAACACAGGAAAAACAGGAAACCCTCTGGCAGATCCGGCAGAGGATCGGAGCGAGGAAACCTGGAAACGGGAAGTGTCCAAAGTGGGTTGCAACGCAGCGACTACCCGGAGGCGGGGAGTTTAAATTCCAGCAAAGGTTTCTTCATGGATTTGTGCGGCTCTGTCTTGCCACCTTTTTTACAGGAACCAGATGTGGGACGAATATCGCCAGTCAGATTCTCTGCACTCGGTCCTTCACTCTGCTGAGGGTACTTTAGGAATTTCAATCGTGTCTTTGGAGACCAGCAGGAGTCCACCAAAGTTTCAGCGAAGTTTGAACTTTGGAAAACCATGCACTGCACTCAGGCTTGAGGTCTTGTGATAATGGTGGTTTGCAGCCCAGCCAGGTCGCAGCATGTCGTGGGATCGCTCAAACTGCAGGTCTTGAGACCTAGTGGATTTCACCAGACAGAGTAGGAGTGGACCTATTCGGGACCCCCACGTTGATTGGAAGGAAGGGTTGCATCAGGCTCTGGTTACACAGAAGGCTCTCCAGTCGCTGGAAATGGTATTTTCTTCATCTTCCATTTTGGATTCAGCTCCAGTGGTCGACTTGGAACTTTCAGAATTGGAGTATTTATCGGGAACTACAGCACAACTTCTGCAAACTCTCCATGCAGTTTACAGAAAGGGGCTGTCTGGCTGTCCAATCAGGACAGGCAGTTCCCCATTTGGAACTGGTTTCTTTCAGGCAAGGTGAAATACAAAGGGCTGCAGAATTGTGGACTCCTGCCTCATCAGACACTATGGAGCCTCTGCTGGAATCCAAAGGATTCCCACTGAAGACGAAATTTCAACCGAGGTCGGTCCTGTCTAAAATGGCAGAAGACGTAGGAAAAAAAAGCAAATGAGAAATGGCAAAAAAGGAGCCCCCCAATCCAGCAGAATGGTGGCCTTCCTGTGCATTACCAAGGCTGATTTGACAGCCTGCGAGTAATGACTAAAAGTCATAAAAGTAAAACCACTCCCACCAGCCATTCAAGTAAACTTGCAATTTTAGCAAAACTGTTACCAGGTATGTAAGAATGGGGATGCATTGTATCCCCCAGCCCTCCAAATAAGTTGGGGTGTGCTGTAAAGGGGATGTGAATCCCACTTTACCTCTCTGGAACAGTAGTTCACCCAAGAAATAAGAGAAGTAAAAGGAAGCCACTATATTTAAAATGCTGTGTGCTGCATAGTACATTAGTGAATCCAAAGTTATAGGAAACTAGAACTCCAATCGCACACTATGGAGAGACATAAAAAGGGTAAAAGACTAGGTGAGAGGGGAAAGATTCCCACTCACCTAGGGCCAAGGTAAAATAATTACCACTTCCAAACAAACAGTTCTGGGGTTGACACAGATCAGGAAGATTTATCATAAAGATGAAAATCTTACCCAACGCTGTCGGTGCCCATCTTCTGACACCACAAAACTTAATTATGAATGCCTTGTGCAGGTAACTAGAAGTGGACTTCTTTGCGTGCACTGTCGATAGGAAGTGCAAATTCTGCTCCAGGGCGTCTTCCCCCATGGGGGTCTTTGGGAGACGCAATGATTGTCAAGTAGAACTTTGCTCCCCTTTGTGCATTCCTGCCACTCCCCTTAATTCTGATGTTTCTTTAGAGAATGCAGAAGTTTAGGCCCACCATGATTGCACATGCCCCGAGTACACAATCTCAGAACGTCTTGGCATTTCCAGCTCTTCTCCTTGGTGCACTCCCACAAGGGTGGACCTGCTCTCCCAGTCCGGGGGGGGGGGGAAATTTGGGTTGTCAATCTTGGCTGTGGAGAGAATAAGATGTGGGGCTTGTCGGACAATGTCTTGGGTGTACTCCTCCCCACCAGGAGGTATGTAACCCACTCTGTATGCCAGCAGGTGGTGCAAATGTTCTTCTTGGTGCAAGAGAAAGGGTTTGGGCCCTTTGACTTGCCCTGCTGCTCTACATTTTCCACTCTCCTTGGGTGTGCTGGGCTTTCTGACTGCCACTGTGAAAGGGTATCTGGCTGTTTTGGTCCAAGAGCTTTCTTGAGCCTGGGCAGCCAGTTTTCCCCTTGCCAGTTTGTTTCGGTGTGGGTCTTGGCCAACACAGTATTTTATGGCTGCTCTTTTTGAGCGCCTTCATTCTTATTCTTTGAGCTTGCTCACCATTAAGATATTTGTCCTGGTTGCAATCACCTCCACTGGACATGTAACTGTGATCTCCATGCTCTGTGAAGCCTCCTTATCTGTATTCCCTATGGAGATGAGAAATGGAGAGTGCAACCTTACTTTCCATGGATTGGATTTGCACTCCACCTCATCTATCCAAGGTTGAAAAGAGGTTTCACTGGCAGTATTCCAACCAATCTCTCGATGACTGTTTTTTGGGCCAAAGACATCAGGTAAGATGGTCAGCTTTTTGTGGGTTGCACTCATGTTTGTGCAAGCAAAGCTGTTAACAAGTAGATTATATCCAGGTGGATCATCCTCTGTATTTGAGTGCCTTGAGCTTGCTGTGAAGGATGTGCTTGACGCTCTGGGCTTATTTAGACAGAGATCTGCTGGACCTTTCTGCCCTACACAGAGGCATTCCAGTTTTGAACATCTGTCAGGCTGCTACATTGGCTTCCCTGCATACCTTTGCCAAGCACTTCTGGCTGGATTCCTTACCCACTCAGGACGCCTGTTTTGGTGAGCAGCTCTGCAACGTTTTGTGGTATACGAGGTGGTTTCTCGCAATCCTCCCTGATCCAGTATTCCAAATTGCTATGGGAGTCGATCTAAAATGAGGAAACTGGGGTCGTAAAGGGTCAATTAGAAGAACAAATTACTGGCCGCTCTGTAATGTTCTTTCTGATGGTTTAATCATTCCTTCCCACAGATTCCTCGTTGCCCTACCATCCTACCCCTCATAATGGATAGCATTTTCACCTCTTGCTGTTATGTGATCTGTCGGCTGCTGAGTGCAAGAACCAGGACAGGGGTCATGAGGCACCAAAGGCGCCACATATAATAGACCTATATAATGGATGTAATTTCCGTTCCCATAGAGGCACATTGAACTCAAGCAGTCAAGCCACATGACCATACCCTGGTGGCTGAGAAAAGTCTGGAATAGTAGCTGGTGCTGGAAGATGTATATGTAAGATGAGAAATCTTTAGGGGAAATGACTAATCCATCATAAAGGGCTTATTTTAAACCTATTCAGATGAGGTCTGTTGGAATACTACGACTTATTACCAGAGAGAAGTCTCGACCCAAGAAAAAAAGGAATTAGTCTGTTTTGACTTGCTTGATTCAGTGTGTTGGACTTTAAATAAAATCATTGCCCAAGGTTGAAAAGTGTTTTTTTTTTTAAGTTCTACAACAGGGTACAGTAACTGCTACTTTTTCATCAACTGCCTAGTTTTGACACATTTTGGGAAAGTCACATTTTCCCCTAAGTAAACTGGTTTCGAGTACGGAGAGAAAGGGGATGTTCCCTTGTATCAATTGTGCTAATTGTTCATGAGTATTTAAATGACTGACTGTTCCATTTTAAGGAATGATTAACAAAGATTGAAACAGTTTGCTACCTGTGAATCATCATGTATGATATATTTTATACCATGTCCATGTGGACTGTACTATGTGGGGCAGACATTGAGCGAAGGCACTGGTGTGTAATAAACATTGTTCAAATGTTAGAACTAAAAGTTCCCAGTAACATCACATTTTGTAACTCACCAGCGTGCAGTGATTCAAATGCGATTTCAGATTCTAAAAGTACTGCATCAAGAATTTGTGGTGTGGATAGTAGCAAAAAATTATCACAAATGTTTTGGATACAACATTTAGATTCTTTATCCCATAGGGGGTATGAATGAACAATTAAGTATTTTGGGGCTAAATGTATGAACGGTATTGACATTACAATAAATCATTAAATTGATAACTTGTGAGCACTTGCATATTTTGCATATAAAGGTGTGCTTTGTATCACAATGCAAAAGCAGATAACTATGGAGTTGAGCAGACGCCATAAAACAATAAGGAACATAGAAAACCATATTCAGAAAAACATGAGAGTGAATGAGAAAAAGGTCCCACTCAGGAATAAGTTACATAATTTATACACAGATGTTTAAAGCAATCTTTAAAAGGCAGTAACTAGCTGTAACATTAACCCCAAGGTAGGATTCAATTCAAAAAGTGAATAAGGCAGGGGAGTAATTCATTCATATGTTACATGTGTTCCAGCACCCGGAGGTGATGTCATTTGAGGTCCGTATAGCATTCATATAGTATCACCTTTGCAGTATTGAGTTTTCAAGGAATTAAAGGTTAGGGCTAGATCTGAGCAGATTTTAAGAACAATTAGATTCTCCCAGAGGGGTGCAGACAGTCTTATCCCAGCATTAAAGTGTTCAACATTTAAAACCTTTCATGGAACAAGCACTGCCAAAGCCAACAGGTTCAGAAGGAGGCCGTTAGGGAGCCAGGACAGCCAAAGTCAAAGTTTGGATGCTCTTTTTAGAAAAATGTTCTTAAATAGTCTGTGTTCAATAGAGAAATCACAGCAACTCAAGAGGAGTCACCTTTTGAAAGCACAAGCTGTAACTGTAAACCAACACAGGTAAATTGAGGTTAACTTAGTGTAGGGTCAAAACACACTCCCAAAGATATGACGTACCCCAAATGGCAAAAGGATAAAATACCCCAATCCCCACAGTACCTTGAAAATGAAGAAAATGTTCCAGCTGGTTGCCTTCACAATGCAATGCAGAAGACAATTGTTCCTGGTCCTTGGTCGTGTTGACGAAAGGGAGGACTTCTGGAAGGCTCCTGCAGCAGCACTCGAGAAAGAGGGACTCTGCAGCAATGGATTTCCATCGATTCAGCGGCTCTTTGTGGTTTTGGTGCCTTTTTCTCAGCGCCGAAGAATGAAAAGCTCTGGTTAGGATTTCCTTGATCACTCGATCAGGGACTCTGGATGCAGATTGCCTGCTTCTGTAGGGTCCTCTGGATGCCTGCGAAGATCTGGCCAAATTCAGACTTTGGAAGACAATGCACTTCTCATAAGTAGTCTAGGTACCCTGGGCATTGGGTTTCTGCAGCCTTGGAAAATCGCAGCAAGTCGGTGGTTGCGCCAAAATAGTTTCTCGGGGCTAGTTGGTCCCACCAGCCTAAGGGAGGAAGTCCTTTACGGGTAATCCCTGACGATTCAATAACTGGGTCAGCACAGCTGCATTGCTTCACTGGGCAATTCGCGGTCCAGAAGGGTGCTGGTGGTGTCTTCTCATCTTCGGATGTTCTCCAGTGGTCAACTGTGCTCTAAATCTCAAAATTTTGCTTTTCATGCAAGTTCCCATTCATTCACAGCCCTAAACTGTCAATCACACAGTACACCAGGGCAGCCAGTCGGCCAATTGGAACTGGTTTCACTCAGTCACACCTAGAGACAAAGGACAGTGCAGTTTTTGGGACCCTCCCTGACTTCCTGCCTTTCCAGACACACTGGAGCCTGGGCGGGTTTCAGGGCTGAAGCCCGCCAAAAGCAGACTACACAAAGGACTCAAACCTGATGCCAACAGAGTAAAAGCCCAGAAGAAACTAACAAGAAATGGCAAAAAAAGAAGACTTGGGCCATCCACCCTTGTGTGCAGCACTGCAGCTGAGGTATCCGCCTGCAGATGCATGTCGCTAGGTATTAAAACAAAGTAACCTCTGCCACCAGCCATTCAAGTGAGTTAGTGTAACAAAAGATTGCGTGAGGAATGGGTAAAAGGAATTACTGTGTAACCCCCCAGCACTCCACATAGGATGTTTTGTGCTGGACCCATAAAGTAAAGGTAAGTAAGACCGGGGTGATCTTGCTATTCTTGGAAACAGTAGTTCACCCAAGAAAAAAAAAGTTGAACATTAAGAGATGTCCAAGGGACTTTTCAGTGGTACTGTGCAAAAGGTGCTGTTTGTCACAATTCAAAAGCAGATGCCTATGGAGTTTAGCAGACTCCATAAAACAGTAAGGAACATAGAAAATCATAGTAAAAAAACACATGAGTGAATGAGAAAAAGGTCCCACTGACTCAGGAGTAAATGTTTAAAAGCCCTGAGTCCAGCAAAAGAGCTGGGGGTCTCTAAGGTTTAAGGGAATTGGCACATGAATGAAAATTCTCCTTAACACTAGTTTCTAAGGGATTGGGTGCTCCGACGTATTCCATATCTATGATGGGTAATCACCACAGCTGTGCTGATTCAGAAAATGTTCTACGTTGATGATGTCGATACGCTGTCCTCAAGGGCCTCCGTCGAGCCAACGCCAACGGATGTTATAAGTAGGACGCACAACCCCTGTAGCCTCAATTCCGTTTTTTCCACGAACGTGTTCGCGTCGGAGATCTCGGCGCGCCTCGGTTCTTCTGAGTTGTTCTATCGGTTCTTCGAACCAGTTTGTTTGTGAAGATTTCCATGATGTCTTCTACCCCGCGACCGGGTTTCAAGAAGTGTCGGTACTGCGGTTCCAAGATGTCGCTGACGGACCTGCACGACGCCTGCCTCTGGTGCCTCGGTGAGTACCACACCACGGACGATTGTGACGATTGCCAGGCATTAACTTCGAAGGGCTTGCGGGAGCTTAAGAAGCAGCTTTCTGTCAGTAAGGTGTCCAAGCCCCGGAAGTCGAATTCCACTGGGCTTTCGACTGACGATTCGAGGGGCGACTCTCTGCATTGTCTGCGGAAGTCCAGGGGGGGGTGTCTCGGTCCCGGAACGGGTCCTGCCATTCCTCTGCCTCTTCGAGGCACTCATGGAAGCGTCGTCATCGGTCACCTTCCTCGTCCGAGGACTCCGCCTGTCGGCGGGTTGCTAGTCCCACCAAAAATTCCACTCCTGCGGAATGGGATTCATTCCGTAAGGAGATGATGGCGATTTTTTTCAGTCGCAGGGCTCCGTTTCGTCCACGCCGTTGAAAGACGCCGGCAGGGAACGTGCTAGAGACACAGTTTGCACGCCTTCGGACTCGATAGGTCGTCGCGATCACCGGGAACCTTCGAGGTCCCGGTCGGACAATATGGATCGCTCTAGCCATGCCCGCTCCAGGTCGCAGTCCTCGACGGCATCGAGACCGCCGGAGCCTGTGAGGTCTTCGAAGAAGACTTTGGCGCCGAGACCGTCGAAGGACTCTCTCGAGGTTCCGCCTCGAGGGAGCGATCGTCGCCGAGGCTGTCGAAGGACATGCTCGGGGCTCCGCCCTCGAGGCCTGTGTCGAAGCCATCGGCGCCACGCTCAACGCCGATTCCATCGACGCCCTCAACGCCTTTCGGGGAGGATTTTTCATAGGTGCCCCGGAGACCGGTGGAAACCCTGAGGAAGGCTCTGGCCTAGTCCAAACACGTGCCCTCATCCAGGGATTTATTCCATCTTCTTGACTATATTTCTGAGGTGGATGAAGGGTCTGATGATGGTATGGTTCCTGAGGAGGTTCCTGATGACCTATTATCTGGTTATAGCCAGTTAGAAGACCTCCGTCAGTCGTTGCACGATGCCAGTGGTCTGGATACCTCCCCGGAGGTTGAGTTTGGCAGGCCTGAGCCTGGTACGCATGCTGAATCCTCGTACCGGCGCCTCATGTCGAGGGTCACGGAATACATGGGGTGGTCTGCACCACCAGGAGATTTTCTGCAGGATGACCTGACAGACCTCTTGGACCAAGGTCCACCAACTGACCCGGTACTGCCATTCCATATGGCCTTGCAAAGAAGGGTGGCTGCGGCTTGGACTGCTCCGGAGAGTCGCCCGGCAGTGGGAAAGTCTTTGCCGAAAAAATACTGTCCTGCTGCCAGTAGCAACCCCAGCTACTGGACTACGCACCCCATCCAGAGAGTTTTTGGTGGTGTAGGCGGCTACGGCCCCAGCAAAACAGGCGTCGTATCCTAACATCCCTCCTGATAGGGACGACAAACGTTTTGATGGCTGGGCGAAGAAAGTGTTTTCTTCAGGGGGTATGGCTTTACAGGCAGCCAACTCTGTGTGTGCCTGAGCACGTTTCACTCATACTCTGTGGAATTGTCTCTTTGGCGGCTGAACATATTCCCAAAGGGGAGGAACGGGATGGCTTTCTTTCTCTTGTTCAGGATGGCAAGGATGCCATGTAGGTACCTGTCGGGAGAATTCTCAGTAATGTGCTAATTCCCTTCTACCCTTAGAGACCCCCAGTTCTTTTTGCTGGAATTTAGGACTTTTAATTTCTATCCTGTGGAGAGCGAAACCTTTTCCCCCACTCTCATGCATTTTTATTGGATTTAAACTTGTGTGTTTCTTTGTTTGTAGTCTAACAAACTCCATAGACATCACCTTTTCCATTGTGACGCACAGCACCTTCAGTGCATTGTAACAGAAAAGTCCTTTGTATTTCTCATACGGTTTAAATACCTTCTTTTGGGTAAAATTCTTTTCCTAAGAGTAATTAAGTGAAATTGACTTTACTTACCTGTTTTTCCTATGTAGGTCCAGTACACCGCATTTTATGTGGAAGTACTGGGGGGGCTGGGAGAGGGGTTACTTAGTAGCCCCTTTTCCTACTTACTCATGTAACATTTTTGTTACTCTTCCTACAATTAATGGCTGGTGTCAATGGTTTACTTTTTACTACCATAGTGTGTTTTTTACTGCGGGCTGCGTTGGCAGCCACGGTAAGGCACCCATGGGGTGCCCATTTTGTCACAATGGCCACGGTCGTCTTTTTTTGCCTTTTCTTGTCAGGAAGGTCCTTCTTGAGATTTACTCTGCGTGCCACACCAGGTTTGGTCCCTTTGTTCGTTTTGTCTTTGGCGGGCTACACGAGTGAAGCCCGCTTTTGGCACTAGTATGTCTGGCAGGGACAGGAAGTGAGGGAGGTGCCCGAAACGCCCTGTGCTTAATCCTTGGTTACAGGAAAGCACCCAAAGGTGATTGGCCGGCTGGGTCTCCGTCAAGGACAGCCCCACTGATGTGTGATTGGCAGCTAGGCTGGAATGAATGGGAGAAACCAACAATCTCCTAGACCCTGCACAATCAGGTTTCAGAGCCCGACATGGAAATGAAACCACCCTAACCTCAATCTGGGATTACCTTAAAATCACGGCAGACTCCGCGGGATGCGCCGCATTAATCCTTCTTGAACTATCCGCTGCCTTCGACACAATCAATCACTCAATCCTCCTTGACCGCCTCCACTCCTTAGGAATTCGTGGAACCGCGCTCAAATGGATAGCTTCATTCCTCAAAGATAGGTACCAAATAACGCTACTCTCCACCTATTCCTCCCAAGCCCGACCAGTTGACACAGGAGTTCCGCAAGGAGCATGCCTATCTGCCCTCCTGTTCAATCTCTACTTGATCACCCTCCCACCAATAATTCGTTCACACAACATCCTGTGTTGCAACTACGCTGATGACACTCAACTAATTCTAAAACTCTTGACTCCAAACCCGACCTGACCTAGCCTCTTGCCTCCTCGACATAGAGCTCTGGATGACCCAAAGCCACCTCTTGTTAAACCCCTCAAACTGAAATCGTGGTATGTGGCAACTCTGAACTTCTTCCACACCCATTACCCTGGCCATCTGCCATGGGCAACTCAGACTCCCTCTAACTCAGTAAAAAACCTTGGATGCACCCTTGACTCTGACCTAACACTCTCGGGCCAAGTCAACAACGTCTCAAGTCCTGCCGCTACCACCTTAAAACACTTAGGCTCATCTTTCCATATTTCTCTTTTCCCAACAGACTCTCCGCGGTCCAATCAATTGTTATATCAAGACTGGACTACGCTAACCCCCTCTACCTCAGAGTCCACGCTTACCAACTGAATAAACTTCAAAGAGCACAAAACGCTGCATCCAAACTGCTACTAGCGCTCGGCCCGAGAGACCACATCTCCCCAGCTCTTAAAACTCTGCACTGGCTTTCAGTGGCCCGAAGGGTGACTTTCAAAACCTTATGCATGTCTCATCAAGCATTGCATAAAACCGGACCGCAATATCTTTAAGACGAGCTAAAACCCTATCACCCTCCACGTACTCTAAGATCAAGCTCAGCCAGCCCCCTAGTCATACCTAAAACAAACTCAGTCAGGTTAGACGGATCATCATTCTCAGCCTTGGCACCCACGCTGTGGAACACACTCCCACCCCACATCCGCCTAACTGAAGATCTAAGGTCTTTCCACAAACTACTGAAAACTTGGCTCTTCTCCTAAAACCAACTTGTCCTCAAACTAACTCAAACTGAATAACAGCATCTCAATGACACCAACCCAACAAACTACTAGATCTTGAATAACAATAGTACAAATAACAGTACAACATCAAGATCCATGCGAGAAATCGACAACTAATAACCGCTAATGTAAACTAAAAGGACAAACAGAATAGAACGAGTAAAGTAGATCAAAAACAGTAATGAGTTTTAAATTAATGAAATGGATGTAATGAGTGCAATGGACAAAATGAACAAAATGGGCGAAATGAATAAAGAGAAGAGGATGGAAGGATGAATACAAGAGACTGAGTACACTGACAGATGACACCGACTGTATGAGTGCATGGCATAAATGGAAAGTATAGAATAGACTATTCAAGTACATGAGACGAGTGTAGTGCATGAAACAGAGCACGGAATGGATCCAGCACATATAAGTGACATGGCCTGAAATCGATAATGCATGATGAAGGAACGAAGTGAATGGAGTGGATGAAATCGTTAGAATAGATGAAGTGCGCGGAGTGTGTAAAGCGGGATAGGGCATAAAGCGGACGAGTGCCTTGAGCGGACGAATGCCTGTGAAGTATGTGGATAGAACTGGTGAAGTATGTGGATGGAACCCATAAAACAACTTAGAAATACACGTAATGGATCGGAGTACATGGAACGGATTTGAATGCATGGAGCGGACTGGAGTGCGTGGAGCGGACTGGAGTGCATAGAATTGCGCGACTTACATGGAATGGTTTGGAATGCATGTAACCCTTCAGATCACACCACCATTCAACTAGAACACAGAGATACTATGACACCACTCGGTATAGCTGTTCTCATACCAACATCTGCCTCATACTCCCCATCACTCTTAACTAAACACTGCTGGTTACACACCCCCCAGCCAGGCGTTCTCCAGCCTAACGCAGCCACAATCTTTCTGGATAAATCCTGCCAGAACGAACACATACTCTTGATCTCTCAACCACCACACCTACCGCTAAGAAGCAGCTATTACACGAATGCCACACCAGCTGCACACACATCCGGTGCTCACACGCACCTTTGACTCTCTGCTCTCTCCACTGACTTGAACTTTGGTTCCCAAGGGCGTTCAACCTACCAGCGCTTTCAGACCATACCAATGGTACATACCGCGCTATATAAATGCAAAGTAACATAACGTGTGAATCCGTTCAGTTGGGTCTGGACATGGCAGATTGTATCAGCCGGTCCATGGGAGCGAGCACCGTAATGCGCACATTTGCGTGGTTGCGGAAGTCGGGGTTTGCTCCTGATGTCCAAGCCTGGCTTCTCAACATGCCCTTTGATGGTGAACATCTTTTTGGCAGCAAGGCTGACGAGAGCCTTGAGAGGTTGCAGACCTCCAAAACTGCAGTGAAGTTGTTGAGCACTGCAGTTCGCCAACCTCCGCCTTTTCGTCTAGGGGATAGCAATGGAGGGGAGGTTCCTTTCGGTACTACTCTTCCTTTGGTAGATCAAGAGGGGCTGCAAGTCAAAGGGGCCAATGTAGGAGTGCCAGAGGTGGGAAACAAGGTACTCAAGGTGCCAGAGCCGCTTGGGCAGTTGGCTCTTTACCCTCAGGCACTGATGCAGCTGCTTGTTAGGCAGAAACCTGTGCAGTTCCCTCTGGGACCACTGCAAAAGATTTAAGACTACGGGTGTTTGGCAGTAAACCCACTTGGTAGCAGTCTGTACCACACAGATTCACTTGGTAGCTGAGCAGTCAGACTTCACAATAGGTCATGAGCACACAATAGAACAAGTAAATACTGACCAGGGCTTGGTGTAAAAGAGATATAATTATTTATTTAAAACCACATCTAGAAAAACACACAGGCACTAATAGTAAGCAATTCAGAAACACGGTCACTAAAAGATATACACTCCCTTAAAAGAATATTAGACAAGTCTTAAGTAAAGCCCCACTTATTTTCAGACAGCGATGAGCGCATAACGTAGATGGCACTCTAATAGTTTGTTTTAAAAAGGGAGAGAAAAGCAGAGAACAAATTGAAACAGATCCCAACACTTTTGCAAGAACAGAACAAGAGAGGAAGGCAAAGTAAAACCGTGAATTCGGAGTCAGTAGGCCGGATCCGCTTTAAGAGGATCGAAACGAAATGTGTCCAAGGTCACACGGTTGCAGTGCACAAAAGTATTGTAAGGGTTCAAAAAGCAGTTGGATCAAAGAAAGGGACCAGTTAGAGGGTCAAGGCGGCCAGCCCAGTCCAGAAGGTTAAGGAGTTATTATTACCTTATAGCAATCTTTAGAAAGGGAGGCCTGGCGGACACAGTACCTTAAAGTGGTGAGCACACTCCAGCGGGGGCAGTTGTTCCTGGCAGCGGATGCAAGTCGGTGCTTCGTCCGGGGGAAGAGAGGATCTCGTCGTGGAGGAAGACAGGAGTCCATTGCACTGCCAGGGAAGCAACCAGCCGCAGAGTTTCTCAGGTACAAGGAGCGGTCCGTTGATTCGCGGTTCAGTGGTGAGTGGCTATCTGGCTGCCAGGGTGCTTGGCACGGGCAGTTCGACCACAAACCGGGCTGGGGTGCGAAGAAAGAAAGGTAAACTGGTGGTGCCCACCAGTCAGAGGAAGAAGCCTCTCCAGCCGAGAGATCTTCTCTGTCGTCGGGAAGTGGTGAGTCGGTTCTGCAGGGCTCCACCGGTGGTGTCGTCGTGGTAGGTCGGCTCAGCTTCTCCCTCGGATTCTCAGGTCCTGTGGCGACTTCTGAAGTTCCAGTCCCCAAAGCCCTGCTTTTATGCAGCATACCCCCATTCACTCAGCCTAGCTGTCAATCAACCATGCTAGCCGGCTCACCACTTGGGCCAATCACACAAGAGTGCGACTTGAGTTACCAAGGTAACTCAGTCCAGGGTGCCTAAACCCCCTCCCACACCCCCTGTGGTACCCAGACAGAGTGGCACCACTTATGGAGGCTTCTGTGGAGAAGCCCGCCAAAAAGTGGAACAAAGGGCTCGACTTCGGTTGGAGTCACAGAAGAGAACACAAACGCCATTTTAAAATCGAGTCTTGGCAAAAAATACCAACCGGAGAATTAATAATTAAATAAACAGTATGTTCGAGGCTATGAGAATTAAATAATTAAAGTTGGTAGCAACGAACAATGGGAAAATCCCATAAGGAAATATTCGCGGTCGAATATAAAAAGTAGTTTCCACTGCCACCAGCCAAAACTCGATCAGGGGGGACGGAGACATGCCCCCTCGACTAACAAACCCCAGGGCAATCGAATTGCCCCGACCAGTACATCCACAATATGATGGTTTGTACTGGTTTCTGTTAATAATTTGGGACTAGTAAAGCCAATGGTGACTTTACATGCCCTGGGAGACAGTAGTCAGTCCCAGGGTATGGAGTCTATGGTGGGGTGTCACTATGACACCCCTGTGTTACTGCACGGAGGGTGCTGGGTAACACACATAGTAAAAACACATGAGACCCTATGGAGTAAAGGACCCCATAGCCCATACAACACATTACCAGTCAAAGGAATAACATAAATCATGTCCAAGAGTGGGGGAAAAAGAGTCTCACTCTTGGCAGGAGGAAAAAAAAAACTCCAGAAATCCAGCAAAGCTGCTGGGGGACTCACTAGTTTAGGAAATTCAGCCTAAAGAAAGAATTCTCCCTAACACTGCTTCAGCTCAGTCATGAGGCCATGTCCCATGGTTCACCGGTTGGGGGAAGGCTGGCGCAGCATCTTGTAGAATGGCGTGCCATTACTTCAGATGTGTGGGTTCTGCAGATCATAGCCCACGGCTACTGTCTTCCTTTCTGGCAGAGGTCTCACGAAAATCCACCAGGGGATCTCTTTGAAGAGTCCGGTCCGCTCCTTGCGCAGGAAATCAAATCCCTGCTGGAGAAAGACGCCATAGAACTGGTGCCTGTAGCGGAGAGGAACAAGGGATGGTATTCCCCTTATTTTTTGATTTCGAAGACTGGGGGATTGAGACCCATCATTGACTTGCGTGGTTTGAACAAGCCCCTCACGAAGGGCAGGTTCAAGATAGTTACTCTCTCTCAAGTCCTCCAGGCCCCTCAACTTCAGGACTGGTTGGTGTCTCTCGACCTCAAGGACGCTTACTTTAATTTGCCGATCCATCCCACCCACAAGAAGTACCTGAGGTTCGCGGTTGGCGACTCGCACTTTCAGTTTCACGTCCTGCCGTTCGGATTGACCTCCGCCCAGATGGTTTTCACCAAGCTCATGGTTTTGGTGGCAGCGTATCTTGAAAGGGGATTCACGTCTACCCCTACCTGGACGATTGGTTGGTCAGGGCGCGCTCTCCCGAGCAAGTCCTGGATCATCTGTCCGGCACCTGCCACTCCCTTCACAAGCTGGGCTTCTCCCTCAACTTAAAGAAGTCCACTTGAAGCCAAGTTATCGGCTCCAGTACATCGGAGCAGTGCGCGATAGGTCCCTGGGACAGTTTTTCCCTCCCCAGGTGAGGGCTCATCACATTCTGCAGATGGTGCACAAGTTTCAACATGCCCAGAGTCTCCCGGCGTTAGAGTTCTTGAGGTTGCTCGGCCTATGGCATCCTGCAGTCTTCTGGTGCCAGAGACCAGGTTGCGGATGAGATCTCTGCAATGGGCCCTCGAGATGCAGTGGTCCCAGTCCTCCGGCAGGATGTCAGACCCCATTCAGGTGCCACCCTCGGTCGCCCAGGACCTTCTGTGGTGGGCCGTCGAAAGCAATCCAATGAAGGGGGCTCCTTTTTGGTTACCCTGACTGGAGGTGACAATCGTGATGGACGCATCCCTGACGGGATGGGGAGCTCATGCCAACGAGTTGAGTCAGCGGTCGTTGGTCTCTGTCGGAGTCCAGACTCGATATCAATCTGTTGAAGCTGAGGGCCGTCAGGCTTGCCCTACAGGCTTTTCTGTGGACTCTGCGAGGGAAGAATGTCCTGATTCTGACGGACAACACAGTGGCCATGCACTACGTCAACAAAAAGGGGGGGCAGGGTCACTTCCTCTGTGCAGGGAGGTGATGCAGCTCTGGTTCTGGGCCATCCAGCAGGAAATTTCGATCTCAGCAATCTGGCCGGAGACGAAAACGAGACGGCAGAGCTCTGAGTAGGCAGAGCGCGATCTCTCATGAGTGGGAGCTGGCTCAGGATATTCTCCTGGAGAGCTTTGCCCTTTGGGGAACCCCACAAGTGGATCTCTTCACCTCCAGTGTCAACCGGAAGTGCAAAAAAGTTCTGCTCGCGGGAATTTCCTCCAAGAGGAGCCTTGGGGGACGCGTTCGTGGTGGAGTGGTCCGTCCCAATGCTGTATGCATTTCCTCCAGTCCCTGTCATCCCGCAAGTGCTGCGGAGGTTAGAGGTTCGGTTCCCGGATGATCCTCATTGCTCCGGCATGGGCCCGGAGAACGTGGTACCCGGACCTTCTTGACTTGTCCATCTGCCCTCCATGCCGTTTTCCCTACCGGGACGATCTGCGCTGGGGGAGGGTGGGGGGGTCTGGTTCTGCATCCAGAGGTCAGATCCCTCAACCTTCACGCTTGGCTTCTGAAAGGTTGAGGTATAAGGATTGGGACCTCCCTGAAGACGTGATGGAGGTGTTGCTTTCCGCCAGACGGCCTGCAACAAAGTCCCTGTACCGTTGCCGTTGGAGAAAGTTCTGAGACTGGTGCAGGGTTAAGAATGTGGATCGTTTTTCATGTGACATTCCTATGGTGCTGTCTTTTTTGCTTTCGTTAACCCACAAGGGCCTGCAAGTGGGTACCATTAAAGGTTACCTGGCGGCGCTGTCCATATTTAAGCACTCATCTGAGGAGTGTTCTTATTTCAAAATTCCTTTAATTTCTCAGTTTCTGAAAGGGCTCACTAATGTGTTTCCACCGTCACCTTTCAAGGTGCCCGGTTGGGATTTGAACCTTGTTCTAAGATTCCTAATGGGTGCTCCATTTGAGCCTTTACATTCTTGTCCTTTGAGACTGTTAACACTTAAAACTGTAATTTTTAGTTGCGGTTACTTCCGCTCGCCGAGTGAGTAAGTTGCAGGCACTTTCTGTTAAGCCACCCTTCATGGTGTTTCATAAGGACAGGGTTGTCCTTAGGGTTCGTCCTTCCTTTCTTCCGAAAGTGGTGTCGGAATTTAATTTAAGCCAGGTCATTCTGCCGGCATTTTATCCTCTTCCGCATCCTGGTAAAGAAGAGGAGAGGCTCCATAGGTTGGATCCTAGGAGAGCTTTAAGTTTCTACATTTGACGCATGTCCCGGGTCAGAGTGGACGATCAGCTCTTTATAGGTTATGCTGGAAGGCGTTTGGGACAAGCGGTTACTAAGCAGACTTTGTCTAGATGGATTATCTTGGCAATTTCTGAATGTTACCGCTTGGCGGGTAAGGACCCTCCGGTAGGCTTACTGCCCATTCTACTAGGTGTATGGCTGCCTCTACTGCCCTGCAGAGGGGTGTTCCTATTCGTACCCTCTGCTAAGCAGCCACATGGGCTTCGGTCCATACTTTTGTAAGACACTACTCCCTAGATTCTATCCATGGGCAGGATCTGGCCTTTGGCAAGGCGGTCCTTTACTCTGCAATTTAATTGGGCTTTCTAAATTTCTATATTCTAAATTATTTTCCCTCCTCCATATGTTAGTACTGCTTTGGGAGTCTGCCATAGATATGGAATACGTCGGAGGACCCAATCCCCTCGAAGAACAAGTTACTTTCTTACCTGGTAACGTTCTTTCGATGGGATGGTCAGACAACGTATTCCATATCGCTCCCTGGCTACTTGCCCCCGCTACAGAATTTCTTATACGATTGCAGCTTACGTTTCCGCAAGGCTTTCTGTGATCATACTGGCAGAAGATTGGTGCCACACGTTCTGGGAAAAAACTATAACTGAGGCTACAGGCGTCGTGCGTCCTACTTATAAAATCCGGTGACGTTGGCTTGACGGAGGCCCTCGAGGACAGCGTATCGACGTCATCGACGCAGACATTTTTCGAAGCAGCACATCTGTGGTGATTACCTGTCATAGATATGGAATACGTTGTCTGACCATCCCATCAAAAGAACGTTACCATGTAATTAAGTAATATGTTCTTCTGTCCCCCCTCCCCCCACCCCAAATCCCTTCCCCTCCCCCAGCCTAAGAGACTGGAGGATTTAATCCACTCCTGGATGAATCTCATTTTCCAGTCATTCATACTTTCTGGAGAGACCATCAGCATGTTCATGATTGCATCCTGACCTATGCTCAATGGTAAAATCAAACCCTTGGAGGCTGATCGACTATCTGAGTCATTTAGGAGTTTCCCCCTTAATTTGCATTAACCATCTCCGGGGTTGATCTGTTTGAATAAGGAAAGTAGAACCATACAAGTATGGCCTAAACGTCTTCAAAGACCACACGATGGCAAAACACTCACGCTCTATAGTTGCCCACCTTGTTTCACGTTCCTTCATTTTCCTACTGAACAAATGGGATGTTCTCTGCCTTGTTCGTCCAGTTGACTTACTACTGGACCTATCCCTGTATTAGAAGCATCTGTTTGTACTATAAATAATTGGTTGTAATCAGGAGCTCTTAAGACAGGAGCTTTGAAGACTGATTTTTTTCAGCCCTGCAAATGTCTTGGCACACTCCTCATTCCATCTGACATTCTTAGGCACTTTTGGAGCGGAGATGACATTCAGTGGAGAAGCGTGGTCCCATAGTTTTCAATGAAATTTCTGTAGTACCCAGAGAGACCTAAAAAAGCTCTGTTTGGTTTGAGTAGTGGGGGTGGCCCAGTCAATACAGCTTGTACTTTGCTAGGCAAGGGCCTAATCTCGCCACCTCCTGCCTCATGTCTAAGGTCAATCACTTTGCTGTGACCAATTTGACATTTTCTTGCCTTTATGGTCAGATGGGCCTCTTCAAGAGCTTGCAATACGTATCCAAGGTGATGAAGATGGTCTTCCCAAGTGGGGCTGAACACTGTCATCCAAGTATGCCATGCAGAAGCCCATTCAGAACCTGGTTTACCATCCTTTGGAAAGTAGCAGGTGCTTTCTTTAGTCCAAAATGCCTAACCTTAAACTGGTATAAGCCTCCTTGGTGTATTTGCCAGTAGCCTGAGGTCAAGTCAAATGTGCTGAACCTGGCAGATCCACATTTGTTCACCAACTCATCTGTTCTTGGTAAAGGATGGGCATCAGTCTTCGTGACTGCATTTAGAGCTCTATAGTCCACTGTAACGCTCACCTGGTATCCACGGGAACGTTACTCAGCCTGTTCTGAACTCTTATGACCTCAAACCCTTCCCTGGAGGCTATTCGACTGGAGACTGGGCCTGAAACACAGGATTGGTAGAGTTTAACTCCCTATTGTCTGTGTGCTTCAACCCCTTCTTCCCCCGGGTCCAACCCTTCCCTTTGATCTACAGCTCACCTTGTTTTCTTGGATAGTGTGCTCTCCATCCTGCCTTCAGCGCAGGGGCGCGTTGATTGATGCGGGCTCGTTGCTGCCTAGTTACTTCACTGGCAAGAGTCCGACAGGTAAGTATAATGAGTCTTTTGAACAGTTCTCTAACTTCATTCCTTTCCTTCCTTAGATGATGGGATGGCGTCCGGGGATGGTGGCGTGCTGCTGAGATGAGTAGCGCTGAAGGTGAGAGAGTGCGATGCACCCCTTTAGTATTTGCATTGAACTGAGTTCTTTTTCTGTGTCTTTAGGTGCCGCAACGTTTTCAGCATGGATGCCGGTTATGAAGAACAAATGCGGTGGCTAAGCGCGGTATGCGGCGCCTCTAGATGTTTCCACGCTAACCTGGAGTGTCTTTCCTCTTGCAGATGGATGAGAAGTTCCGGAAAGAGTTCCCCCAGAGCGGCTGGGATTCAGGTAAGCGTTCGAAGCTCGTACAGTATTTAAAAATAAACGAAGATTTGCAGAATGCTTACTAATGCCTTTTTTCTGTTCTTTTCCCTTTTCCTTAGGAAGCGCCGTGCCGGGATGGGAATGACACCGCCGAAGATGCCCGCAGAACAGAAGGAGCGATGACTGATGGGCAGAATCGCCGCAAGGTAAAGCTGTTCTGAACGGTGTTCTTGTTCTTGCAGGAGCTGAGCACAGGAGAAAGATGCAGGCCCACTGGAGACCGATCGGAACACGGTGAGTGTCACGCTGCAGGTGCAGAAAACGCAAAGCATGTTTCTCAGCCTGGGTGTGGCTTAAATAGTCTCTGGGTATCCCAGGTGCCTCTGGGCTGAACCACACCCAAAAGACTAGACCGCACATGTAGTTCTGGGAACCGAAATATGTGGGGGCATCCCTCTTGTCCCCATCAATGCACTACAAGTCCAATCCCCAATGTTATCCTATGGGAGTGAGTGAGTCTTATGCCACAAGTGCCAAGTCTGACTCCAAGTGGGTCTTTGGAGGGATGGAGGGGCCCTTGAGGGCCATGTAGGTGATTGTGGCCTGGCTCCAGCCTGACATCTTGGATGGCTGGGGACATGAGGGCAGGAATCATGACATCCACACAGAATCTCATTTCCTTGGTTCCTGCTTTTGGTACTAGTACAACTGGACTAGCCCATTGACTTGTAGATGGCCCCATAACCCTGAGGTTAAGCATCTTGTTAACCTCCTCCTTTGACATGATCAGATATTGTGTAGCCCTTGCTTTTGACAGGGAGATTGTCACCAGTAAGGATATCATGCTGGCCCCACGGGGTCAAGCCTGGTGTTGGAGACAACAGGGAGGCAAACTGACTCAACAGAGCTTTGCACTCGTCCTGTCGCTACAGAGTCGAATCTGAAGAGAGTTTGACTCCTTCAATGGTTTCATCTGAAGGGTGTCACCCGAGGATATCAGGGAGAAGCACTCTCTCCCCTCCTCTTGATCATAGGCTAGAAGCAAAGCTCCCAGTTCTGGTCTAGAGACATAGGCCTTCAGACGGTTAGTGTGAAATACCCTAGGCGCCTCCTTGGGGTGCCCAAGTCCACTAAATTCACCTCTCCAAGTTTGCCTACAACCTTGAAGTGTCCTATCCATTTGTCATGTAAGGCCCTCTGCCTTTTAAGAACTATAATCAATACTAACTGGTCTGGAGTAAACTCCACTATGTTGGCCTTCTGGTCATGCCATGCCAATGTTTGACCGGAGCCTGACTGGCTCTCAGGTTTTCTGGTGCTTGTGTCATCAAAAGTAATATCCTCCTCCTGAGGCCTAGCACATAGTCAGTGACACAGATTGGCTTCAAGATGGGGGACTCTCCAAATCCTCTTTAATCCGGGCCAAGGGCTCTCTGACTGGATGACCATAGAGGAGCTCAAAGGGGCTGAAACCTCTGTAAGCAAATAAAAGGCATGGCAGTAGAAGGTCCCACTTTCTTCTCAGGGGTTCCTCTAAGGCAACTATCATGCTCTTCGTTGTTCTGTTCAACCTCTCTACTAATCTGTTGTTTGAGGGTGGTAGGCAGTTGAGAACTTGTAAGCTACTCCAAAGTTCTTCCACATGGTCTGCATGCAATGGGATATACCATTAGATCCCCTGTCGAACTTCCTTAGGAAACCCAACCCTGGTAGAAATACTTAGGAGGGCCTTAGCCACTGCTTGGTCAGTAACAGTCCTCATGGGTATAGCCTCAGGGTACCTGATAGCATGGTCTACCACAACCAATACAAATTGTTTGCCTGGGGACGTAGGAGGGACTAGTGGACCAGTAATGTCAATTTCCACCATCTCAAAATGAACTCCACCAATGGGAGGGGCCCTAAGGGTCCACATGCTTGTATCCACTTTTGCCAGAGGTCTGACAGCTTCTACAATGTTGGTCAACATCTTGTGCCAGTAAAAGTACAGAGAAAGCCTATTTGGTCTTCTTGGAGCTCAAGTGACCAGCCAGAGGTATCTCGCGTGCTAGTTGTAGCTTAATCCTCACCTCCAGGGAAACTACCAGTCGCCTGAAGTCCCCTGGGGTAGATTCTGTAGGCTCACTGTAGAGGAGTCCATCGTCCCAGTAGAGTCTATGCTTCCCTGGCTCTTGCCCTTCCCGCTGGGAAGCTGTCTGTTTTCTCAGACCTTTTAGAGAGGACCACTCTGTCCTCTGCTGAAATCTGCCCTAGTGTGTCCACCTTCTGCAATCAATGTCTGCAGCTCAGGATGGTCTCTAGGATCCAGAGCTTCCAAGCAGGGAAGGATCTCCTCCCGTTCTGTTTCACCAGTAGCTGGGTTTTCCGGAGTTGGTTTGGCCACCCACTCAATTTCATCTGGGCATGGGGGTTACATGGGTGACCTGGGACTGTCTTCTCAGAGATGTCTTTGTCTTCAGAGCAGGTTTGGGACCCTTTTACTTTCCACAGACTCTGGATTTCTCCTTGGTCTCCTTTTTTTATTGTATCTGGTTTACACAAAGTAAACCTTTACAAAACAAAGTAAAACATGTTTTACATCAAAACAGCAGAACATATAAAATCAACAATACTTAAAATGCAAGCAAAAAAGTAACAGGAAGAAAAGACTTAAAAGAACCAACGACTTGAATACCATTTTTCACATTCAATAGTTAAACGAGTGAAAATATATACCTTGTCTTGACTTTCCCATCATACAGTTTATCTCATTGACTATATTTGTCTTTTTGTTAGTCTTTAACAGAGGTCTTGTTCAGGTTATACAGTATTTTTACCTGTTGCTACCAGGCCACACACTTCTATTAGAAAATTCACCACAGCCAATTTAAGTGCATTTAGTCTACCATGCAACATATTCCACCATAGAGTCTCAATATCAACCCTAGAAGGGTCGCAGATGAATCTTCCAAAAGCTGCTAGCTGCTGTGGAGCGATTGCTTCGCACTCCAAAAGTAGATGTTTAAGCGATTCAATAGTCATTCCACAGTAGCAGAAGCGACAGGGGATTTGTTGTCGCAACCCAGATCTGATTTCTAATATTTCCCCCGTAAGAAGAACATTAAATCGAAATCGTAAATAGACTGCTCTCTTTAGTGGGTCTGGCAATGTAATCAAATGGGATTCTAACATACCTAATTTCTTCCCCTCATAGAAAAGTTGCTTATATATCGTAGATGCAGCAACCACTTCCATTGTTCGAATCCAATCCAACCATTGCAGCCTTTTTTTCACACCCATAGGGTTAGAACTCAGTTTCATGCGAGTAATCAGTATTTTCAAGATGATTTACACATTCTCTCTGTAATTTCAGCAACCACTTGGATTCGGTAGTGCCATTTCTCAGTCTATTTCCCAGTAGGGCAATAAAGTGAATTTTTCCTAGACATTATCAGATTTCGATACAATGACATTCTTTTCCACCATACTCTCATATTGAGAGAAAGAAGACCTAGTTCAAAACCTATTGCTGATAAGGGGACACTTTTAGGTAAGTAGTAAATAAGTTTTCGCCATATTTTAGATTGCAACTTCTCCGCCAATCGAGAGGTTTCAAAGGGTAGAATTTCAAAACCATATGTTAATTTTGGTACTACTTTGAGGTTATAGAACCTAAAGTGGAATTACTGAGTATTTGCAGTATTTACTAGATAACTTTTTCATTTGAAAAATAAGTCTATCCACCTCCTCCAAATAGAAACTCCAATACATATGGATAGTACCACCCCCAAAGACTGGAAAGCCCAAGTAACACAAAGATCTTATACTTTTACCAAAAAACATGCATTGATCTTCCATTTATAGTTTAAAACTTTCTTCCTATTGGTAAAAGAGATTACCACCGATTTCTTTTCATTTAAAACCAGTGCATTTTCCTCTATATATGCAGTTAGGGCCATTAGTTTTCTCTGCAGACCCACAGTGGTGTTATCGACCAAGAGCAGGTCGTCAGCGAATGCACTCCAGCATATTTTTAAACCTTCTATTTTAGGTGAAATCAGGGAGAAAGTAGTCAGGGGAGTGTTTACATCTGAGGTATAGAGGTTGAACAGGGTGGGGCAAACAGGCACCCTTGTCTAAGCCCATTACTTGTTTGAATCAGTCTAGAAAGGTCACCGGCCATATTTAGTCTCACTTGAATGGCAGAGTCCTCATGGAGATTGATGAGGATAGCCAGAAGTCCCAGGGGAAGCCCCATGGATGACAGCTTGGTCCATAGTCTCACCCTATCCACCTTATCAAAGGCAAGGGAGAGATCGATTGACACCAGATAGGAATTTGTTTTCTTACAGGCCTTCTCTAAGAGTAGACAGATAATCAACCCTCCTATCTCCGTACCCATGCTTTTTCGAAAACCGAACTGTTGGATAGGTAAGATTCTATTAATATCGGCCCAATCGATGATTCTCTGTAGTAGCAGCCCAGCAAATATCTTCGAGTCAGCATCCATAACAGAGATCGGGTGATAATTGGTTGGACTAGTTCTATCCCCCTTTTTATAGATTGGTCTTTCTTCTTTCTAGAAGTGGAAGGTTTGAGGTACTGGATTCCTCACGGACATCAAACCGAGTCTCTTAAGGTTCCCTCTCTGGTCAGCTCTGGTCTCTTTGCTGGGAGGCCTGGGGGTACTGGAGACTACTCCAAGAGTTCAAGTAATTCCCCAAAAGAACTCTCCCAGGTTCTTCAGATTGCATACAAACAGGAATTCAAACAGTCCTGTTATTGCATTGGATGAGGGCTGGCAAAGTAGGAACCATTTCGATAAGGCTACCAGCAGGTTTAGTCGGTGCCTTAACTACATCCTCTGGTTTGAAGAAGCTTTCATTACCACTGTAATCCTGGCCCCAGTGTGTGTCCTGGCCATTCACAAGTACATTGTTCTTCTAATATTCTTTTGTGTTGTTGGGTATTGTGTTATAAACATCTATGTTCTGTTGTTCCCAGACACAAGGACACTAAAACACTTGCTTGAACTCCATTGGGGCCTTCAGCTAGTAGGTGAAAGTGAGCACCTGTCATTGTAGCTTCCTCCTCTGGAGTGAAAGCTAAGGAGACAGTGTTACCCCTGAAGGTTGACACGTACATCTGGGATCCACTTTCACATGGTCACACGACCCACAAACCACACATTTACCAAAGCTTTTCTGGAATAGGTATCTCTGGTAACCTCCCTCTGGTTTTGCCCCAGAGGTTTCACTAGCCCTATAAGGATTCCCATGAAATGCACCCTTATTGTTTTTGTGGCCCTCTTTAGGTGGTGGAGGATTAGAATTTTCTTTACTATCTTGCTTGTGCTTTCTCCCCTCATCCTTTTTCTGAGTTGCCCCAGAATCCTTATGAGTGGCCCTGTTGGCTACCCATAAGTCACTAGCTTGAGCTAGTCTCTTGGGATCAAGTTCCTTAGTCAGCCAGTTGCTGTCTCCGCTCAGGAGAGAAGGCATAAAAATATTCTCTAAAAAACAATTTCCTCATGCCTTGAAATGAGTTTGCTTTGTATCCTTTAACCCAACCATCTAAGGTTTTCAAGCATTCACAAACCCAGGTAGCGCAAGGGGTACATTCTTTCTTTTTATGGTCTCTAAACCCTTTAGGGTATTGAGAATAGGCTTCCCAAATCTGGCAACAAGTGCCTGTTTGACTAGTTCATAATCTTTCCTGTCTGTAGCATTCAATTCCATAATAGCATCACAACCATTCTGGCCAAGACATGATCCATGCAACTAAATAATTCCCACAAATATTCTGCAAACCATAAGTGAATTTAAATGTACTCAACCAATCCAACACATCAAGTTTAGGATCATACATATGTATAGCCTCTTTTGTTAAGCGAGGTCTCTTGGGACTAGTAGACAGAGAGGACCCTGAGAAGGAAGCAGAATCCATGGACCGCCTTTTTCATATCATACTCGTGCTGCATTTGAAACACTTGTGTATAAGCATGTTATAAATGCCATATCATAATTTCCCTCTCTGAGCCTTCTTTCTCTTTGTCTTCAGATTGTACTGCATGTTTCTTGAATTCTAGTTCCAGTCTCATTCTTTCAAGAGATAGATATTCTGGGCTTAGATTGTGACCCAGAGGGGTCGTGATAGGAGAATTTTGAATTACAGAACCTGGGAGGATCCTCCTCACCGTCTGGCCCATTTGGCAAATTGGGGCTAAGCTCTAAACTATCATTTTCATCAATTTCCATATTGAGGTTAGGAGTAGGAGTTATGGGCCTACTTCCAGGATTTTGGTGATTTTAACAACTTTTCAATCAACTAATTGTGTCTACCCTTTAAACTCAGTCCCCTTATCCTACATAAATCTTTCAATTGTTCCATTGTAAGTGCAGTAAGTGGCTGTTCATTAAAATTATCCATTCCTGGCATTTTCAGTTACAAGATGACTTTTCTTTTTGGTGAGGCTAGCCTTGTGGATGATTTATTTGGGCACAAGTACAACCAATAGTCATTGCAAATGCTCTGCACCAATCCCACTGCTGCCACCAGTATTTGGTAAGAATTGGTGCAGTCCAACTGGTGTGGGACTACACAAGACTTATCTCTTGGTATTAGGTAACCCACATTTTAATATAGGCCTGTACTACACAAATTGGTAGTGTGACTGAGCAGCCATGCTTATCTTAAAAGGGGTAATGTAAGCTGTAGAGCTGTTCAATAAAACTGGTAAATGCAAGTATCCAATTAAACACTTACACACTTAAAGTTAAATAATTATTTATACACAGATATGTAAAGCAATCTTTAAAATGCAGTAATTAGGGGGCGTGGCTTGGAGCGCTAGCGATGCAGTCGCTCCTCTGATGCCGCCCATGGGAGACCCGCCGCCGCCACAAATATGACGCGGATCCCGGCAAGTAACTCGATCGCCGAGGCGACCCAAGGCGATCGGAACCACTGAAGCACATCTGAGCCGTGGATGAACTCCTAACGCGCGTGCATCGTGCCCAAATCCACCCTCCGAGCCCACCACCCAGCGCCCTTCGTAACATCCAAGATGGCGGACGTTCGGGAGACCGGAGTGAGGAGGCGAGCGACGATCGAGTGAGGGGGTGCGCACTGACACGCGCCGCCGCCCCAGCAGCAGTGGACCCAGCGGTGGACCCAGCGACAGGAGACAACCCAGGAACAGCTCTGGCGGACGTTCGGGAGGCCGGAGTGAGGAGGAGAGGGACGACCGAGTGAGGGAGTGCGCACGGACACGCACCACCGCCCGAGCAGCAGGGGACCTAGCAGCGGACCCAGCGACAGGAGACAACCCAGGTACAGCTCCGGCTCCGACCTCCGCCTGAGCGGTGTGGGGACTGCAGCGGCGGCCGCAAAGGAGCCCCCCACCGAGGATCCTCCCGATTTTCGGAACACCGGCTGGGACATACAGCCCCGGGGTAGACTGCCTCCCGCCTCCCCCCTCTCGACTCCCGCAGGAATCCGGGCCCCCTAGCTGAAGACGCCGGGGTCCGGTCCATATTGGGGCCCAGGGGTGAAAGCCCACAATACGGGAGATCAGCGGCAACACCCCGCGCCCCTGCCGGGGGGCACCCTAACGGCAGCAAGAGAGACCAGCAGTTCCCCCCCGACGAGGGGCGGGGGACCAGAAAGCACCACGAGTCACCAGGAGGGCCTAGAGTAGCCCGTACCAACAGACCCTAACACTCGGAGCCTCAGGAGGCTGAGTCGGCCCCCGCAAAACACCCGGGGGGCCCCACGACAAACCCGGCCCGCCGCATAAGCGTCACCAAAGTAGGCCTGAGGCCCGGCCACACTGCCAAACACCCTACTCAAGCACCTAAGAACGGGCCCCCTCCCCAGTGGCCGCTTAACGCAATCCTGCGCACCGTCCCCGTCAACCAACGGCTGCAGAGGAGGCGCCCCCACGACAGCAGAACCTACGCAAAAGAAGGACAATAGAGGCACGGACACAACCTAGCCTCTCCAGCTAAAAATCCCATAACCACTAACACGTGTCCACCACACTCTTCCTGGGGCGCCCCGGCCCACTCCATTATTTAGCAAACCCACGCATCACTCGTCGTAACGACCCCCCCACTCACCTATCATGTCCAGGCAATCGAAAGCTAACAAAACAACGGACATCCCCACAATGTTTGCTGGCGCGGACAAAAACAAAAAACTAGACACTACCAAATTGACCCCGCAAAAACAGCTGGAAGAAAAGGATGCTCTAGCCACCAGAGGGGACCTAGTAGCCTTTATGGCGGACATTAAAGCTGAATTCCGCTCCTGCTTAGCCGACCTCACCTCTAAAATAGAACAAACGGATCAAAGAATAACAGAGGCGGAACAGAGGCTGGGGGAGGTTGAAGATCGATCACAAGCTCATACTACCACCCTTAAGGAGATCCAACAAACTATCCATACAATGCAGGACAAATATGAGCTGCTGGAGTTTAAGCAGGAGGACCTGGAAAACAGGGCACGCCGCAATAATCTCCGGATTCGGGGGGTCCCATCCTCGGTCCCCGACAACAAGCTAACGGAATACATAGGCGACTTCTTCCAGGCCCTATTACCGGATCTAAACAAATCCCAGCTCCTGCTGGACCGAACCCACCGGCTGCGCCCGCGCCGGGGCATGGACTCAGACCCTCCCCCGGATGTGATCACCAGGGTCCATTTCTTCACAACCAAAGAGGCCATAGCAGCAATCAGCCGTACGGGAGACAGTCTCTCATTCCAAGGTTCCCCCCTCCAGATTTATCAGGATCTCTCGCTACTTACCTTACAGAAACGAAGGGCGCTCCGCCCCCTGGCGCTTTTTCTTCAAAAACAACAGGTTCGGTATAGATGGCTGTTCCCCACGGCACTGCAATTCTCATACAGAGGCACCCTCCGACGGATCAGCCACCTGGAGGACGCAAATTCAATCATGCAGCCAACTTCACCCAGTGAGACCTCCTCGCCAAACCTAGACAAAGCTGGAGACTCTGAACCTCCTCCCTCCCCAAGGCCCAGGCGATCATCCTGGTCAAAGATCCAGCGAAACCACAAGAAACGATAACTAAGGATGACGCACACCACAGAAACAGGACTTCCCACGGACTCTGGTCCCGACAACATCCACCCCGGACACCTACGACCTTGCCAAAATCTAGATCCGCCTCCTTCTCGTTGAAGGAACAAGCCTTTCGAGCAGCGGCGGCGGACCATTCCCGTGGTTCGTACCCACTCCAGGGAGACTTTCCAACAGCGGCTCCCTGGATACCCGTAGTTCTCAAGACGAGATGGGACAGTTGGCCCCGTTGGCCAGGGAGAGGCCCATACCCGAAAGGTCGGGCCCCCCACAAGTTAAAGTTGCGGCCCCCCGTTGGGGCACCGCTTTAAAACCTCAAGTGCAGAACGATACCATAGTAGCTCCCGACAGACATGGCAGCTGAAGCAATAACTCACGACCCCCCCCCAACCCAAACATCGGAACAAGTGACCCAAACGGACCACCAGACCCTGCGGATCCTCTCCCTAAATGTGAATGGGCTAAACTCCCCCAACAAACGGAGGGCAATTTTACTAAAACTCCAAGATGAAGATGCCATGATAGCCATGCTACAAGAGACCCACCTGTTGCCGGCGGACGTAACGCGGCTCCGCTCCCGGCTGTTCCCACTTCAATTCTTCGCCTCTGGAGGAAGCAAAAAGGGAGGCACTGCGATCCTCTTTCGAAAAGACTTACACCCGCAAATTCTAGAAACAAAAACGTGCCCGGAGGGCCGGTACATAGCGGTCAAATGCCTTCTTAGGGGAGACCTATACACCCTGGTCTCAGTCTACGCCCCCAACACGGGACAATCCCTCTTCTATGACTCGCTGGGCACAGCGCTTGCTGACTTTGTGGAAGGCCAAATAATCGTAGGGGGGGACTTCAACGGGGTACCCGATCCCACCAAAGATAGATCGCACCCCCCATCTCCAGGTGACTTTGCTCAGGCTCTCAGCCTCCTTCGGCTCTTCAGGTCCCTGGACATAATAGATTCATGGCGAGTGTTCCACCCCAACGAAATAGACTACTCTTTCTATTCATTTGTCCATCGCACCTTTTCAAGGATCGACTTGTTCCTGCTCTCCCCGCAAACTTTCCCCTCTGTCAAGGAGGTCTCCATTGGCACCAGAGCCATATCCGACCACGCTCCAATGCTCCTGGAACTCCGGGCACAGAACCCCAATCCTCTTGGCCCACGTAAATGGGCACTGTACGACCCGATCCTCAATGACATGGCCACCAGAGACACGATCGCAATAGGCATAAGAAATTTCTTTGAAGAAAATCCCGCCTCAGACACCTCGCTAGCGAACAACTGGGACGCCATGAAGGCGGTAATAAGAGGCTCTCTAATAGCCCAAGGGACGGCTTACCACCGAAACAGGCGCCAAGCCCGAATAACCCTAGAAAATGATCTAAAAGAGGCAGAGGCAATACAAAAAGAAAAAGGCTGGTCCCCTAAAACGCAACGGCTCATACGCACAGCAAGGAAAAGACTGGAAGCCCACTATGCGGAACAGACCGCTCAACTGCTGGCGAAAGCAAAGCAGTCGTATTACGCAAAGGGCAACAAGGCCAACAGGTTCTTGGTAGCCAAGCTAGCCAAACGCCGACGTAGTAACACGATCGCCAGCCTGCGCGATCCTAACGGAGTCATGCACTACTCGGAGCCGGATAAGCAACGACTCGCAAAAGACTACCTAGCCCAAATTATGAAGGCAACCCCACGGAGCTTACCGCAACAGATGGAATACTTACAAGAGGCAGCAGTACCTCACCTCCCCGAGGCAATGAAAGACGAACTGGAGGAGCCCATAACGGGGGAGGAGGTGGAACAAGCCATCAAATCACTGAAATCACGGGCCCCTGGGCCAGACGGCTTCTCAACTAGGTTCTACAAACTGTTTAGAGCCCAACTGACCCCGCACCTGGTTGCCCTATTCAACTCCTTCAGAGAAACTGGATCGGTGACCCCGTCGATGCAGGAATCGACCACTATCCTCCTGCCTAAGCCGGGAAAAGATCCGAGAAACCTGACCTCCTACAGGCCGATTGCCCTCCTAAACATCGACGCAAACATATACTCAAAAATCCTGGCAACCCGCCTGAATCATATCCTACCGAAAATCATTCATCCCGATCAGGCCGGTTTCATTCTGCATCGGACAGCAGGAGACAACATACGAAGAACACTGAACCTAATAGACCTCGCCTCCCGGAACTCTCAAAAACTAGTGTTGGTGGCGCTGGACGCAGCTAAGGCATTTGACAGGGTGGATTGGACATTCATGAAGCACACCCTTAAAGCCTTCGGCTTTGGACCAAACTTCCAAACGATGGCTCTAGCCAACTACAACAACCCAAAAACCAGCCTAAGAATCAACGGCCACAATTCGGACCCAATCCCCCTGTCATGCGGAACCCGACAAGGCTGCCCGCTGTCGCCCCTGCTTTTTGCACTTACCATGGAGCCATTCGCCCAAAGAATCAGACGAAACAACCAAATTAAGGGCATACAGAGTGGCCCCACGCAACACAAAATCGCCCTATACGCGGACGACGTTCTGCTCACGATCTCAGAGCCCCACTCATCCCTAAAACACGCGACCCGTGAAATCGCCACCTATGGAGAAGTCTCTGGCTTTTCAATAAACTTCGATAAGTCATCGGCTTTGGGCATCGGCCTCAATTTAGCGGAGCAGGAGGCACTGTCCAAGATATGCCCAATAACATGGGGAAAAAAGGCCATCCCCTATCTGGGGGTCCACATCCCGGCAGACCCGAGAGACACATATAAGGTCAACTTTCCTCGACTCTTCACAGAATTGGAAGGCGACTTGAAACGATGGGAGACCCAAGAGATCTCACTGCTAGGGCGCATCACGGCATGCAAGATGAACCTCCTCCCCAGATTCCTGTACTCCTGCGCCTCCCTACCAGTAGCGATTCCCACACCAACGCTCCGAGGTCTCCAAAGGACAATGCTGAACTTTATCTGGAAAGGTAAGAGAGCGAGAATCCCTCTCAGGACGATGCTGGGGGGTTCCAAATTAGGAGGGCTCGGGGTCCCGGATTTGCAAGCCTACAGAGTAGCGGCACAACTAGCACAGGTGCAGGCATGGCAAAACATAACAAATCGCCCTAGATGGGTTGAGCTGGAACAATCACGAACTCCCCTGCCCCTACGATTCTTGCCACACATCCCACCCCCCCTCAGGTCGCATTGGGGAGACCTCCTCCTATCAACTAAACACACCCTCAGCTCCTGGGACTGGGCACTAAAACGGAAGGGAGTGCCAAGGGGGCTGAGCCCACAATCCCCAATCTTCCACAACCCAACTTTCTCACCGGGAGCGAATCCCCGCAACTTTCAAAATTGGATAAACGGGGGACTAGAGACAGTGGACCAGCTATACATAGGAGGGAGACCACTCACATTCGACCAATGCAAGGAGAAATTCCAACTCCAGGAAAGAGACAGATTTACCTACATCCAGATACGCCACTGGTGCTCGCACCCCCAGACCCTCCAAGCGGCGACACGCCCCCCGACCGCTCTGGAACTCACACTGAGAGACCTCCCCACCCGCGGTAGAGTATCCACCCTATATAGACGCTTTTTAGCGGACTTCCTGACCACAAAAACTCGATGCATGGCTCAATGGGAGGCGGACCTGGGACACCCAATCGAGGACCAAACCTGGGTGGACATATGGACCAGAACTCACACCTCATCGACCTGCATCACCAACAGGGAATGTGCATATAAGGTCACACTCCGGTGGTATTACCCGCCCCTCCGACTCCACCACATGAATCCGCAATTGGACCACTCCTGCTGGAGAGGATGCGGCCACCCAGGCTCCTTCTTCCACATGTGGTGGACCTGCCCAAAGATCCAACGGTTCTGGAGGACATGCCTGGAGACCATCTCGCAGATCACCGGAACGACAATCCCCCTAGAACCAGAAGCAGTCCTGCTAGGAGCTCCGATCCCCACGATCTACCCACGCTCTGGGCCCAGAGCGAAACTACTAACCCACTGCCTCCTGGCAGGGAAAACAGTGGTGGCACGAACTTGGAAATCCCCGGAAGGCCCTCACGTAGCCCAATGGTGGACCAAACTATGGGACATCCTGATCGCGGAGAAAGTGACGGCGGCACAAGCGGGTATACTCCACAGGTTCCGGAACATTTGGGCCCCAGTGCTAGAATACGACCAGCGCTTCCCCGCCCTAACTTACAAACCGACCCGAGCCCGCTGGATCCTGGAAAACCAAGGGACCCCCGAGGCAGAACCATAGATGCTGAGGCAAGAAGTGGACAACCTAGGAGGGAAGATACCACCTCCAGAGACTGAGGAGCAAAAAGGCCGAAGAACGAGGAGAGGGAGGAAACCCAGGGGGGGGGATAAGAGACTGGGGATCTATATACCTAAAGAATCACTGCCGATACTGTTTGTAATTTATCATTCTGCCTTGATTGAAAATAAAGTTAAAAAAAAAAAATGCAGTAATTAGCTGTAATATTAATCCCAAGGTAGGATTCAATTCAAGAAGTGAACAATAAAGCAGTTGTGTAATTCATTCATGTCTTGCACATGTTCCAGCACCCAGAAGTGACGTCATTTGAGGTCAGTACAGCATTTATATAGTATCACCTTTGCAGTATTGAGGTTTCAGGGAAGGAAAGGTTAGTGTTAGATCTGAACAGACTGATGGGTTATAAGAACAGTTAGATTGTCCCAGAGGGATGCAGGCAGTCTATTATCCCAGCATTAAAGTGTTCAACATTTAAAACCTTTGAGGGAACACGTACTGCCAAAGCCAATATGTTCAGAAGGAGGCCTTTGGAGAGCCAGGACAGCCAAAGTCAATGGGCAAAGTCAAAATTCCGATGCTGCTCTTCTTAGAAAAATATTCTTAAATTGTCCGTGTTTAATAGAGAAATCGCAGTAATTTAAGACGAGTCACCTTTTTGAAAGCACAAGCTGTAAAGCCAATGCGGGTAAGTTGAGATCAACTTAGTGTAGGGTTAAATCGCACTCCCAAAGATAGGAAGCACCCCAAATCGCAAAAGGATAAAGTAGGCCAAGAAAATGAAAGTGTTCCAGCTGGTTGCCTTCACGTTGCAATGGAGTAGACCCTTGTTCCTGGTGACGAAAGGGAGGCTGTCTGGTAGGCTCCTGCAGCGGCACTCAAGAGAGGAACTCAACAGCAATGGATTTCAGTCGATTTAGCGGCTCTCTGGCCATATTTGACCGATCAGGTTTTCTTTTTTCTTAGTGCCAAAGAAGAAAAGCTCTGGTTAGGATCTCCTTGATCCCTTGGTCCTTGACTCTGGTTAGGGGACTGTGGATGCAGATTTCTTGTTTCTGTAGGGTCCTCTGGATGCCCACGAAGATCTGACCGGATTCGGACTTCGGAAGACAATGCACTTACAAGTGGTTGTGGTACCCCGGGGTTTGTACTTCTGTAGCCTTGGAAAATCACAGCAAGTCAGGGGTTATGCCAAAATAGTTTGGCTCGAGACTAGTTGGTCCCACCAGCCTACAGGACTGGTTTTCCCTGTCGATTCGAAAACGGGGTCAGCACAGCTGCAGGGGTTCACCTGGCACATTACGGTCCAGGAGGGTGCTGCTGGCGTCATCTCTCGTCTTCTGCTTCGAATGTTGTTCTTCAGTGGTCGACTCTGCTGTTAGTTGCATAAAAAGCGAGGTTTTTATGCAGGTTCCCATTCATTCACAGCCATAGGCTGTCAATAACACAGCAAGGTGGCTATCCTCCAGGACAGCCAACTGGCCAATTGGAACTGGTTTCACTCAGGCACACCTTGAGACAAAGGACAGGGAAGAGTTGGGACCCTCCCTCACTTCCTGCCTTTCCAGACAACCTGGAGCCTGGGCGGGCTTCAGGACTGAAGCCTGCCAAAGGCAGACTACACAAAGAACTCAAACCTTATGCAAACAGAATAAAAGGCCAGAAGAAACTAACAAGAAATGATGAAAAAATGGTCACCGTTGTGTGTAGCACTGCAGCTGAGGTACAGATACATGCACTAGGTAGTAAACAAGAAACCACTGCCACCAGCCATTCAAGTACGCTAGTGTAACAAAATGTTACATGAGGAATGGGTTAAAGGAATTACTATGTAAATAACCAAGACCTGTATTTTTCTTGAGCAGGATAATTTACATACATCAACTGCTTGAGTCCTTTGCAGGCAGATCATGGTGTTGATTCCTGGTCAAATTTCGGCAGTCAGCCAATCGACTGTCCTGGTCACTCTTGACTGTCAGTAATGCAACTATGTTCCAAATTGTTTCCAATTATCTAGACAAGGCTTGGTCTGCCTCCATCTGTGCCCATCTCATTGTTGCCTGTTACACAGAAGTGTGGGGGGTCACAAACAACTTTAATACCGAGCTCACACGAGTGATTCATTTAACACCCCTTTGTCTAATGCGGCAGCATGGTGCTGACGGAGGGAATCTACAGACATGCTGCTGTGTTCTGCTAGTGCAGACTTCAGCATCAAGGGCCACACATCCATTTCCATGCCACCTGGTTATAATTGCCATAACAAAGATGTAACCATCATGAGTAAGCTTAGATGGCAGAGAAACGGTGGTAGAAACTCAGTTAAGAGAATGGGGATTCGCATGCCAGAGGAAACCTAGGATAAAACCTGAATGTATGATATGAATCTGTTTTGTACTAACAAAAGGGAGCATTGTTTTTGGATTGACTGAACTGGTGGTGATTGTGGGTTATTTTTATGCCAGGTTTTTTTGTGAATAAAATTATTCACCACCACAGAGACCATGATTATATTGATTTCCTTTAAACTGAGAATGGGGAAAATAGCATTTTTCTAAATTGGCCTCACTTGCTTTAACAGACAGAGATATTCAAGACGTTTGTTGAACTGTTCCAGGCTGCGGCTGCCAGACCTGCACCATTTGGAATTTGCCATTACCCGTCCTCTCGGGCTGTCTATGCTATTGATTTGATGCTTAAATGGGATACAGAGAGAAGTGGTAAGCATGTTATTTAAGTGGAACCTTCGCTTTGTATCAAGAACGATTGACAGGCAAACCCTTTTGTTACAGTATTAATAATAAAAATAATGATAATTTAGCATTTATATAGCGCTGCGAACCCTCAACAAAAAGTACCTTGGAATAGGTGTTGTAAGCACTGGATTACTACCAGACATTTATGAAACGGTTCAATTTGTGTCTCCAATTCACACAAACTAGTAACCTGTGCACTCACATGAAAATCCCAAGTTTAAACAAAAGTGCAGACAGTGAATGGTTGTACAAACTGTGATTACTAGTTTTCAATTGTTGTCTTTTCAGGAAAACGAACAATGTATCCTCAAATCCTGGAAGTGAACTTTAACCCGGACTGCACAAGAGCCTGCAAATATCACCCAACGTTTTTTAATGACCTCTTTTCTGCACTCTTTTTGGATGAAACTAACAACTGTAATGTTACATGCATTAACTAGAGGACACTATCATTCAAATCGGCCCTGTAGTTTGGTTTTAGCGACATCTCATGCAACTTTATTTCCTATGCTATCATTTGGGAAAAGGGTAATGCCTCCGACATGTATACCACTTGGACGGCTTTATCTTGCGTATGATCCAGGCAGTAGGAAGGCAAATCCGATTTGCTGTAATTTGCATTTATTCAGCCTTGAAACGGACCTAAACGTCAAGCAGCTGAATTTCCGCCTATTCCTGATAATTGCGCTTAATGTTGTAAAAAAATGTGTGCACTTTTATTTCTGCAATCTTTATTTGCAAAGGTAATTGGGTCTACATGTATGAACATCGGTTTTCTAAAATACTGTGCGTTCTTCATAAAAAAAACTAAATACATTTTTTAGCTGAGAGGGAGCTATTAATGGCAGCTTGTTTTCCCATTAACCCATTATCTTGTTTCTCACCAAACTGTTAATGATTTTTGTTTGGCTTTAAGTTAAATGAAAATGTCCTCCACCTACCGGATTCTGTCAAATATGGCCACAGGGACTGGAATGTTGTCATAGGGCTCCTTTGGAAAGCTAGATACAGCTGAAGGCTCTACACATATGACTCTGCATACCATATCTGCAGAGGGTGTCACCTAGCAGTTTTAAATATGCTTTGGAGAAAAAAAAATACTTAGAATCTCTAAGAGAGCACAAAGAGACTGGCACATAGTGCGGCTCAGTTGACGCTTATCAAATGCCATTTTAACAGCACCCCATGATCGGTAGATTTAAAGTTCATTGACTTGTTCACCCTCCATGATGAGTGCCGGCCCCGTCTGTTGCCAGAGTGGTCAATTTTAAGGAGGGGTAAGTTTAAAGAATGACTCTAATCTATGCACACTTCCCATGGCGATTGGGTTCTTTCCATAATCGGTCAAGGCACAAAGCTACATGTGACACATATGCCTCTACCCCAGCGGTTGGGGCTCCTCTGGAAACCTGTTGAACAAAGTGCATTACGACATATAAAAGAAGCAGCACCAGCCTTAAAAGGGGAACCCAGAGAGCAAATGAGTAGAGCTGATAAATGTAGTTTGATTTCCAACAGTATTAACAAACGTTCTGAACAAGGTTTTATTAACGCATCATTACAGTTAATCCTAAATCCCTCTTGAAGTATCACCAGTCGGCACTACTAGAGGTGTGATATGATCTCTAGGACCTACCTGTATAATACTGTTCCAGTCCTGTAGATTATGGCTCACTTCAGTGAGGTCCAACAGTTCCTAAAAGGCAGCGTGAGGTGAAAACTCTGCTGCAGACTGCCAAAGGAAATGTGCACGCTTTATAATAGCCAGCTTAACCAGCCTCTGTTTACTTATCTGCTTGGCTACAGATTGGGTTGCTTGATTGACCCGCCTTGTGGGGTATTAAGGAGTCAGGTGAGAAATATGTAAACCTGTGGCTATTCTTTGCTTCTCAGGCAGTGATGTTCCCTCTGTCCACTAAGAGAGTAGCGCTATCCAGATTGTTGGGGGAGAGGGGCATTCTGGATCTGATCTGCAGACTTGTTGCAGCTGACAGCGGCACCAGCTGTTGCTCTCTACTGTTGTCAACTAGGGCTGCTTTAGGTGGCTTCTGGTCGATAACTCGGGACTAGGTGAAACGGAGGGCTGCACTTCATTTCTCCACACTTTGTCCTGCAGTGCTTTGTAAGATGTGACTCCTGATGCTAGCTTCTGCAGTGTCACAGGACAATGCCTGATTTGAGGTTACTTTATATCCCTGTTTTTGTATAGTGTCTGGTTGATCCGTGTCCTAAAAATGCAATAAAATGTGTTTTTAAAAATAAAAGCTTTGGTGTAATTTAATAATGTTGCTCTTTAGATTTCCCACAGAACGTCCTCAACCATTGGATTCTCCTCGGACAACATTCCAAAATACTTGGATGCCACCGCTTGATGCAGTGGTGCCTCCTGTGGTTGAAGTGTTTCAAACCATACGATTGAATAAATGTGTTTGCATTTTGTTAGGGAGTTTTTCTAAAGTCCACCTGTGGTATGACTTTCTAAAAACTATCCCATAGGTACACAGGGCTCCAACTTCTATTCTAGACCTGTTCTACTCAAGGTATTCGTAGTATGCCAGGCCTACCTTAGGAGGGAGATGCGAGCTGTAGGTCATTACAGAGAAATTAGAATATACGTAAGCCTCAACGAAACACTTACACACTTGGAGTTAATAGCAAAATATGTATTTAATATATACACAAGGCAAAGATAAATCTTCAGATGGATGAGAACTTTTTCAAAGCGAATGCACAATAGAAAACAAATGCAATAATTCAGGTGAGTAAACCACAAAGTAAACACTTATTGATGATAAATGCAAATTAAAGTTGAGTAAAACCACTGTTACAATAACTGAAATTATTCGATTGTATGAAACAATGTATGAACAACACCAACATTAGCAGGTAAGCACTTTTCAAGACTTGTAATACTTTTCAGAGGTCTAGAGGCTTTAGCAGTCCATCCCTATGTAAGTAGGAGTTCTTCAAAGTCAGATTGGAGAGAAAGCACGCAAGACAGAGCTGTAGAAAAGACAGTGTTCTCCAGCATGGGGTCTGGCATGGATTCACATGCTCATGAATATTCCCCGTCGTCAGGCTGGGAATCCTCGGTAAAGAAAAAACCAGTATCAGTTTCGTTTCTGATCTGTCTTTCGTAGTAATAACCAATCACTGGTCTCTGCGTCATACTGACCACAGCCAATGACTGCCCTCTACCTAAGCACCGCCTCTGGCAGCCATCTTCAGATTTTTACCGCACGTTCATGTGTTGGGATCCTCGTGCTATTGCTCTCGAGCGTTAGTGCTATTTTTTCGCGCTTTTTACAAAAACTTCGATTCTTTCGGTCAAAAGAGCCTCAAGCTCCACCGATCCTACATCCGATCAACGGGGACCCGTGTCGGATTCATCTGTGCCCCTCAAGGGTGAAGATTTCGTCGAGCTACACTTCGGAGGACTCCAGAAGCTTCTCAGGCCCTGTCTCGGAGATGGCCCAGGAGAAGGGAAGCTCGACGCCCGGAAAGCTGTTCAGGGTCTGCCCTGGATGCCAGCTGCAGAACGTCTTCAAGGAGGACGAACACTCTTTCTGCCTTTACTGCCTTCATGAGGACAAGACGCACGTGGAGAAGGACTGTGCGTTTTGCGGCAACATGTCGGAACGGACCATGAAGGACCGCCATCAACGTCTCGCCAACTGGCTGGAGGGTAAGAGCCCGTCTGGCGAGAAGAAGAAGAAATCCGAGCGGTCTTCTAAGACCTTTGAGGGCGCCCCGGCGACGGGGGCCCAACATAAGGCCAAGCACCGCGAGTCCGCTGGCACCGGGAGCGCCGAACGGTCGGGCTCTGCGGGCGCCAGGCAGGGCGCACCCTCCCCGGCACCATCAACCACGAGCCAACGCTCTGGGTCGGGTAAGAGGAAGGCCGAGCACCCGGCGAAGCTCCTGGAGAGGCCCCGGTCGAGCTCTAAGGCAGAGGAGGAGCGTGGCAGTGCCCCCTCCCTCAAGGATAAGGCGGTGAGCGCACCTAAGGTGGTGAAGGCCTTGATCCATCCGACCAAGCCCTCTATCGAAACGGTCGCGGCGGCCCTGGCTCAGCCTGTGGTGGCTGCACCAGTGGTGGCGACCTCAGGGCCCAGAATCTCCCTGCCTCCTCGGAGGGAGTCTTCCTTTGTGCCCATCGATAGGACCCCCGTGAAACCCTCCGTGGGGAAGAAGAAGGGGGGGGCAGGGCGTCGTCGTAGAGTCGGCCTCAACCTCAGAAGAGGAACTGATCGAAGTCTTAAGCCACGGCCTAGGCGTGGAAGAAGGCCAGCCCGTCGGAATGGACCCCGACGCAGGTGACGACGAGGATACCGACGGGGCCCCTGCTCGCCCGTCGGATTCCCCTCTGCCAGCGCCGCAAGACAACTCGGCGGCCATTTTGTTGGCCATACAGTCCTTATGCTCCGAGATAAGGACGAGGCTACCGTTACCGACGGAGGAACCTCTCCCGTCGGGGGATCCAGAACCGGGACCTTCTGGTGTTCCCCCTACCAAGAAAAGAAGGATCCATCCACCACCTCCTTTTCAACCGTCGCGCCCCTTCCAGCCCTCCTCCCCGTCCACCCGAGGGGATGATACGGGGACTGACACGGCAGCGACGGGTACGGACGACGAGGCATACGACGAGGATTTTCCGTCGTCGCCTCCCACCAGGGCCTCTCCGCCCGACGAGATCGGATCTTTCCACTCCATGATCTCCAGGGCTTCCGAGCTTTTCCAACTCTGCCCTGAGGAGAAGAAAAAGGAAGGCTTCCTTTATCAGCGGCGCGAGGCCAAGAGGAAGACGGTCCTCTCAGTGCCTCTGTTGGACGACATTTGGGATGAGGGCCTTTCCCTCCTCAAGAACCCTTCCACGACGCCAGCTAGAAGAGACCGGTACGAGAAAAAGTACCGGGTCCCGGACACGGCCCCCCTATGCCTCCGGGCGCAGCCTACCCCGGACTCCGTCGTCTCCGCGGCAGCCAGGAAGAAAGCGGGGGGGGGTGCGGCCTCCACATCGACTTCCCCGCCGGACGGCGAGGGAAAGAAATTGGATACTATGGGGCGTAGAGTCATCTCGTCGGCAGCGACGACGATTAAGGCGGCCAACGCCTTGGCTATCGTGGCCCGCTACGACAGGGAGCTCTGGTACAAGATGGCTCCTCTGCTGGATTTTCTGCCGGACGACAAGAGGGCGGAGGCCCTTGAGATCCTGCAGGAAGGTGAGGTGGCCTCGGACCACACCATCACCGTGGCGACGGACATCGCCGACACTGGATTCCGCCAGCTGGGCAACGGTGTTTGCCTTCGACGTCGTGGATGGCTCAAAGCTACGGACTTCCGGCAGGACGTCCAGACCAGAGTCCTGGACATGCCCTTCGACGGGAACAACCTGTTTGGGAAGACAGTGGACGATTCCCTTCAGGCCATCAAGGCGGATACTGAGACGGCCCGGGCCCTTGGAGTCCTGCAACGACGGACGCCCTTTCGGAGCGGCGGAGGCAAGGGCGCCCCCAAAGGTTCCGGCGGCGGTTTCGCTTCCTACCGTCAAGCGGCCAGCTCGTCGTCGCAAGAGGCCTACAGAGGACGAGGCAAGTCTAGCGGACCCCGCCGTCGTCGCCAAGGAGGTCAAGGCGGCAAGGCCGCGTCCAAGCAGGATTGAACCGGCCTTGGGGTCGGGCCCCCACCGAAGCACCCCGGTGGGAGGCCGGCTGGCGGGCTTCGTCAGCGTGTGGGAGTCCATCTCCACCGACCGTTGGGTGCTGGACGCCCTGGCCCGGGGCCACGCGCTCGAGTTTCAAAGAAGGTGCCCGCGCGTCCCCCCCGTGGCCAGGAAAGAACTTCACGTCCCTCAACTTCTCCTGGAGGTAAAGGCGATGCTCAGAAAGGGCGCCATCGAACTCGTCCCAAAGAGGCTTCGGGGCTCCGGAGTCTACTCGAGATACTTCCTCGTGAAGAAGAAGACGGGAGGATGGCGCCCCATCCTGGACCTGCGACGTCTGAACAAGTTCATCAAGGCGCAGAAGTTCCGGATGGTCACCCTCCAGCACGTCCTGGGTCAGCTGGAGGAAGGAGACTTCCTATCGTCATTGGATTTGGAGGATGCCTACTTCCACCAGTTCAAAGCCCTTCCCTTCGGACTACGGTCGGCACCCAGGGTATTCACCAAGTGCCTTGCACCGGTGGCGGCGCAGCTGCGCCGCGAGGGGATCCACGTCTACCCCTACCTGGACGACTGGCTCATCCGCGCCAAGACGAGGGAGCTCGCCGTGGTCCACACGGCAAGGACCGTCCAACTCCTCACGGACCTGGGATTCTCCGTGAACTACGCCAAATCCCACCTGGTGCCCGCGCAAGTCGCACTGTTTCTGGGAGCGAGGCTCGACACAGTGTCCCTTCTGGCCTCCCCGTCGGAGGAGAGGACCAGGACCATCTTGGGCAAGGTGCAACGGATGTTGGTGGCCGACGCGGCCAAAGTGAGGTCCATCAAGTCCCTCCTCGGGATGATGTCTTCCTGCATCTACCTCATTCCCATGTGCAGGCTCCGGATGCGCCCGTTGCAAGAATTCCTGGATGCGCGCTGGATCCAGACGACGGGCAGCTTCGAGGAAAGGATCAAGCTCGACGAGAGTTTCCGACGAGCGATACGGTGGTGGGGCACCCGCGCGCATCTGACGGCGGGCATGGACTTCCAGACCCCAGCCCACCAGGAGACTGTGACCACGGATGCCTCCCTGGAAGGGTGGGGAGCGCACACCGAAAATCTGCACGCAAGGGGACTCTGGCTCCCGACGGAGAAGTCCCTACATATCAACGTCCTGGAGCTCCGTGCAGTGTTTTGGGCCCTCAGGTCCTTCCTTCCGTCCCTCAAGGGCAAGGTGGTGAGGATCTTCACCGACAACACCACCACCATGTTTTACATCAGGAAACAGGGCGGAACCAGGTCCCCAGCGCTGTCCAAGGAGGCGCAGGACCTGTGGCATTGGGCCGTCGCCCAAGGGATTTTTCTGGTGCCGTTTCATCTGGCAGGGATAAAAACACCATCGCCGACTCACTCAGCAGGGAGCTGCGCTCGTGCCACGAGTGGGAACTACGGCAGGATCTGGTGGATCGCCTCTTCCGACGGTGGGGCACACCCCAGATCGACCTGTTCGCGACGGCGACGAACGCCAAGTGCCGGAGGTTCGCCAGCAGGTTTCCCCAGACGAGGAGCATGGGCGATGCTTTCTCGTTCCCCTGGGAGGGCCTGTTCCTCTACGCGTTCCCTCCCTTGCCTCTGCTAATCCGGCTCGTCAACCAGCTCAAGAGGTCACGGTGCAGGATGATCCTCGTCGCACCTGCGTGGCCGAGGCAGATATGGTTCCCGGACCTTCTGGACTTGTCAGCGTCCCCGCCGATCAAGCTGCCGGCGGACGCGGATCTACTCTCCAGGGAAGGAGGCGCCATCCTCCACCACGACCCGAAGTCGCTGAACTTGCAGGCCTGGCTCCTGCAGCACTAGAGTTTGGAGGATACGACATACCGGCCGATTGCAGAGAGGTTCTTGCAAAGGCCAGGGCGTCCTCGACTCTTAAATGCTATGGACACAAATGGAAGAGGTTCTCTGTCTGGTGCCACGCACAGAAGATTAACCCTCTACGGATTACGGCTCCCCAAGTACTGCCGTACCTGCTGACGCTGGCCAAAGCTGGTCTGGCACATGCGTCCATCAAGATTCATCTTGCTGCGATCTCCCGATACACCAGAACCACGGGCCGGACGTCCTTGTGGTCTCATCGTCTGGTGAAAGAGTTCATGAAGGGACTGTTCAGATCGTTCCCGCCGGTGAAGGCTCCGGCCCCGGCGTGGGAGCTCAACGTGGTGCTGACCAAGCTCATGGGACCTCCGTTCGAGCCTCTGCACTCGGCCCCGTTGAAGTTTCTATCGTGGAAAACAGCTTTTCTTGTGGCCATCACCTCCGCACGACGAGTGGGAGAGATCCAGGCCCTTTCCTGCAAGGCCCCGTACTTGACTTTCCACGACACGAGGGTAGTGCTCAGGACGCACCCCTCCTTCATGCCCAAGGTACCGTCGGACTTCCATCTCAACGAACCCTTGGTGTTACCTGTGTTCTTCCCGTCGCCTTCGTCGCCGGCTGAGAGGACTTTGCACTCGCTGGATGTAGCTAGAGCGCTGAAGTTCTACGTGGACCGCACGAAGGGTTTTCGGAAGACGTCACAACTCTTTGTGAACTTTGGACCTGTCAATCAGGGGAAGGCTCTCTCGAAGGCTTCCATCTCCAGATGGCTCTCCGGCTGTATCATGTGCTGTCACCGGTTGGCAAACCGACCGCTGCCTGGCCGTCCGAGAGCCCATTCCACCAGAGCGATCGCAGCTACCACGGCGTTCCTATCTGGTGTGCCCCTGCTGGACATATGCAGGGCTGCTACGTGGAGGTCGACGCACACCTTCACGAAATTCTACTGCGTCGACCGGGATTCCAGGGAGGAGTCCAGGGTCGGCCAAGCAGTGCTGCGCAACCTGTTCGCCTGAGGTGAGCCTGGTGAGGAGGTAAGATGCTTAATGTTGAGTTGATGTGATGCTTAATGTTGAGCCTTTGCCACCTCCCGTGGTTGTGCATGTGTGTACTGCTATGTATTCTTTATTCATGAGCATGTGAATCCATGCCAGACCCCATGCTGGAGAAGGAACAAGTTACTTACCTGTAACTGTTGTTCTCCAGCATGGGTCTGGCATGGATTCACATGCGAACCCTCCCGCCTACCCCTCTGCGGCTCTTCACTTGGTCATACTGCCACTTCACGTGCTTCCAAATCTGAAGATGGCTGCCAGAGGCGGTGCTTAGGTAGAGGGCAGTCATTGGCTGTGGTCAGTATGACGCAGAGACCAGTGATTGGTTATTACTACGAAAGACAGATCAGAAACGAAACTGATACTGGTTTTTTCTTTACCGAGGATTCCCAGCCTGACGACGGGGAATATTCATGAGCATGTGAATCCATGCCAGACCCATGCTGGAGAACAACAGTTACAGGTAAGTAACTTGTTCCTTCAGCTGCTCAGTTGGAACTGGCTCCAGGCAGGCATGCCAGAAAACAAAGATCAGCCGAGTTTCAAGATCCTCCCCTGCTTCCTGTCCTCACAGACACGCTGCAGCCTCAGTCGACTTCACAAAGGATTCCCGCTGAATACCAAAGTCAAACCAGGACCTCACATCCACAACCCCTCCCCAGCACGACAGAAGGACCAAGAAAGGACAAGCAACCAAGTAATGCCCAAACAAGGAAACAGCCACCATTTCTGGTCACTGGTGACATTTCTGTACATTCCCGTGGCTAAGAGCACAGCCTGCTGGTAAAAATTACACAAGTCTGTAGAACACGCCCACTTCCACCAGCCATTCTGGTATGCTTGTCACTGTACAGAAATGTTATAGGAGTTGTAAGAAGGGGATACAGTGTAATCCCTCAGCACTCCACATAAGGTGGTGTGTGCTGATCTCACAAAAGGAAAGCTAAGAAGGATGAAGTACCCCCTATCCATGGAAACAGTAGTACTTGCAAGGAAAACAAAAAGGGAGCCCAAAGGACTTGCAGCCACACAGCACAAAAGGTGCTGTGTGCTGAAAAAGTAAATTACAGATGCCTTAGACAATGTGGAGGAAAGCAGGACTCCATAAAGTAAAAATAAGATGGATTCCCAAAGTCTGAGCAAAAGAATGAGGGAGTGGGGAAAAAGGCTCCCTTCCACTCACTCAGAACAGATAAGACAATCCAGAAGTCCAGCAAAAAGTTCTGTTGGTTTCACAGGTAGAGATGTGGCATGCAAATGAAGAATCTACCCAACACATTTATTCTGAGCATATTTACAAATTACAGGCACAAATGCCCAAAAATACTGTAGGCATGAACATTTGGGATCCTTTGATTCCATTCTAAGTATTTCACAAAACTACTGACAAGATGAACTTTTGTTAAACACATTAGAATGTGCACATCTCTTGATTACATAGATTTATTGAAGCTGACCAGTGTACTGGTGCATAAGGGAAGAGTGTTTCAACGGTGGAGCCAGAGGTTGGGACGTTGCTCTCCCCCTGGGTACTTTTCATTTTACACATCTGGTTACTCTTCTGTTCATGATGTCAGGAACCACTGTGATCCAAGGTTGAGGATAACCGTTCCCGAAATCACAAAGACAAATAATCACCTCCACATTCTCATCGATCAAACTGTTCTCGATGCATCTGATTTGTTGAGCTAACTTAGGGTGTAGGTTTTATGTCAGTCGTGAGCTCTTTGATGGAGCAGAGGGAGTCCTACTGCTGACAGCTTGATATGGGCATTATTCGAGAGAGTACTTGGCTGTGTTTTTCAGATGCTCCCTGCTTCTGAGATAACTGTTGTCTGGCATTCTAGTTCTTTGCTGTCACCTCTTAAAGAACAGGCGCAAATGTTTCTGAAAAATACCTATTTTATTTATTATTTTTTTTGGTTGATTGTAGTACAACATTGCAGACTGTTCCTTAAGGCATAGCCCCTTTCATTGTTGGAGCCTAGTAAAATACTTAGAAAAAGAGGTATGGGCGCCCCTCTGCGAGAACTAACACGGCCTGAAGACCTGTTCTATGGGAAGGTACCCACTTGAGAGTCTGCAGCCACATTTTAGCTCACTGTACCTTTCACAAAGGAGGAATATCAATTTGCATATCAGTCGTTGTCCCGCCCACTTGTGCAGTCAGCACTGAAATCCTAGGCAATCCTCCTTTGAAAGAGAGTACCAACAGCAACTCTAGACACGTGTTTCAGCCTAGTCTGGCCTCATCGGTCAGGTGGAGCTGTGCCTCTGACCACAATGAGCAAGGGGCCCACGCCTAGATAACCTTAGGTAACTTAGAGTGACCAACCCAAAGTTCCTTAAACATTAAAAGAAGGGTGGGTGTACCTCTTTCTGTCATATGTGCCCCTCTGCAAGAACAAACATGGCCCATTGACCCGTTCTTTGGGAAGGTACCCACTCAAGTGTCCGCAGCCACACTTTAGCTCGCTGTACCTTTAACTGATGGGAAATTCCATTTGCATATCAGTCTTTGTCCTGCCCACATGGGCAGTCCAGCACCGATATGGCAATTCCCTTCTGAAAAAGTGCTGGACTGCTCTAGTGGGCGGGACAGAGACTGATATGCGAATGGATATTCCTCCTTTGTGAAAGGTACAGTGAGCTCAAATGTGGATGTGGCTCTCAAATTATTACCTTCCCATAGAATCGATCATTAGGCCGTGTTCTCGCAGAGGGGTGCCTATGATTACATTTAGCTAGTTAAATGCTTAGCTAGTGCCCAGTGGTCTGGTTTCCTTGACTACATTTGGGTCTGAGCTGTCCAAAGCTCAGCTCTTTAAGACCAGGGTCTCGCTGTACAGGGCCATCGCTCTGGCTTCAGTAAATGGGAAGTCTGGTTCCTTGGAAGAGCTATGCTGTAGAAAGGTCTTGCAGTCAGGTAACTGAAACCAGCCATCCATATTTGTAGTGAATTAGGGTAAGGATCCCAAACCCCAATCGCAGGGGTGTGTCCCTTCATACAATTTAGGGGCCACCTAGTTTGTGGCAGCTGCCCCATTTAACCTTTGCAGGCTAATTCCCAGACATACTCTCCAGGGGTGCATTTGCTCAGTGTACAGACATTGCATTGTTGTATCTCGTACTCACTCACCCAGATTATAGGAATCCCAAAATCCCAATTGGCTAAGTCATGACCATAAGCAATCCTTGGAATAGTGTCGGGCTGCAGGGTCTTGCTACTGAATTTTATCTACTCTTCCTTGTAGAAGCACCCCTGTTGTGCAGCCTATGCCATATTCCATGAAAACCATTAAACTGCCAACAACTAGGGTGTCCTCCCTAGTTAATGCAATGGCTACAGTGAAGATGCTTGCTTTGGGGGTCAGGGAGGGTGAATAAAAACTGGATACATGATGTGCAACCCCATTGTCCCTCTGGGCGTACATATGGTATTCTGAATTAAATGCTAGAAGATAGGGAACCAGGAAAGGAAATCTTAGAATACATGCAGAGACTCTCCTGCAGCAGCTTAGGCCTTTCACTATTACACATGGCCCTGAGCAAATCCTCTGCCACATAGGACAGAGTCTGACATTTTCTTTCTGGCGTCTTGAACTTCTGACTGATGTGGAAAAACCCATATCCCTCCAAACAGCCATCTGTGGAAGCAGGCTGCCCTCCTTTGCCACTTAACCAAAATGGTGAGATTCTTACTGCATAATAGTTCTCAAAACGAATGTTAGTTTAATTTCAGAGAATTGTAATACAATCCTCTTTTACCATGACAACTTGTGTTAAGAGATCTGTTGACCGCCTCCACTGCTGTCACGTTTGTTCCAAGTTTCTGCTCAAGGTTCCACATCGGCAGGGGGTCTGAGTTGCATGTGGCCAATTTAATCACTGTACTGCCCTTCAAGACTACTGGAATGAAATGAGGCTCAACGTATCTGGAATCAATAGTACCTGTGGGTCAAGTATGCCACAGATGTAGCCACATGAAAATTGATTGCATCAATATGATCAATTTTACTTATAGCAGATGTAACTGCATCACACCTCACTTGGTCAAACCAAGATGGTTGACCAGCCTGTGTACAGCATGGTATTCGCCATAATTAAGAACCCTGTAGGGCTGGACTTTTCTTTGCTCTTCAGGTGAGAGCGATCCCAGCCAGGATCTCACCTGTAGCTAAATCTGACTAGACTGAAGCTACTTACACTCACACCCTGCAGTAACCCAATATGCTGCTAAGGTACCCATCGTCCATTCTGTCCTGGGTTTCCCTACACTACATTGTGTGAATTTGCCCAGACTTGGACCACATGTTTGCTGAGCCATTAGACTTTAGGTACACTTTCCTAAGGTTGAATGAGTCCAATGGGTATCTTTAGTTGCTGGACATCTTGTGCATAGGAGGTTTAACTGGTCAGTTGGAGCCAAACTGCACCTTTTGTTGAGGGCTGATTTTCATAAGGGTGGTCCCTTTTGTCATGGCACAGACCAGCCTAATCTTTATGGGAAAATGCTGCCCAAAATATTCCCTTTGTTATAGAAATGTTGGCTTCTGCTAAAGCTCTGTACCTGGCCTGCTCTTTGCCAGCTACACCATCTCATTTGAAAACGCATCCTTCTGCTACCACTTGTTAGCTGATGATACCCAACGTTTTGTCTCCTTCGCCCACCCCAGCCACGTTCACCCCAACTAAGCTGAACGTGATTGCCTGTGTGGCATTTGATTCTGCATGGTTAGTCCACTGTCTTAACATCCAAGCCAAGGCAGACCACCTCTTTCCGCCACCTGCCCACTGCATACATAACTCCTTCAATCCCAAGCTCCTTGCTGCCTTCACTCAGTTTCTCCAGCAAGCTCTTCCTTGACTTCGGCAACTAACTTGAGTTGTTTTTCTTCTTCACTGCCACTACATCCTGATGCAGCCTACTATTTGTAAAATCTTCCCTCACCCTGCAGTGTCAAAACTCCTGTGAACACAGTACTTTACTGCAAAAGCCTTTTATTCAATACCCTTTCCAGCTCCTTAATATTGCACTCTACTTTGTCACCTGTTCAACCGCCATGCTCCAGTTATTCCCTATTTCTAGCATGCTGGCTGGTGCAGTCAACACATACTGTACAGGTACCTAGTTTTTTGTGTTTATACACCTGACACAAACTGCCACGAAAAACCCCAGAGCTGAAACTTCCTTGCCTCACTAGCCCCTCCCATGCCACGCACCAACTATGCACCTTTGTCCTTCTGGCGACCTGCTATTGGAATGTCTTGCTTTTAGATATAATTATCACCCTTGTAGATAGCGCGACATGAATCCTGAAACTTCACCTCCTCCTAGAAAGCTGCCTTCTGATGTTCTGATTTGTGCTGTCAATTATTTTCGTGACGCTCAGTTTCATACTCATGGTTTGTACTTGTGTACTGTCTTCATCCTAAATACTCAATTTTACTACAATTGCACATTGATGCTTTGTAAAGTTTCTGATTCAGGTCTTAATATAAAAATATGAAAAAACCTGCATAATGTGCTGTTACATTGCTGCACAATAGAACACACTGGATGGGTCAATCAAAATGTGTTTCTCAAAATCACACTCAAAGGACAGGATAAAAGGTAAGAATATTTTCTTTTAGCCTCTGCAAATATAGTAGTTATGTTGGTCAGATTAACGTGAGGAGCAGGGGTCGTCTTTCGGCAACAACATTGTGAACAATCTATTAATCATTGATTTTTTTCATGCTATGAGTTAATGGGGCACATGGCTAATACATGCTTAGAGTTAAAGGGGCATGATAGTACTCGGGAGATGACTACTGATTGGCCTGCTAACCACAGCGGGACAGGCATAGATGGAATATCCCTTCTAACTTTATATTCACAGGCAACATCCTTCCTGGGGTAGGAGATTTCCCTAACATTGCGGGGGTGGTTCCACTTTTTACACTGTTGGGACATATTCTCTTCTATGGAATGCAGGGAATGAGAGACTGAGCTACAGGCAACACAGGGTTTCTTGTAAGCTTGTTCTGGCTCACCTAGTGATAAACTGAGCTAAGCAGTGCAAGGCAAATTCTAAAAGTGCCATTGGGTGGTTAAGTTACATTATATAACGCACGACTTTCAGTAAGGGCAATGCCCACATGAAGACTTTCTAAAAATGCTTAATCTGTGAATGTATTATATTTTGTGCAGGTTTCAGATGAGTAAACCTTTAATGAGTATTTTAGTTTTTTGTACTTGTGACCACACCAGTTTGGATTCAAATCCACTCAGAGGTCAGTATCTCCAAGGAATGAATGCTATATAAGGCATGGCTGCTTATTGGCTGAAGGGAGGGCGAAGGGGGGAGGGGGGAGGAGATACATTCCTGATAGGTCAAATGTTAAGAATACGACCATTGTGTACCCCACTATACAATATCTGTGGTACCCAAATGCTAGCTGGCAAAAACGTTATACTCCCATGTCCTGTCTCCTTTACTCTATACCTATTGGAATTCCCGCTCAGCGGGGGCAGAGCCTTTAGTGTGTGCTTCCCCTTAAGCATTTCATGCTGATGGCACACGGTAATGCCCACAACTCTTTCCCTTGCGTTACTTTTCCTCTGTCCTGTTCTCTGCACCAGACAATTTGGATGCCTGGCGAGGCTTTGGTCTTTCTTTATGCAGATTTTCAGTGGTTCTTTAATTTTTTTTCCAGCATTGGATCTTTCACACACTCATGCTTTGAATGTTCCCAGTCGTCGGGCTGGCAATCACTTAGGTTTATAAATCAGTTGTGCATACACAAAATAAAACGTCACTCACGTCAGTGATCCATCCACCTCATTTTAGCTCTTACCACGACCCCCGACCCCCCAGCCAGTGAGTTGGGCCATCATTCAGCTATGTGGACAGATTTTTTTTCCATACATTCCTGATGAAAGCAGAAGCCATTACCAAATGTAGCTTCATCTGTTTCTTCCCACACAAAGGAAACCAGGTTAAGCCGAGGAGCTCTGACTGCAATTCTAAAGACGGGTCTCCTCCTATGGAATTATGCTGCAGATCGACAGCTGAGTCCCATAATATAAATCTGCCGCCAGTAAATGTTGTAGCCGCTAACTGTGCAAGGTTCCTTCGCAAAGGAAACAGGATGTCAATCGGGAATGACCGGGGACGATAAGGAGAACCTCATTTGCATTATGGATAAAACCATGGATGTGGGTTTAGTATACTGCTGGTAAAAGTACAGGGCCTCTTGACAGAGCTACAATTTAGGACTTTCCATCCTCAAACCGTGTAAATAAATACTAATGTAGGCCAGCATCAGTCTTCTCCAAAGTTTGAACAAATCCTCTCCTTAGAGGCTCAAAAGCTCCCCCAGTCATTCAAATGACAACTGGTGCAGCATACATTTGATTGTGTGCTAGTTATTCAGTGTACGCCTGATGCTGTGTGACCTTTTCAAAACAACTGGCTCCTGCAGTGTCCTTGTGACGAAATGTGCGTCTGCCCTGTCAGAGTAAAAGGATGAGTGGTGGCTAAACTGCCTACTCAGCCCTCACACGTCTAGAAAACCAGAGCGGTCCCAAACATCAAGTTGAAACCGATATAGGTAAGAGATATACCTCCTTTTGTGGTAATGTGGGCAAAGGGCAGGTTATAATAAAAGGGGTGTGAATGTGAAACAGTAGCAACACAAGCAGCAATAGTACAACAGTCCAAACTAAAGGAATGTCCAAAGTTTTATAAAGATATTTCTGAGGCTTGTGGAATCTGCTTAGATCACATGCTATGCGTAAGTCGACATCTAGTGGAAGCTGCAGACTATTACAGTTGTTTTTTTAAACTCCAAGAGGGACATCAACAGGGCATGCCAGTTATACTATCCCTAGTGTGATGTCCACTCATGGGCCATCATGTGTCGAAGTCCCTCAGATTGTTCCTGCCATCTTTGACAAACGCTTAATCCCGGAGTTTGTATTTTGGCTAACGCCATAGATTGAAAAATAATTAGTTACTCTTTCTATCTTTTTAATCACCGACTTTCGACCACATCTTGCTGGCGGTGGAAAAGCCAAATGTCGAACCAAGATCTTGCTTTGACGCACCTCTTTGGCCTTGGAACGCTGCACCGGGCTTTGGCCCCAACAGTAAGGAGAGTGGTGGGGGGGGGGGTGCTGGACATTTTTTAGGGCTCTCTAAGAGAATGCATATTCCCCTTTGCCCTCTCAATTATATTCTCGTCTTGCTTCCCTACCTTTTAAATTATGAAAAATGTACCATTTAAATTCTGCCCAAGTTGCAATAAAAAGTTTCTGTGGAAAGACCAACGTGTGTGCAATCTTTGCCTTGCACGGGACCATGACGAGGGCCATTATCGAGCTTGTCAGCTCTTCAAACCGAAAACATTCAAGGACCAAAAGACCAAACGTTCGGCCCACCACGCCATGCAGTCTGAGGCTGCCTTGGACGGGGAGGGGGCATCCATCAAAAGCAGCAATGTTGTCTTTTCGGACGACAAAGGCAAACTGATTGATTCCCATGTGCTAGCCCCTGACACCAATAGACATTCCAGTGGTGCTGTTATGGGGACACCAGGCAGCAGTAGCACACATAGTGCAACTCACACCAAACATATATCCCGTGGCCGACACCATCTTCAATACAGCCAGACACGGCTCCAAGCGGAAGGTCCACAAGTTCCCTGTCCTCTGGGCACTCAAGATCTCAATTGCCACATGACGGGCCCCCAAAAACATGTCCCCAAAATGCTCCTCAAGGGGGAGAATGTCAAAAACATTCCTCAAAAAGCCACCAATCCACTAAAACTCACCATTCCCACAAGGAGAACGGTATGGATTCCCAAGGGGAGGGTACCTTAGCAGGTGCTTTAAAACACAAGCAATCTACTCAAACACCAGACTCCCATATCTGTACCATCTTTAACTACCATACCTAACTCCTCCCAATGGTCCTGTGAGGACATAGATGGGGTAATGCGCAGAATAACGTTCATGGCAAATTTCTTTGAAAAGAATCCTAAGGCCTTACACAGCCTACAGAATACGCCAGCCACTACTGCCGCACCCACCTCTCAACCCCCAGCAAAGGGACAACTCCCAGATACCCTCTTACTCAGTCCCCAGCTAGACCCAGTGCAATATGAACAGTATGAAACTAATTCAGACACTGAACAGCAGGAGACCTGGGGAGTCGAGGGTCAATATTACAATGAGAACGATGCGGAGGACGTTTATGTCATGGCCTCTCCCAACCATCTTGATGCGCCAGTGGCAGATTCACCACTGGACAATCAACCCCAGTTAAATGATATGCTCTTAAAAGCAGGTAAGCGTTTTCAAATCCAAACCCAAGAGACTCAGTTGGATAAAGATTTTGTGGAGGATATCTTGGGAGAATAAAAAAGCTGTGACCTAGTTTATACCCCTCCTCCAATCTATACAAAGGAAAATAAAGCCATCATTAGAGATGCCAAGCCAAACAAGGGATGTGAACCCACATATCGAAAAGTTGTTCCACCCTGCACCTACAGATCTGCTCTATATAAGGGGTCAACTTAAGCCAGACTCGTTAGTAGTGACCACTACATGAAAGAGGCTCCTCTGAAGCACCCCCAGATAAGGAAAGCAAAAAGCTTTACACTTGGGGGCGCTGTTGCACACACAGCGAGATGGCTGCTCCTGTGTGAGCTCCTGTGACATTCCAGGCTGAATTATCTGAAAATATTCTAAAACTTGCCGGTTCTGCCTGCAAACTGGTGAAGGCACTCGTCAAGAATCCAAGAATAGATTGTGCAAGCTTGGTCTGTGTTTGCAGCTTATTTTGGAAGTTAAGCCGTGTCAAACACATGCTTAAGACCAGTGAGGCCAGCTCGCCCACCCTTCCCCACCGATGTACAAGAGAAGGAGCCCAGCTGCAGGCGGACCTGAAAGCAAGGCATGCCGAACTCTAAGGCCAGGGCCTCAACATACAGGATGGTCGCGGGCGCTCCGTCCCACGTCGATCGCCTGCTGATCCATCGTGTTCACCAATCTCGTGGAGACATGGACCGCAGCTCTTTTGTGCTCGGGGCGATCGAGACAACAGTAAGGAGGGAGGGTGGCAGGCGGCGAATGTTATCGGCCCGGCTCCGAGTCATCCCGGGCTACGCGGTGGACTCCTGCCCCCCCTCGACCCATCAAGTGTGAACACTGAACCCCGGCACATCGGCCAGTATCACGGAAAGTGCAAACACACGTGACATAGGAGGGGGGTGTCACTACAATAATTGAGTGCCCTGGCAAGCATAATACATGCAATACAAGAACTTCTAGAGCAAAGTCTGACCACCCTTATGTTTGGCGACCGCGTGTGGTGAACACTGCTGCAGCCCAGGTACCACAGAATAAGAGCGAGCTGGGAACCACACGCCTACACTCCAACACAATGCCCACAGTGTTGTTGCCAACTATGTAACTCAGCGACACCTGATTCTTACCATCGACAACACAGCAGCCTAAAATACTACAGTAACGGCTCCCACCTAGTGCTCCATAGGGCCCCACGAGGCTGATTAGGGCCATAACAAAGAAGCGCTCTTAATATAAATCAACAACTCTCTACCCGCTCCTACCATAAGGACAATCTTGCGCAACAAAGCACGTTGGCCAGCCTCCCCAGATCCGACTCAGTAACGCCAGGAGCTAAACAACCAGATCCACATCAGTGGGGCAGGGAAGCCTGAAGCAACCCCCCCCTGATATTTTTTAGTTAAATCTTTAGGACAGATCTCAGAGAAGGAGGAACTGGAGATCAACAGGGCATAATTAATCATGACCTAGACAATCTGGGCCCAGACACGCCTACGCTACAACCAAGTTAAATGGTGGACAACTTGCATAGTCTTTGGTCGGAATTCTGTGAGTTACAACCATAACCCTCACGACGGTGGTCATAACACATACTATATCACACTTGACCACAGCGCAACGGACGGTGAACGCGGCTGGCAAGAAGGAGAATACAACCTACATCCAGCTTGGGAAACATTAGCCGCAGAACCGTCCTGCAAGGAGCGGGCAAGGATGACTACTTGTCGCCAACACCCCATCACATCTAATAAGTTAATGGTCACAAGATAGTCAACGCGATCCTGGCACTGCACAACAGACCACGGTGCAGAGGGACAGGCACAATACCAGGCCCAGAGCTATTAAAGGACGATGCCCAAGGGCCCAGGTCCGAAAAAGGGGAAAGCTCTATAGAAAAGTTCACAACGGTGACAAAGAAAGTGACTGAGACCACTATGTCAACAGAATCAACACCACAAACAGTCCCAGCCACACCAGTTACTGCAATGGACCCGCAGGCAGTCTTTGCGGCTATGCAGCAAGGGTTCTCCTCTCAATGAAAAATTGGATGGGGATAACAGCCAATGTAGCTTCCATCAAGACACAGGTGGACAAGACTACAAGTCGTATCACGGAAGCAGAGACCCGAATCAGCAACACAGAGGACACACTGGAAGTGCTAAACACAGTGACAACGATGGCAAAAGAATTGGGAAAGGTCAAACTAAAGTGTGAGGATTTGGAAGCCAGATCTTGACGCAACAACATATGCATAATTGGTATGCCAGAGGAAGCCTTGAAGGAACCCATGGAGCTGGCTGTAGAGAAACTACTACAAGGCCTCTTGGGTGACCCCAGCTGGTCACCCATGTTCATAGTGGAGCGAGCACACAGATCATTGGCACCTAGACTCGGGTCGGAAGCCTACCCAAGGCCCATCATAGCACATATGATGTACTATAGAGCCAGAGACTTGATATTGAAAACAGCCAGAGAGAAACGAGAACTGAGATGGGAGGCCAACACTATCTGCATATTCCCTGATTACACCCTGGCATTACAGCAAGAACGGCGATAATTTATCGGGGTCAAGAAACTACTGCGTGGGCGTCACATTCCCTATGCAATGCTGTATCCAGCTAGGTTGAGGCTACAATACCAAAATAAGACCCATTTCTTTACATTCCCTGAAGAGGCGGCAAACTTTGTGGAGGCCAAAATCCCACTGCCAACTCGTCAGCCAGTGAATGGGGACGACTCCTGAAACGCCAAGCGCTCACAATCACACAGTTAGATGAGAGAACAGTGGAGAGAGGGCAGAGGTACCCCTTCATGGGTGTACTATTAATATCAACATTCTCGGTAATGGTGATAAGTGTACTCCCACCATACAATATGAGATAGAGCAACGAGTAAGCAGAACCGGCCGGGATGGAAATGAACATTAAGCGCACCGGCCTGGAATGTCGCAGAACCCCCCTGTTGCAGGTGCACTTCAAAGTTATGGGAGGGAAAGGGGATGGGCAGAGGGGCATAGTTAAAGTTCGGGTAACTATGAGGGAGGGAGGGAGGGAGGGAGAGGGAGATGGGAAAAGTTTGTTGGGAAACCAATTGGAGAAGGAAGGAGTTGCAGTTAAAAGCACACAGGTACTGAAAGAATACAGACATGCACATAGCAAGGAAAGAACATGTTACACATCACCAAATGAAGTCACGAGATGATGGCTAGGACGGACAAAAAGAATATTACCATGTTAAGCTGGAATGTCTGTGGGCTGGGATCCCAGATAAAGAGAAGGAAAATGATGGTGTACATCGCTAGGCTAGGCCCTAAAATAGTGTTCCTGCAGGAAACTCACTTATTACAGCACCAAGCTGAAAAGCTCACCCCTAACTGGGGACCGCATCATTACTACACATCGTAGTCAAGCCGCCCAAGGGGGGTAGTAACCCCGATACATCAATCAATTCCTTTTATATGCCTCAACACAGAATGCGACCCTCTGTCATGATGCCCGCTCCCGGGGAGCCGGTTCAAGCCCTGCGTCCCCGAAAGCGGACATCCATTCCCCAAGGAAGGACCCAGCAACCCCATATAGGGGCCCTTTGGACAGTGTCATGGCGCCAGGCTCATAAAAGACATCAGTCCTGGCGCCATAGGCGCCAGGCTCATTATGGAAGTGCTTGGGTACACTTACCTGATTCAGACCATGCTGCAGGATCCCGGCCTCCTTGAGGCCTGAAAGGAACTACTTTACCTGTGGGACTAATTTACCATCCGGGCGTGGTCGGGCAAGGATACATACCTGATTGGAGGAAGGATACATACCTGGAACTTCTTCCAAGGCTATTTAAACCCCACCCGAACAGCCACACGTGCTTCGCGTTGTTCTGCATCTAGCAGCTGGACGCTCACCGTGTCTGCTCCTGCATCCTTACTTCTGCCACGCCTTCCAGCATCCTGGATCACCTGCAAAGGAAGGGAAGAAGAGAACAGAAGAAGGAAAAGTCCTTACCTGCTAAATCCGCATCCCGGAGACATCTCGCCGACAATCCTGAAAAGGAAGACTTTAATTTAAAAGCTCATTGCGTCGATCGCTGCAGCGCCGCATTCCACTCACCTTTACAGGGCGCCTCCATGTTCAGCAGCGATCATCCGGATTCGCAGTCATGCCCCAGCGCCTAGGGAGAAAAAGACCAGAACAAAAGGTGAGAGAGAGAAGGCGAATAAGGAAAGCTAAATCTCAATGTTAAGACTTACCTGTTGATTCATTCCCTCTTCATTTCGGGTCCGCGCCCCATCCTGGCATTTCCGGACCCCGGTCCCTAAGGGGAAAAAAAGACATCAGCGTTAATGAGCGAATGAAAAGACATTACCAAAAAACGCTCATTAAAGACTTACCTGATTTCTACAAGGATTTCACCTCTCATCTCGGGTCGGTGCCTGTTCCCCGGCTTTCCGTACCCCGGCCCCTATGCGGAAAAAGACACTAGCATTAGTACATTAATGCATGGACACAAGGGGAACCTCTTATCAAAAAACTTACCTGGAAGCCAAGCAAGTTTGGTTCTCACCAATCCAAAAATCCAGTGAAGTAACTGGATACCAACGCGCCCCTGCATCAGAAGCAGGATGGAGAGCTCGTCCTTCCAGACCCTAAGGTGAGACGCTACGAGAAATCACAGAAGGGTTTCAAGGAGGGTGAGAGGGGAAAGTGGGAGGCCGATTGCATTACCCCGCAGACAGTTAATCCCCTATTTTCGCCTACAGAAGGATACTTCTGCGAGCCAGACAAGCCAGATTTGGGGGCCCGGTCCAGTCCGTCTTCCGAACCCTGCGCATCACCTTAGAAGAGGTCACAGCAGCGCGAACCAGGCCAGCGCCTCCGTGGGAGTCAGGTGAGCGTAACACCCTCAGGGCAGGTATGTCCAGGTTCATGGCACCCTCCAGGGCAGGGGTGCTGTTGCTAAACGTTTATGGCCCAAATGTAGATGACCCCGACTTTTACTCTACACTGTTTAGGAAACTTGCAAAATTCCCCACGGCTCATCTGATGTGTGGCGGCGACAAACGCCATTCTCGACATACATCTAGACCGCACATAGGATCAGCCGAGGGCACTGACTAAAGCGGCCCAAATGATACTCACCCACATGGCCGATCTGGGCCTCGGAGATGTATGGCGCTCGCTAAAAGGCGCCAAACGGGCATACACGTTCTACTCTTCAGTACACGATATGCACTCCAGAATAGACGTATGGCTATTATCTCACCAGGTATTAGGCTGGATCACCAATACACATTTATCCGAGGACATACACCCATATCAGATAACACTGCAAATCCCGGAGATTAAAATAAACAGGCCCCCCTGGAGGTTCAAGTCAGCGGCACTACAAGGCCAGGTCTACAAGTCCTCGCTAGCCCAACATATTCAGGAATACTTTGAAATTAATGAAGGTTCAGTGACCATCCAAGCAGTAAAGTGGCAGGTGTTCAAGGTGTGCATCAGAGGCACCACAATGTCAACCGAATTTGGTGTCCTGAAGGACATCCGCAGGAATCTAGCGTGACGAGAAGACGACTTCGCCCATAAACAAAATCAGTATGCACAAGCACAGTCCACAACTAGGGCTAGACATTAAAACCAAAATGGACAAATTTAGAGAAGCAGCTGACCCCGAGATCTGCTACTCTGATCGGCCCCCAGCTGCACAGCGATATGGGGAGCAAGAACGCCCGGGTAGATTGCTGGCCAGGATGGTACGAGGGGAACGTGGGCCAACGAGTATTCCATGTATAATGCGATGGAACCGTGACCACGGACCGATTAGAGATTCAGGGGGTATTCTATGACTTCAATAAACACCTATACTCACCACAGAGCATCGCCACGGATCCAGAAGTAGATCAATACTTAACCCAGATACCAACAACTCTATCATCAGACGCCACTAGGGAGGCCTTAGAAACCCTGATCACTGAAGCAGAGATATCTGAAGCCATTAAGGCATTGCCCAATGGGAAAGCGCCAGGCACCGATGGCCTTGGTGCAGAATTCTACAAAGAGTTCTCTCAACTCCTCATTCCCATACTACTTGCCGTCTGGACAGAAGCCCTAGAAAAAAGGGAGCTACCTGAAACCACCAAAGAAGTGGTCATCACTCTGCTGCTCAAGCCAGGGAAACCTCCCGAAGACTGTGGGTTTTACAGGTCACTATCATTAATAAATACTGATGCTAAGATTTTTGCAAAGATCCTGGCCACACGACTAACGCCACTGATGCCTTACTTGGTCCATGAGGACCAAGCGGGATTCATAATGGGCAGATCCACAGCAACGAATATTCGGCACTGCCACAAGATTCGAACAGCGATACCCTAAGAACTACAAGCAGTGGCAGTCTCATTAGATATGCAAAAGGCCTTTGATACGGTATACTGGCCTTTTTTATTCAGGGTCCTACAGAACTACAGGTTCGGCCCTAACTTTATTAAATGGGTCAAGGTTCTTTACGCAGGCCCCTACGCTAGGATAAGTATAAACTGCACACTATCAGAGCTACTGGAACTACTAGGGAGCACCTGTCAAGGCTGTCCACTGCCCCCCCCCTTTTATTTGCTCTAGTGATAGAACCACTGGCTGATATACTCAGGGCTCGATATGGCAAATACAGAGTGCTGTTGGAGGGTAAGCTTGAGATTAATACGCGGACGATATTTTGCTGTACTTAAAAAAACCCTGGGCACACCCTCGGTAAGGTCCTATCAGTGGTCAAGATGTTTGGCGAGTACTCGGGCCTAAAACTGAATCCTGCCAAATCAGAAATCTTCCCACTCACTAAGGGAACTGTCAAACCACCCGACCTTCATGGGCTTCTTTGGAGTCCGGTACATATTAACTATTTGGGGGTGAACGTGGCCAGGACAGCACAGCTTTCCCGTGCACTGAATTGCAACGCCCTCGCTGATGGCTTATGTGTCAAGATGACACGTTGGAGCACCCTCCCAATATTAATGCTAGGGAGCATTATCCTTGTAAAAATGATAATTCTTCCTAAACTCTTCTATTTATTTGGCACCTTGCCAGTGTGGCCAGGAAGGGCATTATTTGCCAAAATAGGGGGCGCATGCACCGCATTGGTATGGGATGCGCACTCTAGATTGAGATGGAGGGACCTCACCGACCAATACCCACAGGGAGGCTTAACGGCACCAGATTTTGAAATCTATCTGGCAGCTCAAGCACACTGCACAAAGGACGACAGATTTCCTCGACCCTAAGGAAACATCAAATGAAGCCCCAATACTGAAATCAGCCATACTACTCCACAGCCTGATGGCGTCACGTCTTAAAAACTACAATACTAAATCCCACACAGGTCACAACCACAGCCTGGGCTAAAATAGTTTACATACATGGCACGGACACACTATCATCCAAGCATGCCAATCTGGGGCACTCATTATATACCACCCACTCTGACAAGTAGCAACACAATGGGGCGCTAAAGGAATTATGCAATGGGGGCAATTGTTCCAAGATAAACGTTTTGTGACATGGTAAACCCTCAAAGACACAGTAGGAGATACGCCGAAATATAAGTTGAATTACATGCGGATGAGGTCTGCCATCGCAAAGCTATGAACCGAATTTCCATCAGAACCAACAATAAACCTGGGTTTGGGATATATGTTCACAGCTGGGAAGGGGAAGATATCAGCATCTACACTATACAAGACTATTATTCAATCCCGCCCACCTGCGACACATAGCGCCAAAGAGGTGGGAGCAGGATCTGGGACACTAGATTAGTGACAACCAATGGACACAAATGCGCCCTAATAAAATACATATCGTGCAATGCTAGATATAAACTGATTCACTATAAGGTTGTACATAGGCTACACTACAGCCAAACTGAAATTAATATATACCACAACAGAAGGCCTGTGTCCTAGATGATGTGAAGAGGCTGACATTTTCCACATGTTCTGGTCATGCACACAATTGAGGGACTATTGGATGCACTGGATGACATGGTGGAAAAACCTATTGAATGGTCACCGACGATATGCTTATTGGGGGCCAGAGGGAAGATGAATCCAACATGGCGAAAATTATTGAATGTAAGTTTACTACTGGGCAAAAGAGCGATATTGCTGAAATGGAAAAGCAAATGTCCCCCAACTAAGAGCGACTAGGACAGAGACATGATCTGGACAATCGAAAATGAAGAAATATATATTGATTCATTGCAAATGGCCACAAGACCAAAGAACATATGGGCCAGATAGAAACAGTACCTTGGTGATCACGCTGAAAGGGAAGATATGTTTTGATATGTTCTGCTATTTGAAAACATTGTATAAGTTGTGTAATTGATATATACATGAAGCCCGATGTACCTGTGTGAAATATTAAATAAAGTTCATTAAAAAAAAAACAAAAAAAACTTTACACTCTAGGGAGAAAGGTGGCCATCTCAGCAGCCTTTCAAACAAGGATTGCCAACAACACCACATTATTGACGAGTTATAACTGCCATAAGTGGTATGAGGTTGCAACTCTAGTGGCATCAGCACCTCAACCCCTCAAGTCACAACTGGATGCCGCAGATAACGCAGGTGGAATCATCGCTGAGGGAACAATATTGAAGCGCCATGCATGGCTTTGCCAATCCGGTTTCAAACTGGAAACGCAGGCAACTCTATTAAACATGCCTATAGAACCAAATGTCCTGTTTGGAAAAGCTGTTGAGGATGTTCTAAAATCGGCCAAAGAAGAGTATGACACACAAATCCTTTGGCCAATTAACTACTAAACCACCAGGCCAAAAAGGTGGAAGAGATTTCAACACTTTCAAGGCCAGAACTCACAAAGGGGTTTCCAGTTATAGACCAGGCCAGGGCTCATCCTGGTGAAACAATCGGGGACATGCTTTGGAGGGTTTCCAAAGAGACCAGTGCAGATCTCGTGACCAGGGGAGGTCCTCCACTTCCAGAGGTGGAGCTACACCTCCTAAACAATGACCACTCGCTCCAGGTCCCCTCCCATGCCTCTCCTGTCAGAGGGCAGCTAACACACTTCACCCATGCATGGGAGGGTATCACCACGGACAAATGGGTGCTATCAACCGTAGTGGGCGGTTATTATGTGGCACTGCTTCAGCGACCTTCTAGCCATCCCCCACGTCAAAAACCAACTACGAAGGAGGAGCAGCACATCCTCCTGCAGGAGGTCGTAACACTGCTACTCAAGGACGCCATTGAATCGTTCCAGCGAATGAGGTAAACAAGGGTATCTATTCAACTTACTTCCTTGTGCCAAAGAAAGATCTAACAATGCGCCCAGTATTAGACCTACGCCCTGCAAACACCTATGTCAAGCCACAAAAATTCTGCATGACAACACTACAAGAAGTAATCCCACTGCTAATGCAGGGGGACTACATGGCAACATTGGATATGAAAGATGCCCATTTTCATATTTCAATGTTCCCAGTGCACAGAAGATTCTTGCGTTTCAAGATGGCAAACCAGCACTACCAATCCAAGGTACTACCCTTTGGCATAGCATCCACTCCAAGGGTATTCACCAAGGTACTGGCGGTGGTGGCAGCACACCTGTGCAGGGAGGCAATCCCAGTGTACCCCTACCTGGACGACTGGCTGATTACAGCGGAGGCTCCCCTAATTTGCAGGCAAAATACTCAAAGAAACATAAATCTTCTCTTCCAATTGGGCTGCTCAATAAACAATAATAAAATCAAGCCTTATACCAAACCGTGCCTAAGAGCCGTCATAAACACAGAAGAAGGGCTAGTCTTTCCATCAAAGGAAAGAGTACAAAACATGTTACTGCAAATATATCAATATCAAGCCGGTCACCAGCTAAGTGTACGCAAAGCTATGTGTTTGCTAGGCATGATGGCATATTGTATTTACCTGGTCCCACACGCATGTTTGCACATGCACCCCATGCAGGAGTGGTTGACAAAACAGTGGTCTCAGGCAAGCGGTCAGTGGGACGATTTAATGGTTGTTTCGTCAACACTGGTACAAGACCTTTAATGGTGGACAAAGGAGAATCTGTTCAAGGGAAAACCCCTTCCACAATCCGGCAGTGCAAGCAGTGGTAATAGACTTGTCACTCTCCGGGTGGGGGGCACATCGCCTTCATCTCACAGCACATGGTATGTGGCCTCATCACTGCACAGAGCCACATCAACCTGCTGGAACCTCTAGCAGTATTCAGAGCGCTTCAGGCATTCGAAGCACAACCGACAAATCAGTCGGTACAAATCCTAACCGACAGCACCGCTGCAATATTTTACAACAACAAGCAGAGAGGCACACATTCTCCAAAAATGTCCAAACTAGCACAGTGAATATGGAAATGGCACTCAGACGGGGATGTTCCTATCTTCCGAACATGTTACAGGGGAACTCCTGGCAGACTCACTAAGCAGAAATCCCCTACCAGAGGCACACGAGTGGCAACTAGACACACATGTCGTAGACCACATCTTCTCACAATGGGGTTACCCCACGCTAGACATGTTTGCTACAAGAGAAAACAAGCAATGCCCAGACTTCGCGACCAGGTTTCCCCAGCCAGACGCCAAGGGGAACGCCCTATGGATAAGCTGGTCAGGGAAATTTGCTTACGCTTCTCTCCAACTCCTCCAATGAGCAGGGTGGTGAACAAGATTCACAGAGAACAAATGACCCTTATCCTACTTGCTCCCATGTGGACAAGACAACCATGGTATCCACATATGCGCAAACTTCCGATGTGCAATCCCATCAAACTCGCGTGCCACTCCAATTTGCTGACCCAACCCGGGAATAACAGTACACCCTCAACCTCACTCTATGAACCTGGCAGCATTGCTCCTGAGGTCATAGAGTTGCGACACCTAAATCTTCCAAAGAGGTGTATGGATATCCTCATGGAGGCACATAAACTGAATACCAGACACTGTTATTTCGACAAGTGGAGAAGATTTGTTATTTGGTGCTAGTCTAAACAAATAAACCCCCGTAGAATGTACCCCATCCCACATTCTAAACTATATGCTCCACTTGTTAGACTCGGGGATAGTATTTAACTCAATAAAGGTCCACCTGCCAGAGTAAAGTATTGTGGTGGAAAGTTCCTGTCATTAAAGCATTTATGGAGGGAGTAAAGGACTCTACCCTCCAATTTCAAACCCACCGCCAGGCTGTGATCTCAATGTAGTACTCGCAAAGCTCATGGGACCTCCCTTTGAGCCTATGCACAAGTCCAGTCTAAAACACCTGACATATGCCTTTTTTAGTGGCTATCACAATCATAAAAAGGGTTAGTGAACTTCAAGCATTGTCAATGCAGGACCCATTCTTTGTCATACACAAGGATAAATTGGTTTTAAGAACACACCTTAGGTTTTAACCTAAGTTAATTTTCCAAATTTCTCAGGAACCAATCCATTGAGATACCGGCCTTCTTCCAGAAACCTACAAGCTCAGCTGACAAAAAAAAACTCTATACACTAGATGCAACGAGGGCGGTCCTTTACTAGGTAAACAAGACCAGACCAACTGTTTGTCTCCGTAGCACCAGGCAGAGGAGGAGGCCGCATTTCAAAGAATGCAATCTCCAGATAGATAGTCAGATTAATACAGCTCTGTTACTCATTATCAAGCAAAACACTGCCTTTCGCACCAAGAGCTCACTCCACAAGGGGTGCAGGAGCTACTTTGGCTTTCATCGCAAATGTCCCACTGGACACCATTTGCAAAGCAGCTACATGGAGCTCAGTACACACTTTCACTCAATATCACTGCATTCACACTCATTCCAAAGCAGATACACAGGTGGGACAAGCGGTTCTGAAACATCTATTTGCTGCTGGACCTTCTGACTACCCACCACCTTCTCCTAACACTGCTCGGTAATCTATGCATAGCATGTGATCTAAGCAGGTTCCACAAGCCCACGAAGGGGATACATTGCTCACCGTAATCGTATTTCTGATGCTTGTATCTGCTTAGATTCACATGCACCCACACTTGCTCCCCATGGAGAGAAGGTGCATGGATGTTTATGAGCCTTATCTGATCATATCTGCTTTAATACACCTGTACTCACGCTACACTTCATGCTACCTCATGTCAGAAACGAAACAATCTGAGGGACCTCGGCGTGTGAAAGACCATGTGTACAGTGGACATCACACTAGGGATAGTATTACTGGCACGCCCTGTCGACATCCCGTTTTGAGTTTCAAAAACAACTGTAATACTCTGCAGCTTCCACTAGATGTCGGACTATGCATAGCATATGAATCTAAGCAGATACAAGCATCAGAAATACGATTACCGTGAGTAATGTATCCCATATACACTTTAATTAAACACAATGTGCAATAAATTTACTAAAAACACTAACAAAAACCCACTCCTTTAAAGGAAGACAGACATGATAATTTAAATATGCATGCAGTGTCAATATTTGGCACAGAGAAAAAAGGAAATCACTTGTTCAAAAGGATATGCTCATCAGGGGATGATTAACTAGTCTCTATGGTACCAATAAATGGACTAGGGGGGGCTGGAGTCTTCCAGCAGTAACTAAATCAGTTCTTGGCAGTTCATCAGCATTGAACCAGGCTTCCGATTGTTCGAGCGATGTGAATCCGGATCAGATGCAGCGAGTCACAGTGATCCAGACGGGGAGTAGGCATGGAGTCTGGTTCGAAGAGAGGATCTTTACAATTTGATGGAGTGTTGTAATGAAGCAGGTTGGTTCAACCACAGGTTAAAGACAGAGATACTGGTGATGCGATGCACTCAGTCGACACAGCGGTTTGCAGTCTTTCTGCAGTGGTGAGTGTCTGGTTTGAGCCTAGGCAACAACTCACTCGCCTGTCAGTGTGGTGGCAAACTGGTTTGCAGAGCAAAAGTGCCAAAAGCAGCACCTGTTGGTTCGAATGTGTCAAACTTGAATTGAATGAGCTTGAAGCGGTTTGACTGAGAAGAACACAGATCATGGCTGTTATGGCTCTCTGGATCCAATCCACATGCTTGGGGACAACGTATGGTCCTTTTTTTCCCAGCATGGGGGAGGCTGGCAAACACCTGCAGGGGTCCTTCACCTCCAGTGAGGTCCTGGGTACCAGTATAGCTGGCAGAGAGGCAGGTCTTGCTCCAGCAGTAGGTCACCCCCAATGTGTTTGTCAGTGGTTAGAGAGCAGAGCCTGCCTCTGCCTTGGAATCCTCAGTCTTAATCTCACTGGCCGAGGGCTTTGGAAAGGTAAACTCTCCCAAAAGGGTTCAAAATGAATCCTCCTTCCAGTCCAGGAATTGACTCATCTCTTCCCGCCTCCGCCCCCACCCCAACTTCCATAGGTAAAAGCCCACAGGGATTGGACAAAAGCAAGCCTACTTAAGCCCTGTCCTTGGTTTGGGCCAAGTGGTCTTTGAATTCTTGCATCATGCTCAAAGTGCTTTGTGCTATGGGTAGTGGGGCAGACTGGAAAGGATGAAGTGGTACAGAGAGAAACAAGATGCGGGAATCCTTCTCCGCTGTGTCAAACGCTGTCTGATTACACTAGTTGCCTCTTCTCAGACCCATAGTATCAAAGGCCCTTTGGTATACAACACCATTAGGTGGTCGTTTCATGTAGGGTGTGCCTTTTTGATTCCGGTTTCCTAGAACAGCTCCTATCTTGCTGGAGAGGTGTTACCTGACCTCACAAATACTTGTCTTTCAGTCTCTTGTCCGGTTGGCTGGCAAAGACAGGCTCTCTGACTAGAATACACACAACCCTTCCACAGCTGGCCGGGGCTCAGTGTTAACATGTGTAGGATTCAAATGAGATGTTGCGTTAAGAATTATAGGGATTTCCATCCACCAAACCCCGGCATGGCTTAACTTTTCACATTAAACTGCTACGAGGATAGGAATGCCTCATAACTGTGTGATATTGGAACATAGCTGCAGATTTGAATGCACCTTCTCTGTTGAAGTGATTGTTGCTGTCCCAGCTGTGGAGGGCACCTGTGACATTTGACACTGTGCTGTGCCACTGAAGTGCAGGGACTGCAAATCGGGAGATTGATGTAGCAGAGAACATATGCCAATACACTTTTGGCATGGAGTTTAAATGAAGGGGAGGTGCTGGTTAGCAGACCACACTTTGAGATAGAAATTCAAGTCAAATCAAAAAAAGCCAGGGTTTGTACCACATTGCCAGATGGCAATTCCTCAGTCCTGAGTGACTAAATGCATGTAGTGTGCACTTCAGACTAAATTGCCACTTGACGCTGTTGACTGTGCAATCTTCTCTGTGCAAAGGCACGAAGCCTTTCTACATAGCTAATTTGAAGAGAGGAGCAAGGGCCTCCTCTGCCTTTGATGAAACCTACACAAAAAAAATCAATCTGTGATTGACCGTTTTTTCTTGTCCCTTTTGCCAAATTCTAGACCATGGGTGAGCAAAGCTTGTTGCCATGAAATACTGCCTAGAAATAACACCTTAACTGAGAATCTGTCGTAGCTAGTTAGCTTGGTCTGTACAGACCCCTCAAAATCCTCGAGTGGGAGTTGATTATTGTAACCATACTTGTGTTGTGCTATTTTATCCAAGTCTGTAGCCTGCAACAAGTAGGAACATTCCTGCTAAAGATTCTTTGCCCCCCCCATTTTGACTGCCAAGAGCTTAGTGCACTAATCCAAATCATAAGAATTTAGCTTTTTCAAATTAGTTTAAGCCATTTGGAAGAAACCCCAGTCCACTGCATGGCTAAAATCGGGGCTTCTGCCGATGTCCCTAGATGCGTTTTTGTGTGTGTTTTTTCTCAGCAGACCTAAAAGTCAAAATTCTGTCTGTGTCTTCCTCTCCCCTTACAAATAGTCCAGAGGTTGTGGTACCTGAACAGTAGTTCTGGATCTGCCCACCAGAAAGGGAGGTGCAATCCTTCATCATGTACCAGGATCGCTGAAGCTGAAGGCATGGCTCCTGCAGCCTTAGCGTTTGGACATTAGGAGTTAACAGCGGACTGCAGTGAAGTCCTCGCCAAAGCCAGGGCATTGTGTTATGGCCATAAGTGGAAGTGTTTTGCGACGTGGTGCCGGTTACCAATTACCCCTCGAGGGTCACAGCTCCTTCCATACTTGCTGTTCTTGGCGAGATCTGGACTGGCTCATGCATCCATGAAAGTACACCTGCCTGCCATCTCCTGCTACACCAAATCCCCATGAAGATCCTTGCTGTGGTCCCACAGATTTGTCAAGTAGTTCAAGGGGCTTTTCTGATCTCCCCCACTGCTCAAGGCTCCTGCCCCGGCATGGGAACTCAATGTGGTTCTGATGAGGCTCATGTGGGCACCTTTCGAACCTATGCATCAAGCCCCACTCAACTTTCTCTCGTGGAAAAACAGCTTTCCTTGTGGCCATCACTTCTGCCAGACGTGTGGGTGAGATCCAGGCCCGGTCCTGCAAGCAACTGTATCCGACTTTCCAAAAATCGAGGGTGTTACTGTGTATACACCCCTCTCTCATGCCGAAAGTTCTGGCGGAATTCCACCGCAACATTCCTTTGGTTTTGCCTGTTTTCTTCCCGAAACCTCTGTCACTGGAAGAGAGGGTCTTGCATTTGCTGGATGTTGCTCATGCCCAGAAGTTCTACGTGGCACGCACAGAGTATTCGGAAGACTTCTCAACTGTGAACTTTGGTCTTGTGAACCATGGGAAGGCCTTGTCCAAGGCGTCCATCTCATGATGGCTCTCTGGCTGCATCATGCAGTGTCATCGGCTGGCAAACCGGCGCTGCCGGGCCGTCAGAGAGCCCACTCCATCAGAGCCATCGCTGTGACAATTGCGTTCCTCTCTGGAGTTCCCCTGCTCGACATCTGCAGGGCTGCAACATGGAGGTCCACGCATACCTTCACGAAGTTGTACTGCGTCGAAACGGATCCCAGGGAGGAGACCAGAGTCGGCCAGGCAGTGCTACGCAACTTGTTAAGGTGAGTCTGTTCCAGAGGTAAGTGTTAATTGCTTCTGTCGAGCCTTGGCACCTCCCATGGTTGTGTAATGTGTACTGCTGTGTATTCGTTATTCATAAGCATGTGAATCCATGCCAGATCCCATGCTGGAGAAGATTTAAGTTACTTAGCTGTAACTATTGTTCTCCAGCATGGATTCAAATGCGAACCCTCCCTCCTTCCCCTCTGCGGTTCTTTGTGGTCATACTGCCACTTTACATGCTTACTAAATCTAAAGATGGCTGCCAGAGGCGGGGCTTAGGGAGAGGGCTGTCATTGGATGGGGGCAGTATGACTCAGAGGACAGTGATTGGTTTGGAGGAGAAATACAGTTCAGGGAAAGGGAAACTGTTTTTCTTTTACTGAGGATTCCCAGCCGGACGACGGGGAATATTCGTGAACATGTGAATCAATGCCAGACCCATGCTGGAGAACAATAGTTACAGGTAAGTAACTTAAACCATCTTTTGCAGACATGAGACAGGATAGGGAAGTAAGTTTCCCTCCTTCAGAGACCCACTCGGCTTGCAAAACCACCTAGATTTACACCAGCATTGGATTTTCTTGTGTAGGTGGAAACTAATTCATTCCTATGGCATCCGCCTGTGTTCGGATGCCATAGGAATCCATTGTAAATGTAATGTGCAAACTGCAATTTGCAGGTGACTTTCTTTAGCTTACAAAACAGAGTAAAATGAAAGCATAAAGTTGATTTTACTTTTAATATTTCTTTTTGCACTCCGTTTGGTAAAAAAAAAAAAAAGGAAAATTTGCATGCAAGGCACCCAACAGCACGCAAGTGCTAACCTTGGTGAGCCCAATGTAATTACCGCTTTTAACAAAATAAGCCTGACTGGCGAAATTGTTTATATACAGGTTGTCAGTGTTTTATTTACTGACAGCGATTCATGCACAAACTGTGCAAGAGAGGCTTATTTAAAATATGCAAACCAAAACACCCGAGATGATGCCGAGTAGCCCAAAATAAAGTATTGTGGGGTCTCTTATTGTTTTGCGCTTGCAACTCCCTTTGTCGGCAACACAAAACACACTTTAGACCACATCCCTTATTTGTTTCCCCCTGAATTTCATATGTACTTGATTTAATACCAAAACATGCCTGGGGATTCTTGTGGTGCAGAAGGGATGTGAGCAGTTCAGGCTGGACTGCCGCTTTTGGGGTTGGGCGAAGCCTGATTTGCAGATGGTCTTTCCCCTTTTGTAATGGCATTGCAGGCAAAGAACAGTGGTCTGGAGGGTTGCTGAGAGCAATGCCAGAGGTTAAGATTCATTCTAAACCTTCCAGCCATCACCTCTTGATTTGCTACTGGCACTGTGGTAGGACAGCTGCTTGAACCTGCGTGCCAGCACTGACAGTGCAAGCCTGCCCAGTTCACAAACATTTGTATACATTTTGCCAGAGTCAGACTGGCACCATGCCAGGCCTCTATGCAGCGTGCCGTTTGTCAAGTCTGCAAAATAACAGTCCGCATAGCAGCTGAGGCATAGGTAAAATGGTCATCATAAGACAAACATAGGCTACATCACATTGAAAGGGAAAATAAGTGGATTTGGATGGTCTCATTATCATGACCACGTTATCGCCAGGTCAGCACATGACTCCAATTAGGACTAATGCATGTGTGCCTGTGCGGTAACAGAAAATGAGGCCCTGTTGAGGTCCCCCCATGCTCCTCAAAGAAGTGCATGGTCCATCAGACACCCAAGCCGGACTGGGCGATCATGCAAGCACAGTGCGCATGATGATGATGCTGCTGCTGCTGCAGCAGAACACCACATATATACGCATATTTTTAATCAAACATTAAATCTTTAATCTAGCATAGAAACAAGGGGGCGGCACCAGATCCAAGTATACCAGGCAGTAAAAATGGCAGAAGAAGATATTGTTGCCCAGGAGGTGGGTGGTGTCTAAGGGGGCACCGGGATTGTAAACTATTCAAGGTCAGTGGTGGCAGGTGAATATTTTGAGTGGGGGTGGGGGGCATAATATCTCAAATTAATAAAATGTGTTGAAATATTTTAGAGGCCAGAGGTTAAGATTAATTCTAAAGCTTCTAGCCATCACATCTTTTGTTTTGCTATAGGGACCGTGAGTGGGACTGCTATGCCCAGACATGGGTCCTGTGCCTGCTGGGTCTAGAAAACCCAGCTACCCCTCACCCATGAGGCCCAATACAGCCGAAACATGTCTGGGGATGCTTGTGGTCTTGTGCAGAAGGGATGTAATCAAGCAGTTGGGGTTGGACTGCCCCTTTTGGGGCGGGATCAAGCCTCATTAGCATGTGGTGTTTTCTCTTTTGTAATGGCTTGGCAGGCAAAGAACAATGGTCTGGAGGGTTGCCCAGAGCAATGCCAGCGGTTATGATGAATTCTAAACCTTCTAACCATCACCTCTTATTGTTCTACCACAGCGCCAAGCCACTAAACCAGAGCGAGTTAGTGTCAGTCATACACTAAATTGAGAAATGTGTTGCAAGTTCTGAACCCTACAAAGAACTACCTGAGCCGAGCAGCCCTCCAACTTGGAAAGTGTTCAGGCAAATGAGACAAAAACAAATTCTAGCAAGTGCATGTTCTTCTCTGCAGTATGGTTTTCTTTGTTTTCACTTTGTGCGTTTCTCCAAGGGTCTCCCTACAGCCATAGCCCATACACCGCTACATCAAGACTATTAGAATAATAAAGTGCTAGTATAATTAGAATCTAAAACCCAGCTTTCGGGTTGATGAATTAAGTGCCTGGCGAGTGATACTAAACGATAATGGAATGGGGTTGGGGGAAGATTAGAAACAGTGGGCAGAATGTCAAGAAGGAGTCCCCCTGAAGGTATACATCATTGGTTTGCAACCTGCGATTTTCCAGATGTTTTGGACTCCAACTCCCATGAGCTGCCACCATTGACTTTCGTGGTTGGGGCTGATTGGAGTTATGATCCAAAACATCTAGAGAGACAAAGGTTGCAGATCCCTGATATGCATGGATGGATGCAATTGGATATATCTGTAAATAGTATGCACATCGCCTTTGGATGAGATCTCTCAAGTACTGAATGTTCAGGATGTCACAGAAGTTCTTAAGACTTTGCAGAGTTGCCAAGAGTTTTTAGTTTTATCAATAGAAATTGAGCAGATCATTCACTCTTACAATGTTCTGGTTCTACAGAGTTTCATTTGGTGAGTTGATTAACCATGTTTTTAGTAATTTTCTGAATGCTAGGCGTTTTTCCTCTTCAGGTCTCCTTCAGGAGTGAGTTTCAAAGTGTAGCTGAAATGCAAGAGAATGCAGATTCACCAAATTACAGCTTGGAGTACTGTTTTGGCTCAAGCCAGATACCGTTGCTCGATCTTAGTGTTCGATTTGATTTGTAAATAGAGATTTTTATTCCTTGTATGAATTTTCCTACTTTGCCATGGATTGCTTTATGGGTGCAGAGCATCTTGAAGAAAATTCTTTTTTTTTTTTAAACCAGCAGCCAATGAAGAGTCTTCAGTGCCTGTTTGATGTGTTCCCTCTTGTTTTCTAAGGAGAAATCTTGCTGCTGCGTTCTGAATTCTTTGTAATTTTTTGGTGAGGTGGGCTGGCATTCTGCAATAGATGCTGTTGGCGTAGTATATTCTTGACATGACTGGGGAGATGACGGCGAGCATTCTATGTTGGAAGGTGAGGTAGGGTAGCATCTGTTTGATTGTGTGAAGGTGGAAGAACCATTTCTTTACAAATGCGTTAACTTGTGGTTCTAGGATTGTTGTTGTCCATTAGAATTCCAAGGTTTTTAACTACTTTTAAGGCTTCCGCTTGCTTTTCCATAGGCTATAGGATGTAGAGGGAGTTTGAGGGGTTGGTGGGCATGATCATTTTCCGGGTTGAGTTTAAGGCATTGGTGTTGATCCATTTCCTTATTTCTGAGGCAGTTTGAGGGTTGGGTCTGGTTCTCCAATTGTGCAGACTTGATAGATGTGCGCGTCATCTGCGTAGTTGTAGCAGGCGAGTGTGTCCTTTGTCTAGATTGACGAGAGGGGTTATGTGGTTGTTAAATAGCAGTGGAAAGAGTGATGAACCTTGTGGAATGCCACATGTTGTGGGGCTGAGTTGTACGGGCTTAGCCACGTGGCTTCCATGCTTTTTTAGGAATGATTTTAACCAAGGTAGATTGTATATGAGCAAATGTCCAGAACCCATCCCCTAAAAGAGAGGAGTCTATCAATAGCCAAATTCCTAAGGTTCAACAATCTTGCAGGTGACAATAGTCCACGGGGCTTTAAGAAGCCCCTTAACTAATGCTTTCCAAAAAAAAAAAGCCTTCAAAATCTCCTCCCTCCTAAGTGAAAGGCAGTACTCACTAGGCCTATCCTTCCTGCAGGAGATGGGGTGCTTTGTTTCTTCCTGCAAGCTGCAAACATGGTCTAACTGTACACAACTACTTTGCAAAGGTAAGTGAACAGTAATTCTGCAAAGTAATGCTTCTAAAGCACACCAACACCACAGAGTTAAAATGTACGTCTGGCAATATTGCCCCCTGCACCCAACGATTTGACAGTGGTTGCTCTCCTGCCAACAGACTTGTAAACAAATATATATTTGGACACAAGCCCCAAAAATAATCCCTATAGTTGACCTTGAAGCTGCCATCTGTCCCACTGCTTTGCGTTGTCTCATGTCACTAGTTACAAAATATCAATTTTAAACCGTGTTAATACAAATCAATAATGTGCTTGACTCATTAACTGCAATGTTTCAAAGTGCAACTATACAAGATAGAAATTGACTAATTCACAAGCAATCTCCCTTGTTTTGGCATTTTGTTTTACGTTGCATTCATAGTTAGTCTTTCTGTAACCTTCCATCCTTTTTCCTGAATTGTCTTTCCTCCATTTTGTCACTTTCCTTCTTTACACATTTTATGCTTTACATGTTTCCTTTACTTCTATTCCATCTTTACTTCTTGGATTTCTATATTTCCTCCTTTTATTCAATTTTTTCATTTACTGCTTTTGTGTACATCTTTCTGCTAATCTTTACTTAATTACCTCTTACTATTTTGTTTTTCCATCTCTCATGGTTTGTCTAATCATGTTTTGTTAGATATCTCCCCGTATTTCACTCTTGTTTCTTCTTAGATGTCATTCTCCATTACTACTTTCTTGTCCTTTTCTGTCTTGCACTACGCTTTTCATCATTCTTCAGTTAATCCCATCTCTCCACTTTCTTGTTGTTCCTACTTTAAACATATGCTCAGTCACTTGACTTTCTTTCCGTTGCTTATCCAATTATCTAGTGTTTGATGAATTACAAGCTCTGACAAATTGAATTGTTTTAAATAATACTTTGGCAAATTATGTATCACACTAATGCTAACGTCAATAATCAATGTCACCATTATCGCACTCATGGGGGTGGTGAAGGACTGAGTTAGCCCAACTGGTGGTATACAGCATCACCTTGTACTAGAGGTATCCTCCTAGTTAAAACTGCTTTGCTACAGGTCTTGGGTGGAGCTGATATGCGATTGATCTGATAATGTTTAGAGACCGAAAATAACTCCAAATTATTCAGTTTGGTTAATCAGGTTTTCTAATGCATCATTCAGTAGCTAATTACACGGATGACAACTGGAAGAAAGTTGAATGTGGTGGAGATGTCGATTAATCAAACAATAGGAAAGTAGGAAGGAAAAGGTGAAAAATACTAAAGAAAACTGAGGAATATAGACAGAAAAATCAGTGGATTCTAAAAATGGGGGAAAGAACAAAAACTTAGAAACGGGAACAAAAGTAGTGAGAGGAAAAAAGAAAAAGGGACGATATAAAGATGGAAAGAATAGGAGTAAATGAGGCCAAAGAAATAATTACTTTGCGTCTTCCTTCATTATTTCTTTTGTCATTACCCATTTTTTTTTTACTTTAGCTATAATGCAGATTGGTGTGACCTACACTGTAAATAAAGTTGATATTTTAGTTTAACATTGCTGCCCAATATTTGAACCTGCCAGTCGGCTTGCAGATACACAAAGTAAATTGATGTCCAAATATTGGTTCCATATAAAGTGCTATGGTCAGTAGCAAAAAGCCAATCCCTGTGATAATGCAGATTTGTATTGTTCAGATCAATAATGCCGACCAGTGTGGCCAATACACACACGCTGTAGTTTCTCAGGGTCTACAGTTGAACAAATTTAGCATGAGTCAATTACTCTTGAAAGAAATGTAAAACCAATATATGGTCTTTCTACAAACGTGGATACAAAAAGAAATTAAGTTAGCATCTAATCCTAGTAAAAAGTAACTATTAGTCTCAATGAGCCAATAAATGACTAGTACAGTAAATAAAATACAGAAAGTGAAATCTAAATAAGAGTTCTGTAAATGCTGCAATTATGCCAATGTATTAAAGAGTTGACCAGAGAACTGGCTACACAATCTATGGCACTCAAAGTAATGAATTTTACGAATACTGTAAAAGTGCAGTTTAAAAGATAGCTTTTTCATTTAAATGTTCAGCTCTAAATGTTAACAATTAGACTTCAGCTATGAATAAGTTAACATTTTAGATTGAATTGTAAACCTAGTAAAGACTGTATACCTGAAGTTAAAGAAGTGGAAAGTGCCACATATGAAAAAAGTAAATCCTTCCATTGACAAAGTAATATTGAAAAAGCACTTGCATCAGTCTCAAATGTCTTCACTAAAACAATTGTTAATGCAGACCTTCTCTGCCTCCCTCTTATTATATTGTAGAACTCCAAGGACGGAAGGTAAACAGGAGTAGATTTAATATATACGTCAAAATAAGTCATATGAAGTCAGTCCTGAGGCAAAAGAATTATTAGAACAAGCCGTCAACAATTATGGATTTAAATTCTGTAAACGCACAATTTGGAATTGGGCCTTTTGCCAAGTATGTGCATGTCTAAGTGAAAATAGCTAGTGTCACACATCTAAACACGTCCAATAGCATTTTGTAATTGAAAAGGAACTATAGTATATGCATTCAATATGACAAAGAACTCATGCACAGGTTTGTTACATTGACTAAAGACATTGACCAAAGGAAAAAAAAATATATCCACAATGTTATATTGTTAATATTGTAAGGTTATGAGAGGTGACTGCCATCTTCTTTTTTAAACCACTTGTAAGACTATGCTTTTAAAAAAATGTTTTAATTTCTGTAGTAATTGACAAACACTACAATTTCACAATGTATACCTTGAGAAAGCAGGTTTGTATGAAACGTGTCCATCCTATAGATTAGTAATCCTAATTAAAAGCTGCATCATCACACTGATTGCATTTCTTCACCAATGTTGTTACTAGCACCTTGCATGTAACCAACCTTAGACACTGCGTTTACTTACTATACCAGCTGTCAGACCAACAGGTTCCAACACTGGGGAGCAATATTAAATTATCAACTTTACGTTGTGGATCAAACTGATCAGGCTTTATCTAAAACCAATAAGCCAAGAAAGAACAAAACAAATAGGAGCAGAAAAGGAAAGCAAGATGGAAAGAAAAAAGATGTACTGAAAGACAACACCTTGAATGAAAGAACAAAACAGAAATAAGATAAAGGATTAAATAAATCAAGACAAGGGTGGATAAAGGAGGGAAACTGAGAAAAGGATAATGGGAAGCAATGAAAAGTAAAACAAACTAGCAAAACCATGAAAAGGTAAAATTGAGGGGGGAAAAAGGATAGAATGAATGCAGTGGCAAGGGGGGGGGGGTTAACATAAAATTGCAATATAGAATTAAGTAAATTTCAGAGTGTTTTTAGTCCTTTATACCATGCACTTTCCTACTGTAGTGGTCTTAAAGCGCCAAGATGACCGGAAAGGAGAGCAAATTGTGACCCCCCCCCTCTTTGGGGGCTGGGGGGGGGGGGAAGAGTCAGGGGTGTATATACACACACACACAAATAGCTCAGTTGAGTAGTCAGAAACCAGAAAAATGAATTTCTAATAACTTTTGACTCGTACAATGGATTTGGCTTTAATTTTGCAAACAATTGTTCTCACAGTCCCCAGGAGCTGGACAATTTGTACTAGAGCGTACAGCAATAACCATTGTACACAGTTGAACCAGCTACACAACTTGGGCACGAAGCATTGACCGGGGCACCTGGGTTAATTGCATCCAGTAGCGTGAACATTTCCCATAATGGGTTATTTTTCATATCTGAGGTTAACTTTGCACATTCAGGGTTATTTTAAGTGCATGTCGCATATAAGAACCACAAAACAATTGAAGTTTACAATGAGGTGTAGGGTAACCTATTGGGGCGACATGTCAAGGGGTTCATTATGGCCCTGGCCAGTGAGCACAAAGGCCATGCTCACGCCATGGCCACCTAGTGGGTCCAAAAGAACCAGGGGGTTTGGGGAGGGGGGAGGGGGGAATATGAGACATGTTCAGTTGACACAGCCGAAGGCTACGACTAGTGGCCCGTTAAAAAAAAAAAAAAGTAAAAACCTTGAAATTCACTGAAACTACCTTAGTTAAGTTGGGAAGATTTAACACAACAAAACCTTTGAAACTCAGCAGATGTGGGAAGTCATGATCTGCTTAACTCTGCACATTCCTGTTGCAAAGCCCAGGAGCACATACATATTAAAGGGGAGGGATTCACAATGACCCACAAAATGGCAACCTGGTTACGTTCCCGTTGGTGTCTCCCATAATAAGCTGTCATAACTTCCCACATCCGCTGAATTGCAAGGGTTTTGTTGCATTCAATCTGCACAACTTAACGGCACCTTAACTAAGGTTTCTTTCAGTTAAAGTGTATGTATATTATATATATATTTTAAAGGAAAAAAATCATATCCTTGTATGTGGAAGAAATGGAAAAAGTTTAGGGGGACAATGAAAGGGGGTGGGGGGTGACCAAGACCAAATTGCATTGACAGTTCAATGGGCAATATTGACTAAGGGATTCATTATTGTGATGCCTTGCATGCCCGAGTTGTGTGGGGTAAGCACATGTGGATTAAGAGCTATCCATATAGGAAAGCTTTAATGCCTGGAGGCAGAAAGATGGTGCAATGGGAAAGTAATATTACTATAAATTGCATGATGGACGTCAGAAGGTCTGGAGGTGTGATCAAGAGCACCAGAAAGTTGAGGGGGGGGGGGGCAACTAAACCAGCAGGTTATATTGAATGCACTCTGGTTTAAAGCTAGTAGAGGATCTGGTAGAGTCAAACCTGCTGAGAGAGCAGTTGGATCCAAGATTTGGTTTGTGGAATAGAGGGGTGGGGGTGGCACACTTAAGGATAAAGTAAGTTGCAACCGCCATGAGAAACCCAACCACTATGGTTTTTGCAGGGTAAAAAGATAGAGGTAATGGGGCATGTATAAAGAGTCTAGGTAAGAAAATTATCCTATTCAAGAGACTCCTACAAGCCTAGCCTGAAACCAAGTGAAATGTGTCTTTGATACTCCCTTTCATAGAACCAGTAGGAGATTGTATCTGAATTTGCACGAACCCCCTGCCCCACCACTTCCATTCATGGTGGAAGTTGTTTTAACAGAAGTAGGGATTTATTAAGACGGGTCGTGGTGATTACATGAAGTCATGTTGTGATGGCCTTGAGATGTGCTCGAGGGTGCCTACGAGTTGTGGGAGTTCCTAACCAGATACTCTTATAGGATTGTCCTTCATCTGGCTGATATCCAGGGGGGTATCTGAGAATATCCAGCCAAAGTGTTGGCGCAAAGAATATTGGCCTCCGGTGGAGAAGAGAGCACGAGTGTGAAATTAATAGGTAGGTAATGCATTTTAGTGGCCTATATGTAAAATGGATAGTGCTAGTGTGCGGTGATGGGCGTCTTGTCATGATATTGCTTGAATCTAAAAACAAACCAATGTGGCTGCAGGTTCACAATTGAAGTGCCAAAATTAGGAATGCTACAAAAACATCTACAGTGCGAATACCATTAATATAGCATGTGTAGGCAAAAATAGTGTGGTTGAAAACCAAATGGTGCAAAATGTTTACAAGAAGAAAAACTGTCCACATAAATCAGATGAACATCCGCCGATAAGACTGGAACAGATGGGACCAATAGGCTCACGCAAACGTGAATCATACGCATGACCAAGTACTGCTATCGTTACACTTCTGAGTTGAAAATGTTTCTTCTAATCAAGTCCGTTAATGATGCTTTGTAAAAGCATCCATGATCTCTCGTTATAGGAATTGCATGCACTGATCAGTGGAGTCTATTACTGATACCTTGCAGCACAAGCCAAAGCATCATGGGAAAAAGGTAACCCCACACCAGGCGCGAACTGGATGGCAAATATTTGGGGCAAGTTAAAATTATTTGTTTAGCAATTCTGTTTGCCAAGTGCCCCTAGTAATTTTGTGTTTTAAAATGAAAAAAAAATGACCGTTCCCTTTTAAAGCTGGCTACCTTTTGCTGGTGTACAGTCACCAGCACGACAACATGCCTAGTAACTTGCTTCCCGAAAACGCAATCTATACTTATTGAAACTGTGCAAAAGAGGATGGCTGCAAGGTTTTGAATCAATCAACCACTGGCACAGCTCCGGCCAAACCTCCAGACTTGTTTTTCAGCCTGCCAAGCCATTACAGAAGGGGAAGAGCCAGAGTGGGACAGGTATGCCCAGATGTGGATCCCAAGCCTGCTGGGGCTAGAGACGCAAGCTACTCCTCACCATTGATGCCGAAACATGTCTGGAAATGCTTGTGGTCTCGTGCAGAAGCGATGTGATCCAGCAGTTTGGGCTGAACTGCCACTTTAGGGGATGTGACAAAGCCGGATTGGCATATGTCATTTCCCCTTTCTGTAATGGCTTGCCAGGCTAAAGCACAATGGAGTGGAGGGTTGGAGAGCTGCACCAGAGGTTGGTATTAGTTCCAGCCATCACTTTGTTGTTCTATTGGAATGGTGAACTTTGCAAATACTACTTCACATAAAATTCCCAAACATGAATAAATATCATGATGCAGAGGGACCAAAATGTAGATCAGAAAAACTAAGCCAAAACTAGCAAAAAATAAATGGATGGGAGAATGAGAAAGCAGGGCGAGAAAAAGATCAGGAAATTGGAAATTAAACTGGTACGGTTACCCTAAGATACAAATAAAGGCAAGTCATCCCCTTACCTTAAAAGCAAAACATTTGTTTTTTTGCACTCACCCCTTCATGCGGATAGTTTGCCACACCGCATGAAGGGGTGAGTGCAAAAAAACGAATGTCGCTGCTATGGCCCAATGTTGGTAATGTCCACCCGCACAATACATGAGAAGGCGATGGCCTTAGTTTATACAGCAGGTGTGCTCAATCAATGACTTTCTCGCACGGTGAGGCAACAAATATTGGTATTGCGCACTGGCGCGAAATCTCGTTACAAAGTTTTTATATATACTGTTCTCTCAATGGGACATGTCTGACTCCCCCTGCCTTTGTCATTCACGCGCGCTAGTCTGAATTTAAATTTATAAAGGATTCCCGAGTATTTTACCTCCCTACATTTACACTCAAGGTCCATTAGACCTGAGCCATTCCAAGATGGCGGATTCTCCGTCATGTAGAACCATAGAGTTCTTTTTTAGCCAGATTGTAGTAGTGCATCACGTGACGCGTGAAGTAGCAGGTGGGGTAAGCACATGACATAGCCCATGAGCCAGTATAAAAAAGGAGAATACACATGTTGGGAACAACTACAAGCCTGAGGAAGCTCGCGAGTCGAGCAGAACGCGTGGCGTCTTTCCATCCGTTGGGGTGAGTGGTGTCTTGTGCCTGGTCTGACCAGGTATTGCCATGTATGCTTTTTATAACATTTTGCACAACTTTTGATTAAAGAATTTTTTTTTAAACTTTGTAAATGGTCGTGAGTGCTTGGGCAAGTTTGGTATTAAGTTGGAGGTGTTGTTTATCTGCCTACCTGTATCTTTTTGCTGACATTCTTCTGTATATTATATATATATATATATATATAACACCCCCCCACCCCTGCCATTTAAGACTATTCATTCCAATTATTTTTGCTCCACTAGGCCAAACATACAACAGAATCGGCGTTTTTTTTTTTTTATGTCATGATTTTTATTCAAAGGACAAATATTTGTTTTTCTCTTTCTGTGATTAGACTGGTCAGATGCAAATTCGGTGAACCAGAAGCCTTGCTGTTATACAGATCTCCGTAATATAAAAATAAGTTCAAAATGAAGTAGGTTTATATATAAAAGTTACAATATTGTTACTTCATTGGTTATACATTGTGCATAAAAGATACATTTATATAGTCATTGCATAGGAAATCGATGGTCCTCTTATTCCATTTTGTCTTTGTTGTCTCTCCAAACACAATAGTTCAGTGCAGTGGCCAGACACAGCCACGCCAGGTAAGGGAACATAAAATAAGCCGCTTTTCTGTTAATGGGATACCAGGAAACCGTAGTGGCAAATGCTGTTCCAGTAAGGAATACCAATTCAATGCAAGCCTGAAACAAATGGAAACAGACTTGTTAAAGAGAAAGTTAAAAGTATCAACTTCACAACAGGAAGCTAGAACTAAAAATAGATTTTCCACGATTAATAGTCAAAGCCAAACCCATCAAAGCAACCTTTTAAATCCATAATTCGTCAATTAAGCAGATTACTTGCTTGGCTTTTACACAGACATGACAAAAAAATATATATTAATATTCCCCTGCATCCCTAAAAATAAAAAAATAAAAAATAAAACTGCTGTAAGCATGGAAATAAACCTGCCCAAAGAGAATGCGTCAGAGACTTTCTTTCTCACAGGGCCTACCAGTGGAGGTGGGCCCATTTGAAACTTTTCAGGTGGTAGCGAGAATGGGGTCCAACGTAACTGAGCGGGAAGCAAAGATGGAGTCTGTTTAGGAAAGTATTAATAATTGAGCAACAGTGTTCTATTACATAAACGATTCCTGGGAGGACCTCCCTCTAATATTGGTGGAGGTGTTCACCAAATAAAAAAAAAAAAACTAAAACAATCATATTTCTCCCTCTATTGGCCCCCAAAATGGACAAGGATATCCCCCGAGCACCCACTTTGCAAGTGATGTCACCTGATGGTGAGAAAGTGACCGAAACTCGTGTCTTCTCCGACAGTCAGACAAGGGTTAATGGAAGCAGTCTCTGAAGCTGGCTGGTCTTCAGAATTGATCACATTTACCCTTGAAATGTACTCCATTACTGGTGGTCTCGACCCAGGTCTACTCCCTCCTTTAAAACTGGGTGATGAGGGCTACATCCAGGGTAGTGACCTAACAGTGACTAGATCAGTAATTACAAAAAAATATTGCCAGGAGACTACGATTATCAGCAATTCAAATAATAATGCATCATTTCTTGAACAGCTGCCAGCCTGGCCCCAGCAGAAGTCAAATATACTGGTAGCGCTGCATGGGTTCTTTTGCCCTCCTTATGTCAAATTCCCTGTCGCTCCGAGATCCCCCTCAGTGTTAGCAGTGCAAGGATCCGTCCTAAACCCTTGAAATAATGTTTTTTTTTTAAAACAAACCAAAACACACACAATGGCAGTGGAGTCCAACCATGGTTAAGGGTGAGCCATGCCCAGCAGCAGTTATTCCAATCTAGACTGCTCAGCGTGCACGATTGCCAAGGGGCTGCGGTGTGCCCAGCAAATAGATTACACGCGACTTGGGTGCAGGTGGGCCAAGTTCCCTTAGCGCTCTATCCTGGCATACTGCTGGCCAGCCTCATGTTTAAAAGAATCTGACATTGTGGATTTTTAGATGGGCAAGATTTGGTTTTATTCCAGGAAATCTAGTCAAATGAGCCTTTCGTTCTGGATGTATTTTCTTGTTCTTGTGTCCCTATCCAACCCTCTTCTCAGGAGAGGGCTATTGCAGGTGGGAAGCGGCCACTGGGAGGCAGTGTGTTTGAAAATAAAACTGGTAGAGTTTCCTCTTGGCCTTCTAATTATTAAGGTGCCACCCACTCTGGCAAAAAAATAAAATGTACCTGGATTCCCTTTTGTGCAATTATAATCTAGCAGAATAATAATAATGGATGGGTAGTTTATAAATGGGTATAACGGATGAGGCGGTCTTATGGGGTTGGAATAAAGATGGCCCACCTTCTGTGGCAGCATGAAAGTGATCATTTGGATTAATCATTCCTTGAATATTTACATGCAATGGGGCCAAGATCCCTGAAGGGGAGAACCCCCTCCGATACTCCAGCAAATGTAACCTGTAGTAAGCGTTCTATATCCTCACTTAATAGTTTACAGTTGGGGACATGTAACCCAATCTCTTGTTTTTATTTGAGTATCGGTATAAAGACTTGTGGGCAAGCTGAGATGAATGTAGGGACTATGACCAACAGACTAGATTCAAAATTGTCATATGGAGCAAAATTGCCCATGATTTACACCTAGGAAACGGGATGACGTAAACTTTTATAACAAGAGTGTGCCCCCCGCCCCCATCTACTGAGAACGAACATGGTTAAAATAACCAGTTCTATAGAATTTCTTTCATCCAGAGGGGTCTTCAACCATGTTTTAGCTCTAGCTCACTGCACCCATTTGATGTATCATTTATAACGTGCCTGTACACAAGCGTTTCTAGGCGTGAAAAGACAAGGGAGGGAAGACAGCAGACGGACAAGACAAATTATCTTACTAGGCCTTGTGTCAATCAGATAGTGCAAGTGCGACAATGCGAAGTGCAGGGGGAAGGAAGTGGGGGGGGTGCCAGGGAGAGGGAGGGAGAAGTGCAATCAGGACAGCATTGCTCTTAGTAAGTGCCGCACGGCTCTGGGTAAGTGCAAGGAGGTAGGGGATTCTAGAAGTTACATCCCCTAAGTGCGTGGTAGGCCCGGAGGTAGTGTGAGGGAGACTGATCATGGAAGAGCCTAGTACCCATTGAGACACTGAGGATGCCAAGCATCCAGTCAGCGCTGCAGACAGGAAAGGTCTGCAGGGGAGCGAGAGAAAGTAGAAAAGGAAGGTCTTGAACCGTTTCCAGAACTTCAGGTGGTCTGAAGTTTGAAAGGGGCAGAGAGGCCATTAGAGAGGGAGGCACTTGCATAGGAGAGGGATCTTCCCCCAATTTCTGCCTGGAGAAGCGTCTGATTCTCAGGGAGTTGGAGGTAGCTGAGTGAAGGGTTTGAGAAGGAAGGCGTTTTGGAATTCTGCATCAGTTGTAGTGCAGGCACGGTCCCTAGAAAGCATTGTGGATGATGCAGAGGGTCTTGCACTTGGTCCTTGCAGCCAGTGGAGCGATTTCAGGGCTTGAGAGATATGGTTCCTGGGTTTGAGGCCAATGATAAGACTTGCAGTCCTGTTCTGTATTAGTTGCAGAGAGCAGGGGAGAAAAATGCATGTGCATATTAGTCTGGTCCCACCCACAAGGGTAGTCCAGCACTGAAATGCTAGGCATTTCTCTGAACAAAGAGTACCATCAGTGTTAGGCAGAAACCTGTGCAGTTCCCTCTGGGACCACTGCAAAAGATTTAGGACTACAGGTGTTTGGCAGTAAACCCACTTGGTAGCAGTCTGTACCACACAGATTCACTTGGTAGCTGTGGCTGAGCAGTCAGACTTCCCTCAAGAAGAGTTAGGCAGTATACAGAGTATTCACAATAGGTCAAGAGCACACAATAGAACAAGTAAACACTGACCGGGGCTTGGTGTAAAAGAGAGATCATTATTTATTTAAAACCACATCTAGAAAAACACACAGGCACTAATAATAAGCAATTCAGAAACTTGGTCACTAAAAGATATACACTCCCTTAAAAGAATATTAGACAAGTCTTAAGTAAAGCACCACTTATTTTCAGACAGCGGTGAGCGCTTAACCTAGATGGCACTCTAATAGTTCGTTTTAAAAAGGGAGAGAAAAGCAGAGAACAAATTGAAACACATCCCAACACCTTTTCAAGAACACAACAAAGTAAGACCGTGAAGTTAGAGTTCAAGAGGCCGGATCCACCTTCGGAGGATACAAACGAAATGTGTCCAAGGTCACACGGTTGCAGTGCACGCACAAAGGTCTTGTAAAGGTTCAAAAATGAGTTGGACCACAGAAAGCCACCAGTTAGAGGGTCAAGGCGGCCAGCCCAGTCCAGAAGGTTAAGGAGTTATTATTACCTTGTAGCAATCTTTAGAAAGGGAGGCCTGGCGGACACGGTACCTTAAAGTGGTGAGAGCGCTCCAGCGGGGGCAGTTGTTCCTGGCAGCGGGTGCAAGTCGGTGCTTCGTCCGGGGGAAGAGAGGATCTCGTCGTGGAGGAAGACAGGAGTCCGTTGCACTGCCAGGGAAGAAACCAGCCGCAGAGTTTCTCAGGTACAAGGAGCGGTCCGGCGATTCGCGGTTCAGTGGCGAGTGGCTATCCGGCTGCCGGGATGCTTGGCACGGGCAGCTCGACCACAAACCGGGCTGGGGTGCGAAGAAAGAAAGGAAAACTGGTTGTGCCCACCAGTCAGGGGAAGAAGCCTCTCCAGCTGGGAGATCTTCTGTCGTCGGGAAGTGGCGAGTCGGTTCTGCAGGGCTCCACCGGTGGTGTCGTCATGGTAGGTCACCTCAGCTTCTCCCTCGTCGGATTCTCAGGTCCTGTGGCGACTTCTGAAGTTCCAGTCCCCAAAGCCCTGCTTTTATGCAGCATACCCCCATTCACTCAGCCTAGCTGTCAATCAAACATGCTAAGTGGTGAGCCGGCCGGCTCACCACTTGGGCCAATCACACAAGAGTGCGACCTGAGTTACCTAGGTAACTCTGTCTAGGGTGCCTAAACCTCCTCCCACACCCCCTGTGGTACCCAGACAGAGTGGCACCACTTATGGAGGCTTCTGTGGAGAAGCCCGCCAAAAAGTGGAACAAAGGGCTCGACTTGGGTTGGAGTCACAGAAGAGAACACAAACGCCATTTTAGAATCGAGTCTTGGCAAAAAATACCAACCGGAGAATTAATATTAATCAAATAAACCGGCGGTATGTTCGAGGCTATGAGAATTAAATAATTAAATTTGGTAGCCTCGAACAATGGGAAAATCCCATAGGAAAATATTCGCGGTCGAATATAAAAAGTAGTTTCCAGTGCCATCAGCCAAAACTTGATCAGGGCGGATGGAGACGTGCCCCCTCGACTAACAGACCCCGGGCAATCGAATTGCCCCGACCAGTACGGTTTGTACTGGTTTCTGTTAATAATTTGGGACTAGTAAAGGTAATGGTGACTTTACATGCCCTGGGAGACAGTAGTCAGTCCCAGGGTATGGAGTCTATGGTGGGGTGTCACTATGGCACCCCTGTGCTACTGCACGGAGGGTGCTGTGTAACACACATAGTAAAAACACATGAGGCCCTATGGAGTAAAAGACCCCATAGCCCATAAAACACATAAGCAGTCAAAGGAACACCATAAATCATGTCCAAGAGTGGGAGAAAAAGAGTCTCACTCTTGGCAGGAGGAAAAAACAAACTCCAGAAATCCAGCAAAGCTGCTGGGGGACTCACTAGGTTAGGAAATTCAGCCTAAAGAGAGAATTCTCCCCAACAATCAGCAACCCCAGGGAAGTGTTTCGGCCTTGTTGGGCCTCCTGAGTGAGGTGAAGCTCAGTCTCTCTAGCACAGTGCGCAAGGAGTCCACGTCTGGATTATCCTTGGTTGTTATTTAGGGTACAACCCCAAGTTTTACAAAATGTACAGGCGTGCACAAATTAAGTGCTTTTTTTTGTTAGTGCCCAGGCTCTCGTGGAAACCCAGTTGAGGAAAACCATCTCTGGTTCCGTAAGCACCTAAAGACCTTCCTCTTTGCTTCTTCCTTCGCCCCCCCCCCCCTTCCCTGCTGATCTTTTCTCTTGGCATTGTGCACCTGGACACCCTCTGTCCTCCGGGCCCAGGTTTCTGCTCACTCTGCCACTCTACCGCACTGCCTCCGGGCTACCACTTGCACTGGGGTCTGTCTCTGTACCCATACAGCCCCCCCCTTTTTCCCTCCTGCACTTATCAGACCTACCCTATGTGCTGCCTTAAACTCAGCACTTGCTGGCTGCACTACCACTTTTGTTGATTCTATTTTTTATTCTGTTTCTTCTCTGCCCTTTCCATTACTCCCCCCTTCCATGCACCTTTCCCCTCCCCCATGCACTTGCGTGTTCTCAAGTTCACTGGGCTTAGTAAGATCGTCATTTTGCTCTCCCTTGCCTCGTCGCGCTCTGAAACACCTGTGTACGAGTGTGATAGAAATAAAATATGTGTACGAGTGTGATAGAAATAAAATATATCAGTTTGGTCCTTGCTGAAGTGTTATTATCTACCTATACTTTGAGTCTACATAGAACTGCTCTCCCAAAAATGTGAAATCAAGCAAGGAAACATGACTATATGCCAAAGATGACATTGAGCTCTTTTTAAATATTAGGTTTATGACTGCCAATTTCTAAGATTAAGATAAATCCCCTATGGCTAATCTGGAATTTAAAGCAAATTCTCAGTAATGGTACTCCAAATTGTTTCAAACAGATCAGGTTGGATCCCATCAGGAACTGGGCTTCGAGTCAGAGCGCGTTTGAGTTGAATTAATATTTCAATGTTCAAAACCTCAGGTGGCCATTCTAACATCCATATTACCATAAGATCCCAGGTTATTAGAAAAGGGCACTGGTGCATAACCAAGTAAAGTGGATGACCCAATCAATGTTCTGGACATTTGTTTAGACCTGGGTTGGAGTCTTTTTATAGCTGGGACAACAATTCACTAAAAAAGCCTAGAATGTGACTTTACTGCAAAGGCGAGTTTTTTAATTTTTTTTTAAACACTTTAAATTTGCAATAAACATTAACAACTTTACATAAGTAATGTTTCACATGAATTCAACGCAACCAATGTACCGAATATCTTAATCATCATATATCATCTAGTCCACCAAATCAACTCTATCCAGTGAAACAAACTTAGACAGGTATACATAAAACACGAAAGACAACACAAGTGGGAAGAACGAGAAGGAAAAAAAAAAACAAACACACCTCCACCATATTCGATCTCCTCCCATAGATTCCTCATCCATTAGAACAACCCAAATATCATATCAATCATAAAGAACCATAAATGGCCCCACAACTTATTGTAGTCTCCTAGTTTATCTTTATTTTCAAACAAAATCTTATACTGTGATAAAACTTGTAACTCAGTTAACCACTCGTCAACATCCGGCTTTTTTCTTTTTTTCCAGATTCTGAGAATTAACTTAATCGCTACCATTATAGCTCTGTCTATTCAGCAAGTATGTTTCCGAGCACGCACGCATCTTTCTTTATGCGAGAGCAAAATTATGTTTGCTGCGACCTTTGCAAGGTTACTCCAAAAATTAAATCAATCCTATCCAGGACATCTCTCCACAACAATTGCACTCTTGGACAGAGTGCAGATCATGCTGTAGTGATCTCACTCCTATACCATCAATAGGAGTGAGATCACTAATATATATGTCATCATTTTTGCTTTGCACAGCGACAATTGTCATACCAGCATAGTTGGAGTCTTAATAATGAAAATGGGGGCTTTATATCAAAGCAAACATGAATGAGCTAGTTTAAAGTCACCCATTGTCAGTTAGAAAAATGGATACCTCTCATATGTGACCGCAAACGTATTTTGATGGCCGTGGGCCAACCGTCCCATGCACGATATGACAGAATATAGGTTTCCGAGTTCGCAAATGAACGGCCATTTTGATGTAACAAGAATCGCCATTTTGTTTTCCAACCATTGCTCATTGCTTTCTGTTCTTATTGCTTCCCAGTACATTTTCTGCTTACACTGCTCGACTGTAAAACATTGTTGTCTACATGTGAAAGGACAAGTCCGCAGGGCCGCGAGGATAACAAGAGTTCGTTGAAACACAACGTAGGCAGCGCCAGGAAGAATGCCCGGCTCCCTCCCGAATGTAGCCTTGAAGCAGAGCTGCAGGGCATTTAATCATTTTGCAGCTGCCAGCCAGTCTCGTTATATGGTAGAATAAAGCAGCTAAATGCTTGAATTATGCTCTTCTTACGGCCCCCCCTTTGCCGAGCCCTGTTAGAGCGTGTCGGCTCCCAAAACACGAATAGCACCTCATAGATAGCAAGGTCTGGAATGCAACTCTTCCCCCGTATGTAACTCGCTTCCAAGAACAGAAGCGCTGTGTTCTGTTCAACAACTGAAAGATGCCTCCGCACTCACAAATTGCGAATTGTTACTAGAATAGATATTTGAAGGTGTCATAGTTGTCGAAAGTGTCCATCATCACACCAAGTTCAAAGAAACCCAATAAAGGGGGGTGTTAAACATGTCATAGCTGATTGTTTGATATGCATTTTGTATATATGTAACTGATGTACGTAATTCAATCTCTTGCGTCCCTCGAGGTCTAGAGATACACGTTGCGGGGCGTGAGACCGAGTTGGCCAACTGAGACTTTTGCTTTGCAATAAACCCTAGCTTTGGGAAAACAACCTTGTGCCTGGCCTATCTATCGTGTGTGGTGACTCGCCTTGTTTCCATAGACGTAAGGGACCCCTAGGGGCCCCTTTCACCATGTGTTACTAACATCACCCATCATATAATGTACTATGCGAATGAACGCAAAGATCAAAACTGTTGATCAATTGTCTCTTAATTATTTTGTTTCATGTTTTTGAGATTTGAAATGTGACCAAATGGTCCGTTTTATGACCAAGTAGATCATAATAAATGAGATTTTTTTTGTTAAAATTGAGCCTTCCATCTCTTTATATTTGTTAAAAGAAAGATGGTTTGTTTGTAAACATACATGGTTTGAGACCTAGTTCTGTTACCTCCGGTGTGGATATCGAAAGATAGCTTGTTGTTATCCCCTTTGTACCATTTGTACTTAGTCCTCCTTCAACAAGCCCCTGTTTAAAAAAAAAAGGGGGACCCACGTTGTAGCAGTGCGCTTACTGACTTTTTCACTGTTTCCCAAAAGGCCCTACAGTTTTTGTTCTGGGAGCACAGAACCGGATGGTGCCATTTATCTCCATCATGCACTCTAAGCCACTTTTGATATGCTGATAAAGTGTTCTTAACTTTAGTTATATAATCCCTAGTTTTTAAGCACCTGTGCATCAAAATGCAAAGATTGCATCTTAGCTGCTTTTTCCTGGTGCTAATGTCCCCGTCATAGGGACACAGATGTACTTTCCATTTCACCCTCTACCATGTCGGTAGCTATCATGGCGATTTTTGGTTCTATGAGCTGGGTAATCTTATTAATATACATTTCAGATTGCTCTATGTGTTCCAATTAAGTCTAATCGGACCTCTTGTTTCCGACAGCCCACAGAATCAAGTTTGGGGACCAACTCTTCCAAAGTCGTGAAAGTGGGGGGGGGGTGCTGTTGCGCACGATCCAAGATGGCTGTCTGAGCCTTGAGCTCCAGCAGCCCGTCAGTTTCACATGGCGTGAACACCATCCTTTAGAGCACAAATCGCTGTAAACAAGCTACAGACATTTGAAGCCTCAGACTACCTGCTGCTCCAATTTGGGGTGTGAAGGACCCACTTTGTGGCAACCTGCACCCTTGGATGTTGCTGCCCGCTCCTGTGTTAAACAGATGGCCCCATAAACCACCAAACCCTGAGGACACCAAGCAGACAGTTTGATAAGAGGCCGCCTGCCGTGACTGCTCGCAGTGCCCGAGCCGTGCCTGGCTCCTGCCCCTTATGTCTGGTGCACATCCTGGCTCCGGCGGAGAGCCGTGCTAGCGCCAGAACGCTCCACTGAGGCTGCGACATCAGAATACCTGGCACCAAGCTGGTGGTGAGAGAACCACACACCCAGGACCATTGCACTGCCCACCCCACTCCAGTTTGAGGGATCTGATCTGCCCCATTCTCCCTGCTACAACAAGGCTGCTGCTTCCACAGGGCTTGCAGCTGTGCTACGACGGCCCCAGGCATGTTGAGGGCGATGCTGGGCCTACTTGGCAGCTGACACTGGGGAATCCCGAGGCCCGACTGTTCAGCCTACACCACACGCAGCACCCGAATGCGGATGCCCTGCAGGGCCTGGCCTCTGTCCCTGGGACTGGCGTGCCCCTCCATCTCGGGTGGTGATCTGTGTTGGTGTCAGGGCGTGCCACTGAGGAAGCGATACAGGAACACTTGCCATAGGACTGGCTGTGATGGCAGTGGGGGATTTGGGCTACCCCTCCATCTTTGCTGCTGGCGAGATCAATGCTCCTGACGGTACTGCGTCGGGTGTGAGGTGGGCGCTGCTAGGCGTAAAGCCTACCCAACAATGGACGGGGCTGGAGAGTGGCACTGAGCAGCTGTGTCCTTGAGGTTGGGCAAAACACCTGCATTTCGGATATACGACCCCCTCCACATACATCACTGGCCATCTCCTCCTGGCAATGAGACCTACATAGGGCTTGTGCACCAGATCCGCTCCATGCTATGAGACCCAGACTAAGCTGCATATCCACCGTAGCTATTGCTTGGAGACGCACCATGCTGAGCCACACAGCCAACATTGTGCTGCCATGACTAAGGGGACGGGCAAGAAACAAAGCTCAACCAACAGGTTTGCCAAGGTGGCGCCAACGACCCCCAAAACCCACGGTGAGGCAGACTGCCCCCCCCCCCCCCCACGGCACCCATAACACCTAGTGAGCCCACAGAACTTCAGAAGATTATGGAATACATGCATGAAGGATTCCTGACACTGCACACCAAAGTTGATATGAGTGGCATGATCAGCTCTATCAAGGCCCGCATGGAAAAGACTGATTCTCGTGTCACAGAAGTTGAAGCTATAGTGGGCTTGGCTGAAGACAACATAATGGCACTCAGATCCGCGGTCACCTTGCTGTCTAGACCAGTACAGGCTGTGACCAAGAAGAACGAGGATTCCTGAACACGGCACAACACCTTGCACATAATCGGTGTCCCGTGTAAGAAAAGACTGAGGGGCTCATGGAGGAATTTGTGGAACACTCTCCTGTCCCTACTGGATGGTCCCAGGCTGTCACTGCAGTTTTTTGATCAAACATAACTAGGTGAGCAAGGAGGGGGAGGAAGGAACGGCCTCTGGACCTCGTGGGTGCCTCTGCGGTCCAACTACCCCCGCCCCATGTTTCTCTTTGGATAGGCCCAGGGATCCATGGAGGAGTCCTGAACCCAAAGTCGGGTCTAGTCGGCAGCCAGTGTGCACAGTGGTGCTGGTGAGGTGCAGACTCTGGAGAGGAAAGGAGGAGGCGGGTCTACCCCCAGGCCCCTGCCAAGCAAGACTAGGAGAGGCACAGGGGGTGCCTATGAGAGGTGGTGGGAGTACCCAGTGGCACTTCCGGGGTCAGCACTGGGCTGGAACGCAGAGGCACACAGGAGGTTACAGAGACACCCTCCCCAGAGGATACCTGAAGTATACGGCACTGCAGTGTGGGAGTGAGGAGGTGAAGCAGGCGCTTGACCCCTGCACGTAGAGAATAAAGAGACTGCACCTGATCGGGGGCTCAGTATAGGCAGAGGACGCTAGCACGGAATGCCCCTTCAGGGGGGGGGGGAGGGGTCATGATACAGGGGTGAAGGAGAATGGAATAAAGAGGCAGGAACCCGAGGAGGGAGTTGGGGGAAGAGGGCGGGGGGGGCATCTAGTGGGAAGGAGTTGAAGTTAATTTAGTGGTTGACTAGGTTGGTTAGGGAGGTGGGGGATTTGACCATCCAGGGGCGAAGTGACATGGTCAGATGGTCGAACACCTCAGGGGTGGTTAAGGGGTGCTCTTAGCCCTCCATGGCTGGGGGGTGGGGGGGTTGTTGGGTATCTTTGTCGTGTCTTTCCAATGTGTCATACCCAAGGGGGTGGGGGGGGCAGAGGGCTATTGGTGGTTGACACTAAGTTGATGAGAAAGTGGGGACACCAACGTTAGAGGCCTCAACTCTCGATAATAAAAGGTTGCTTGTGATCAGGGTATTTAAGAATTTGCATTTGGACATATTGCTAATACAGGTAACCCATTTCGCTAGGGGTGAGGAAAAACTGAAGATGGGGCGGAGGATCCTGGGAGTATTTTACCATTCGGGGCCCAGGAAGAAGTGTGGGGTGGCAGTTCTGGTGGGGGAGGCTTGTAAGTTTGAGATTCAGGCTAAAGGAGTGTGACAAAGAGGGTAGATTTCACTCTCTCTCAAGGGTCTGGTTCAGGGGGCTAAACTCATTGTGGCGTGAATCTACTGCCCCCATTACGAGCCAAGGAGCATTTTTGGAGGGGGTTAGTGGAAGAATCCAGCAGTTCATGGAGGGGGGGGGGGTTCTAGTGATCGGGGGTGATTTTAACATGGTCCTGGATCCCCGAGTAGATAGGCTACGGATGAAAGCAGAAGGAGGGGGGCAGATGGTGAGAGGGGGAGGAAGGGAGGTTGAGTCAGCCAACTTCAGGGACATCAATGCAAGCCTATGGATGGTAGATGTTTGGTTGGGGGCTCTCGGGGGAGGACCCCTTTCCAGGTACCGTTCACAAACTACTCTGCAGTGCATGCCTCATTCTCCAGGATAGACCTAATCCTGGATGATCAGACCTGTTTTGCCGGGTGGGGTGGATTGATGGAGATTAGGGCGGCCCCCTTGGTTGGACCACAATATGGTGACGGCAGTGGTGGGAGTGACGGAACCTGTCGGAAAAGGGAGATGGTGCTGCAACAACTTCCTACTCAAGGAAAAGACAGTGGGGGTGTCTTTGATAAAATTAAGGAATATTTTCAATTCAACTATATGGGGGAGGTAGGCATTGGTATCCTGTGGGACAAGGCAACGGTAAGAGGGGAACTGATTGGGTGGGGTCTAGGGTGAAGGAGAGGAACAGACAGGAGGAAACCCTGCAGAGGAGGATCGAGGAATTACAGCCAATAGGGGGTTGGGGTGGTGGAAGGGCAATAGGCGCAGAAAGACTAAAAGATTGGAGGGTATGTAGGTCATAGCTTAAAGCCCTTCTAGCACATAAAATGGCCAAGCCCTTGAAGCACCTGAAATGACGCTACTAGGAAAAATTTGAAAAGGTGGATAAGCAGATGGCATGGAGGCTGAGAGTTCAGGCGGGCTCGAGGGTGGTTAACGTGTAGGAAAGGGATAAAGCCCTTCTTAAGAGAAATAAGGAAACCGTGGAGGAATTTGGTGACTATTATGCCACACTATATTCCTCAGCGGCAGGAGGGAATGACAGAGTAAGGAATATCTGGGGGGGTTGGAATTCCTGAGGCTTATGGGAGCAGATGTGGAGGCATTGGATGCCCAGATTACGGTAGAGGTGGTGATAACTACTATTAAGGAAATGAAAAGCGGAAAGTCACCGGGGGAAAATGGGCTTACAGTCCATTTTCTATAAGATGTTCTGCTCACTTGTGGCTACTGTGAGGCTGCGAGTATTTAACGAGGTGTTAGAGAGTGGCCTATTACCCCCAACAGTGCTCAAGGCCCTCAAATCAGTTGTCCCTAAGGAGGGAAAGGACCAGATGAAATGCGCATCTTATAGGCCAATATCACTGCTCAATGTAGATGTGAAGGTGTTGGCGTTGACAAATAGGTTGAACAAGAGCCTCCCAGAGCTCATCCATGTGGACCAAGTGGTGTTTTACCAGCGAAAGGGATGGGGCCGATAATGTTAGGAAGACACTGAACATCATTGACCATGCATCTAAAGCATGGGCCTACCTGGTGTTGCTAGACTCAGAAGGCCTTTGATCGGGTGGAGTGGGGGTTTCTCCATGAGGACGTGCGGAGGTTTGGTTTTGGCAGTCAATGGAGGGTTGGAGGGATTTCCATTACATAGGGGAACGCGACGGAGGTGTCCCTTAGCACCGCTGCTTTTCACCCTGGTGATGGAGCAGCTGGCGTGGCCATTGGAATGGATGAGAGGGCCTAGTTGCGATGGTGTGGAGTTAAAGGTCTCCCTGTTTGCCGACGTTTTGTTTTATCTTACTGACCCAGGGGAGTCTCTTGGGGTGTTCCATTTGGGTGGTGGGAACCTACAGAGCCCCAGCGTGGTTGAAAATAAAAATGTTAAGTCCTTAATGCTGATAGGGGTGCCCCCACAGGAGAGGCTAGAGGGGGAGGATTTAATACCCGGTGCCTGACAGGTTGTTTAAGGAAACAATACTCATTTGCAATTAGGGGAGACCTGAAGAGGGGGTCAGCACAGACGTTCTCGCTCATTGGCAGGATGACTATTATAAAGATGAATATGCTCCTGCATTTGTCATATCTGTTCCAAATGTTGCCCACAGAGTTCCGGAAGGGTTTCTGAGGGAGATTGAGAATATGTGCTTCTCCTTCATATGGCAATGGAAGAGGACATACACATTGCTCGAGAGATTCAGATCCTCCCCAAGACCGAAGGGGCTGGAGGGTGGGGGAGGGGGAGGACAGATGTCCAAATCTGACTTGGTATTATAAAGCAGCCCAGCTCACAGTTATGCTTGAGCAGAAGTCCGACGACCAAAGGATGTACTGGACATTTTTAGAAGTATGCGTCACTTCTTATAGAAAGGTGCAGGACTATTTGTAGGCTTCGGCCAGGGAGATCCGTGATTACCTAGGCATTTTATGGAAGCTATGGAGAAATACTGGGGCTAACAGGAACTTTTCCTCTTGGCCCTCTCCGCTCACTTTGTTATGAGGTTCTCCTATATCACTAAGCAGTAAGAGATTGAAGGGAGCACAAAAATGGACAGACGAAAGTCTTTAAACATGTGCCCACCTCCTACAGGGTTAAAGACTGAGGAGGCGAGAGAAATGTTGGTGAAGGAGGGGAATAGGCATCTTTGAGTACCTGAAGTTGAAGGGCATCCTTCTCACTCGAAAGTGGAAAGCTGACCTGTCACGGGATGTCACCCCATTCGATAAAGTTCTGGAGACAGCGCAGACTAGGAAGGGCATCATTTCACAAATCTATAACGTTCTGGTGATGTGTGAGGCTAAAGGGGACAGGAGGTGTACCTCCTATTGGGAAAAAGTGTTGGGCGAGGAGGTCCCAGAAGATCCAACATAATTTTAAGATCCTCGCCATGTAACATTTTAAGCTCCTACACTGGTGGCATTGGGATCTGGTGCGGATTTAAAAAATGTATTTGGGGTCTTCCCCACTGTACACCAGGGGTTGTGGAGAACAAGGTACTCAAATACATATCTGGTGGGAGTGCTTGAAGATACAGGTCTTTTGGAAGGAACTGCTGAGTTAGGTGAAAGATTACAGGGTGCCAATTACCAGCCGAGCCCCTCACAGTCCTTCTTGGGATTCCACTGCAGGTGTATGAGACTACGGATGCCTGAGGAGGTGGGAAGCCCTTCTGAGACCAGGAAGGATAGTAGTGGCTCAAAGGTGGAAGGCCCTGGAGATACCAGATAAAGAGGAAATGGTTGAGGAAGGTATGGGAGGTCTATTTTATGGAGAAACTCACATATATAGCTCATGATGAGGTGTCAGCGTTTCACGAAGAGTGGGGTGTGTGAATTCAGATGGAGGCATGGCAGGGGAGTAAGCCGGAAGGCTAGAAGCCAGGGGGGCGGGGGTGGCGAGAGGAGTGCCTTAAGAGGGGCTCTTAGGGGGAGGCTGTATGCGTAGTGTCTGGACAGGGAGCTGAACCGGGCTCTCCTGAAAACAGAGACTGAAGCCAGGCACGCGATAGTCGGGTGTATTTCCTAGTGTGTCCTGTAGTGTTTTTTTTTCCTTATTAAATCCAGGGGGGGTGGTGGGGTGGGGTGGGTGTAGGATGCTGTGCTAGTGGTGGGGTGGGAGTGGTGGGGACATGGGTAATGAGCAGGATTGGGCAATATAATCTCTGAATTGAGCTCCAAGTCCAACCCCCTGAGACTAGTGGTTATTTTGATCCCCATTTGGTTGTAGTATTAGACTTAAGTTGGGCTAATATCTGTTGAGGTTATTGTTTCTCAAGTGAAAATTAGAGTTACAAAAAGATTAATGCAAGGACTATTTTTCTCCATCCAGCACAACCCCAGTGCCATCTAGGGATCTAAACATTATTGGCACTCACGCGCCCATGCTTCAACCTATTCACCAATAAGACATTACACTTCTGCCTGCCTGTTAAAAGTTCTAGCAAGCACCAGACGACGACTGGCTTGGTGGATAGTAACGAGCATTAGCACCTGGTGGGGGAACCAGCCAAATCAGGTGGCTAGGAACACAGGCTTAAACCGGCGGTGAAAGCCTGCGTTTGATGCTGCCCGAGGGCCTGGGTCCCCCTACCGCTCTCTCCACCCCACCCCCGTCCCCTTATTTCCTCCCACTTAACTTAATCGGCTGCAGCAGTACTCACCACCACACCTTCCGCTCTGCTCCCAACAGCCACTATGGAAAGTGAAAGGGGGAAGGGGGGGGGGGGGGGAAGGGGGGGGCTCCGTACAGAACCCTGCTTTGCTTTTCCAGGGCAGCCATTTAGGAACTGTCTTTTCGTATAGTCAACGGAACGCCGCGAGACACCCCATTCACGTTGCGAAAATACTGTGAATTAGCCGTGTCCAAGCCCATGGGACGGGTTCTAATGTTCTTATGTGCCCCTTACACAGGCATCACGGGGGGAAGGGGGGGTAACAGTCAAGGGCTTCACTCGGGCCCGGGACGTGTCCCCCCAACCACCCTAAGTGATGTCTGTGTAACGGGTACAAAAGGCCACATTAACTACTGCCAGACTGACATCTTCCGTACCATGGCTCATTTCACTGGACAGAGCGAAAACCATGGACTTCTATGCAGGAGTGCTCTTGCAAAACAAAAGCAAGGCTGCAGCCTGGACCCTGCAGCACAACTTTGCAAATCACTAATGGCTTAATGTGGAAGGAAGATCGGGGACAGGTGCGAGATATAAAGTACTTGAATGCCAATGCAAACCTTTTTTTTACATTTCACCCATGGTGCGTGTGCTGGCCGTCTGTCATACACTGGTGTCTGGAGCGTCTGCAAGGGGGCTGGCCAATACATGTGTACTACCGCCCTGAAATGCAGAGGTCACCTTTATGGATAACCTGATCTGTACAATTCTCAAAAGAATGAAAGTGCATCCTTGCTTTTTTTACCATTTGCATTCATTTTTTTTGTCTGTAGTGTGTAATTTCCAAAGTCGCATGTAATACTGAACTTTGGCACACTTGTGCAATATTCTAGAATTCCGTATAACCAAAAACCTGTATTCGAGCGGAACCATGAACCATTTGTATATACACCAATATGAATTCCAGTTTGAAAGTTGCAAACCATTTTGTGCTCTGCTGCAAATAGTTTGAATCCTTTGCGCCGAGTTGAAGCACCATGGTTTGAATATTGTAGTGGATTTGCCCATCCTAATACACAAGCCCTACTGGATTTCTTTATGTTAAGGTGTATGGAGCCACTCCTAACACTCAGATACGATCAGGCAAAGCTTAACGTCAATATATATGCACGTATAAACAGGTTTTGGATCCTGCTTCAGCAGGCTAATACTGGACACAACCCTGGGGATCTATTTAAGCATGTGAATCAATTAAGGATCCAATGCTTGAGAAGATTTAGTAACTTACACAAATGTTGTGTCCTGTCTGATGGGGCCGTCATCTCAATGCCGACCATAATCTCATGCAATCCACAATGCTACGGTCACATGAATATCATAGGAAGAGTACAAACATTAAGACAATAGCCCCATTTCCTTAAGCACCTCAACACTAATGTGATGGTTCAGACCAGTGCTCCAGATGAGATTTAGAAGTGGGAGTATTTTATGGTTTATTTTTAAATTTTGTAAAAGTTGGGAGTATATATATATATATATATTTTTTTTTTTTTTGGGGGGGGTTAAAAAAAAAGGTAAATCCCATTCAGAAAGAGAGCATTTTATAAGCAAATAAAAGTAGGTTTTAACTGTAAAACAAATTACCTTTTGTAGCCAGTTATTAATGCACATTCAAATATATGTTCTCTTTAGACGAGGAAGTAATAAAAGTTCCGTCCTGTGGCTCTACGTGTACTACTGATCATTTGTGGGGTCGGGCGGGGGCACAGGCACCTTATCAGTTTCCTATTTTTGGTTGTATTTTTACTCCCAGTTTTTATTTTTGGGGAGAAAAAGTGGATGATACACCCCTTATCTGTAGGGCTGGTTATATGGTCACCTCAGAAACACAAAAGTATGTCACAATTGCAAAAATTGTAAACCTGCTTTAGAACACTTCACTCTGCGCAGATGGAGATCAGATGTAGAGGGAGAATTAGGCAACTAACAGTTGGAGCGGATTACTTCCCCTATACATAAAATATCTTGCTCAGTCCTCGGTTGTGCTGAAAACATCAAAAGATACATTAAATATATTATCACCCAAAAAGCTTGAAAAAGAGCCCTCCAGGTCAAATAAACATCCTAAACTAATGTCTAGCACGTGGTTTGAGCCGGTCACTCATTAGAGATGTTGAGTTGGTGCAACAGACTTGCTTTGATTACGAGTAGTAATGCACCGTGGGCATTGGTTACATGTTTGCTTGAACCATTTAAAGAAGATCAAGATCCGAATAGTAAATTGAGGAGGCTGGCATTGGTGGTCATGAGATGCAGAGATAATCGCTGTTTGCTAAGCCATCAAAACAGACCTTTCGGATGCTTTAACACATGTATGCAAGTAAAACAGCACAACGAGTTAATTGATCCCCTTAAGACTGTCCATGCAATCTGCAATCATACGTTTAAATCGCAACAGGACCGACGCAGTCTCTCAACCTTATAACACCCACTGCTACAGCGCGTGGAATCAGGGGGAATCCAGCATGAAGCACTCTATAAAATGGGATATTATTATTGTAGATTGTAATTTGGCATACATCGGGCCCTGATGTTCATTACACTGATGTCACAGAAATACTGTGGCACAACAGTTAATCACAAACATTCGAAATGACCAACAAAAAAAAATAGAGACTCTAATTGTGTGACTCCATCTAGCATAAATACATAATGTATATATAGAACAAAATCGAGACAGTGGACACCTGGATTAAAAGACAAGCCCTCATCCATGACAGCCAGCATATCAAAAGTGCATAAACCGATCACAAACATGAACACTGTTCACTTACCCATCCCATTTTGTGAGCACCAAAGAACAGTGGAGTCCAGGCCCAGTTCAGCACCAGCTGCCCGGCATACAGTCCAAGCGGCACCAGGGCATCGTTATTGAAGCCTCCCACCTCCTTCCACACCAGGTAGGAGCCGTAGCTGAGAAATAATAAGTACAGATTCACAATATGTACAAGTGTCTTGGAGGGGGTGGGCGGCCAATGAAAAATAGCACCACTGTCTGTTCTTGCACCTTAGTGAATTGTAGGATACACGTTTCCCCACGATCCATCTACCTACTCCTCATTGGCAAGAGAAACAAGCGTGCATGAAATATTAAGAAAATATGGAAATAAATGATACTTTGTAGCTGTATTTGTACGCCGTAACCTAGGTAAGGAGCAAGAGTGACTTGAATCTAGTTGCAATGTAACCACACACACCCTTTTTGAAATGTGTATTACACCTAGACAACGTGTAACAAAGTTGAAAGACAACCAACATACTCGTGGGTTTCAGAACATTTTAGAAAAGGTCTAATGTGCAAAATATTTGTGGCGTTGTCGGGGGTGGAGGCCATTGACTAAAGTGCAGAAAAGGCAAAACGCTTCTGAAAATGCATGTCACGTCACTTCTGCAGCTCTTTAGAAATAGGATTCACCCCAGAAGCGAGAGGACGTACAGCTTCTTATGCAAATAAGGAGGACAATGCCATTTCCTTTACTAGTTCGAAGCAAAAACTTAAGCTAATGTCGACCTGGGTAAATGGCTGCCAATGAGAGGCTTTTAAATGGATTAATACAGCACTCAAATATGAAAGGGCATCACATCGATATGAAACTAAATACAACCAAGTTGGTATTTGGAGCACAGGTTCTTGGGTCAAACCTGGTGAAATGAAATCCAACAGTTTATAATGGTGCTGACGAGAGTTGCACCGGGTCTGGCCACGCCCCCACCAGTTCCCAAGCATGAACGAAAGTACAAGCTGAGAAACGTCGTGTAAACAGTCAGTAAAACACTAATGTTGGCTGTGCGATGCAAGTAGGGCAAGAAGTAGTGTGCATTCACAAAAGCAGAGAAAGGTTGCAGAATACACACAGATGGTTATATAAGTAGTATAGATATGGTTAGGTAGGGAAAGGTTGCAGCATACACAGGCAGGGAATAATGAATGGCAGCATGCAAGACACGAAGAGCACCAACATGGCGGAGGAAGTACAGAAGTAATGCCTTTACGCAGACCAAACCCTGCAAAAAGCCCACAGAATGCCAGACCTCGTAATGCTCAGACAGCCCTAGTACCAAGGTCAGTGTGCAAAAGGTCTGCCTAAGAGATGAAACTGCACCGATAACGTTTCCCAAGGCACAGCGTGCAATTAACTTAATTAGTTTGAGGGTAGCAGTGAGAAAACAAATCTTTGAATGCCAGGTGCAAGTTGATGCTGTGCCAAATGACCCCATTATGAATAAACCTATTGTGCCCCAAGTGGCCACTGAAGAAAGGCACACACGTTAGGCTAGAAGAAAATCCAATAAACTGGTTTAGCACAGCTGTCCCTCAACACGTGGTTGAGCAGTGACAAGTTATTCCATGCCCAATTAGCGCAACTATCATTGTGTATCTAGAGAGGTGGATGAAAAAACGCCAAGGCCACAAACTTGTTGGAGAGCGAACCTCAAACCTGTTGGGCCTCATCAGTGAGTAGTAGCCTGGGTATACCCGTCACACTCGATGCAGAGGGGACCTGGCCTAGCAGTTACGGCTGGGCTGCTACCATTGGTGGCAGTACCTGACCGATTTGCATATGGCTGGACCTCTTTTGCAATGGTGCAGACGGGCTAAAAAAAAAAAAAAAAAAAAAAAGTGGTGTGGAAGATTGCCCAGAGCAATGCAATGCCTGTGGGTCAGATTCATTCAAAACCTTGCACCCATCACTTCTGTGGTTACAACTGCATCTGTAAATACCAAATACACACATCAGCATATTCCCAACTCTACCTTGTGTGCCAGGTTGAACAATAACAATACACCTTGGTGCTGCTGATCTGCCAAATATAGCCTTGTAGGTTTTGGAACCAATGTTTATACATTTATAAATCTCTATAGCGCACACCACAAATGTAATTGTTACGAACACTGGAAGTGGCCACGATACAGGAAGCATGAGAAAGAATTCCAGAAAGCAAGTCCATCTATCTTTATGGAACAGCCAGGGCTTTAGTGTGGGGGGTGGAGGGGATGGGGTGGTTTAATGAAGGTTGTTGGAAAGATTGTTCCAAAAGGTTGTGGCCACCAATGAGAACCTTGTCTCCTCAGCCAGGTTATATCCTCTAGAGTAGTGGATCTACACAGATACTCCCATAAAATGCCTAGTGTTTACCGTCATATATCCTTACGTACCTCCTAACAGGACTAGATTTCCCAGAATGCACTATGCTTATTCCATATATAAATACTGCCAACGATCTTTGTCTAAATGCCAACAAGACTGAGATCCTCCTCATCGGTACACCTTCACCATCCTTTCCCCACTCTCTGGCCGGCCTCCCTTAGCCCTCTTCCTACCCGTACCTGCGATGCTACGAACCAGAGTCATTTTTGACTCCACACTTTCCTTCTCCGCCCACATTTCTGACGTCTCTAAAAAGTCAAACTTCTTACTTCACCTCCTCGGAGGTACTCTCCCTTTCCTCTCCTTCCTCCAGAAGCTCACCGTCTCCCAAGCTCTGGTTCTCTCCAGGCCGGAAGACTTTAACAGCCTCTTTCTAAATCTACCTGCCTCCACTCTCGGTCCTCTATAACTAATCCAGAACAGGACTGCAAGACTTGTCCTTGGCCTCAAGCCCTGGGAGCGTATCTCTCCAGCTCTGAAATCCCTTCATTGGCTCCCAGTGGATGCAAGGATTAAATTAAAAACCCTCTGCATTGTCCACAAGGCTTTCTGGGGCCTGGGTCCAAAATAAACTATCCCTCCGTAAATACCTCCCCTCCCCTCCCGTGCCCTTAACTCCTCTACTTCAAATTCCCTCAGGATCAGTCGTTTTTCAAAGAAACGAGCTGGAGGTAGATCTCGGTCTTCGGCTGGGAACAGCCTCCCTGCCACCTTGAAACTTGATGAGAACCATCTCCGGTTCCGGAAACACCTAAAGACCTTCCTTTTCGCTGCTTCCTTTGCCCCTCTTCTGCCCTGCTGACCGGTTTTCTCTCTTGGCACTGTTCACCTGGTCACCCACTGTCCTTCTGGCCCAGGTACCTGTGCATCCCTGCCTCCCTCCTGCCCTGCCCCCATGCCCCCCACTGCACTGGGATCTGTATCTGTACCCATACAGCCCCCCCACCTTTCTTCTGCCCTTAAGATACACCCCATCTGAACAATCCTGCACTTGCTGGCTGCACTACCACCTCTTCACTGTCTGTATTTATTTCACTCATTTATTCTTTTATTTTCTCTCCTCTGTTCTGCACTTTCCACTTATCCCCCTTACACGCACTTTACCCCTTTTCCCCTTCACCATGCACTTGCACGCTCTTAATGTCACTGGGCCTAGTCAGATCATTGCTTTTGTTTTTTGTTTTCCCTTGTTCCCCTCCCTTTGCTTGGTTGTGCTCTGAAACACTTGTGTTGAGTGCGATATATATAAATATATCATATCAAGTATGTCCTCTGTAGGCTAAGTGAGGAAGCCTTTATACTGCACCCATCCCCACTTCATTGGTCTTCACCCAGTAGCGGTAGTGGGGCAGGCCAATATGCCCAATAAGGCATTAGGACCCTCTAATTACTAATGTCACCACAGGAATTCCCTTTCCCTCACTCAATGCATGTTCATTAACACGACTGGATGCCCTACATTACATATGCCTCACCCTGTGCCTATTGCAGAAGGTTTCCTCTCGCCCCGTATAAAATCAGGCATAGTGGACTAGATCTCAGAAAGTACTATACTTTAGTCCTTCTGTCCCCAGAGAACTACAGTTCCCAGAATGTACCCTACTGCATACATGCAGCCCAGAATGCAGTGTGGCTCATTTACTAAAAAGGCCTCCTTGAGACTGGATCCCCATTTACCAGATGGCCTGCAGAGGAACACTAGCCACAACAAGCATCCCAAGGTTCAGACTCCTCCCCACATCACAGACGACTGACTACATTAAACAGAACGCGTAGAAGCTTCCATTAGAACACATTCTCTGTTACAAAGTACAGATACCTCCAGCGGCCTATGTATCCAGAATGCGTGCTCACTAAGTACAGACTACCTGTCCAAAAACAACAGGTTGGAGCGTTCCCCCACCACACCCCTCGAAAAAAAGGCCTGCGTGTCCCAAAACGCACTTTGACCGACTCATGGAGTATATACTTGACTACACATTAGAATGCATGCTGCCAACCTTAAGGCAAATGCACGAACAAAAGGCCATAACCACATGCTGTAACACGTGGAATTAGGATTGGAAGAAGTTGGGTGATATTTCTGGGCACTTAGGTTGATGTTTGGCACAGCACTCGCCCTCCATTTGCACATCTATTCTATCCCCTTGTTTTTGCATGCAGATAACAGTTTTATACATGTGAAACGTGGCAATGGTTTCGTGTTGCTCAGTACGAGAAAAAACTAAAAGAAATGATGAATTAAAATAAAAACATTTTCATATTAGAATACACTAGGTTTGATTTATTGAGCTTTCCCTTCCTGACAAATGTTTTCTCGCAGAGCGACCCTACTGTCGATCAGCTCCTCTGACGCAGAAACAGTATATCCCGGTGAAAACCGTGGCATATGATTTGCCATTTTGCAGAAGCTGGTGAAAATAAGTTGGGCAGAGAGTTGCCAAAAGGTTCTTTTAAGAGCCTCGTCTCTTTCCATGCTGCTTAGCATTTTATACTTTTTCCACAATTATACTGCATTCCAACAAGCTAAATACTAGAAGAGGCTTGAATGTTTTTCTTCTTCTTTTAAAAATAAAATTAAGTGCTGCGATGCAGTGTGTGTTTCATTGGACCATTGCAGTTTCAGTAAATCAGTAATTCTATGGGTGCCATCTTGGAATGGTTGGACATATATTCACGTTTATTTAGGTGCCAGCTCCATTATAACGTTTCAAAGTAGAGGAGGAGGCGGTGTGCTCTGTTCGGCAGTCACAGAAAGCAAGTTCCATACATTAAAGCACAATTAGTTGGCTGGATGCAATTTGTCCTTTTTCCATCTCTGCTTTAATCAACATCTTTCCCACTCCATAGTATTTAATTGGGAGTAGTTTGAGCTCAGAGCCCACATGTCTCTTAAGTGCTCCTAAAAGGTGGGCAATTTGAGGCTCCATTGCACCCAAAAGCAATGGGAGTACAGAACAGTGGCCTGCAACTTTAAGTCCCATCAGATCTAGCCAGTATAGTCTGTGGTGAAGGGTCATGGGAGTGTGCTCTAGCACCTTGAAGCATCTCGTGTGCTACATTTAATTTCCAATGACGAGCTCAGACCCAAATAACCAGACAGACGCAAAGAATATGGCAAAGTACTACTATCAGCATAAAATAAAGTAGGGCAATCTGGCGAGCTGTAGTTCACACACTCGCAACCAAATTTCATTATATAAAAGGTTTTATACCTCAATATGCGTCATTCAGGACATCATCCTACATTGCAAATGGTAAAACCTATTGGAGGGATTGGTTAAGGGAGCATATATACCTATATAGCATGCAAGTATTAGTAATATCACTGGATGCTCCTTATCTGGTGGGTATGCCTTGAACCACCTCTAAAAACGTAAAATACATATTATGGCGGACTAATGGCAGCGGATTGGCATATGCAACATTGTAGCTTCCTACACTTGGCATATGCAACATTGTAGCTTCCTACACTTGGCATGCTCTCCCAGCCTTGGACTTTCAGCTCGTTAGCAGCACATAAGCAAAATGGACCCCATGTGCTGAGAGTAACGCACGACTACTCCCCACTTTCCCAATTAGTCCATCATCCCTCATCAGTCAGGCCACTTGCCAAGGCTTCTCGTTTGTAGATTACTTTGCAGCCCTTTTTCTGTTCTGGGACTTCCAAAAAAGTGTAGGTGTATACCATTATCTTCACATGGAGCTTAACAAATAGCCCCGATTTTCCACTTCTGAATCACATGTGAGGACACCACAAGCTGGTCCATTCCAACCTTCCATTTACCATTCGATTCAATTGTGCTGGGTGTCATCACTCCCCTTGGCCTCTAGAGACTGGCTCACGCCACCTTGTATAGGCTTTTCGCATCCTTTTCCAATACTTGGCCCTTGCAGATGTTTTCCCCTTTACCTAATTGAAGAGAAATAGGTCACACAAATCGGTTTTTCTTAGCGTCTGACTCTGCAGCCCTGATCTGTCTCCGAGGTAGCTTGATTGGTTTTATTAAAACATCCATCTTTCCATCATGGCCGCCCTAGCCACGTTATATATATATATATATATATATATATATATATATATATATATATGACAATGCATTACTTACCGTAAAAGCATTTCTGATGGTTGTATCTGCTTAGATTCACATGCTGTGCATAGGTCCGACATCCAGTGGTCACTGCAGAGTATTGCATTTTGTTTTTCGTAGTCGAAAAGGGGACGTCGACAAGGCGTGTCTGTAACACTATCCCTATAGTGACGTGCGTTGTACCCACAATCCCTCACGCGTCGAGGTCCCTCTGTTTGTATTTTTCTGCCCTGAGGGAGCCTTCTAGACGCGAGTGAGTACAGAAAAGAGAGAAATATAGTAGAGGATGTCTATGTTCCTTCCATCTGAGCAGGGAGGAAGGGCGGGCGCATGTGAATCTAAGCAGATACAACCATCAGAAATGCTTTTACGGTAAGTAATGCATTGTCTTCTGATGTTTGTTAATCTGCTTAGAATCACATGCTGTGCATAGACTAGCGAGCAGTACTCTGAGTTGGCGGTGGGTTATGAGAAGGAACAGTAGAGAAAAGATGTCTTAATACTGCCTGTCCCACCTGGGAGTCAGATCTAGAGTGTGCATCTAGACAGTAGTGTTTTGTAAAGGTGTGCACCGAACTCCAGGTAGCCGCTTTGCAGATGGACTCAAGGGGAACATTTGCAATGAATGCTATGGAAGCCCCAGTGCCTCGAGTGGAATGTGCTCTTGGCTTGAGGGGTAGTTCTCTCTTAGCAAGAGTGTAACAGAGAGTGATGCATTGTACAATCCATCTAGATATAGTGGACTTAGAGACTGCATCTCCTTCTCTTCCTGCTGCCACCGAGACAAAGAACTGATTAGTCTTTCTCAGTGATCTGGTTCTTTCCATGTAGAACATGACAGCTCTGCGTACATCTAGTGTATGCAGACTTTTTTCTCCCAAGCTGGAAGGGTTTTGAAAGAACGTTGGTAGTTCTATAGATTGGTTTACATGAAATTTCGAGATGAATTTTGGTGCAAACCTTGGGTGTGTGCGAAGAACCACCTTATCCTTGTGAACTGATACGAAGGGGTCTAGTACAGAAAGAGCCTGTAGTTCACTTACTCTCCTAATGGAGGTGATAGCTATTAGGAAAGCAGTCTTAAGAGTGAGGTATTTAAGGGTTGCCTTGTGCATGGGTTCGAAAGGAGTGCCCATGAGTCTAGAAAGTACCACGTTTAAGTCCCATCCGGGAGCTGGGTTAGCTATCGGGGGGTGTATTCTCTTTACCCCTTCCATAAAGGCCTTGATAACTGGTATCTTCCACCACGACACTTTAAGTTGGGAAGTGGTGTATGCAGAAAGTGCCGCTAGGTGGACTTTAATGGAATTAAACACTAGACCTGAATCCAGTAAATGGGTCTAGTACAGAATAATGTTAGTGGCAGAGCAGTCAACCGGGTTGATGTTCTTACTTCTACACCAGATGACAAATCTTTTCCACTTGCTAGAATAGCAGTGGCGAGTATTAGGTTTTCTGGCTTTCCTGAGGATGTCCATACATCTCTGAGGGAGATGTAAATGTCCAAATTCTATGATCTCAGGAGCCAGGCTGCTAAGTTCATGGTTTGAGGGCATGGATGCAGTGTCCTGCCCTTGTCTTGTGACAGCATGTTGTACGGGCAGGGAAGTTTCATTGGGGGAGATAGGGACATCTCCATCAAGTGAGCGAACCATGGCTGCCGGGCCCACATTGGGGCTACTAGTATCATGGTAACCTGCTCTTGGTGCATCTTGTACACCACTTTGTTGAGGAGGGGAGTCGGGGGAAAGGCGTAAACAAATTTCCCTGACCATTGAATCAACAGACCGTTCCCCTTGGACTGGTTCTGGGGGTACCTGGAGGCGTAACTTTGGCATTGTGAGTTCTCCAGGGTTGCGAACAGGTCTATTTCCGGGAAACCCCATTGCGTGAAGACGTCTAAGACGATGTTTTCGTGTAATTGCCATTCGTACTCTTTGGGTAGGGGGGAAGTCTCTGCTGAGTTTGTCTGCTAGCAGATTGAGTTCCCCTGGTACATGTTGTGATAGTAGGAACATGTTGTGTTTGAGAGCCCACTTCCATATATTCTGGGACAGTCCTGGAGAGTGAGTGCCCCCTTGCTTGTTGAGATAGTGCATGGCTGTGGTGCTGTCTGTGAGGACCATCACTGTCTTTCCTTGTAAGTGTTCCTGAAAGGCTTTCAGTGCTTTGAACACTGCTAATAGTTCCAGCAGGTTTATATGCTTGGATGCTAAGCTTGGAGTCCACACTCCGTGAGCAGTCTGATGGGATAGGTGAGCCCCCCCCATCCTGTAAGGGATGCGTCTGTGGTTAGAGTGGCTTCCACTGCAGGTGTGGCAAAAGTTTTCCCTAATAACAGGTTTTCCTTTGTCCACCACCGTAGCGAGAGAACCAAGGCCTGCGAGACCACCACCAGATCGTCCCATTGTCCGCTGGCCTGACACCACTGGCTGTAGAGCCACTCTTGCATTGGGCGCATGCGCAGGCGCACGTGAGGTACCAAATAAATACATGACGCCATCATCCCTAGCAAGCGCATTGCTTTGCGTACCGTCACCTCTCGACCTGCCACATATTGGGGGATCTGAAACAGCATGTTTTGGACCCTCTCGTTGGAGGGGAAGACGAGGCCGTCCTTTGTTCGAATTAGAGCCCCTAGGAATTGTTTGATTTGGCTGGGGTCTAAGCTGGACTTCTTTTCGTTGATGGAGAAGCCCAGTTGGGACAAAAGGTCTACGGTCCTTTGGGTATTGGAGAAGCATGTTTCGTAAGAATCCCCTATTATGAGCCAGTCGTCGAGGTACGGGTAAACCGGGATGGATAATCTGCGCAGGTGGGCCGCTGCCACTGCCAGTACTTTCGTAAATACCCTTGGTGCAGATGCTATCCCGAAGGGTAGTACTCTGAACTGATAGTGTTTGTTCTCTATCTTGAACCTGAGGTATTTTCTGTGCGCTGGCAACATTAAAATATGAAAGTATGCATCTTTCATGTCTAGTGTTGTCATGTAATCCCCCTGTGATAACAGTGGGATTACTTCCTGCAAGGTCACCATACGAAACTTTTGGGGTTTGACAAAGTTGTTCGCTGGGCGCAGATCTAATACAGGGCGCATGGTTAAGTCCTTTTTGGGTACAAGGAAGTACACTGAATAAATACCTTCTGTTACCTGAGATAGGGGGACAGCCTCTATAGCTTCTTTTTTCAGTAGCTCTTCTACTTCTTGAAGAAGAATAGTGAGGTGTTCCTGTGTCATGCGTCGGTTCCGTGGGGTCTGTATTTCGGGGAACCGTTGAATTCGATGCAGTATCCATGGGCTATGGTGGATAATACCCAGCGGTCTGACGTTATTCCCTCCCATGCTGAAAGGAACGATGTTAGCCGGCCCCCGACCGGTGGTGCATGGGAGGGGACCCGAATCTTTGGGTCATTTGTTGGTATTGGGCGTGGGGCCTTTTGGACTGGAGCCGCGTCCTCTTCCTTTGCCACGACGTTGGCCTCTGACTGAACTGGGTGCTTTGGTTAGAGGGCCAGTTGGTAGCAGAGTAAAATTGTTGTTGGCTTTGCTGCTGGCGTTGGCCACGAAAGGAGCGTCTATTGCCATAGCTGCGTCTGTTAGGTGGCCTAGAAATTTGGTCAAGAGTCTTGATGGTATCAAACTCCTTCTTCGCATGTTCTAGGGCCTCATCAACTGCTTTCCCAAACAGATGTGTTTGCTCTATGGGCTTATTTATTAGGGAAGCCTGAGTTTCTGGCTTAAATCCCGAATTGCGCAGCCAGACATGGCGTTTGAGAAGTATTCCCTGAACCAGGGAGCAGCCAGCTGTCTCTGCGGCATCTAAGGAGTTTTTTACGATGCCCTGGTTTACAAGAGTTCCCTCTGATATAGTAGCCAACAGGCGTGAACGCAGGGGTTCTGGTGCGTCCTCTGCTTCGCTGCGCAGCTTGCTCCACTGTGCATCTGCGTAGCTAGCCAGTAGGGAATTGTTATTCGCGATCCTGGTTGAGAAGGCGGCGGAGGTCGTGATTCTCTTCCCAAGTGCATAGAGCTTCTTGCCCTCTTTGTCAGGTGGTGCCTCACTAGTAGATAGTGGTACCCCCGCTCTCTTTCTTGTGTTAGTCACTACCAGAGAGTCCGGAATAGAATGTCCCCTGATGTACAAAGGGTCAGAAGACGAAGGGCTGAAGAGCTTTTCTATCCGAGGGTTGACCCCGCTGACTAAGGCCAGATTGGAAAGGGAAGGAGTTATTCTTCTCTTTATAGAAGCCAGGAGCGGAATGGACTGGCTGACCGGGGCTTTTTCTTTAATAACTTTTTCTACAAAGTCTATGTCCGGAAGAGTGTCCCCTGTGTCTATTTCAAAATGCGCTGCTGCCTTGCACAATAGTGCATTAAGTGAAGGCTGGTCATCTATGGGGGAGGTGTTCCCAATAGGTGAGTCCTTGGGAGGAGAAGGATGAAAGACATCAGGGTCTGAGTGCACTGATGGGGATTGCCAAGGCTGCACTGATGGGGAGTGCCAGGGCTGTGAGGTAGCTGTATCTTCTTCAAAAGCTCCTGCGCTAGTGTAAGGGTCTTCCTCAAACCTCTCCTCCTCAAGTACTTCCTCTCCACCTAAACACTCCTCATCTTCCTGGAGGTATTGCTCCTCTTCAGTGAGGTCATATGCATCTGTAGAAGGGGGAAACAGCCTAGGAATCTTGACCCTAGGGTCATCCTGGGTCCATTCTCTTGGTCTTTTGGGTGTGGGTGGGTTTTGGCTACCCAAAAACCTCTCCATCTTTTCCATACAAGAATGGAGTCTTTCCATGGTCTCATGGGGAACCCCTGAATAGTCTAGAGGGGGGAAATCGGTGTTTTCACCTTCAAAACGCTTCGAACGCTCCCACAACGTCGACGAAAGGTTTCCGTCGCCCTCAGAAAAGCCCTCCGGTAGTCCATCTAAAGGCACTTCTGAATGGGGCAGTTCCTGGCTACTTTTGTGCTTTTTCGGCGTTTCTATTACCTTGGGTGCGGTATTTGACGTCTGTTTCGTCGTCCGCTTACGTTTGTCCTCGGAAACAATTCTCGCCAGACTCTCGACGACGAGTTCGTAAGTCGAGGGTTCTGGAGTCGGCGTTGCCTGCGTTGCGCATTGTTTTTCGACGGCCGCTCTATGGAGCGTCACGTCGGATGTTTTTGAGGTAGCGCCCGTATTAGATGAAAGCCCAATCGCTGGACGCGGCTGCGTTTGCGGGTGGGGCTTGAGACCCTTGCGGTCTGAGGTTGACGCCGGAGTGCCCTGCGTCCCCTTCTGCGCTGGTGGATCCTTCGTCCTGGACGAAGAAGAGCCGTGGGTTGTGTGCTTAGGCCTATGGGGTCTGTGTGCGTCCTCGTCGCCGGGGTGTTCATCCCCATAAGCAGGGCGTGAGCCGAGCCCGTCGGGGCCGGGGACGGACGTCGAGGAGCGCGAGCGCTCCTTCTGGGGGTTAATGACTTCCATAACGGACGTAGAGTTATCACCCTCCTCGTCACTTTCTGTAACAGCGGCGGCGGGTGAGGAAACTGACTTCGACATAGCGTAGTCCGCCCACCTCTTAACTTTCCGTTCTTTAAGAGTTCTTGGTTTCAAGAGCTTACAGGCCGCGCAGCTGTCCTCTTTATGATCGAGGGGCAAGCAACGATTACAGAGCTTGTGTTTGTCCTTGCAAGTGTTTTTGCCCCTACAGCGTGGGCAAAACTTAAAAGGTGTCCTCTCAATAGCTGAGGCAATAAAAACTGGTGATAACAACCCCAAGGGAAAGATAGGGGAGAAAGAAAGACATTCTCGACGAGACGGTAAAAGTTCGAAACCCCCACTCTCCCTACTGTATGTAGGCCGGCGAGGCCTGGCCACGTGTTCGGCAGCGCCGAAGGATCTCCTCCGTCTCTTCTCCTCCGTCGAAAACTTGCTCGGCGGAGAAACAGCTTCACAGCTAACGTCGAGGGGAGGGATCTTTTAACAATAAGTATATATTAAGGACCGAGGTCCGTAGTAATTGTTTAGCAAGGTCTCTCTAGGAGCTCCGCGTAAGGCGACCATAAGCTGGGCGGAAAAAAACAATCTGAGGGACCTCGACGCGTGAGGGATTGTGGGTACAACGCACGTCACTATAGGGATAGTGTTACAGACACGCCTTGTCGACGTCCCCTTTTCGACTACGAAAAACAAAATGCAATACTCCGCAGTGACCACTGGATGTCGGACCTATGCACAGCATGTGATTCTAAGCAGATTAACAAACATCAGAAATATATATACATACATATACATACATACACACAGTTAATCAGCAGGTTACTTAACTTCTTTGCATATAGGAGGAGGATAGCACAGGGGCAACGCGCTAGTCTTGGAAGAAAGACCACACAGAGCAAGAGGTTTGAATCCCGGATCCATGCTCCTAAACCAAACTCAGGTATGGTATTATACAGGTTATACAACTATTAAATAAAATATCTGATTTCTTTATCTTACATTACATGTTTCTCTTGTTACATGCATTTTCATATTGTTTCAGTGCGTCTCAGCAGCTTTCCTTCTTGACATCACACTGCCCTCGTCAGATTTCCCTTAAAGCTCCATGATGTCCAATGGTGTGTGCCGACATCCTTCTAGGGAGCGTGAAGTGTGAGAGGAATCAGTAGGTCACAGTGTACCACTAAAAACAGATGCATCTATGAAAACAGGGAGCTTCTGGGTAGACTATAGCAATAAAAGCAGGCAGCTGTAACTTCAAGGAAAGCAGACGGCTGCTTGCTACATGCAGCTGCGATGACAGCATATGTATTTCATAGTTTTAAAATGGCATTCAACAGATAATGTATGCAGCTTAATTTTGTAATACAGGCAAGGTATTTTAATTCCACCTTAGGAGTCCAGAGTGCTAGTTCCTTTGCTTCTGCAGGTGCATGGAACGCTCTGCAGACATGTGTATTAAATACCTGCGTGAAGTGCCTTGGTACAGGAGATCAAGCTGGCTCAGGTCAGGTAGGAGTTGCACACTAGGCCTGGTTGTAGGCTGCATTCTTGGACCTCACCTACTAAATGCAGTACAACCAGTAGCAATATTTGGAATGCATTTGCTGCACTCCCGATATGGCACATCTTAAGAGATCAGCACTATAGCACAATACAAAATCAGAATGATGTGTTGTGTGCATAAAAAAAAAGTCCAGGTTTTTCACTGTGCTAAATTATCATATCACTGCTCCGTGCCAGGCGCACTTTCAGTTCTTATTGTTCTTGCATGTCCCCAGTCTATAATTGGGGGAACACTGCTCTCCACTGAAACAATGCGATAATAAAAATCTGCAAAACTGCTCTTCCATACCACCAGAGAATACACCCAAAGGAGCCCGGGAGAGGGGTGGGCAGAGCAGAGCACCTGTGGTGTTGGTGTAAACAGGATAGCATACACATTTCCTATAAGGTGAGGATGACATGGTATCAACAGGAGACAGATACAATAGATGCAAGTTTCAAAAACCTTTATTTTGTATTTGAGAAGGTTGGAAGGATTCCTAACTGGCCCCAACCTTAGAACGGGAGTAGTCTCGACCATTAAACAAACCCAAGTCTGTCTAGTCAAAATAAGAAGGGCCTATACATTTTTTTTTTTTTTTAAACCCTTGCCCTCCTTCTCAAATAAGTAAAAGGAATATAAAAATATTGTCTCAAAAGAAATGTCAAATTGGCTTTGGTAAAAACGCCCTTTCCCACGTTCAGAAGCACAGGGTCTCAATAGTTTCTTAAAATAGGTGGTTGGCACAGTTCTATCAATGTGGCAAACTTTGGCTAATTGGTACAATTCAACAGTTCAGGCCTGGGCTTCAAGCTTGACAGTTCAACAAGTTCTTTAGGCTTCGTTCGCCTTGCCCCAAATGCACATTTCAACTCTTAACTTGTACTTTACCGACAAATAATCACTGCGTCCAAAGAACCATGGGGTGCTCACCCCCCCCCCCCCCCCCCCCCCCCCCGTCTGAACTTTTTTTGGCCTATGTTGTCAACTGTCTATACTATTCTTATGACCCCACTGCTTGAGCTGCTAATGTACACTCCTATTTTCTTGTTTTGTATAACTTAATAAAAAGTTATTTGTACCATAATTCAACACAGGCCTCCCTCTGATGGGCTCGAGCCACTCTTTCCTTTCACGCTTTTGTAATATCACTTCTCGCACGTGTCTACCTCCACCAGGCTTAAACACTCTTCTAGCTTTGTGGGGTTCCCTTCCCCAATTTCATAAGAACGTTCATCTTCACTTTTACTGTCAAAGACTTTAGAAACTGCAAGGCTTTTATGTAGACTTCTGCATGACCACTTCAAACAATTTAACAAGCTTCAACTCTCAGCACCAATGCTTCTTGGTACTTGTAGTTCCATGGAATTATAATTTCTTTACTTTGCCCTCTTGACTTGCTTAAAGTTCATATACTTTGGTTTTCCACTCATAAAACAGGATTGAGGTTACTTTCTCGCCTTCGTTTCCAGCTTCATCGCAACTCAAACACTCCACAGAGACTTTTTAATGCGCGATTTTTCCTTGCAGGGCCACTCTTACATTGCATACTCTCACATTATCTTTTCCATTACTTGATTATCGGCACAAACGTAACCTTCAACTCTTGTTAGTTTAATTTGCCTTCAACACAAACCGGACCTTTGTTGCCTTCGATAACTCACCAGTTGTATTTTTTGGGTCTTTCTTCAGCACCTTTCATGTAGCAGTCAAAGCCATTACCAATACCTCCTCTGCTCCTCCCAGACTTCATCGTTCACCCGACAGGGGAGCCGGCCACCTTGAAGCACGTCCCTTCTTCTCAATTGGTTTTAGTCTTGGAATGCTTACAGCTTTCCGAAAGTATGGAATTCTTGCCTGGTTCTCTCTCGTTCTCCGCAAGTGCCGATTAGTCCCATGGCCTTCCAACTTTGATTCCCTGGTTTGCATCAGCCCCGGAAGAGCTGCTCCTTCTCGTACCCAGCCTCGCTCAGAGTATGCCTGTGCACGCCAACTTTTATCCACACAGAAGAGCGGCAGGTGTGCGTAGTTAGGATTACGTGCCCGACTCTGCCTAATCTCATTAAAAGGGACAGAGCCATTGCAAGTCATAGGAGGTAATTTTCCTGGCCTCATTCCAATCTTCCTCGGCTAGTAGTGTTGTCAGTGTGAGGTGGGAAGGAATTATGGGAGCCGTAGTTTCCCATAAAATAGGTAGGGACAGGGGGTTAGATGGGCTGTGGGAAAAGGGGGCTGCCATGTCTCGCCACCAATTGTTTCTCCTCCCACTCCCAGAGGAGCCCCTACCCAGTGGATCCACCCTCGCTTGTCCACCCCCAGGGTCAGGATACAAAAGCGATGGACTTTCCCTGGCCAACTGAATACGGAATCCCCGGGGACTAAGTTGTGAAACAACCTCTGGTTTGTCATAATAATAAAAAGTCTCAATTACTATAGAATAGTAATTGGTAGTAGAAATGTATATCAAATCAAGTAGTAGCAAACAAACAGGAGACATCATATGTGGTGGTGTAGGTTACTTTACTGGGATTTATACCACATATTTAAAATAAGTGACCTTCCCTTTAAGGAAAGAAAAAATAAAAGAAGTATTGTGCTTCCTAGAAAGGCTGAAGTTCACTTTTGCGCCAAAGTCGATGCCACCTATTCTCTTAAAATACCTTTTTAGGTTCACATATAGGAAGATTAAGGAAAACTAGTGTGCCAAATCAATTTTTTTTTAATCTTCCATTAAATATTATATGCAAATCAAACTATTGCTTGCCGATTAGTTTGACAGCTTTCTAACTGCATGGGTAGCGTGTTCACAAAAAATGGTCAGCAATCATTGTGAAGGGCTGCCTTGTTTCCAAGTGTCCAGCTTCTGCCAAACATGTCATCATCCATTGGGTATACAGTCACATGATACAATCATTTGGAATGACTGCAGGCCAAATCTGCTCTTAACGGGATCTTGCAATAGCCATTGATTGTTTTTCTTAAAGGGGGTGAGGGGTGTCGGGAGGTCAAGGATTTGGGTGGTTGTTTGAAGGAGGGAATCAGGGTTCCAAATGCAAAGGTTTAGAGCACAGCATTTTCCATTACTGCCAAACGGATATTATAATTGTGGGGATCTCAGGTGGGTCAAGTGGGAAAATAATTTTTCTGAAGTTGGGATCTTCTCATGTTAGATGAGACCTGTGCAAGCATGTCTGTCGTGCCAATGAAAAGGCTATTTTGCCACACTTCCTCACAGGGATTCCAGATTTAAAGAATCAATGGCCAAAATGGTGCAATTACCTTATTTTAGCACCGTCCCTTCTTGGATGTGACAAGGGAGCTTTATCTCCAAGCGCGTGCTTGGAGCAGCATGTAAAGGGGCTAGGGCAGTGGTATTCAAACTGTGGGTCGCGACCCCCTAGGGGTCCGCGGGTGCATCCCAGGGGGGCCCTGAGAGCTCAGCATGAAAAAAGATTTTTTTTTTTTTTTTTTTTTTTAAAGATTGGAGGAAATGGGCAGGGGTGGCCCACATGGGCGGTCTGAAGCATGAAACTGTCTCAGGCAACAATGAAAAAGTGGCCCACAGTTGTAAATGGATATTCATTCCTTTAGTCACAGACTGGGCCTCATTACTACTATGGCGGACCAGTAACAACGGTGCTGGTAAGCTACCGGCACCGTTGCTACCGTTCCGCCATAGTAAGAGTTGTGCTCGTGGGTGCTTGACAGCCCCCGCCAGGTCTGACCTCAGCTCGTCGGATGCACCAGCACCGTTATTAACGGTGCCGGTGCATCCGAGCTCCCCCTTCCCATTTGAGCCATATGGGGCTCAAATGGGAATGGGGATCTACCGGCACCTTCGAAAGGGCAATTATCATGTCCGCCTAACTCGGCATGACCTAGTAATTGCCCATTCGCGGGTTTCCAGATGCAACTCCAGTGGCAGCCGTGCCGGTTTTACCGGCACAGCTACCACCAAAGTAGTTATGAAGCCCACTGTTTCAATAGTACCCAAAGGGGTGCTTTGTGTTAAAATGTAAGTAAATTGTGATATATTCAGCAACAATGGTCAACATTACTAACTGCATAGTGGCCCCTCACCCATTATGGAGGAGCTAAGGAGCCAGCCCAGTGAAACAGTGAGCACTCCCTCAGCTGCTTTATCCAGCTAATGGAGTGCTCCTGGGCTGGCTGAACTGTCAAAGGGAAACACTGTTTCCCTTTGACAGTTTAGTTCCCCAGCCGCACATGCTCACTGAGCCATGCAAGTGCTGGGGCGTTTTGCTTCGCCAGCATTGCATAGCTCATTGGAAATGCTGGCTGGGGCACTGCATGTCTGTATGTCCGAGGGGGAGCTCCTGCGCCTCCTCGCACATACGGACAGAGCAGCTGGAGCAGCACCCACACACAGGCCAATGCAGAAGGTACGTTTATGTTCATTGTTTTTATTTAAACATGTGTATGGATGCGTTATGAGTGAGTGTATGGTGATGGATGCTCATGTGAATGATAGAGTGATTGCTGTATGAATGTGCAGCGCCTTGCATATACACATAATCATGTTCATTGTGTTAGGACCAGTGGGGCCCAGGGGACAGGGATGGTATCTTTTTACCGGACATCTATCATTCAAAACCCTCTTTCTTGTCCACAAGGCTTTCTGGGGCCTCGGTCCAAAATACCTTCAGCTATTCCTCCGCAAATACCTCCCCTCTCGAGCTCTTCACTCCTCTACCTCCAACTCCCTCAGGTTCAGTCGTTTATCAAAGAAACGAGCTGGGGGTAGATCTCCGTCTTCGGCTGGGGCCTCCCTCTGGAACAGCGCCCTGCCACTCTAAAACTTGAGGAGAACCATCTTTCTTCCTGCACTTATCAGACCTACCCTGTCTGCTGCCTTAAACGTAGCACTTGCAAATTGCTGGCTGCACTACCACTGTTTGTTGCCTTTATTATTTATTTATTGTTATTTATCTGTTTCTCCTCTGCTTCGCACTTTCCACTTCTCCCCCCTTCCATGCACTTTTCCCCTCACACTTGCGCGTTCTCAATGTCACTGGGCCTAGTAAGATCGCTGTTTTATTCTCCTCTGTTCCCCTCCCTTGCCTTGTCACGCTCTGAAACACTTGTGTACGAGCGCGATAGAAATAAAATATCAATGCCTGCCCCCTGGACTCCCAGCAACAATTGCAAACTGTTTGGCTATTTACCCATTTTTTGTTAAAAGTATGCTCTACAATGCAACATTTTAACCTATTATTTAAAAAAAAATTCACAGGGGGAAACCACCCCTTAATGCCCCTCCACTTAAAAAAGATTCACCAGCCGCCACTGGCCCTCAGACTGTGTTGGGAACGGGATGGGGGAACCGAGGGACTATGGTGGGAGCACAATGGGCGGGAACCATGGGATAGTGATGGGAGCAGAGTGGGGAGAGCCCTGGGTGTGTGATGGGGTGGGGAGAGACCAGCGACTGGGTAGGAGTGGGATGAGGGAGCCCAGCGACTTTGATGGGAGCAGGTGACGGCGCGCAATATATACTGTCCATTTGGCATTTCTGGGGGGTCCCGACCTGCCCAAATTTCGCTCAGGGGGGCCCTGGCCAAAAAAGTTTGAAGACCACTGGGCTAGGGTGTCAGTCAGCTTCTCCATGATGCGGAGATTACAGAGTTAAAGTTCTGTTAGTGTTCACCATTTTGCTAAAACTGGTGCGCCTGCATACGTTGGGGGGGAAGAGTGCGCTTGAATGTTGCTTGTAAGAGCTTTTGTTTCCATGCAGCTTGGGATGTGGATGTTTTGGCCACGTAGGTGCTGCAGTGCAGTGGACTATAAAGGGGAGTCTCCCCATCCAGAACTATCAGCTGCTCCACGATGCAGTGACTTTTTGGGCCTTTGCATCATGCGACATCTTCCAGAAAATAAGGTCTCAATAACATCCTCTAAATTTGGTCCTTTTTTTAAAACTGTTTTTTGACTGCCCCTTCCCTAAACATTTACGGTGGCTCCTACACCTCCGCCCCTCCCTTTTCTACTTACTACCCTTTTTAAATCTCCTCCCCTCACTTTGTTAAATAGGTTTTTGGGTCTACATTTGCAGAGGGTGTTATTGAAAGAAAAAACAGCCTGAATGTTTTCACAGGTCACAGTTATGAGAGGAGATGTTCACAGAAATCTGGAAGCAAATGAAATACTCACGTTGCTTGGTTAGGAGCCCGGGTTTGCCCTGGCATGGACACATTTGTGTTCACAGCACTCAAACCTAATTTTAACACCAAGCCGGGCCAACTGTCAGAATTCTTACCCGAGGACATCTGCTCTGGATAGTTTCTTAAAACAATGGGACTCATTTTGGGTGGTTAAGTAGTGAAGATAACTGTATATAATTGTGGTTCCAACTATTAGGATTTTAGTATGGCTTGAAGGGGTTCACCGGACCTACAATGTCCATCATGCTTCCCTGCTCTGCCTCAAAAGACATGGTTTAATGCCAGGATGAATTATCATGGTGTTACACCAATGGATTGCTACGGAATCCACCCGGTTTTTACTCGTCACATCAGGCAGATTCAATTGGAATCTATTACTAGTCGTTAATTGCGGGAGGTTTTACACTTTTGCAAACATACACTGGCAATGTTAAAGTGTAAAGACAATTTGCCTGCATTTTACACATCACTTTTCCACTGCATGGTGGAAAGGTGTAAAATTGTACAGAGGGGAGCTTTTGGATGAAAGTGCAAACAAACCGGTGTCGTTATGTGCACTTGGTTCTTAAATGAATAAAGGTCCCCATAGTATGAAAGGAATTTGATCCAAAATGAACAGAGCATTGCACATAAATTATCAAAAAGATAGATACCATTGATGGAGAACAAAAACAATTCATAATTTGGTGGGATAGAAGACTCAAATAAAAATAAATACACTTCATACAACAAGCATTCATCTTCAAAAAAAAAAAAATTATCCCTGTGCCGTTAATGTAGAAGATGGCAGCCAGCAATCGCGATAAACAAAACCTACCCCATAGATGTGTACAACGTGGTCCAGACAGGGCCGAACATCCAGTTTGGCGGGCGCCACGAGGGCTTCTGAAGTGTAGCATACCATGTGGTGACTTCCCTCTTGGTTATCGAAGCGCCAAGCAGTCCTCCAATGTGTGGGACTAGAGAGAAACCAACAGCTGGGGCCCATGTTGGTAGCATGGTCAATCAGTGAACTAGATTCTGCAATACAAAGGTGGCACAGCATCAATAATGCAAGTAACAAAACAGGTGGCCTCGTGCACAAATAAGACTGCTTTCCCTGCCGAACTAAGGTCCACCGACTCACGGCAAAGTAGTTGTTCTTCAGTTGTTTCAAAGGCCTGCGGGGCTGCATGCACACGGCCTGGCCAATGAGATTTTAGAAGGTAGACCGATAACAGGTCCAACCTATACCCTCCTAGCATTCCCCCCTTCCTCCCCAACCCAACCCTTCCGAGACATTTTCAAGATGGGTTATTAACACACATGGTCTCCAACAGAAAAGGACATTCTTTTAAAGACAGGTTTTCAAAAAGAGCCATCACAGTGGCAAACCACCTGCCTTTATTAGAGAATCCTCGGCTCCCTAAAAAGTGTAACATTCAGTGCAGGGGGCGTGGCTAGCAACGCCATCAGATACGATGGCTCGGTGTACCAGCATAGGAGCATGTAGCAGAATGTCTGGGCTTCAGGCTGGTGGTTTTCTGGCCTGAATCTGTGGCGGCAGGTGTCACGACGTCTCCAGGACAACAGGGGCGGGGAGGAACGGGAAGTGACGCAGAAGGGCGGGGAAAGGGCAGTTGAAGTTGGTATGTGAAATAAAGAGGCACGCTGTTTGCAGCTCTCAGTGTCTGCCTTTTCATTGCTGCGACACCCACCCCGCATAGCGCCAGGCCACAACAATGGCGACAAGGGCGGCTGCACCAGCGGAGCGACTCTTGTGGTGAGAGCACCGCGGTCTGCCTGACACGACCATGCAACGGAAGGCAGAGCGCTCGAGGCGCGAGCCCCCTCAGCTGGCCCACAACATGCAGCCCAGGCCGCGACACGAGCACAGGCAGAGGAGCCGGTAGCCCCGCTCACTTCACAAGGCAAGCAGTAAGCATGTGCTATCACGGGGGAGATCATCCGCACGGCTTAAGGCCTGCAGGGAGGAAGAAGAAACGCGCACAAGGTCAGGAGAGACTGCACGACACGTGGGCACTCCCAGGGACGTGCACACATAGGTGCCCCAAGAGCAAGGCCCACAGCATGTGGCGCTGCATATACCCCAAGGGGTGGAGGACAATCAGATGTTGCTCGTGCCTCACAAGGCAGCCATCTAAAGTCTGAGAGGCGGAGCCACGTCCTGAGTAGGACACCTCACTCAGACCCCACGGCCCAGACAGATGGAGCTCGTGCCGCAGCGGCAGCCATCTAGGGGAGAGGACCACTAACAACCTAGATCCAGCAAGTGAACGCTGTCCAAGCAGAATGTCGGGTCAAGACGATGGACAAGGAGCACAAGCTCAAGGGAATGGGCCCCCAGTGCCAGTGGCAGCAACACCAGATCACGTGCCATACCAGCTACCAGACACGCTAGCAGCCCAGATGCCAGGAGCATTTGACGTGACGGATACAAGCAACATGGGTCCCCGATGGACCAAATGGATCAGGGACTTTGATCTCTATATGGGAGCCACAGGACCAGTAGCAGACGCAAGGCAAGTGTGCCTCCTCAAACTGGCTGTAGGCTCTCCTACACGCGACATCATTGACGAAATGCCCCAAGATTCTATAGACTCAATCCAAGATCTCAAAGACGTGCTGGCAGCCTATTTTGCGCCACACACCAATGTTGACTACGAAAGACACTTGTTTCACAGCACCAAACAGGCAAAAGGGGAGACCATGGATGCATATGTGATGAGATTACACACCAAGCTAAAACACTGCGACTTCGCAAACTACTCAAATACGGAGGCCCTGAGGTCACAAATAATATCAGGGTGCGAATCACAAGCTTTCCTAGCACTAGCAAGGGTAGAAAGGGCCATTGACTCAAGTAGAAAGCTCAGGGACCACCAATGCCGGAGAGAACCTAAACAGACTGCAGCTAGAGAAGAAGTCAGACGAACTTTTCTGTTACAAGTGCCGTTTCAAATATCTGCATGAAAGATCATGCCCCGCAGTCGGGCAACGCCGCACCTCCTGTGGCGAAGGTCGTTTCAAGGAAATATGTCGGCTATTTCGAGACAGAGGGAGAGACGGACCCAAAGACAACACGTCCCGCCCAAGAAGTCGATAGGGGGGGTCGTTTAACACCAACCCAGCCCCAAGCGCCTCCAACACCCAGACCCAATCTCCGGGCGACCAGAGAGACAGAGGCTCAGGGGATGACCGACAGAAAAGGAGAGAAAGAAGGAGATTCGTGATGCGCGCGCGACCCGAACGCAGATACGTGCGATACTTGGTTGAACAATCCTCCAGCGAGTCTGACCCCAGCTCATCGGGGAGTGACCAGAAAAAGAAGGCATACGTCTACACCCTGGGCAACAGCCCACAGTCCAACACTCATCATTAAACTACAAGAAAGACCAACTGAGTTTCTCATTGACACCGGAGCCACGGTCAACGTGGTAAGTGAGAAAATCTACTCTGAACTGACCCAAAAAACGTAAACTCCATCCAGCTACGGTTGACATACGCCTACGGAGCCAAGGCACCCTTAAAATGCTTAGGACAATTCAGTGGGCTCTGCCGCTACAAAAGGCAAGAAATGAGAGTTCCGATGCACGTTCTGGCCACAGAGACAGACAGTGGATGTGTGTTGAGTTTCAAGGCGGCCGCAGACATGGGCCTAATACACATACTCTACAACATAATGGTCCACAAGTACATAGACCCGGTAGAAATGATCCATACCCAAAAATATTCAAAGGAATCGGAAGACTCAAAAACAGGCAAATGAAACTCCACGTTGACAGCTCCATCCGCCCCGTAGCTCAGCCATACAGCGGAATTCCAGTTAACTTTCAAAAGAAAGTTGAGGACGAGCTCCAGAAACTACTGAAACAAGACATTATCAAGAAGGCAACTGGTCCCACCACATGGGTATGCCCAATCGTCCCAGTCCCCAAGAAGGGATCCGAGGCCATTAGACTATGTGTGGACATGCGACGCCCAAATCAAGCCGTCAAAAGGGAGAGATACCCTGCACCCCGGATCACAGACATGATTCACTTATTGAATGGGGCGAAAGTCTTCTCCAAACTTGACCTGCAGAAGGGGTACCATCAGTTGGTACTACACCCTGAAAGCCGCAACATAACTTTCGTGACCCATGTTGGCCTCTTCAGATACAAAAGACTAAGTTTCGGGGTGACTTTGGCGGCGGAAACATTCCAGGCAGAGGTCCACAACATCATAAAGCACATCCCGAACTGTCAACTACTCGGACGACATTCTAGTATTTGGAACCAATGTGAAAAAACAGGACGAGACACTCATGAAGGTCTGCAAGGCCCTACATGATGCCAATCTCACGCTAAACAAGGACAAATGTGAGTTCTGCAAAAACACACTAAAATTCTTTGGTCATGTCTTTTCGGAATCAGGTATGACCGCAGACCCGGACAAAGTTTCGGCCCTGAATGACACTTCCGCCCCAACCAATGTGTCGGCACTTCGATCTTTTCTGGGCCTAGCGAGCTACTGCAACCGATATATTCTGGACTTTGCGTCGGTCAGCGAGCCGCTAAGGAGGTTGACACATCAGGATGAAAAGTTTGAGTGGACCAGCAACTGTAAAAGGCCTTCGAGACAATAAGGGAAAGAGTCGCGCAAGCGGAAAACATGTCATACTATGAGACCCCAAAGGGAAAACTGAGTTGACGGTCAAATCCAGCCCCGTGGGTTTGGGAGCCATCCTAGCGCAACTCGACCCGCGGGACCCATCACAAAAACACATAGTGGCCTACGCCAGCCGCAGCTTGTCCATTACCGAACAGGTCTACTCCCAAGCAGAGAAGGAGGGACTCGCCGTTGTATGGGCGTGCAAACATTTCCATTTGTTTCTGTACGGTAAACAGTTCCAGGTCGTCACCGATCATCAAGCTCTACTATTTCTGAACGGCAATCCACAAGCCAAAATGCCTCCGCGCATCGCCCAGTGGGGGCTAAGGCTACAGGACAATGCATTCGATCTCATCCACAGGCCAGGTAAAGGTGAAAACCCCACCAACTTCCTGTTGAGAAGACCACGAGGGGAAAGAACACCAGGACCATCGGTGGCTGACAGATATCTAAGATACCATGCCCACCAGACTACGCCGGAGGGTGTTAACGTGGAGGAACTCATCAGAGAGACGGAGATTGACCCAGCCTGTCGCATCATCTGCGAAGGACTAGAGTCTGGACAGTGGCGAAGAGCCAAAGAAACGGGGAGAGCCATAGGAGGCCAAGCAAAAGAGGACGTGGAACGGTTCTTACTAGTGAAAGAAGAGCTGGCAGTGTCGGCAGACCACCTGCTGCTCAAAGACTGCAAACTAGTGATCCCCGAAGCCATGAAGGCAAAAGTCATCAATCTAGCCCACAAGACACACAGGGGCATGGTCTCCACCAAACGCATGCTCCGCCAAAAGGTATGGTTTCCTGACACTGACGCCCTAATAGAGGCCGCACTACAAGCGTGTCCCACGTGCTGCCTCATCACACCAAATCGGCACCCAGAACCCCTGCTCATGTCAGCTTCCACAGAAAATATGGGAGGCCATCGCAGCCGACTTCTTTGGACCCAATCGAAGGAGGAAAGTATGTCTTGGCCGTGATGGATGAGTACTCACGATATCCGGATGTGCGGCTGATATCATCCACGGCTGCACACCACGTCATCCCAGCTCTCGACCACATGTTCTCATTTTATGGGAGTACCTAAAGTGCTCAAGACTGAAAACGGGGCCTCGTTTTGCGGACATCAATTCACCCAATTTGCAAACTACCTCGGGTTCCATCACAGAAAGATCACTCCCCTGTGGCCCCAAGCCAACGGGGTGATCGAGCGCTTTATGGCCAATCTCAAGCAAGCCCTGCAAGTTGCACACTTGACAGGACAGCCATATGAACCAGCTTGTGATGGACTACCGAGGGACACCTCACAGCACGACAGGGAAGACCCCTGCCGAGTTAATGTTCGGGCGAAACACGGATCCCCCAAGCTGAAGCAAGCAGCCCACGTCCCGCGCTGGACCCGGAAGTCAGAGCGAGATGAAGCAGCCAAAGGCCGAATGAAAGAGTACACCGACACCCGCAGACGGGCGCAGGCATACTAAATTGAGGTAGGAGACAGTGGCGGTACGTCAGCCGTTAACCCACAAGCACACGGCTGCTTTTTGAGAAGAGCCCCTTCTTGTCACACAAAAGAAAGGTTCGATGGTCAATGCCCAAGGGTCAGGAGGACTGGTTACGAGAAACTCGTCCCATTTCAAAGAACTTCCACAAACGCAAACCAAACGTCTGAGTGGGAGAGTGCAGGCTCACCTAGACTATGAATCTGACAACCCTTACCCAGGGGACCAGTGGGACTCAGATGAACCAGAACCAGACGAAGGACCAGAAAGCACCGAAAGCAGAATGTCACTGAGACCAACCCCGGCACGGCCGCAAAACGCCCGGAACAGACCTCAGCGATGGATCGAGGAAATGGACTAGAGCTTCGTCAGACCACCGCCTCTTGCGAAGAGTCTGTTAACTGTTTAAAAAAAAGGGGGGAGATGTCACGTTGACGTCTCCAGGACAACAGGGGTGGGAGGGAGAGAGGGAGCGGGGAGGAATGGGAAGTGATGCAGGAGGGCGGGGAAAGGGTAGTTGAAGTTGGTATGTGAAATAAAGAGGCACGCAGTTTTGCAGCTCTGTGTCTGACTTTTCACTGCTGTGACACGTGCCCCGCATCGCGCCAGGCCACAACAGACAGAATCGGTCTAGATGACGGCAGGTCAACTACCATCAAAATGGCATTCTGCGCCCTAACGGAGCTGTGCGAAGACGTCTGCCCCGCAGCAGTAGCACTCGTGTGTTATGGGCAGATGAGGCTGCGCTGCTGTGGTGGTCTGTGTGAGAGACCGGCTGGAGGGGCTCCGCTGCTGGATCCTGGACCCCTACAAGATACCTATAACAAAGAAGTGAAGCAGACCAGCTGCTGGCAAGCCCTGTATGCAGCGCAGGTTTGTAGCTGGCGGTGGCACTGCTGCTGGGAATGCCTGGTCTGCTGCAGGAGTGAAAGGGAGGTCCCATAAGTGCATGGCTGGAGCCCAACTGTAGAGGAATGGATCCAGGTTGCAGCGGTGAATGAGGAGGTCCTGGCCCACCAGGAGCCGGCAGTGTGGCGTATGCCTGGAGGCTTGGGGCCTCAACTCTGTAGTATCTCCCCTGTTGGAAGCTGTAGCGGGTTGCTCTGGGCGGGAGTGGGCTGGAAGCCGAACGCCCGCTCTGTAATGCAGAGTCTCATGGCAAAAGCTGTTTTACAGGCTAATGTAAAGGGTAGATCTATAACACTGGGCCCCAGTATTTAAAGGGTTTCACTTTGCCTCCCTCTGTCTCACTGCGCAGTAAGTCAGCACAACCCCAAGCAAAGCAAGGACTGCTCCTGAATTGGGGCCACACTTGGCAAACGAACTGCACCTCTCCTTGGGGAGGTTCCAGGAACAGCATCAGGGGTGGTAGCCATATTTGAACTCACCCTACAGCTATATGAGGAAGCTCCTTTGACGCAAGATACAAGAAGGTGGAATGGCCTGTTCCAAGCGCCTGGGAGTCTCCAGTGTGACCGATTGCCTTAAACTGCATGGGCTCTGCTTCGGTCTCCCGGACGCCCTCCTCTGGTGCAGATCTGTGAGGAGTTTTATGTGAACTGCCTCCCCATTTGGTGTGGTCTAGTGGAAGGCCAGCACTGGCTTGGAAGCAGGGGTGTAAATTGCAGCCCAGAACGTCTATTGGGGCTGTGGCAGCAAGGTATCAGAGTGTGCCTGGAAGAAGTGGGCAATGCTATAAAGGAGGGACAGCAACAGTGGTGGGGCTCCACTGGAGCCTCAGGGTTGAACCCCTTTTCCACCCGCTGCTATGACGGCTGAAACACCCAAGCAGGGGACACAGGGCGACATTGCCACAATGCTACTGTCTGCCAACAAAACAAGCATACCGGGGGGAGGTTACTTCCTAAATTCATGGAACCGACTCCCTCCCGGCTATGCTTGAACTGATGGGGGAAGATTTGCAATGAAATCCACAAGAGCACTGAAGAACTCACACAATACTTCCTCTGGGCAAACGAGTGACCGAGGCCGAACAGAGGGCGTCGGAGGTAGAGGACACATTGTGCGAGCAATCCTACAAGGTGGGCGAATGCTCTAAGTAGAGGCCTTGGAGGCATGATGTGCAGCCCTGGAAGACGAGCAGGAGGATGGGGAGAATCGCTTCCGCAGAAATAACATCAGGATTAGGGCAGTTTGAGGGGATAAGAGATGTCGCGCTTGCAACGTTTGTGGCAGACCTGTTCTGGTTTTTATTGAAACATACCAGAGGATTCAGTCATTGAAATGGACAGAACCCACAGCACTAGATCCAGGGCCGCCTCAGCTCCTTATAGACCCCCAAATGTACTTACAAGGGTCAATTCTTTCAGGTGAAGGAACGCATAACGTCAGCTGCCTGGCCTTTGGCAAGCATTCCCTTCCAAGATATGTCAATATCCCTGTATCAGGATTTAGCCTTTCCTACCTCGACAAAGCAAAGAGCGCTCCATTCAATGGCAGAGTGGTTGCGCAATAAGGGGGTCGCCTACAGTTGGGGGTTTCTGATCGCACTTCACATATATCAGGACAGACGATGGATTATCAGAACGATAAGAGGCTGTAGGTTTGATGAACCTGGAAAATGCGAATGAGAGCACGCCCAAGGATGTGGTGGGCGGGGGAATGGAAGTGTGGTCCCCACAACCTCAAAGACATTTATGAAAATGGGGAGGAAGTGGAAAGGGCCGGTCAGGAAGACCTGCGAGAATCCGCCAGTATATGGCATGGTGAAATGTGAACCTGAAGGTAGGAGTACGTTTAGATGTGTAGGGCCTGAGGGTCTGGGTAGGTTTAAAAGCCATGGGCCACCTGTGGCTGGGTAAGGATGGTGTAGAGGGAAGGGGGATAGGTTAATTGGGTGCATTGTATTGCCCTCCAAATCGGTTTCCCCATTGGATTGAGAAATGTTCAATGTTTGCTCAAGGCTGGGCACAGTTTGTTTTGATGGGATGGGAAAGTTTCATTTGAAATGTTTACAGTGGGGAAGAAGTTGCATCACATGTGTAACTGTGGGGGGGGGGGGGAGATTTGGGAAAGGGCCCAGGAAGTGGACAGAGTATGAGGTTTTAGAGTCCCCTGGATGAAGAGATTACTGACCAGATGGAGGAAGATTTGATGATCCTGGGCACTTGGAATGTTCAGGGATTAAATTCCCCAGTGAAGAGGAAATCCATCATGCGTAAATTGGGTGATGTCAATGTCGGTTGGGTTCATGCAAGAGAGACACTTATTAATACAAGATTAAGAGCAGTTGCGGGCCAGGGCGTTCCCACAACTATTTTTTGCATCTCATACGAGGGGTGGCGATTAGAGAGCAGGTCCCAATATCTAGAGTGAAGGTTCCGAGAGATCCCCAGGGGAGGTTAATTTTTGTGCAGTGCCTCCTGTGGGAGCGTCACTTCACCTTGGTCTCCCTGTATGCCCCCAACAGTGGACAGGATAGTTTGCAGTAACGGTTTCTCGCCCAGGTGCCCCCCTTTGCAGAGGGGCAGATCCTTATAGGGGGGGGGGGGGGGGACAGCTTTGGTGCCAGATATACAGACAGATAAGACTTTGCCTGCTATGAAGACAGATTTCAGAAATGCTGTAGCCTTGGGTTCCCCACTCCAAGAGTTGGGGGTGGTGGATGCCTGGAGGTTGTTTCACGGGATTGAAAGTGATTACTCCTACTTGCTCGTGCACAGAGGTTACTCTAGATTGGATCTCTTGTTGATTCCCAAAGCCCTGTATCCATGTGTTCATGCGGTAGACATTGGCACAAGAGCCCTGTTGGGCCACGCACCAGTGAACATTGCCTTATCCATTGTAGGTGTGCCCAAGAAGCATTGGTGCCCCTGGAGATTGTATGACCCAATATTGAGGGACCCAGTCATTTATCAGGTACTGGGGGAAAAGATCAACTACTTTTGGGTAAATAGGGACTCCGGCCCTTCGCCAAGTATTGTATGGGATGCAATGAAAGCAGTGGTTCAAGGGGCCCCGATTAGTAAGTCGGCAGCATACATTAGGACAAGACATTCAGACTGGGCCTGGAGAGAGGTTGCGCAGGCACATAAGAGAACTGGGTCACTTCGGGATCTGTGAATCCTGCATTTTACATATAAGAAACTGGAGGAGCACTTAGCTGACAGATCCACTGAAGCCATGCTAAAGTCTAAACAATTCTACTATGCTAATGGCAATTGGGCCAACCACCTATTGGTGGCTAAGTTGAAGAAAACCCAAAACCGGAATTTGGTTTTAGCCCCAAGGGATGGGTGGGGAGTATTGCAATGGGTGAGGGGGAGAAATTGATCATTTTGGGGAAGTGTTCCGAGCAGAGGATGACCAGCCTCTCTGCCCAACACAATATTTGCAGGGGGTGGGGGGTGAACCTACTGAAGCTGACAGAATTAGAGTGTGAATCTCTAGTGGCCCGATTATGCTGGGTGTAGTGGAATGGGCCATTAAAGCATTGAAGGACAAGGCCACCGGCCCGGACGGCTTTTCTGCCCCTTTCTATAAGAAATTCAGTTCCCTCCTTGGTTGTCCTCTTCAACTCATTGCGTACAGCGGAGGAGGTGGCCCCTACCATTGATATCTCAACTATAGTGCCGATTCCCAAAGCTTCCCAAACCAGGGAAAGATCGGACACTATGTGCATCATACTGGCCCATCAATCTTACCAATATTGACCTGGCTCTTCTCCAAGCTTCTGACCCGCCGCATGATGGAAGTCCTCCCCAGGATCATAGCCGGGGATCAAACTGGGTTTATTGGAGGGGGAGCAGGGGTTGTAGCAACCATGACTCTGGTGGGGCCCAATAGAGGACAAGGCATGGCTACGGATTTGGGAGAGAATGCATAAATCATCCCGATGTGTTACAGAAAAGGAATGTGCGTATACGCTCTGCCTTAGATGGTACTTTATGCCAGAAAGGCTTCACCTGATTTCCACAGAGCACCCATCCAGTTACTGGCAGGGCTGTGATGCGCAAAAGTCGAGCTCTTCTGGAAAGGTGTTGTCCAATGGAGGGGGGGGCTAGGTTTAGTATCACTACAGCAGCTGTATGAGGGGCACTTTCTCACTTTTCAGCAATGTAAAGTTGCTATTACCCTAGTCCGAACGCTTCCGCTACACACAGTTGAGACACCCCCCCCCCCCCCACCCACGAAGCTTAGGGCCACTAGATCGCTAAGCATCCTTGAATTGAGGATCGGGGGGGGGGGGTGGGGGTAGCTGAGGACAAGTATCATAGATTTGCAAACTCTTGCATACAGGGGGCCCAATAATACGACTACCATACATCGGTGGGAGGAGGCTCTGGTGGGGCCCAATAGAGGACAAGGCATGGCTACGGATTTGGGAGAGAATGCATAAATCATCCCGATGTGTTACAGAAAAGGAATGTGCGTATACGCTCTGCCTTAGATGGTACTTTATGCCAGAAAGGCTTCACCCGATTTCCACAGAGCACCCATCCAGTTACTGGCAGGGCTGTGACGCGCAAAAGTTGAGCTCTTCTGGAAAGGTGTTGTCCAATGGGCTGGATCTCCTTATGGACTCCTGGGTAATAATGCTAGGGGCTACGGGTGAAGGGGTATTTCCCCTATCGGGTCCTATGGCTGCTTTGATTGGGCAGCTTATCCTGGTGGCCAAACTGACTAGTGCAAGAAAATGGAAAAACAAGGAGGGACTACTAACCCAGATGTGTTGGTTCAAGATATAGGGCATCATAGTGGCAGATAAAATCACTGCAATTCGTGAGGGGGAGGTATGACAAATACCTCTCTGTGTGGAGTTCCATCATTGACTACGCAGGAAACAACCCAGCAGTGGTAGATAAACCTCAACAGATGAGACATTTTGTTTTGGTAGAGAGGTTGGACAGCATAAATGGCCCACATGTGGGGCCCCGTCCAAAGTGACTGCTCGAGGGACCAAGTGTTCTTGTTCTTCTTGTACACAGGATTAGATTCGGTTATTGCTCCCCACTCGTTCACTAAATTGCAAATGAGATATGGGTTATGTGATCGTGTTGAAATGTAAAATGTGTATAGATGTGACCGTTTCCCTCAGCAAGTAAAGTTTTTTTGAAAAAAAAGTGTAACATTTGATTCCATCTCTTTGAAGACTCCAGACTTCAAAATGTATTTCAATATCAACTTCAAATGAATACACAAACTATACGCTATGTACTCCATGTGTTCAGGTAGTAAAATGCAAGGATACACTGTCATAGGGAAACGCAGGGCCACTTTAATGTTCTTGCCAAGATTGTGTGTACTTTGTATTGAGTTCAAGGTGAGGCGGACAAAATTAACATAAGACAAAAGAATCAAAAACTTCTTGCCATTATGATCTTTGCACACGAGAATAAAGTCACTAATGAGCCATTTAAAAAAATAAAGCATCTCACCTATTGCTACAAATGAAACACTTCCCTTCGAAAATGTTGGCAATAAAATGTTATGCAGAGAACACCATTCCATTTTTAATTTATGGCCCAGAAACGTGTTTGATCTTGATTTGACAGTTTTAGGTTTCACATGGAAAGCATGTTATCTTTACCAAAAGGAATACAAAGGTTTGTAATTCGCATTGAATTGGGCATTACCTCATTGAATATGAGACTTCTTTGGAAACCTCGTCTTTGCAGAAAAACTGTATTTAACAACCCACTTACTCATTAAATAATCATTTTAAGCATAATCATTTGGGAGTAAGCAATCTTTATGTGATGAAGTGACAGGAATTATTGGCGCTTAGTCATAAAACATGGCCCTGCAGAAAAAGAAGCTGCAGCAACAGGATTGGTGCGTAACATGCCAAGATATGAAAGAATATGCGCATGTCATATTGCAGAAACAGGCAGCAGGCCTATTTGTTGCACGGTTTCTCCTAGATCTTCTATTTTGAGATTTAGGCTGAATCTTTTCCACACGAGAGAAAATATGAGCCTGTGGGATCGATCTGGCTCTCTGAGCCCCAAGTGTCGGTGCTGCTCAAAAGGAACAGAAGCTTTAAAAACATCTGGTTTTAAAGTACTTATGAACTTAAGAATTCTGGGTTTTATAAACAATCTCTTCTATGCACTATGGCAGTCCCTTTGGGAAAGGATCTACACTGTTCATTCCATTGCACTTTCTATCTTACAATTTGTATACAGGATTAATTTGTTTATAATGGAACAGTTTTAAATTCTCTTAAGCACACTGCACTTTTGAATGATATCTTAGGATAATACCTAAGAGGGGATCTTAATGGTATATCATTGGTGCTGTTGTGTACGTTTTAAATGTGGTTTTCTTTTCTTATTTATTTTTGTTAGAACTTGTGTAAAGGTGCAAGAACACAACACGAAAAAAAAAAAAAAACCAAACATCCAAGCAGATTCCATTGAGCTCAGACAAAGCCTCTGTTGATTGGCTTCTCTATTCAGCGCTTTTTCAGTTTAGGGCAGAGTTTATTAATCAGTTGCTTGGAAACAAATCTTGCACAACCGCAAATTCATTGGTTTTGCGTCGGTGAAAATAATGGTTAATGTGTTAACCAGAGGACATTTTGCAAATTGGGGGTTGGACCTCATAAGCACTTGTTGCAACTGGAAATGTGACTGACTTACAACTACCTGTAGGGCAGTCGTTTTTCTGTAGGTAGTCATGCGGAAAGAAGAGGCTGGCTTTCCCTGCTGAGATCAAAGCACGCCATATCGATACAGAACCAGTCAATGATCCTCTGCCATTAGTGGCCCTGTATCTCCATTGCAACCCAATTCTTCAAAGCAACAGGTTTTGCATTGGTGGCATCCATACATCATTGAACCCCGAAACAGAAGGCTTGCTTCCCCATTCGGACCTTGGTTTCATACCACATGGGATACGTAATACCAAGTCATTAGACAACCAATTCTTACTTATTTGTAGTTTGGCTGCCCTTGGGTCTAGTAGATGCATCTGCTGCTGGCTGAGGAGGACCACATTTTAGAGCCCTGGCAAACAAATTGAAACATTCACTGTTCAAAGAGGCAGACTCAGTTCAATGGCATTGCCATTATTCTGGATTTTTGTTTTGTACAGTTAAATCATTTGTATCAGTATTTTAAGTCCATGCAGGACCCCACGAGGTGGTTCAGGGTTGGCAGCAATATTACACCATCAGGATTATTCCATGTTTCAGTCCACATTTGTTAAGTGGATGTTAGGGTGTCATGAGCCCTTTGAAAGAAATGTCCTGTGGTATCGTTGCTCACTTGTTCATCTAGGATCATACTATTGCTTTCCCTATTACAAAGTTATTTGTAGCTAGACTCTGCACCCCTTCCTTCTTTTTGCCTCCACCAACTCTGCTCAAGAGACCCTGGTGTGGTTAATTTTAGTTATTTTTTTGGGAGGCACTTATGAGTCACAGATCGAGCCCCGCTTGGCAATGGAATAGTTTGCACAGTACAGGAGACAGGATTATGTCTGAAGTGGTGCTTGGATGCAAACGCATATTGGGGCGTGCACAAAGTAGGGGGGTGAATTTATGAATACACATGCTAGGAGAAAGAGATGGTTTGCTTGATGGGAGTCATTAGTTTGGAAAGGGGGGGGCTTGAGTTCTAGTCTACAGGTATGTAGAGGTGGGAGTGGAAGAGACGCGAGATCCACATGCTAAGAGCATCAAAGGAGCAGACTTAACCTCCGTTTTTGCCTGCATTTTGTATCGCTGCCAGCAATACATTGGCATGCAAGATCAGTTGGTAAATGGCCCATTCATGAGGCACCGAGGACAATTAAGTTATGTTATCGTTTGTGCTGTAGGTTTGAAGCCTACGAGCATTGTGAGGATGGACCACTGGCCCCAAAGTGAAAATTAACGTAGCAGACCTAGTGTGGATGCAGTCGGTGTTCCGCCTCAAATTAATTCTCATACTAGGCCCACCAAATAAATGAAAAAAGAATTCTGGGTTTTGCCATTTATATGTAATCCCTCCTTGTGCTCTGATGAAGCAGAGGTTTCACCTATGCAATTATTAAAAGACTATAAGTGTGTGTGTATATATATATATATATATATATATATATATATATATATATATATGAATTCCTGACAAAAATAGCGTATTAGTTTAAGTGTGAACGTCTTTTTTTTAATAGGAAAACAAAATAGATCAGCAGTTAAGGGGTTATACAGGAATACTAATGAGTTGGGAATTGCTTTTGAACTGGTGGACTGTTACTAATCCACATGCTGCAAATCTTTTCCTAGAAAACGGTATTGCGTATATTTTCTAGATTATCGTGCATGATGTTTGAATAATCAACTTCTTAAAACCGTGGAGGAAAACTCACATTCGAGCGGACACACTGCAAAGTGGCTGGTAGTGCCATAGGTTTCACTTGGAATCTCCTCGGCCTACATTGGAGCTGGTTCTTCTGGTGGCAATCGCCATCCTCAGGCATTCCTCATTAGCCAGGTAGCTCGTAAAGTACAAGGCAGACACTGCAGTCACCGGTATGTAGAAATCACGTAGCTTTATTGAACATAGTTACGGATTAGAGTTACCTGCATCGGAGGAACGCGACACAGCATTCACAATGAGCACATTCATGCACCATTTTCAAATATACATGCATATCAAAACGATGCATACTTCACTCCAAGGGTAATATGGATAAGTCTTCCCCTGTATCTCTAAACCCAACAAGAACCAACTACTATCCTGCAAGAAAAAGCGGAGCCATCAGTGCTGTACAATGCACTGTAAGCAAGGCATTGTATTAACACAGACAAGTGACCACAGTTCAAGGGTGTTTATTGAACTTCAAAAATTCAGTCACTCCGGTTATTCAATTATATTCACATCGCTCGTCACATACAATTCACACACTGTTCTCTTTATATTATTCTATACAATGTTGCCGCTTGTTTCTAACACAGGCCAGTCTGGCATTAGTCTCCCCGATTCACCGGCTGTGCAGACTTTACTGGGGCTGCTTTGTGGAGTCATGGACAGTACCACAGCGGCAAAAGCTCCTCCCTGCCTTGGTTATCGACGCAGGAGGCCTCTGACACAAGTCAACTTTCTTCAGCTTTATTTTCAGGTCTTAGGCTTCTTATTTTTCTGAGGATCACTAAAGTAACTGTCTGAAAAGGTCAGGAGCACTTGCCTCGTGGCAACCCTCTCTGGTCTCGCGGTCTTTCTCCCCATATTAAACTGCCATCTTGGAACTGCTGCTTCCTCGTGTGCTTTGCCTTGCTCGGAGTGTGCTTTTGTGCATCGCCTTTTATCTTGTGGGGAAGTGTGATGAAGTCAGGTGCTTTTAAAGATCACTAATTTTTTTTTTTTTTTTTATTGTAACATTAGTTTAATACAAAAGAAAGAAAAACTTTAAGTTACAGTTCATCACAAAGGAAGGTAAAAAAGAAATGAAGTCACATTCTAGTATGCTCCCCATGGAATGCTCATCTTTTAGTTCTAAGATTGTCACTCCTGGTTGTTTAGCATCAAAGCATCCATGAAATGTATTATAGTGCAGGTTAGCTGGGTATTGAATCCTGCAATTAGATAACTCCACCATGCATCCATGTTTCCTGACAACGGTGCAAAATGTGCTAAATGCAGCGAGCGCTGTGCTGTGATCGTCTCATAGATTCTATAGCTTGTTTACAAAACCGACAGAGTCCTGGACGAACGGGTCTCGCCTCATCACTTGTATCTCCTTTGTTTTGTAAAGGTTGAGACGTAAGCGTAGAAACATGTTCCGATGGTAGCGTGATGGAAATTTCTCCAAATATTTAGGGATCACATCAAGTTTGTTCAAAACGCTACCAAAATCTAGCGATGTTACAATTTTTCGGTTTTCTTCATTTTTTATCCAGTTTCTTAACCGCAATTTCTTTTTTGCTTCTTGAGGGCGTAGCAGCACAGTGTCTAGGGAAACATTGGCATTGTCTAATACATGTAACAGTTTTTCCCCCACTCATTCAGAAGTAAAGCAGAGGGATGCTTTGAAACTGAATGTAATATTTCATAAGGTTTTACAACTGACTTCAAGCGCGTTTTCCTGACGTTAGAGATTGATTTCCACAAAACTGATCCATAAAGAGAGCCGATACATAACTCGTACTGTATTGCAATGATTGAAGAGTTGCTCGATAATCTTAACACCTTGCGCCAGAATTTAGCTTCAAGCTTGTCCCACAAGTCTTGTGGAATATTCCAACTTGTTTCACTCCCAAAGGTTATCGCAGGAACCACTTTTTGGAGATAAAATGCTAATATTGGCTTGAGAGTGAATTTTCCATAGGCTGCGTACAATTTCGCCCCCTGCAACGCAAACATTTGCATGCGGACCAACAGATCTTGCGTCCATTCCCACTCACGTATTGAGGTGTTAAATAATACACAAGTACCGTATGCGGTTTGTCACCTCGAGGAGTTCATCTTTTATCCTCCATGCAAAGTTGTTAATTCTCTTTGTACTGCATTGGGCAACCAAAATGATCTTAGACTTTTTTGTGTTGATTTTGTAAATCATTTTGCAAACCATAACCTTGTAGCGCATTGAGCAATCGCTGTAGTCCAATTGGGGTGGAATCCATAAGCACGATATCTCCGTAGATGGCCCTACTTATTTTTTGCCCATTTACTGATGGGGGGGAGGGAGACCCTTTGGCTATTTAAAGTCAGAGGCAGGTCTGAAATGAATAGTTTGAATAGTTGTGCAGCAAGGGGACAGCCTTGCTTCACTCCTCTTTTTGTTTTAATTTCGTCAGACAGGTCGCCTTGCTCGTTCAGCCGTACTCTGATGAACGTATTTGAGTGTAAAGCAATCAGTGGAGACAGCAGGTCTCTTGGACAGTTCCAAGCATTTCGTTTTTTCCATAGTAAGCTTCGGTTAATGCTCTCAAACGCCTGACTCAAATCTATAAAGGCGATGAACAGCTTTCTCTTCCACTTCAGAGTATCTAGTTTCAAACTATTCAGAAGGACCAGATTAAGCTCTACTCCCACTCCCTTTGTGAATCATGATTGACGCGAGTCAACCACTGCAGCCTCCTCGGCCCAGAGAGCAAGTCGTTTCTGCAGGAAGGATGCAAAGACCTTGCCAATTGTATCCAAAAGGGCAATCGGGCAGTAGTTATGATCGTCCCGATTGCCCTTTTTGAATATCGGCACAACCACCGCTTTTAACCAAGACTCAGGCAGCACTTTCTCTGTTGCAATTGTTTCAAAAAGGGTGGTCATCAGATTTGCCCACAAGGCACTGAGTTTTCAGCATTACATTTGAAATGCCATCTGGACCGCCCGCGAGTATTTTAGCTTCTGAATTGCCAATTCGATGTCTTCGGAGTCGGCCAAGTTCCACCTTGCAGCAGTTAAAGATAATTTCGGGACATCGATACAGTTGTGGTCGTCAAATACATTCGAGAAATGTTCAACCCAACTTGCCCCATTCACCCCCATTGCCATTGCCATTGAATATGTGGGTTTCACGCTGCCTGTGTTGTTGATCTCCCAAATATGTCTGCTATCTTTTTGTAAGATTAATTTTAGCATTTGTTCGGCTTGGTCCTGATCCCGAATCAAATTAAAGGATTTAATCCAGTTCCGGTATTGCTGTCGCCGGATTTTTATACGCAAGCGTCCCGGTGTAGGAAGAAAAATCTTCCTTCAGCAGCCCGGGTTCCCGCTTTGGGAACCTAGGGTGCCAATGGCCTTCATCCCCCATTACAGGGGCTGGAATGGGGGGGATGCTGTCTGAGACATTATCCACCCTTGCCTCGCTTGGGCTGCTGGGCCGGTACCGGGCCGGTATCCACCGTTCCAGCCCTGGAACAGAGGATGAACGCCACAATATTTTCATTAGCATAACACAAAATGCAAATGGAAATGTTGGAAAATCTTATTGAGTCTATGTACTTTACTGAGAAATATAAAGTAGATGGAGTCTATATGTTTTTTTTTTAGTTCTATTTTTTAACTGTGAAAGGTGGTTCCGAAAGGAACATTTCTTTTGTTGTTTTTGGGTGTATTTTTTTTTTGTTTTTGGCAGGAGAGCCAAGAACGAAATGTGGGGAGAAAAACACCAATATGGAGGGGTAGGTGGACAGGGGAACATGTAGAGCGTGTGGTATTTCTAAGGTAGGGGGCAGTGTTTCTCATGCTCCTTGATTAAAGCAGTGGTGGTGGCTACTGGGGAGGAGGGTTGGCAACAGCTGATGCCATTTTAAGATAAATAGCAGTTTTGCTAAAAGTATGTACTGTGTACTAGATTGTTAATGGATAATGAGTAGGAATAGGTGTTGGAGCTGTGCAAGGGAAATTTTGAAGTTGAAGTTGAAAGTTCCTAGATAAGTAGAAGATGCAGTTCCGAACTGTCCACGAAGCACGGATCTTATTGTGATGTGCGGACGGGTTCTCGGACATATCATGCCGCGTGCCAGCGTATGGTCATGTGGCACTGTCCGGAAGGTCCGCAATGAAGTCAGATGTTCGTAGACGTCCACGGATGCAAAACTAGTTGAAATAGTTGCAAATGTGTATAGAAGTGTTAAAAATGATTCTAGAAGGTGGGAAATGGCAGAGTTTTAAGGTGACACTTTGTAAATTGGACACAAATATTGCTATTTTGGGTACGTATGATATTAGTAAGTTGTAGGAAAATAGCACACATGGTAAAAACCCATTAAATTCAATGAAAAAAACGTTAAGGGGACGTTATGGTTAAGTTGCGCTACTAAAAACCTATGAAATTCAGTAAAAAAACATTCAAAGGACGTTATGTTACAAGTAAAATCGAAATTTGCCAGTTATGGTACGCTAAGCAACCATAACTCGTGCCACCACCGGGCACTGCTAAGACTAACACCCAGGACATCAAAGATATCACAAATATCATTGCTGACACTGATGACATCACATGTGCATTTACTTTTCATACAAGGGTTTGTGAATGTAATGTTGGCAAAAAAGTATCAGGGATTATCGGGAGATGTGTAATAAACGACATACTTCATTACGCAATGTAGTGTTCTAAAGAACATTCCATTGCAGTGTTCTTTCTAGTACAGGAACCTACTTGTACAGAAATGTAGGCATTGGCTGCAGTATACACCATAGATGTGCAATATTTGTAATGTTCCAAAGGTATATAATAAAATGGTGAATGTTTCTGTATCAGACTTTTCCGTAGCTAATAATGCATCACTTACTACATATTTCTACTAATACACACAAAACAAATAGACTACAATGCATACAAATATGGGGCTGTCATGAACCACCGATTCCGGCCCTTCTGGACTTTGTGGTCCATGATGCACCGCAGCATGAGGTCAGTGATTCTTCCAACATGGCCGACGGCCCAGAAACGCTGCGCTCTAGTCTTTACGCGCAACGCTGCTTCCTAGAAAACAGGCACTCCCCCGTGGCTCTGCGCGTCTCAACGCAACTCCTTGGAGTTGTTAGGCGTGTGTATCGAGTCCTTGAACTGTACTATTTTCCAGTTCCTTACCCCCTTTTTCTCCTTTCTGGAACCCCCTCCTGATTCCTGCATTTCTTCCGCTAGCCTTATCTCCCCTTATCCCGTCTTGTGCTCGGTGCCGCGGTCTTCCGGCACTCTCTGAACATAGGACGCCTGCCCCTCCTCCTTCCTGGATCCCGTCGCTGAACATTCCCGGATAGTGAACACTATCCTGCTTAAGGCAGTCGGCTTACCTCACGCTGGAATCCGAAGACTCGCGCCCCTACCTGTACAAGTCTCGAACAGTGAGGAAGAAGTAAAGTGCTCCCAAGAAGACCACAAGCAAGGAAAAACAGGTGAGAAAGAAGTGTGTGACAGGGGCTTATATATGGAGAGTAAAGTAAGCAAACAAGAGGCAGTATCATTAGCAACTGTGTATAATCTACATGATTGTATTCACGCACAAAAATGATTGCTGTGTTTCAGGCCTGCTTCTTCCCCTACATATGTACATCATAAGATGCGATTAAATTCTAAGGAAAGTAGTGTAAGAACATGTGTGAATAGCAACATCTATAAATGTAATACCTTTTGAATGTTAAGTTTCTGACTGTCAGTAAATAAATCCACCTGGCCTAGATATGGCAGTGAGCAAAAAAGAAGGGGCTAGACATGTGATGTCAACTTTGATGTCCTGGGTGTTAGTCTTAGCAGTGCACAGTGGTGGCACGAGTTATGGTTGCTTAGCGTACCATAACTGGCGAATTTCAGGGTTTTTTCGATTTTACTTGTAACCATAACGTCCTTTTAACAACGTTTGTTTACTGAAATATATATATATACACACACACTAACAAAAACATTGTTTAAGGGATGTTATAGTTAAGTTGCACTAGCAAAAACCTATGGAATTCGATGGAAAAACTTTGTTACAGGGACGTTAGGTTTACAGGCAAAACCGAAACACACGGAATTCGACAGTTATGGTAAGCTAACCAACCATAACTCGTGCCCCCGGTGTGCACTGCAAGGACTAACACCCATGACATCAAAGAATACATCACAAATCTCATTCATGACAACACATGTGTGGCTCCCTCCGTTTTGTTCACTAGCCTGAGTATTGCAGGTGCTTTCCTTCACGAACAGTCATGAACAAACAATTGAAAAGGTTCCGTTTGTGTTCGGCAACCTTCTCATATGTTCTTACACACCTAAACTGTTCACTCACATTATATGTGACATCTACATATAGGGGAAGAAGAAAGCGTAAAACAGCACTGGTTTCTGTGCATGAAGATAATCAGTTATGTTATTAACTGTGTCTGGTAATACTGCTGCTTTTTAGCTTACTTTAAGTCCCTTGCATATGGTCATGTTTGTATGCATTATGCTGTCTTTATGGTTTCTGTGCAGTAGGGCAAATATGTAGTTATAAAGGCTATGGTAGCTACTTCTTTCATGTTTCACAGTACCCGACACTAAAACTAATGCAGTAATATTGTCACTATGTAAGATGGAAAGATTTTGAAGGTTACACTTTCATGAGCCATGGTGCAGACAAGGGCTACGTTTGCACACGAGTTCCTTCATATACAATGAAAAAGTGTCTAATACTATGGTGTGTATAGCAATGCATTCCTCCATGACATACTTCTCTCATGATGAATGGTTTTCTGCCACCATTACAATAAAAATCCCGAGGAGGCTTCCTATGAAAAGTAAATGCACATGTGATGTCATGAATGAGATTTGTGATGGCATCTTTGATGTCATGGGTGTAAGTCCTTGCAGTGCATACTGGTGGCACGAGTTACGTTTTTCCATCGAATTTCATAGGTTTTTGCTAGTGCAATTTAACCAAAACGTCCCTTTAACAACGTTTTTTGTTGGGCAATTTCATAGGTTTTTAGTAGGGCACTGTAACCAGAACGTTGCTTTAGCATAGTGTTTTCAGAGAGTACGGACTGGAAAGTACCAAGACCAGAATGTCACTGCAATGTAGTAAGCACACTGAAGCTGGTCTACTAACTGCATAGGTGATGCAGTAAACAATAGTAGAAAAGCATAATGGCTCCTTTATTATGGAGCTATGGCAAGCACCTTAGAGTGGCTGGAAGAAAATTCCCCTCATGACGCAATGACTTACACTACTAACCCCATTGGTACACACAGTACTGTGAAGCGTACATTATGTAATATATATTGCTATATGTACAGCAAACAAGTTTTCTTTTCTGTGCGAGAACATATTGGAAAGGAAAGCAAGGCAGCAGAAGCAGCAACCCAAAACAGCATACCGCCATAGCAAAGGAAAGTAACTGTGCATAGCCAAAAGGACAGGCTGGAAGCCAAAGTGGAAAAATTGGTGAACAATTGTGCCGGCTGAAAGGTTGCATACAAGGGTGTATTATTGAAAAAATGAAACCGCTCTAGCAGACCTGCATGTGTACCCCTTGTCCCATGTCAAAGGGCGCCATCCCCTCAAAATCTGTGCAATGGGAGACGTTACAGTGATACCTCAATGTCTTCCTCCCCTCACAACCAACTTGAGGAAATCCCAATGCCTCACAATAAGTATCCACTTATGCTACCCCTTCCTTTTACTAATGGTGTGTATGAATGCGTACAAGTAAATGTTAATAAGTGAAAGGTTGTTGAGTGTATATGTAATAGGTTTTATTTTGTTGAAATGCCGTTCTCACTCAGCGGCACACAGTCCTCGTTGGAATGACTGCAATTAAGGAAAAGATAGGTGTCCTACGGATACCGCAGTTGCCCGGCTTATCCACAATGCCAATGGAGGCATCTGTACAACGCCACACGCTCTGCATGTTGTCCTCCACCTATGATGACGTGTGGGAGGGGACATTAAGCTGTTGTGCAAGTACACGCAAGTGTATCAGTTCTACTGTGTCCTGGTAACACTGCCACTGTGCAGCATATGCGAACATTAGGTTGCCATGCCCACCCACGGCCTACAGGTACCTATACAGATAAACATCCCACCTGCTATACTTATAAACAGCCTGCGGCTCTCAAAATGCTCGGACCGCATATGGCACCCTATTATTTAGTATAGAAGTGGCAACGGCATGCGCACACATATTCTGCCCAAAACGCGTCCTGCGGACAGCAGTTCGAAAGGAGAGCAGTGGCGACGTCTCCAAGCAAACGCACCTACGCTGTGCGTGGGCCCTTATTTCAGTGACACGATCTGGTCCCATGGACAGCAGCAAAGTACAGTGTTGAGGACCGTAGGAAGTGTTCACACCACAATGGGCCGTTGTACATGTATTTAGGTTTTTGAACAATGTAGGCCTGTTTTCCAGGTGCAAGTTCTCCACAGCAGCCCTACAAAAGGCCACACCCCAGAGTTGCTTCTCAATCTGTTTGCAGCTTTTCAGAACACAGTACCAGGCCACATAGGTTTGGCGTGTAAGTGATGTTTGACCAAATGGGCTGCGCTACATTGCGTTTGCAAGTAAATACAACCATGTCAGTCCGGCTCAGTGTGCACAGTAATGTAGGAAATACAGCCCTTCCTGTGACCCACATCCGCAGTTGGGATAGTCCCCACTGTCCAAATGTCATGGGTAGCAAGCTGAAACCGGGAGTATGTGCATTTGCGTTTTTCCAAGGACGGCGAGGGTCGTGCCCCAATAAAGCAGAAACATTCCTTCTTACCTTTTTACTGTCTTCTTTCCAGCACACCGTCATCGCGTACTGTTAAAACGTTGTACACGCATCCACCAACAACATTGAAGAGCTCCCCATGTAACAGTATCAGTTCTGTACAGCAGTCCTCTGCGTACACACCACGCCCAGAAACGTTATTGCGCAATCCCTCTGCCTCCACAATCCCATTTCCATTACCGCCATCCTGAAAGTTCGCGGATGTGGCTTTCATGCAGGAATAAATTGCAACCAGGTTAGTGGAGGGTCAGGGGGGGCAGTTTCTTGTAAGGGGCAGCTCTGAAAAGAGCTTTTCTTGTAGATGCTTCTAGAGAAACACCTTTTTTTTCGGTTTTTGATTTTGTGTTTTCTGTGCTCACATTACAGTAGACTCTTCAGCGCATCCTGTAGACGAGCAAAGAAAACTGCATTACCAATGGACGACAACAAAATGCCATTTGCTTGGAAAAACTCCGCATTTCCACAACTGATGGGGTCATTGTTGCAGAAGAACATCCCACGAACTAACAAAAAAGTATACATGCTTCTGTTGAGGAGACCCCTTCCAACCTCTAGCTGGCGACAGCAATCATTGGAATAGATGCATAGTAATCTTGGTGGTATACATGAGGAAAAGCACCTTGGCAGTAATATCAAGCTAGGTAGGGGATTGGGTCCTCCATCGTCGATTTATTTTTACGTGTGTGCAAGCAACTTTTTTTGTTTTTTCTCTTTATATTCGTTTCGGTTTACCTCTCCTCACATTTTTACCACATTCTGGTCAATGCTTCTTGCACAGTGTAAAAGAAAAAACTGCATTGCCAATGGCACTCAAATGAAATTTCTACGGAACCACTGCATATTTTGCGACCTCATGATCTCATAGTGGGTGGAGAACATGCCAGGAGTCTGCACACATTCACACATACTTCTGTTTATACACACCTTCTGACCTCTGGGGGGGGGACAAATTACACAGGCATGGTCCTCTTGGTGTTATGCATGAACGACCTTGGCAGTATCACCGACGATAAGCACTGTGAGTCTCTCCATCTCGACCAACCTCACGACACGGTATTGGGAAGAAAATGGTACCGCCCCTTCCGGTCAACCACACTCTAAACACCTAATTTCCCACAATTCCATTTCCATGGCCATCATGCTCATAACGGCACCGTCATCACAAACAGCATGTGACCATGATCACTGTGTACAACATTGCCAGAGCGCTGTCCATGCATTTATCCTTGACCGACAGTCAAGAATGAATGCATGGGATAGATCAAAGCAACCCTTGAAACTGCAATCTTTAATGGCTTCCTAAAGTGGCAGTAATACTGCACCGACTCCGCCAACTGCCTTAAAAGCCTCTTCCTCAGAAGCGGCACAGTCTCCAAGGAAAAGCTGCTACTAAGGGTATCTCGCATTGTCATGCCCGAGACTTTGACAAAAACGGTGGCACACCTTGCACATGCAGGTCATCAGGGGTAATGCAAGACAAAAGCCAGTCTGTGGGAGAAAGTCTGGTTCTTAGGGCAAGAACCAGCAGTGGAGACAGTTATAGCAAGGTGCATACAGTGCCAGGCCACAGGTGCCATCTCGTCACCCACCACCATCTGATCCACGAGAAGAGTGGAGAAACCATGGGAGAATGTCAGCGCAGACTTTGGCACCTTCCCTAATGGCCGACACATCATTGTAGTAACAGACAAAGTTCTCCCACTTTCCCTGAGATGGAAATCTGATCAATGAGTCCACAATCCCAAAGCTGGAAAAAGTCTCTGCCACGTAAGGCCCACCAGTCTCTCTGAAAACCGACAATGGTCACCCATTCCAGAACAGCGAGTTTCAGTGGATCCTGAGCAACCTACAAAGACAGGAGAATCTTTTTTTCTCCATTTTGTGTATTGTTGTGGGCAGTAAAGCGTTTTACAATTGATCCGGAATAAACAAAAAAAATATAAAGCCGGATCATAAAAACGCCAACATGTTACTAATCTAAAGAAGAAAACTGAAATGGGAAAACGTAAATAAAAGCTGTCCACACGATTTTCCACTAGACATTTAAATGCCGATATTCTTCCATGTACACTCCCTGAAGTTCGTTTTTTAGAATCGATCATGAGAGAGAGATCCACCACAAACGTACTACTTCAACACCCTCTGAAGGCCAATTTCAGTTGTTTCAAAAACAAGACAGTCATTGGCATAGCTAAGCCACACCACTCACAGATCATTGCGTTTGGGCGGGGCAAGAGCCACCAGTAATGGGGAGTCTCCCACATCAGACATGTAGAATTTAAAGACACAGGGCCAGAATGCACCCTTGTCCAATCCCCCTGCATGTTGGTATCCTTCTGGAACAAGCCCCCTTCACATTCAGTCGTACCTGGACCACAGATTGTTTGTGCAAGGCCACCAGAAGACATAAGGCCACCAGACCAAACCAGAAGACACAGGAGACTGTGTGGTACTCCCCATGTGGTACTCCCCATTTTACAATCACCCATAGCCGGTTTCGTTTAACTGTGTTGATGGCCGCAGACGTGGCTACAAACACAGACACATATCTTTTAGCCCACACCGATGATTGGACATATTTTAAAATCGAACGCGCTAGCTCATCCGAAGGTCCAAGGGCGCACACAAGACAAACAACAAGAGGGGCAGTCAGTGGTGGAGGGCAGAGGAGATAGTGCTCCCCTAGAGGGGCTGTTGAAGAGGAATGTCTTCAGCCTTTTTTTTTTTTTTTTTTTTTTTTTTTATAACTCTTGTGGTTTGAATTTTTCTGAGATCAGGTGGGAGGGAGTTCCAGATTAGTGGTGCTTGGACGCCAAAACCTGTGCCTCCAAAACTAACTAGCCTAAATCTAGGCTGGGAGAGTCTGGCTTGATCCTGTGTCCGCAGTGTGGGGTGGCTGATAAGTTGGAGCATCATGGGCCAGACATTTGTGGGTCACAGTCAGGATCTTGAGAGACTCAATGCTTCACGGAAAACCAGTGTAGCTCCCTCCTTGCGTGGGTAGTATGAGCTCGTCTAGAGAGACCCCAGGTTGCTTGGACGGTCCAGTTTTGGGTTACTTGCAATGCTGAGAGGTTGGATTGAGAGGTACCGGACAGTAGACTGTTACAGTAATCTAGTCTCAAGTTTTCAAGGGCTGAGGCTAGAAGAGAAATATTTGTGAGAGAGAAAGGGGCGGATGGGATTAAGCAGATTAATGAAGCCGCAAGATGACCGGATATGGGCAACATGCTGTATCTGTCAGTTGGGCATCCAAGATAACACCAGAGTCTTCACACTCTTCGCCACTGGGATAGTGATGTTGGTGAGGACAAAGATTTTATACAATGGGGCAAGTTTAAGCATGTGGCCGGAGGCAACGATCAGGAGCTCTGTTTTATCAAAGTTGAGGGCCAAGGAGTTGGTTACCATCCAAGACTGGATGGTAGAATAGATTATGTTAATAGCCAGTGTGTCAGGAGAGTGGGTGCCTGAAAGCTTTAAGACGACCTGGGTATCATCTGCGTAGTTGGTATAAAGGACGCCCAGGTTGTCAAGAAGCTCTATGAGCGTCAAGATGTAAATGTTAGAGAGTGGGCAAGAGGCAGGATCTCTCTAAAGCTGGTCTACCATTTTTGTAGTCTTGCAGCGTCCCTCACCCAGATATGCAAATGTTACAACAGCAAGGCGGCAAACACCTTGCGGTCAGTGTCGAGAATGGATAGGTGTCTAGTTACATGGGTCATTTTGAGCCCCTTTTTTATAGATTGGCACGATATGATCCACTTTCCATGAGTCTGGAAAATTGTTACTAACCAAAACATGTTCAAAGAGTAGATTCTGGACCAATTTATTTGGCTACTCTTACATTTATTCAGGCCCGGGGCAAGCCAAGATAGCCCTTTTCCTTTCTACAAATTCCTCATCATAAAGATGCACTTGCGTGTGATTAAGCTGCCTACGATTACTCAGGTTACCCAGTGATTTATTTAAAAAGGTAAACAACAAAAGGTTCAAACTGATCAACTGAAAACATACCACGTTTATAAAATAAAAGAGGTGTCATTAATACAAATCTGGAGTGAATCATTTACAGCTTTTATATTCTGCACATTCCAGTTAATCCCCATTGCTGCATTCAATTTAAGTTCCCTCGGGTCATTTAAGTCTCCTTGGGCACACCCCAGATTGAAAGTTGCAATAAACATGCCACAATCGCTCCACTTTCTCTCACTAAATTTGAAACATACAACTGTAGTGGAACCAATTTCCCACGAAAATATCCTTTGTGGAGCTGGATTTTCCACTACTGCATGAGCATTTATGCAGCATATCACCTGGAATTATCCCATTTAACATTGAGTGACAGTCCCTGAAGAGCATTCAGCTACAGCCCGCCCCGGTAATCCTTAGATTTAGTTTTGCTCATCCCCTGAGAAAGGGGAACTATCAATGCCCATGACATGTGGGTTTAGATCACCTACTATCACAGGGTGACCTCCTTGCACCTTACTGCTAAAGTCATTTACAAAGGAAACTAGCCAATGCCATTTCCAAGTCCATTACCCCTGCATGCCAATATACATTGATAAGTAACAACTTCTTTACCTGCCAAGCCTCTACAAACCTCAGTCATTGATACTATCAATATACAGAGGAAGGATTTAATCAAGGTAAAAGGTCCTACCATGGGGCAATCCATTAAGCCTTTACACGCCTCCTGCATGTGCATAGTGTATCCGTCAAACAACGTCTTTTTCTATTAACCAGGACTCTTGTAAACAAATCAAATAATGGGGCTCATTCCAAGCCGGGCGGTATGTTAAACAGTGCAGGCATCTGAGGATACCAGCACTTAACCGGACCGCCCCACTACAGGCGTGCCAGTGGGACACATCCAGCTAAATGCTGGAGGTAAGCTAGGTGCCCTACCGGCCAAAAAAGCCATGGTTACTGTCACCGGCATTGCCGGTGGTGGTAATGATGGCAAATCTCATGGAGTTCTATGGGACTCCATGAATGAAGATTTACACAGCTCTGCCAGACCGGGTGCTGGAAACGATAACAGCCTTCGCCGGTATCCTGGCAGCTCCACCGCTAGGATACCAGCAAAGTTGTAATGAGGCCCAATGCGTTCATGATTTTACACAGCTCCGGATCAGTGAAAAGGTTCAGATGCCGTCTAGTATTCCACAATATTGAAATTTGAACCCCAAAGCCCAGAGAACTTCTATGATCATTAGTTTCCACCATGCCTCGACTGAGTGCTCCAGATACCTTGCACGGTACTCTGAATTCCAGATCTCACTTTCACAGTGACTTCTGTACCCCGTGTTCCACCAAGGTGGTTGGAACCCAGTTCTCCAACGATAAAGGAGAAAATCTCCCAGGAAATTCATGGTCCTTCTCCTTCACACCCAAGTCCTATAATAGATTGACAGATCAAAACCTAGCTGCCTCAGGAATTGACACTCAGGGAGGATAAATAATTTTTTTGAACTAACATATAATACACTACGGTCTGTTCTGTACAAAGCAATAACATTGACCATCAATATCCTTTGAAGTTAGTGCAAGTGCATGTAATTTAGGCACTTAACTAACAAATGCAGGATGTTAGCTCTATTTAGCAAAAAGTCACCACTGTCCGGTAACAAGCTCTCCACCAAGATTCTATGTTGAGGTTTGGTTATCTCTGTGTGGCCTTAAGGCCCCACAGTCATATCCTGGTTATGACGTCTTTGGTTACTCCCCAGGCAAGACCCATCCCAGTCCTGGTAAAATTCTGGCACCTTAGAACCCTTCATTATAGTGGTAGGGTGCCCAAGGGCTGCCCTCGTGCACAATTCCTGGTGGAGCGGATTTAAGATTTGGTCCTGGTCACCCCTGAAAAACAGGCAGTGTTAATGTGATAACTCATGGGGTGCAACTCAGAGGTTACTACTCGGATGCCCCCAACATTCCCAGGAGAACTCAAGACACAGCCACTGCATAATTGACCATAGTGAGGAATTTGCAGCAGGGGGTGTGATTCACCAGGTGATGTATTCACCTTGTTCACCCCCTACCCTTGTTAGTCTTTGTGCCATTGTTGAGCAGGGAGGGAGATGGGGGGGTGGGGGGGGGACAATGCTACAATAGCTCTATGCTGTGTCGTTACAGTACGTAGAAATTTGCGAGATGATTGTTAGACCCATAACTATGGATTTATTTTTTGATTTCTTCCCCCCACATTCTTGAGGATTGGCCTTCCCTTTCACTGGCCATTTCCCTTGAAGTCAAATTATCCACCGGGGGAACTGGGTCCCTCATCACAGAATCATCATTGAGAAACATTGGATTCCTGCACTCCGCCATGCTGATCGCTTGACTCCTCCAGGTTGTTAGCAATCCCGGGCCGCTGAAAGAGTCCCGTTACCCAACCACAAGATTTAGTCCTGGTAGATCTACAAGGCTGTTCTCCCCTGGCTTCCGAAACAAAGGGACTGAAGTTAGTAATTAGGATTCTCGTTAAAGCCTTGAATCGGAACCTCCCACGTCCCCATTTCGGGGGAACAAACCATTAGGCAAAATGGGGCCTTAACGCTGTCCCTTGTGGTCCTAAAACCAAACAATGTTGATTGATTCCCACTCAAAATATCCTTCAGTTTATTATGGACTGCGTGGTTGAATTTGAAGAATAGGGACTGCAAGAAGGTTCAGTGAATCTGTGATTCCGCTTTCAGACAAGTGCCACCAATGAACATAGCACTTAATTTAATTCACTGAGTAAACTCTCCTGCCCTGCACCCCGCCAATTCAGTAATATTACTGTCCATGCACTCAGACAGGAGCATTAGTGGCACCGGGGCAGGGGCAAAGGAGGAGATAGATGAGTAAAGGTCATGCGTTGACATACCCATCAGATCTAGCGTGCCTTCTAGACTTCCCTGCTCCCCCACTGCTTGTGAACAGTTGCAAAATATGGGAGCACTCAGCATGCAACCATCAAAAATGATAGACCTTTGAAAGGCAATAAAATGTCAGATTGAATAAGAGGAAGAGTCTGTTCCTTATTATGGACTTCTGGCGCAATAATCACAGGGTTATAAAAAGGACGTTACAACAGTTCACTTTTGTTTCAACCCCATTATACATTGCTACACCAGCCAGAGCGCCCTGACCATTATTAGCCCCCCCGATGGTCCTGCCCCTGGCATTAACGGTAGTGGCATGTTCATGGCCAGCTGCCTAACCCCTGGAAAGCCTTGGGTCATTCTGTGGGCTTGACCCCACTTCATAGGTCGTACATACAAACTATAAATGGAGAGAACTCACCAGCCCATGGACCTGCCACTTGTCCTAGCACAAGTGCGAAATATGGTTCTTTCAGGTAGCCTTCACTCACCGAACTGCAGTAAGACACTGCACGTTCTGCGCTGTGTGTGTTTTTCAGTTACTCGTGAAAGTCGCTCCCCCACCTTCGCACTATACTCTGAAGAGACAACCAAGTCCAAGGCAACACCCTCTGCTGGCCACCAAGCGAATGGGGACGTGAAGTGCTTCATGTAAACTCTAAACAAGACGCTCAGCACCAATTATTATGGGAGTACCATATGACAAGGCATAGAGCCACCAGCATAGCCCCAGCCAGCCTCCTGCTAGAGACAGACCCATAACTACAGGATGGGATCCTGCAGTTAACTGACCAAAGATGTGCTGCAAGCCGCGAAGAATGCACCAAGCTAAAAGCAAGCAAAGACGTTCAATGGCGCCCACTCTTCAAGTCAGGGACACTGTCCTCCTAGAAATATGCACCTGCAAGGCAAATTCAATCTGACAATTGACCATGTAAGGAGTCAGAAGCAGGACGCGGACACAGGAGGTGGTCTCCTTGGGTTATACACTTTATTTGACAAAGAAAATCAAAGGAAAACCCTACCTTTCACTAGACTAAGGGAGGTTTCCCTGCTTCCAAACAAACTAAGGAAACTGTCAAAATGTTCGTCAAAACAATAATCTCCCATTGTGTCCTACTTAAATATACAAAGGGAACATTTTGACTCCTAACTGCAGAGGAATGACTCCCTTCCTCTTTGTAATGCCCAGTGTTTGTTCCACTGCCCCAGGTGTAACACAAAAAGGAGAAAGTTCAGTTTCAAACCAAAAAGGTTCTTCAACCAGTGGTAGAGACATAGGCTTCTTCCCTTCTGCTGCAATATTCAGAACCTAAGACGTAGTTCTCCCTCATGGTTTTGCCAACCCTCCAGTCAACACCAGGGTACTGCCCCTCTTCCTCTGGTTATCATAAGCATACATCCTTACAAAGCTGCCTAGTCACTCTTGAGGTTTCAAAACAGAGTTAATACCACGGTACAGCCTCCCTTCCCCTAGATAGCAAATGCACCAATGTTCACAAGATCAAGAGGTTGTTTTGTCACTGGTTATTTTCAAAGCTTGCATTCAATACCAGGGTACTGCTTCCCCTTCCCTCCTGGATACCAGATGCACAAATAGTCACAAGAGTTAGTTCCTCTTCTCCTGGCTTTCCAAGTTTGCCACAGGACCAGGGATATGACCCTCTTCCCCTGGTTATCATGCATATACACAACATTTGGAAAGAGTGCAGACTCACAATCTTCTTGCCTGGTATACTCTCCTGGCAGGATAGAAACAATCACAGTCTCATATCATTTAAATAACTTGCATTTCAGACTTGTGGTACTTGGTACTTTGCTTTTCACAGCAGTTTGCTTTCTCATGCAAGTACGGCCATGAAGAAGATCTCTCATCTTCAGGGGGAGTGATTGGGTTTCTGACCCAGCTTCTCATCCCCTCCGAGTGCCCATGCATCTCCCTGGTGTCCCAATTCCCTTCTATGAGCTCACTGGCTTCTTGTGGCAGCTTTTCAGTTGCTCGCGGTCTTCATTCGGCTCTGCAGCTTCGCTCTGTACTCTTGTAGCGTTTCTCCAGCTCCCCAGTCAGCTCCATCAATGGGAAGACTGTCCTTTCTGGCACTTTGACCGACAGTGAAACCCTCTCGGAAGTGCCTCTCGGGATGCAGACTCGGAGCCTTCCTGCTCCGCGATTGTGCCTGCAGCTCTCTGGTCACTCGACCCATGGTGAGAGGAAGAAGACTCCATGATTTTCTATGTTCTGATGTTTTTAATGTCCTGGCACCAATAGAATTGGTCCAGTAACCAGAGCACATATCTTAGTTCTCCAGCTATTAAATTGCTCTGGTCCACATACGGAGTCACAGTCAAAGGGAGGGGAGGGTACAGTACCTGGGAACTTCTACATTAGTGATAGAAGGGCAGGCCTTTGCAACATACCAAAATAGAGGATTAGGAAGTTGGGTCCTGGGTGTCAACTTCGGACAAGTAAGGGGGAATACCATATGCTCTCTGGAATATCATACCAAAGCCATAGGAGAACTCCCTCTCAATGTGATCTTCCCTCAACTGCCACCCCCATGCGGGGTGAGGGGGTGGGTCTTCTGAACTGTGGCCACACCACACTGGCCACATGAGAGAGGGTGCCCTCCACCCCCAGGGAAACAGGGATGACATCCTGAGATTCGTTACAATCCACAGCCTCACAGCGACTGCCAAGGAAGGCATTATGATAACGGCATGCCTTGTGAGGTGTCGATCACAAGAAACTCCTTGCATTTTAATTCCCTATACTGGTGCAGGGACAGTAGAGCCACTAAAGGGGAGAGAAACCATGACTGAAGATAGCTCAGACAGTGAACTACGAAGTCCCAGAAGAGACGGAATGAGTGACAAACCCCCGACGGATCTGTTCCCGGGAGACAACACCTGACAGAACCCAGAGCCACCCATCGAACACAGTGAGAAGACTAGTAAGGCCACCAGGCAGATACAAAGACCATAATGTGGTGATAATGCCAACCTTTGGACAATGAACTTAGATGATGAATGGTAGGGCAAGAGATGTGTTACAGAATAAGGATGTGGCTGGTGTGCTGCGAAGCCACCCACGCGCGCATAGACACACCAACACTGGGTGACAGAATGCATCTCCTCGCTAAATATAGGTGAGCTGGGCGTGCATGAGCACCGACAGCCTCACAACAGTTCCGTATTAGCCCGTCTCTCATGTATTATTCCAAGCATTAAAATAAAAAGATCATAAAAGTCCCCTTTGGAACACTTGCCTGTGTATAGACGCTATATAAATAAACAATACCATACATGTCCATATGCAGAATTTACAAACACCACATAGGACAAAAAGAACTACTGTAATCAGCCTCTTAAGGTGCTAATGGGCAATTCAAGAAGTACAGTCTGTCGTAACTAATATGTCGATAGTATGTCTCACCTTCAATAGCGTTTCTCCTAAGAGACTATGACATGCTTTTATAAAAATAAAAAATCTATCGTCAGATAAACACGCCAATTCTCACCATTTAAAACACTTCCACAACAATTCATCAGTTAAACAGAAGGCCTTTCTGAAAAAGACTCAAGAGCTTCCTCCGAATAGTACAAGTGCCCTCGCAGCCCAAAAATAAGTGTCTCCAGTCCTTACAAGTAGCCTATATTTTGCATAGACTAGTTAGATTACAGGTTTACCCCAGGGGATACTCCTTTTAAGGCCCCCACACATCCAAGGTACAAAATTGATTAAACTTGAAGTTTAAAAAAAAATCCTGTTGATAGAAAGGACTAAGCGAGTATCATATTGCTTGATTGTGTGTTTGTATTCCCTCAACCAGTGGTATTAAAAGGAATGTTTCGGTCAGAAATATTATTGTCCCTATGGTTCGGCCATGTGCTTTTAACCATAATTCGATCGGACAAACATTTCATATGCACTTTACCCAAGTTTTTGTCTCATGAACACAAGCAAAATCTTCCAGCAGGGCGCGGCCATTTTGTGATAATCTTATCACTTGCCGCATCGCCCTGGGTGACCTGCATTTGCGGCACTAAATCATATCCCCCGCCCCTGACATCACCAAATCATTTATATTCTCCGCCTCTCTCCGTGATGTTGCTGGGCAGCGTGGCCAAGCGCGCCCAGTCGTCACCTACGCGACTAGACGCGGAACCCGGAAAACACCACACATCGTCACAGCGCAGCGCGTCACAATTAGGAATATGAAACTGTACTAAAAGGAAACAACAAGAATGTACAATTGGTAAAGTACATTTATTTCACATTAAGTGTTTCGATAACATTTGGCGTGTGACCAAATCAATTAAAATTGAACTTTTTTTCTTTGCTCTCGTTTCATAAATCCGCAAATGTTTATCGTGAGTCACGCGATGTTCCTTTTGGGTACACAGGGTGTTTGTTTTGGGTAAATGAAGCACTTCGGTCGCACGGTGAATTGCAAGGCTGGTGCTTCAACTTGGCACTAGACCACCGTAAAGGTTATGTTGCTCCTAATCGCCGGTACAAAGTACGGACAGATTGGACCTTGTCTGTCGTCCCAAAATACGGTCAAGTAGATCCAGTGATTGACATGTATATGCAGCTGGCGGTTGAAGAAGCCATCGGTCGGGGTCGGGAATAGATGACAATCGCGGAACGGCACGATGTGCCAGTTTGCAAAAGATAAAAATTGAAAAGTCTCTCAGTAGCTGATCTTTATTACAATTAATAATTTCCTTTATTAGCGCAGAGGTGACACAATGTGAACCGAGAGAATACAATGTGGAATATCAAAGTACTCTGCTATTTGCTTCCGAGGATAGTGCGAATGAGAATGTTGAGCTCTAAACGTAATGCGTAAACTGGGGCAAGATTTCAAGGTGCAAAAACAATGTAATGATTTATTAGCGTAGAGCCAGGGAGAAACTAGTGGTGGTCTACATGCGTCTCGATGCTGGCCTGCCCATGTGCCCGGTAGATAGCCCTGCACACAAAGGTTGTACTAGCACCTCATTGCAATATGCCAAACAGAACGAACAAGTACAATGTCACCCAGCATTAACGGTCAGCTATTCGGATTTCGATTAGTTCTGGTATGAAATCGTCTAAAGAGAAGCTTACATTATATTCGCCATTTCCATTCTATAGGCATAATGCAGACCGGAATGCAGACTCCTCTGTTCGTGTCAACGTTTTCTCAGAAACTGAACACATATGTAACTAGGTGCAATTTTGGAATGAGCAACCTTATCATTTGTTATTACACCCCCCTTCAATTCAATCCCTTTTGGAATGGTCCCTGCCTCTCTGTCAAAAAACAATAGAACCTTATACTGTGCGCGGGATGCGTGGGCCTCCCAGCTCCCAAGCAAAAATTCAAAGCTGGTGACCTTCACTCAAAATGAACATACATTCTTACTTTGCAACATCCAGTGTCAACGCATCCATGAGAACATGAATTGTGACGCACGGGCACAGGAAATTGGGTAACACAAAAACCTGAGTCAAAATGTGTCTAATAATAAGGCCACCTCTGTTCATCTCATGTCCTCCTACCCCATGGGATGTTTTCACAGTCAGTACTTCTTGCATGCCTAGAATGTTTTGTGGCCTAGGTCTAATCACTTTTGTAGGTCCAGCAGTTATTCAGCTTTTTGCAGAACTTTATTGCAAGTCAACTGCCAAAACCCAAATATTCTTACACACTGTTACCCATTGCTCATTAACACGAAAAATGAAGGTCCCACAGTATTTCAACTAAACTGAAATGTGAAAGCAATGGTAAGAATTGTAATATATTTTTAAGAAAAGGACTGAGAGGATAGATTTCAAAAGACAAAATGCATACTTTATTTGTACAGTTTATAGAAACATTTTTTGCAAAAATAAAAACAGACGGTAATCATTTCAACTGGGATTTGAATGATTTAACAAGCTCTGCTTTGGGTGGACATGGCACGTTGGCAATGTTTTGTGGCACTGTATTTGTGCTCTGAACAGATTTGTGCGCGATTCCATGATTATGCATCTCAACGACATTAACAATAAGATCTTTCACAAAATCAAATTCCATTTTCTCATATACTGGTCTGACTACCCATGTTTTGCTTCTTTTCGTAAAGGCCATAGTGTAGCGAAGCATCACTAAGTTTCCTGCAGTCCTAGATTGTTCCCGGCCCACATTCTCGTTATGCGCCAATACTGCAAGTAAAGTCCGACATTTCATCCCCTAGATGCCAAAATGCAATCTCTTTGACCTGTACTTTAAGCACATATTGTGGAACACCTCCAAATCTCCTATGTGACAGAATTCTATGAGTCCCTTAAGATCTCTTGATCAAACACAATCTTCTCAAGGGCTTTGTGTGGAGGTGAAGATGGGATCAACCACTTTTTCTTCCGTGCCTGCTCTGGGGGGACAAAGGGCCATGTTCACATTGGTGGAAATGTTGGTTTTCTGTCCAGTGGTGAAAGTTGGAACAATGGTGCATTAGTGACCGCCATTTTTTCAGTACAATTTCCACAGACCATCACATGTTTTTGAGCTCCACCAAAGATGGTTGCTGAAAGACTGGGACCACTGTGAAATACTTTCCAAACCTTTTTTTCCCTGCAGCCGAGATTTTTTTTATGGATTGATTTGGCAACATGCCATACATCAAATTGATGATTAATATTTGGATACTGCTCTCTCATGGTCTTGGCTATTGAAATGTGTCTGTCCGTGGCTATGAGGTTGATTTGCATTCCCCTCGATTGTAGATCTTCCAATGATTTTATAAAATCAAGTTTCTCCATGTCCACCCGAGGATTTGCATTGGGACACCTGCATCGGTTGAGCGGACCATGAAAATGCTTTATGTGACTTTTCAAAGGTGGCATGTATTTTGAGGTTACTGCCTTGTGTTAGACGAGTCACGCTCACCAATGGCTTTCCACATACCCCCCCCTCCACACATTTCAGCATCTGTATAATCTCCATCAAGCTGCTGTCGAATACTACGTATTTGGCCTCTTTTATTATACTGTCATCTGGCAACACTGTGGTTTCGGAGTGAACCGTTGGACATATCAGCCAAACCGGACATACTATAGTCGATATCTTTGTCTGTTTCGTCGGTCAAAAGTGTTGATGCTTTAGTTTGTCATTTCAAGATCTGTTACTTGACGATGGATAGGAGAAAAGATCAATGTGGACTGTTTTTGGGGGCATTTTTTTGGCGGGTGTAGATTGTGTGAAGTGCTCATCTAATGATGTTAAACTATCACCTATAAATTCAATTTCACCTTCCTCTGGCGGAGCGGGCGCATTGTAGCAAAGGTCCAAGAACACTTCGCTGGAATCGCCAGTCTTACTAAATTCATTTTCTGGCCATTGGACATAGGCATCTCGAGTGTGAACACAACGCGCCTCAATGAATAGTTCCTCCATGGTGAAAACAGTTTGACAAGCAGCATCTGTCATTTGTATCGCCGTTTGTGTCTGCATAGTCTGTACTCCATCGGGCAACTATAGGACAGATAGGAAAAGGGATGTTCAGTGTAAATCCAACATACAGTGTTGTACAATTGACATTAAAAAAAACATATGTGAAGGCCTTAGCACAAAACTATTGCCAACAATAGAAAGTGTTTACAACTAACTTATTTTTATTTCTTTTCTTTGAAACCTGCTTTACTCTAACATCAGCAAACTGGCGCACCGACTCAGATACACGTTCCTCCGGTTCAATATACGGATCTTGTATACATCCCTACAAATAATAGTATCCATTTAAAATAAGTCATTGGCATTACATATCTAATTAGACCGACTTTCTTTCATTCAATGGTACCGTCAGTGCGCATACCTCTGGGTCCAGATCAACTGTAAGGTCTGGTTCCGGAACAACCACAATTGATAATGTAATTGTAGAGGACACTGCAGCATTACCCTGAAACACAGTACTTGCATTAGTAAGGTCGAAAAGATTGGAAACAGGACACACAATTTGGAAAGACGACAAAGGTACATATCAACAGTAAAGTAGTAAAGAAACATTGTGTAATGCAATGATACGTTGCGAAAATATGATCACATTATCTAGAATTCCGTGCATAAAACCAGTCTGGAAGAGAATAGCTAGGTAACATTACCTGACCGGATACGCGCTCAAAGTGGTTGATGACTCCAGGCAAGACATGATGTTGAATCTTGTTCCTTTATATTCGGTGGATAGTCATGGAGTGGTAAAGGGAAAGTATTATTCGATTGAGAAATTCCAACATTACAAAATGGCATGTAAGGAGACTGAATACGAGAAAATTACACTTATTGAAATGCATAATATAGCATAGTTATCCGTCCCCATAAATCATTTTTCTATGTGGGTTCTACAAAACAAGGACTGATGTTTAACAAAAGTCATTATTTCAACAGCTATTCAATCACATAAATGTGGAAAGTACTATAAGTGGCATTTACACCGAAAATACAGGCGTAAAGCAAAATCTGGAAGAGTGGCTCACCCGTGGCGGCATTTTCGCGAGTAAAGTCGGAATAGCGTTTGGGAGCAATTTCAAAGTTGTTCTCAGTCGATTCATCTTTGTGTACAAGGATGTGTCGTACATATGCGGGGAGAAGTGCAGGCTGCAGATGCGGTATCGATGACCCCTCTTGTCCTCCAAGACTTGTTTGACTCTACTTTCAAGGTCTTCCAGTGGATATCCGCAACGTCTGACCCATTCTCTTATTCGATCAACAGTCTTAGGGAATACATGCATTGTAATGCCTTTGGTTTTCTCATGGGACTATTTCTCATGGGACTTCGAAGGGCAACCGAAAATAGAACATGCAGGCATTGTTGTAAATTCTTCAAAATAAAGGTCAACATTATTAAAAAAATATTTTGCATAAGCATGTGAGAAAGAATTGGACCATACATTGTTCATTGCACGCTTTCTTTTGCGCACCACAGCAAAACCAGTGCAGCGTGTGCGGCTGTATTATAGGATACATTTCACAAACAATTCATCGAGGTGTTGAAAATCAGAACATGTTACTCGTCCCTTGAATGTTCTATCATGCACGAAAAGGAAACATGCATATACTATAGACACGGTCCGCGAAGGATGCAATACGATGCCAATTGACACGGATAAAAATTGATATCGAGAACAAAAGAAACTCAAGTCAATAGCAATGATACAAATTAACATAGCAGTACGGAGTTATATACTTCGGAATAGATATACATTTACAAATGAAGGAGATAGGGTTAGGATACATGCCCTTACCTTGACCAACAAACAGTTGGATTCAGAAAGCAGAGTAATTAGTGGCAGGAGAACAGGGAGATGTTCACAGGTAGCACACGGACGAGTTCACTCGAAGCGGTCACAGTAGCACGTTCACAAGTCGACTTGCTGTGCTCAAAGATGTTCTCATGGTAAATATCCAGTGGTTTATAAAGAATAACAAAAAGAGGTGTGTTTGTGAATGAATGACGTGTATATGTCGTGGTATTATGTGGATTGCAGGGGCACGGTCTGCTTCAGGGGAGGCATGCCTGGAGACACAAGGTCTGAGGAGGCCATGTGAGTAATGGCCCCTGGGCGTAGGATACCTTTTGAAGTGTACGTTTGGCACATTGGCCGTTCACGCCCCTGACAACACCCCATGGCAGCGCACATCCACTGGTGCGAACTGCCTTTGTTAGTGGGGGGGGGGGGGTGGGATGGATGGGCCGGGAGGCGTGCAAAGAAGGCACCAGAACACTGCTGAATGGAGATACACTTGATTCACTTAAAAACGGAAACCACCATTGATAAAAAATATGTTGCGTTTTATTTGGTTTCTTATTTTGATGGCACAATAATACTATACATTGTAAAGGTCTGGTTGCAGCTCTGCGAGGAAAAATCCCCTGTACTGACCGCTGGGGAAAGTTTTGTCTAATGGCGCCAACGACAGGCGGGTATTACTCGTCGAACGCGGTGTCCAAGCCTCCCATGAAGCCACCATGTGTACGAACGATAGGCCACCAGCCGGTCCACCTATGAAAGAGAAAGATACAATCTGTTTTTAAATGACCAAGATAAGTGTATTAAACCTTAGTTGTCAATGACAATTCTTGTATGCAATGGCATTTTTGCCATGAAAAATGCTAACTAGACATTGCACAATATTGAATGACTTATGTGACTATTACTAGAGAATTGCAAGACTAAAACAGATATGACCATGATATCTTGAAGTTATGAGAATATATGGGACAACCAAGAAATAGTAGTGGCCTAATTGACATCACAACCAGACTACACTTACTTGTTACTTGGATTACGAGGACGAACTGTTGCGCGAAGTTCGTGCAGAAGCACCATCAAAATCCTCAACAAGGACCCTGTGAGACAGACTGCCGTGAAGTATGGCAGCTCGGTAACGCATTGCGGCTGTGGATCGCCTTGCGATATGTAGGACACGCATCCAGAGTTTTCTCGGCAGCAGCAGTTCTCCACCTTAGTTGGCATTAGTGCGCACCGATTGCAGGTACACCAGGTGGAAACACCGTCCATGCGACTAGGCCCAGGCTCTTGATCTGTTGAAACATCCGCCCAACTGTTGTCCAAATCCCCATCGTCTACAGAGCTTGCTCTTTCCAGTAATTCCTCCTTGGAATACTCGGGCTCGTACAGGTAGGGCATTATTGTTGCCATTGTGTGGTAAAGAAACGAAAATAATTTATAGCGGTCGTACTGGTATCTGTTCACACGGGCTACAAGCAACAAAGGTAGCTGACCAGACCACAGAAACGAGTCACAGAATACTCAGAAATACAGCGAGATGAATGGAAAAGAAAATCTGCTGTTGTGTGTTGTGGAACGCTCCGTTTAAACTTGTCGAGGAAAGAGGCTTCCTGCCGTTTCCATGGCAACACGTCATTAGCTGAGGCGCAGAGAATGTTGACACGAGACGTGCTTTGGTGTTGTGAAATGGGCGGTAAGCGTCTAGTGATGTCAGGCTCAGGGGGCGGGGGATATGATTTAGTGCCGCAAGTGCAGGTCACCCAGGGCGATGCGGCAAGTGATAATCCTATCACAAAATGGCTGCGCCCTGCTGCCTGATTTTGCTTGTGTTCAAGAGACGAAAACTTGGATAAGATGCATAGGAAATGTTTGTACAATCGAATTATGATTAAAAGCACAATATTTTTTGACCGAACCATTAGTTTAATCTAGCTCATCACATTGTGCAACCCAATCGAACTCTTATTTTGTGCTTTAGTTACATCGGAATCTTTGTAAGCAAGTAATTATTGCCCCCTATGCCTATTGAGAAGCACATACAACTACTATAAGATTTTAGCACATGGCAACTTATACTCATCAATATAAAAGCCAATTCCTCATAGATGGAGGCTTTTGGTTGATTTAGAATTTGCTAGCATCATTGTTCTTTTTCTCAGAACATATAAGTGGATCGATTGAATGCCCAATGCCAGTCCGAGTACCACCACCTGGTAGATAAACCTTTTTCCAAAATTGTATTCTGCACATTTCTTTTTTCACTCGGAGGGTGTGGGGGGAAACTGTCTGTAATAGGTTAAGGGGGGAATTAGGGTTAACCTACAGACAGTACTTAGACCCTCTTCTTAAATTGGGCCCCCAGCGCCGGTATTTTGCCCCATCTGGCCCTGGTGTCCCCCCAGTGTTCCAGATAAGATTTTGAGGTGGGAGTATTTTACGCATGATTTTTCAAATTAGAGCGTAAATGCAATTTCAAGAGAGTAAAAATTAGTTTTCTCCTCTGCAAGAGAGTAAAACATATCCAACATACACCCAAAGCATATGTAAAATCAGACCCATAGCCCAAAAGAGTTGTAGATCAAAGTTGTCTGGCTTGGCTTTAACCATTTTATTACACTTGTGGAAAATATTCTGCCATAAAAAAACTTACAAGTACCTGGTACTTCTGTAAGCCTAATTGGTGATGATGGTGCTGTCTCTGCAGCCAACGTTGGTGGTGTTAATAGGGCCAATTGCTACTGAGGGCATGGTTGGCAACAATGGCGCTGCTTCTGAAAGTATGATGGGTGCACATGGTGCTGTCTGTTGGGCCCTGCATTGTGGTGTTGGTTGCACTGGGCCATGGGGGTGGCAAGAGTAGCACTGTTGCTGACATGAAGTCCTGGGTGGTTTAGGGTGTGGCACTGCCCTGGAAAGTGGCGTTGGTGTACCAGCGCTGCTGCTCAGACCATGGGTGGTCATGGCAATGCATTTTAGGCCTTGGGTTATGTTGTTGGTTGTACTCTCAGAATTATCTTTGATGGTGGTGTTGGGGCTGCCACTGCCTCTGCAGCCAGCGGTGGTGACTGAGAGGCCGATTGGTAGGTTTGGTGGTGCCTGGGTGGTACTGCTCGTTGTACTGGGCCATGGGTGGTGATGACAGCAGTTGAGCTGGTGCTGCTGCCGGGGGTGGTGGCAGCACGGTCTCTGCAGCCCTGGATGGTGGGATTGCTGAGGCCCGTGCTGATATTGTGGCCCATGGTAAGTTGCGAGAGGGAGGTGCATGACACAGTGTACGCAGGAAAGGGTGCAAGAGAGTGCATGACTGAGTAAGGATGATGTGAGAGCAAGTGGGTGCACACTGTGCAGCAGCTGCGATAAAGAGCATGCAAGAGAGGGAGAGTGTGCATGCATGGCTACAAGAGTGTGTGCTACAGAGAGAGAATCGAGTGTGGGTGAATGGGATTGAGTGTGTGCAATGCTGGTGTGAAAGTATATGCACCTGAGGGGGAGGGAAGGTGGTGTCAGAATAGATGCACGAAGGAGGAGGCAGATGGCGGCTCCGATTGCCGAACGGAGGGGGGGGGGGCGCACACAGGAAACCGCGAAACATAAAAAAGTGAAAGGGTTTTAAAAAAATAACGAGGAAGAGGGCACCAACAGGGAATGGCTGGGGGATGAAAAGAGAAATGGCAGCAGGTAAACAAAGCAGTGAAAACAGAGCACCATTTGAAGGAAAAAGCAAAGAAAAATTGCCATCAATGGTCTTGACGACAGTGGGAAGGGGTTGCTCAACAAAGAGGCTAATTCAGGGGTAGATTAACTTTTCAGGTCCTTCAGGTCTGTTCCCCTTGCATGTCAAAGTGACAGATGGGGTCAGCAGGACGAGGCTCAAAAGGTTACCAGAGCTCCACTACAAGTTGCCTAGCACACCGGAGACGGCAGAGCCAATATGGAAAAAAGTTTGTGATGGGCCCAAACGCTCCAAGCAGCGTGCCTGCTTTTTGTGTGCGCTATATTTCCCTTTCCACCCACCCCCACTCACCACAGCAGACACACTGACAGCAAGCAGCAGAGCAACGAAGTGTTCACATCTCAATTGAAGTCTGCATATCAAAAGACGACAGGAGGGCCGTCATTAAGCATTCACTTCGCTAGCAGGAGGACTTTAACATTTAGATTTTCGTGGCCATTAAGGCATATTAAGCAGGAATGGCGGCCCCTGCAAACAGCTGATTTTGCAATTTTATTGAAAATCGCAGAGTCGCTATAAACGGAAGGGTCTCATATTAAGCAAGGAAAGTAATCCAATATACCCATTGCACAATGTGTATACATTTCAGACTGTCGGGGCATGGTACCTAGTTGGTTCTTCTAGCAATGCTTGTTTGAAGGCGTCTCCTGCACTGTGGTGTGGGCTCCCTGTACAATGGTTTACAAAACTGTACTTGCCCCCCCCCAGGCCAACAGTTGCAAACTCCCAAAGGGCTCCCCCCGCCACCCCCTCCCCCATCAGAGTCAAGGCCCAAATAATGCCATGGTTGTATACAAGTTAGACCAGTCCAAGACGTGGCCCTCAACAGTACATCTTTAAACGCATCCTAACCCTCCACTCCACTGCAACAACATTTCATAGGGGCAGGATCCCAAAACATTTCCCAGGGGCAGGATCCCAAAACATTTCCCACACAAATCTAGATACAGAGATATCGCACTGCAGTCCTTGCTGTGTTTAAACAATTTAACAACAGCTAAACCAATACTGCAAAGGCATTTCAATGCATCATTTAAAGCATAATATAAAATGTACATTTGCTCAGATCAGAGACTTCCCCATCCGGAACAGCTTTGAATTTCCAGTATGGTAATGGAAATGACACGTGGCCGCGCATAGTCTGCACTTGCAAACTGCTAGGATGGTGCGGGGAACGGGACCTAAACAATACATGCTGTCCGCAGCACACTCCTTCTGCCGGCACTATACACCAGCCTCTGAAGGAGCATTAAATGCATGTCCTTGTCTAGCATATTACGCCCTACCCCAGGCATTGGCATCCGCCATCCACCATTTCTGTGAGGTTCGGGCAGAGTCTGAAGAGCAGTAATCGCTTCAGTTAGCATCGCAGCTCGAGAGCTGGATTAAATATGCCAATTAAGTTAACTGGAAGCCTGCGTGCCAACATTGCAGACCGTCATCATTATCAGCTACAGACAATATTACGCCTTGGGGGTTGGAAGAATGCACAGCCGAATCAGAGCTAGTACTGAGGAAACAGGTACAGCTCAGAAAAACTTGCGGCAAAAGCAGGTCAGAGTGGCGTGGAGATGGGTACAGCCCAGAGTACGAGAGCGAAAGGCTAAGAATGGCATTTCCCAGAAACTACCATTTTAGAGCACATACAAATAATAGCAAAGCAAAGTGTCTACTATTTAAAAGGTGGGAGACGGGCATGCCCAATTATGCTCGGCGCAATAGGAGATTATGTCCGTTCTTTTACGACGCATTATGGCAGATACCTTCTGCTTCCGAGCGCTGGAAACAGTTGTCAATTAATCAATTTAACGATTCTCGGTTTACAGTGGCAGAGCCAGGGGAGGGGCCGCCTACCGCAGCTCCCCTCTGGTGCCCAGTGCGCCCCCAAGCTGGTGCTCTATTTAACTCCCCCCCACCCCCCCTACCCCCTCGGCCCACATGCTCGATTTATTTGGCTCAGGAGAAGGAGGAACGACAGATGCAAGTCTTGATTTATATATTAAATAATCACATCTGGAGCGGACCCTATTTTATTCATAGGAATGTAATGGGGAGGGAACAGAAAAAAAAAAAGTTGAGGAGAGGACGAGACAACCCCCTCTCCTCCTTTCTATCCTCTACCCAAGTGGAGAACCATTCAGCTGACATTCTGGAAGCGAGAAATGGTAAAGGGTATGCTCACAAGAAGAAACCACTCTTCAAACTACCGGTGGCAGGAAGCCAGTACAGCGAACAATAAGATTCTTCCTTAAATTGACATAACCACCAACATCCCAATAAACACTCAAATGTGGCAAGATGAGACCATAAGAAACAAAAGGTCTACTGTATTGTGAAGTGCACTCGTGCCCAATTCAAGCAAAGATTAAGTGATGTACGCAGCCACCTCCTTCATTCCTTGACCATAAAGGTAATGGCAACAGTAATTGGAGTAAAGGTCCCCGTAAATAAATTCCTTTGAAAGAACCATGCAATCCACCCTGAGTTGGACTGCGATTCTGCAGTGGTAGAGCATTAGTATTTGACACAGAAACATGTCTCCAACAAACCCAAGGAGGGTTATGGACAGCAATCAGATCATAATAAACGCTACTCTACTGAGTAACACCGAATACACCTCAGTTGTTCATTACAGGCACTGTCCAATGTGTGTACTTATTGAGGGTCAGACTATATCAACTACATAGTTTAAAGCAGCTACCCCAAAGCTCTGCGAGAACAATAAAAGGCAAGTGACCTAGCACGCAGGATCATCTGAGACAAGTCCATAGAAATAAGAAGCACAGAACTTAACGCTAGACTACGGTAATCAAACATCATTTGGCAGTAGACCAACCATCATACCCTCACCAAGGCCTTCTGGTCCATGCAGCCCTAGGATGTCTCTACCTTACGAGCGTTGGGGTGGTCGGCGAAGGTCCCAACCATTAAGAAGGGTTCATGTTGCTTGCGCCATATTTGTGACCGTTTGGAGCCGCGAATGGGCGTGATGTTGCAATTTCATATTTATCTAGTGTAGTTAAAGTAGCATATCCCATTCAAGTGTTATTTTGTGTTCAAGATAGATACATATTAGATTTGCACGTACATAGAAAGAAATGCCAAATGAAATAAAACGTGATCCAGAGATGATGTTTGATGAAGTGCCTAGAAGCTAGGCAGCAATGAGTTTAATAATGCACATGTGAAGAAGAAAAATAATTTTTATTAAACATGCATGCTAACTGAGATACATACACAAGGAACTTATAAATATATACATAGTAGGCTTTTATGAATTCATTAAAACTCAGCAGTGAGGGTTTCACAAGAGGATTTGAGTGACTTGAAGACCCTGGTTTTGCAGAGTTCCAGAGAAAGGGCAAATGAGTAAATATGACCAACGCAGGTGGCCAGCTAGGCTTAATAAAAAAAATGTTTTTAAAAAGAAACCAGGGTCTTTATGGCCTGCCAATATCGCGTAAGTAGATTTAATCTCTTAAGCACATGGGAGCTTCCAGAAGGGTTTCAGCCATTTGTTTTGACAGCAATAAACATGGGGTGAAGACGCTCGAGGCCAGAGTGACCGATACCCAGTGGTTTCGATTTTAGTCTCAGGATGTGCTAGTCATTGAGTGCGTTTCGGGATGCCAGTAAAGTTGGGGTGGATGAGATCGCCAGTTCAAAGGGAACCTGTTTATTCTGCCTTCTTTAGATCTGAAGTAACCATGTGCAATTACATTTAGGGATGAGAGGTTTCAGGCCAGTTGTGACCTGTAATGAATTTGGTTTGTATATGACTCTGTGTAACCATGTGCTAATGGCATGACCTACCAGGGACAAATCCCAAAGAGGGGTTTGATAAGAATACGATCTGAAGATGGTAGTCAAGATAACAATGGCCAATGAGACCGGAAGAAATGGAGAAAGATGGGATTTCTTTGTATAGGTTTTGTCCATGTCACATGTGGGGGGTGGATTGTAATAAAATATATGCAGTGTTTTTTTACTGTTGTAAAATGTATATAATGTGTCATCTTATGTGGTTCGGGGGCCTTAGGTTATTATTACTCTGTGGCGTCATCCCCGGGACGACTGTACAATAACTTGCTTTACATACAAACGTGCACTCACTTCCTAAGTGGAGGGCCTACTTTGGGTTAAGGTAAAGGCCCATCCACACAGTCACAAGCAGTGCTACTGCTTCACACTCTTTCCTCCCTTAGTGAAGCGATCCAGGCTAACGTAGGAAGACCCTCATTAGCTAATGTGTTATGCAGCAATGAAGCACATGGAATGCATCCTGTAGAGGTACTGTATGTCTTTATTCAGAGCGTGGGTCCCTCTGATCTTAATCCAGGGAGATCCCCCCAGCCCCCAAAACCCACCACTATGCGGGCTAGGGATGCTATGGGAGGAGCCTCCCCACAGCAAACCCCGGCATCCCTGAGAGAGACTATGGGCAACTGCTACAAGACTTCCCCTGAACAACTATATGCCTAGTATGACCGAGGTTTGCACCCTTCAAATTAATAGGGCAGTCAACCTGGCAATGATGCCGCAGGGTTGCCTCAACCCCGTTCCAGGCTGCAGAGCCTATGCCGGAGCTCATCACACCTCTCAGTGTAGGAGAGTCCACCACTGCAAGAAGGTGTATCAACCCTAGAACATGGGATGCGTTCAAACTTGCTGCCAGTAGCTTGGAGTGCATACCCTGCTCCATAAAGGTACAAATATAGAGCAGCTGAAGGGAGATGAGCCGAACCCTGCGGCTTCTTCTCCTGCTTGTCTGGCCCAGTAGCATTCCCTTGTACAGTGGCGTTGTGTAAACTTAACAAGGCCCCTATAAATCCTTACTGTGAACAGTTATTTCAAAGGGAGCATCAGTATGCATTTGAAACATAATGCTCCCTTTCCTCCATGCATCATGGTCCAACCACAGGCCGTAGCAATTGTTGGGAAGCAACACAGGTCTTCCCGAAACACCCCCCCCCCGCCCGCCCAGCACTGAGTTAGGCAAGACCTCTTTAAGGCGCTATAACGGACTAGGGGGGGGGGGGTGAGGGCACTGGGAAGGCTCTCTCATGCAAACAAACACAGACATAGTCAAGCACTGAAGAAGGTAGTTATTGTTTAAATATAAGGTGCAATTAACTTTTAGCTGGATGGATTTGTAATGTCAGATCCTAGGCATTGTAAACTCTTAAGTGCTATAGAGGATTTCAGATCCTTCCCAGAAAGAATGCAGCCTGTGGGAATCTAACAATTGACCACAGTTGCTTATGCAGTGTTCGTCACGATGGCCAGCACTGGCATCACACAAACTGACTCAACAGCGGTCTACTGTCCGTCAAGGGTCCATGCAGGTTAAAAATAGGAATTACATGTTCTGTGCGACAAATTAGAGTAAAGTGTGGAGGAGACTACAGGAACCATATAAAACACGAGCAGGATGAATGGAATATTGTCTGTCATGATTCATGCCCCTGGTAATCATGGCCAAACCAGCCTTTCGGCTGGGGCCAGGTTACAGGCTTCCATTGTGGCCTCAAGGGCCACAAAACACCATCAGGGACTTTCTTGGAGCAAGTCCTGGCGCCTTTGGCACCAGGCTCATACTGTTACGTGAAGGACAACATTTAGATTGGGACTTCAGTTCACATGGAGGCACTCACATAGCTCAGTTCCAAAGAACTGAGCTATGCGGTCTAGTGTTTCGGGTGTGGCCAGACCTGGGGGCCACTTTTGCAGGGCTATATAAGCCACACCCAAACAGCAGCACATGCTTCGCTTTATTCTGCTGTTAGCAGCGTAACACTCACTGTGTCCAGTTCGGATATCGAGTGTTTCTTGCATCCTGCCACACGCTGAATCCCATATCTGGAAGAAGACCATTATTCAGCGCTTACCTGTAAGTAGCAGCCTGGCTTTGGTCTTGAATCTTCAAACTACCACCAGCTGCTCACCTGAATACACGCGATCCAGAGATTCTTCATCACGACGCCGCATCCATCTTCAGAACGCTGCAGCAACCTGAAAAAGACAGACATTAGTGAGCGCTCGCTCACGGCCACGCAAGGACACCGAAAACCACTTACCAGGTGCAGTTTCTCCATGATTTCGGAACATCACAGCGGCTCGGTACATCATAACGACCTTCAAAGGAAGCAGCGCAGGCACATCTTAGCAAAAGAAAAGGCAAGAAAGCGCTGCGCACTCACTTACCTTGCTGGGATTCTCATCCTATACTGCACGGCATCGCCAAAACTCTCCAACTCATCGGAGGGAAAGAAACTAGAGACATTAATAACAACAAAAAGGCAAAAGAGGAAAAGGGGAATATAAAAGACTAAAATAGTAGTACCTACCTCATCAAGCAAATCGGAGTCACAGCAGGCCTGGACCCGAACACGGGGCAACGCACCAGTGAAGGAACTAGGTCGCCGAACGCCCACACCTCCAACGCGCCCCTGCACAGAGACGCAGGACGGAGAGCACACCATACCCAATATTAAGGTGAGGAGAAAGACTAGACTTAAGGGAGGAATTTGTGGCCGAGGGAGGTCGGAATAAATCCAAGAGAGACATTTAAGCCTTATATCCAGTTCTCCTGTATTGCAGGCGCTATGCACGTCCAACACACTATCAAGGGAGAGGGTTTGAGAGTGCTAATCTTCCAGGGAGGGCTGAGTGGAGTCCCCGTGGATAACATTTGAAAATGTTTGTACACATAAAAAGGTGTAGTTTTTCCTTAGGCCAGGCCTCAAGGTTTATAAAAGTCTGCAGAGCCGCAGTGTGTTTTTGCATAGGAGGAAAGAATGAGCTATAGTGTATTCTTGCAGAGCTAGCAAAATGTAGAACAGCATACCCTGACGAAACCGCTGACAATTAAGAAAGAACGCTCTGGAGCATCGTTATTATGGAAAAAAGGATGGATTGGGATAAAGCCATGATCCATATCCCGTGACACCACCACAGCAAGCCAGGCCTATATAAACCCCTGCCTCAAACCACTTTGGCAGGAAGTAACGGAAGAGGGACAGGAAAAGACCGTTCAGGCAGCAGACCTTATTTCCCTAGAGGGGTGTATTTATTCAGGTGTGAGCGTAATTAGGGACACCCTTACAAAATGCTGGCACCCTTACACGTCATTTCTATGCATTCAAGCGCTCGGGGGGGGGGGGGTGATGGGAGCATCTGAAACATGGATATCATGCCCAAATCACCGCTTTGTCCCCATATTCACGGCAAAGCCCAGCATGAACTCCCACAATCCCCCATGTCAAGCAGAGGGACTGCCTAGCTGGAAGACCTCCACCGCAGCCCAAACAGAGCAGAGACTATTGAAAATATGTTGGAGCATTGACGATTAGCCCACAAAGCCCAACCATGAGGGAGAGAATAGAACGCATGGAGGCCAGTCCAAACAGGACTCCTCGGGAGCCACTGTCTGGGAGGTGTGAGGTACAAGGTATGAGAAACGGACACAGACGAATTAAACACAAGATAAAGGGGTCGGGAAATGCCTTGGTCACTGCTCTAAGAGGTTTCCCTACCCCAAACAAAACTAAGGGTCTAAGCGAAACATTCTCTGTCTAAAGTACTATTCTGGCCCTCACATGCTAAAAATCAACTCTGAAGTAAAAAGGGAAAAGATCTTTGGCTTTTAGTAGTGTACATTTATTCAGAAAGGAAATGTGCAACGCCAACACAAAAGCTCCAGAAGGATAGAGTTTCTTGTTCCAGAGGGTGGTTCCCTTCCCCAAGACTCAGTTTTATATTCAAGAATATCAGTTCCTTAGGTTTCTCTTGATCAACACCACAACTGGTTTACAAAATGCCTTGGCTGTTAGTCTATCTTGTTAGGCTAACTGATGTACTCTTCTGACAGGTCCTCTCTCGTCTGTTTCCACACACTTTTCCTAGTCCTGGCCTATCGTTATCAGGACTTTCTTGGATACTGTATATTGCACACTGGGTACTGTATATTGCACACTAACGGATGGTGTGCTTTCCTGCCAGGTCTTTCTCATATGAACATGCTTACAACTTGCATCTGCCTGGTATACTTTCCTGCCAGGGCCTTCCTTATATAAAATATACTCTTGCAGCTATAGCCTGCCGGGTATTTTCTCCTACCAGGCCTTGAATGAAGTCTGCCTGGTATACTTCCTGCCAGGCTTTCCTTATATGTGCACTGCACCCACTACAAACTTGATAGTCTCTTAGATGTGTTCTGTCTTGTCTCTGTTCGGTCTCATCTCGACTATGCCAGGTATATCATACTGCCAGAGCATTTCTTATAGGTGTACTGCATACACTCACAAACCTGACAGTCTTATACTTAGGCTGCCTCTATTTTCATTTGTTCGTTCTTGCTTATACCCTTCATTCGGTTTTGGCAGGGTCGTCAATATGCCCAGTGTCCCCTCTTCCCTTGCGCGGACATGTTGGTTCTCCCATGGCAGTCTTTCAGCGTTCCACTCCCATGCTCCGCTTCTCAGCTTCCCTGCCTCTTGCGGTTCATCAGTTCTGTAGCTTTCTTAGCTGGTGTAGAGGCTGACTTCCAGTACCTGCGAACGCCCCAAAGACTTTAGTTTGCTTCTGGCATTCTTGCAGCATACTCCCACTTACAGGCCGCTCCCCTCTTCCTTCTCGGTGAGCAGTTGGCTCCACAGACACTGTACCAGCCCCACGGTCAGCACAGAGAGAAGTAGCATTCTCTGCCCGTCAGCCAGGTTTAAATCTCCCAGCATCAGACTTGTTCCTGCAACAACTAGTGATCATCACTAAGCTCATCTTATTAGTCCCAGTATTTTCGTATTTAGGACAATGATAGTCTGCTTCTGATCACTTGTAGGCAAAGTCTGAAAAAGGCTTCTCGGTGCTCTTAAAAAGGTAAGTCAGTTCTTCAGGACTTGTACGCGGAGTCTGGAAAGGTGGTCAGGCAAGTCAGATTTTAAGGACTTTTATACAGATTGTGTGAAAGTGTTTTTAGCACCTTTCATAGTTGGGTGAGAAGGGGGGGTGTATGACAAAATGCCATTAAGGTGTGGAGAATGGCAGAGGTATCCTCAAATGAATAGGGGGATACCAAGTCTTGTCCGATGAGGTCATGACCCCATCTCCTGAGGGCTGCCTCAGCCCCCTGTGATCCTCCCTCATAGAGCCACCCCCAGGGTCAGGAGTAGGTAGCAGCTGCCGTCCTCTGGTCACATGGCGAGAGGCAACCACCAGGAAAGATGCAATGACACCATCAGCTTCATCACAGGTGTGAGGGGTCAGAAATGAGAGACAGACACAAAAAGTATAGTTTTCTCAGAGTTTGGCATTTAAACAAAAGGGGATCAATAGGTGTTAATCTTTCCCTGTCCTAGCGAGGATGTCCCTACCTAGCCTAAATTAAAGAAAGAAGATCTAGTGTCCAACATATCTGACCCTCACACTAATACAACAAAAACAAACAAGGCTTCTTTGGCCGTCTTTAGTTCCACAAAAAAGGATGAAAGGTAAAGCATATACATTCTAGCAAGTACTCCTTGTGTGAGCAGGGATGGACTCCCTTCCCCAGGATCAATTCAGGAATATCCTTGACTAAGTTCTGATTCAACAATGTTTGGTTCAATTTGATACAAAATCTCTTTTCCTTCTGCTGCGTCCTTTAGTGGATGTCTCTTTCACAAACCCTTGTTCAAAAATCAAACATCTGTTATCCTTCACAGTATGCTTCCTGGTAAGGCAAAAACGCTTCTCACTAAACACGAACCAATACAATTGTTTTCTTCAGGATTAGCACATCACCCTTATTCTTGCAATGGAATACTTCATCAGGATAGCACAGAAACTACCTTTGGCGATGTACAGTTTGTCAAATGTAAAGTAAACGTGTTCTTTTCACCACACCTTTTTGATACAACACTTAAAGATCTCTTCTCCTTTCCTGGTATACTCGCCTGCCAGGACTAACTACTAATGGTCCCTTTCCTGGTTCACTCTCCTGCCAGGAAGAAAAACTCCCACAAATACAATTGGTCTTCGTGGCAATGATTGTTGCAAGATTCTCCACACCAGTATGCCAGGTGAGGAGGGCTGCACAATGGCTGCCTCTCTTTATAGTTTCTTGGTTCCTGGCAATTTGGGTTACAGGTTCCCTTGTGCTCAGTTTGCCTCCATATTACTTTTTGATAGCCCCTTGGCTAATTAGTTGTTGGTATCCCATAAAATGGGCAATGTTCCCTCTTCATCTCCCTGCTACTTCTTCACAGCCTCCTGGCTGTTGGCAATGCAGGTTATAGGTTGCCCCCAAGTTGGTACCCCAGGGAAGGGGAATTGTGCGTTGCCTGCTACTTCTTTACAGCCTCTTGGCCGAGGGTAATGCGGGTTATGGGTTTCCCCAGGTTGGCATCCCATAGACGGGGGAAGAGCGCCTGTTAGACTAATTGTTCGTTATTCAAAATTATCCACTGCCAAATGTCCTGCTTGGGAGTCACCTTTAACCGCCGGCCAATTCACTAACCTTCTCTGGTGTCTCCTCTTCCTGGTCTGCTGCTGTGTTGGACATTCTGCTTACTTGGTGATGGCTCCCGCGTAACTTCAGCAGTTTTCAGTTCTTCTCTGTAGGGCCTCTGTGTTCTCCCACACTCTGAAGCAGCTCACATTGGGTTGCAAGCATGTCTCCCCAACTGACAGGACTCTTCCACCACTGTCACTGCTTACTACTACATGCTCTTTGCAATGCTGCCCCTGACTCTTCTCACATAGGCTCCTCTATCGCTTGTCCAGCAACCTCAGAACTTCAGATTGCTTCTGCGACTACTTCCACACCTCTTCAGCTACAACTCATTTTGGGATTGTAAATGTCCTGCTCAAGTACTTTCCTTGATAATTACTAGACCGCACATTGTCTTCAATGTCCTTTCTAATAACCATGAACTCCTGGTTCTTCTTCCTCACCCCAGTACACTAGGAATTATGGGCCCCGATATCCATAGTGGTATTAGACCTCTACATTTAGTTACTTTTGAGTATTGGGTGAGCTGAGAGTGGTTAGTCAGGGGATGTTATAGAAGAGGTTTGCGATTTAACATTAGTGTGAGGACCTGTACCAAACAGTTAGAGGGTGTCAGGTGTAGTTCCTGAACTCCCCAAGGTACACATTTACTCTGGTTAGAGGACTTATCATAGCACGTTCTTTGGGAAGTTTCATGGGAGGGGCTTTTACAATGACAGCTTGACATTAGTTATTTGATAATTATAGGGCTTTCATCCTCATAAGACGACGAATACTGCATCTACCACCCTTTGCCCTCCCCCACAGCCATCTCCCCCCCCCCCCCATCTGATCCTCCCTCATGATACCAGCCCCAGGGTTAGGATCAGGTAGCAGCTGCCTGCCCCATGGGAGGAGACTGGTCTACAGGCGTCATCACAGAGGCCAGGGGGAAAAACAAAAGGCCTGTGGATAAGGGGCAGGGGTGGGGGGGGGGGGTAATTTTGTACCTCTGTGGCCAAGCATGGGGGGGGTTATAAAAAAATAAATAGAAAAAGGGTACCTGGCTTGGAGGTTCACCACCTCATTGAATAGGTACTGGGATGAGGAAGAGGAGAGGTGTGCTAATATATCACTCTGTATGAGATGAGGCACACACTGTCCACATCGAGTAGGATGCCTTGGGCCTATGAGTTGGAAGCGTCTTCAGCCCATTAACAAACCACTACCAACGTTCCACATGCTACCCATGAGCATTTCTCCATTGCGGCGAGCCGCAGAACATGCTGTTTGGGCAGGTATCTTGGAGTTCTTTTTTTCCGAATGCGTGACCGCCGTTCCTGTGGCCAGCACCGGCTTTGTAGTGCCATCACGAATGGTGGGAGGTAGCTGTAAGAAAAAGGAAATCTTCCCCAGGTGTATACTAACTTTTTATAACCTTAAGGTTTAGCTGCCTCTTTTCAGAAATGGCCCACCCGTGCAACTCCAGGTCACTACATTCCAAGGCCAGTGTATTGCGCTCGGAGCAGGGTACAAAATGCAGGATATTAAAATGCCAGCATCTTGTGTTCACCCGGTGGCTTCTATGTGCTAGTCGGTGCTCCGCCTGGCAGGGTGTAACTGAGCATTTCAATGTTCATTCTTGTGTGCTCCTCCAACACCTGAAAGCAGAGATAGATTATTGGGAGTGCAAAGGGGGCATGTGCCTTGGGAAGCTCTCCTCACTTGGTTGCCTAATGCAAAGAGGTCTGTGCAAACTTTTTGCACAACAGAATATGAATGCTATTATGGTTTAAGAGATATCTCTGTGCACTTGTTGCAGAGATGTGTTCATATGCCAGATCATTATAGCAAGACCCAGAAAAGTAATCGCCCTTTCCTCCCCTATACATTTGACTATATAACCTTTTTGTGACAGTAACATCCTCTGTGCTGAAACAGTACAATGTTCCAGAACCAGAAAGATCTATTAATTTTATATATATTTTAAACATATCAGTATGCTACAGGTGTAGAGCTCTACTGCGCCAAAACGAGGGATGTAAATAATATGGCGGCCATCTCCAATGAAGATCATAATGCACAATAGGTGGCCAATTTCAAGAAAGTGACGTGAAATTGTTTAGGCTCATGTCCCAGCTTGGCCACCAGAAGATTGGACTCCAGCAGATCGACTTCTCACTTCATACTACAGTGCTCGCGTCAGTGAAAAGGTCTGCCTACCCAACAGACTGGAGTTTACTGCAAATCATGCATACAAAACAGGATATTATTTTAGTTCATGAAAGTAAATCATTCACAAATAGTTGCACAACAAGAACTTGAAGACAGATGTTAATAATTGCAGTCTGGACTCAAACCACAGCTTCGCCACTTAAAGTGTGTGACCCTGGCCAACTCACTGTCTAAAATTACGAGTCTCTAAATATTTCAATTTATCAGATCCTGAGAGTGATTTAGTTCGTACTGTATGCCTTTCACTTATAGTTCAACTGGTTATTGTGTTTCCTCATGTAGAGCAATTGTGATACAATGCCGTTTGGGAGGGTGTGAAAGCCCTGGCTTTTTAATTTTCATTAAATGGAATGATGTGACTAAATGTGTTTCTGAAAGGGGAGTCTGCTAATCAGACCCCCTTTCATAAAGCTCCATGCCAAAAGCATGTTCCCTTGCTGCACCAGACAACTGCAGCACATGTCGTGGCACAGGACAGGTTGAAGTATCACATGTGCATTCTTGACAGCTGCTGTGACCCAATAAACACTGCAATGGGTGCCATTTGACTTCTACGCCTCCGATCCAAAATAGAATGTGTAGCCTTATCCATCTGGTGGCAAGGTAAACACCAAGAATAATCTGTCCCTGGTCATGGAAACTAGGCCCGCTATTGTCCAATCCCAAGTGACAAGTTGTCTTTATAAAAGGAAGGAGTCTTCCACTCTTTCCTCGATTCATATTTGGACTCCAGGAAGGATACACTTCTGTGCCTCACCTGGTAGTGCAGTCCATTCCCAGGTCCTTGGCCATAGAGTTGACAGAAGGCATCCAAGACAGAGGATGGAGCAGTGGGGGGTGACCTTGTTGGACCATGGCCGCACTGCAAACTTCACTGAAAGATCACCTGTACGTTCCAGCCAACCTCCCAGCAGTGGGAGTGCAACCAATGGACTTACCTTGACCCTGGAGGCACTGTATTGGGCCCTCCAGCAAACCAGAACTCTAGGAAAAGCTCTGGGCCCAATATGCACATTGAACCAGCGACCCAGACATTACCTTCCCGTCCCAAGCTCCTTCATGCCACCTGCGGTTATTGCTTGGATTGCACCCCGGGTGGAGAGCTCACCAACCCAGGCCAGAATCACTGCCTAAGAAGCTTAACTATGCTGTTGAGGTCTCAAAATGCAAGAATAAGGTACTCCGACTGTTGCCCTCCAGGCCTCCATTTCTGCCTTTTTCTTGAAAGACATAACCTTTGAACGGGACATTGCTGCAATTGCTTGCCTGCGCACTCAGGTTCAAGTACCCAGAATGTTATTTTATACCAGTTCTGCATTTTCTGTGCCCTCTTACAAGCGTGGGTTTTTGCTTGTGTTTTCTAGACTGTTTCATTATAAATATACATACACACACATTTTGATAGAATCTTGATTAGACATTATTTTGGAGTCTTCGTTACTGCAGTTTGGACTCTTACTGTCACCTCACACCCCTCAGAGTATAGCCTGTCCGTGACCCACCTTACCACCAGTGGCGAAGGAGGTATACTTGTCGGGCTGTGTCAGTTTTACCTTTATGACTGGGATCACTACTGGGTTTAATAGTAGTATAGGGCGGAGTAGGCAGCTTAACCATCACTCAGCTCTGTAGTACTGCAGAGCATTAGTCATTGTGTCTCAAATAGCGACCATTTATGTATTGCATCCCAGAAAGAAAGAAGAAAACGGACATTTGGCCCATTTTCGAGTTTGGAGATGTGGTAAAAAAAAAAATGACTGATTTATTAAGGGTTTTGAGTTACAGTATAGGATTCACCTAAAATCTGAGGATTTAGCTCACATGGTAAACACCAAAAATTCCCCAGAGTCCTATGATCTCCAGAAATAGCGCTTTACGCTGGCATAACACTATTGTAAACCTATGGTAATGCCATGAGACAGTGGCAGCAACTGGATGAAGAGTTGGCGGTAACTCGGCAGATTTACTGCCAAACTTGGAATGAACACCATTGTGTGTCTGGGCTCATTCATGGCCCACCCACTTAAGAAGCGTGACTCGCGTCTCATACTTCCCTGTAAACTAAACATTGTCATCATGCAAATATGGTATATTGTACCCGTTACGTCCAGTCGGTCTCTCTGTCCATGCTTCAGCGCTCGTGCATTCTGTGATGCTGGTGCAGTCTGCGTCTCGCGCGCGCACCCATTTCATAACGGCTATAGATCTGTGGCCTGCATCCGGCTACAGCCCGTAGACCAGATGTTCTAGGACCTTTGGTTATCCAGACGTTTTGAAATACGAGTCCTTGCCAGCATTGTCCATAGGCAGTGGTAGTCCAAAACATCTGGAGCCAGAGATTGCAGACTCGGGCCTAGACCTTCCTCTTGCTGCCATTGCTGAAATGTCATACCACAAGACAAGTAACCTCACCATGTGCCGCCAATGTTATCCTTGAAAGGACCCTGGTTTATTCTTCCGATTCCAGCACGGATGCCATTACGGTGGCCGTGCCTGAAGGGCCATGTGTGGATAAATTGCGCGTCTGAAATTTGACTCCAACGTCGTCGCCCCTTGATCTGCCTTTCAATTCTGAAACACACCGTGCGCTGAGGCCCAGAGGATCACCACAACACTAGCGGCGCCCCTCCCTCTTTGGCTGGACTTTGACTAAGCGGAGTCCAGCTGCAGGATTTGTAAACGAGTTTGTCGCATACAGACCTACCCTCTAATATTTGCTAAAGGACGAATGGCGATTCGTGAAGTACATGCAGTTTCCTGCCTAAATAAATCACAGCGCGTGCGCAAGTGGTTTTTTCCTGTGTCTCAGATCGTAGGGTATTTGTATACACAAGAACCAGTGGCGGTTTACATTTGGAGAGTGCAACTGGAAAAAGTGAAGTCTGCCCCCATATAACAGTGCTACTGGCCAGGAAATATTGCAACCAAAAAACCTAGTTTCACGTTTTCGAAACGAATCCCAGAATTAATGGATTCTCCTAGACAAGTGGAGGCATGACTCTATAGAGGACAAACGCACTTCGTCATCTTGGGCATGTCTAATACGCCATTAAGTAAACTAGAGAGTTCCTATGCAAGCAGGAGACGGAACACACTGAAGCACACTATGGTTAAAACAAACACCCTTTTCTAGTGCTTTAAGTGGGAGGATGATTAAAGAAGGGGGGGCTCAATTAAGGGGTTCGGTCTAAGTGATAGGGTGAAATTGCTTAGCAGTGCGTACCATGTAGGAGAGATGGTGCACACTGCTATAATTCTTTTCGGTGCGCCCATCTCCTTTTGTTTCTTGACCACAGGCTCAGACTCCCCCCCCCCCCCCATCGGCAGTCTTCCTGCTGTGGTTGGAGTCTGCGATTAAGGTACTAAAGGAGAGGGGCAAGCACCAAAAGCAATGATACTGCTGCATTAATCTCTTCTTTAATTTGTTCAGGAAAGGTGCCAAACCCCTCAGATAGCCCGTTAACATAGATGTGTGGTTAAAGGGATGTCTGCTGGGTTGGTGCCTAAAGCAGATGCACAGGCACTTATACTTTTGGTGCTCCAGTCTCTGCTTTTTTTCTTATAAAAAGCCATGACTCCTGCAGGCGGCCCTTTTAACCACGCGGCTCTGTAGAGTTAAAGGACTGCCTACAAGGGTTGGCGCATCTAGAGGTAGTCAGGAGGGCGTAGCCTGCCAGAGCCCGGGTTTGGGAGCATGTTTTTTAACCCCAGTGCTCTTAAAGCCATGCCTTATCTTTGGTATTACCCAAGTTGTTCGAATGAACAGTTTAAAGGGTCACAATTATATATAGTTTTGGGGGGTTTCCCCCTGCATATATGTTACAATTCACAATTCGGTCAATTGTGAAAAGGTCAATTGTAATTCAAACAATTGTAAAATGAACAATTTGTACACAACCTTATCTTTTAGCAACTAGCAGGACTAATCCAATTACATCAATCCTGGGTCAAGGGCTTTCAACCTTGAGGGTCCATCATGAAAAGCTATATAAATAATAACACATAATAGTCAGCTGGCCTTTGGACTTCCCGGCGCCTGGTGTTGCATCTGTAATTGATAAAGAAAAAGTATGCAATGATGAAGAGAAAAAGAACATTCATACGTGCAGTCTAGCTTTGGATATACGAGGCAGGAGTTGTAGTCTTGGGTAGGGAAACTTGCAGTACATCGATCTATCTTTCAGTGCCTCTATTGTCCCCCGCCCTCCCCAAGCCAGGGATCTGCGTGCAACCTGAAGGCTTGTAGAGCTTTAGGACTACCAGCCCCATAATCCCACACCACCAACTATGCTGGTTTATCTTTTGGCCCTCTACACGTGTTGGACTTCCAACTACCATTAGTATAAGCAGGGGTCTGCAACCTTTGGCTCTCCACGTATGTTGGGCAACAACCTTTTATCAGCTCTTAGCCAGCATAGTCAATGGAAAGGAATCACAAGAGTTATAGTCCAAAACATATGGAGAGCCACAGGTTGTATACCCCTAAATTATAGCCATCATAGCCACTGGTGAAGGATCATGGCAGTAAAAGTCCAAACCATCTGGGAGGGACCCACAATGAGCAACCATGAGCATGTCCCGGGAGGATAGCTCAGCGGCAACATGCTCGCCTTGGAAGGAAGACGACACGAAGCAACAAAGGTTCGATCCCTGGTTCCACGCTTAGAAACCTCTGGGTATTTAAACGCGTTAATACGCAACAAAAAAACAATTATGCAACTAAAAAACAAACAATTCCTGTAACAGCGTCTCGTAGCCTGGGGGCTGTGTGAGCTTAAAAAAAAAATAAATAAAAGTGGTGGGTGCGGGGAGGCCCTGTATGTCCGCCACTGCCTCTGGTTAACTTTGTGGCCCAATTGCTGCACCATGCTTCTGTTGCCTAATCAGCGTTTGAAGTTACAATTCGATGAGCAGGGGCAAAAAAACAACTCCTTGGTGTCAACCATCACCGGTAGGGAACCAGGAGCAAGGGCACAACAAATGTAACTTCCACATGAAAAGCAAACTTTTTTGCCCATTATGTATAATCCATTCTGTTTAAGTAGATACTAGGTGTGTCCGAATTCTTCTTTCCCAACATTCTCAAAACTACCAAAAGTTAGTCATATGCATGTTATGAAGCACCAGTTGGCCTGGGGGACTCAAAAGTAGCAGTTGGTTTCAAGCCAACCAGACTCTCCATGGCTAGAAACAGGAGCTACATAGCTCCCAGCAATTTCGAACCCTGCAAGTATACAGTGTACCACAGGGATATAATTATCCACCATTCTGGCAGCCACTTCGAAAAAAAATAAATTTAAAAAAAAACCACAAAGCAGGGCTGTTTCCAAGGGAGTCTGGAGAGCTTTATGGAAGTGGCACCCTGTGTGGGACTCCACACAGTGCCAATGACGTACATACAGTGGTTCACAGACTTCTCAATTCAAAAGGGGGGACCTAAAGCGGGAACGCAAAGAGTTTTGTACCCCCGGGGTTGTTTTGGGTGCGGCACAGGGCAGCAAGCTGGTCTGCGCATAGTGTTGCAGGGGTTATTGAAGGGGGCAGGGAAGGTTCGAGAGCAGGCGACGGTTAGTACGAGCGTTTGTCCTGGTTGCCTGCTCCCGAGCCTTCCCTGGTGTGGGGCCTAGAGTGTAGTGCCAGCTGAGGTGAAGCAGGGTTAGTAGCAGAGTTAGTTGGTGGTTGGGCAGTTTTAGCAAGGGGAACAAATTTCATTTAGTTGTGTGTACTGTAAATAAGGTACACCCCCTTACCGTGTGTGCGGCCCCCGCTAGCGGCTGTTTTAGTGGGTTGTGTCCAGGGGGAGCACAGTCGTGGCGTCTGTTTTTCACTGGGTGTGGGGTCTGAGTAGCAGCTGCCAACTCCCGCGCATCGGGAGAGTAGTTCAGAGGGTGTTTTCACACCGTTACAGATCGGGCGGGTTCTTAGTGGGGGTTCATGAGGGATGCTTGTGTCCGGGGTCCTGTTTTCGGGCTCTGCGTGTATCGGGCTTGTGGATGTTGCAGGTGCCTGGGAGTAGCGCAATTTGTTGGGGAGTGTTTTGTGGGAAAGGTCGCTGTCGCCTGGAACTCCAGTGAGGCTTCCTGCCGGCTGGACGGTTAAGCTGGTGTGTCATAGTTACATGCAGTGGTGTCCCGCGGCCGCCAAGGGGCAGTGCAGAGCCCTTGAAGGGCCGCACTCGTATTATCAGGGAGGAAGCCACGTTATTGTTTGTAGGTGGTTTTCTTTGCAGGGTGGGGGCCCGGCCGTTAAAAAAAAATAAAAAGGGGAATTAAAAAAGTTACAGATATAATAAAATTGGATCAAGTATAATAAGAGGCAGCCAGTTACTGTTACATGGAACCAGGTGAATAAAGTTAATTAGGGTCAATTTTAGTTGGTTTACTGCTGGCGGGGGGGGGGGCAGATTTCTGGGCTTCAGGTAAAGTAGCTGTTCTACCCCTTTTCAGGCAGTGCATCCAGGGAATAAGTGGCTCGGGGGCCAGCTGTTCAGCAGGGCGGTGCACACATTTGAAGCAGTGCTGCTCTGGCAGGATGGTGGGACAGGGTGCAAAGAAGAAGGGGTTGATTGATGCCCAGGCGCTGAAGGAGGCCCTGACTATTATCAGCAGGGCAACTAAGACTCAGATTGAGGGGTCGTGGGGGAAGTTACGGGGGAAAAGGAGGATTGGGGCCACAGCGGAGAGCTGCGGCGGATGTGGTCCTTGCTGCAGTGGTAGCTTGCAGCCCAGCGGCCAGTAGAGGGGAGGTTTGGGAGAAAAGGGGCAGGAGGGAGATGCCCAGGAGAGCGGCCGAAGGGGTAGGTGAGGGATAGAAGATTGCAAAAAGGTGCAGGGCAGGCAGGGGTTGAAGATAGGGGTGTCCGGGTGAGGAGGGTTAAGGGAGGAAAATACCTGCAGAAGAGAGCAGGAGGGAGGAGGAGAGAGCGATCCCCTTCGAGTAGTGAGGAAAGGTAGCACGGAGGATCGAAGGGTGGAGGAGTGGACCCCTTGCCTGAGAGACAAGGACCAGGAAGGGGTTCCTACGGCCAAGGAGTGGCGGGCAGACGGGCCCACAAGAAGAGGATCTGTACGGCCTGAGCATGTGCTCGCAACAGACATGGTATTACATGGGGGATGATGAAGGGGTGGAGGAATATGTGGGGCAGTGGGAGGATGAAGGGTACAGTATTGTAATGAGAAGGGATAGGGCGAGAAGGGGTTTAAGGTGAGAAGGTGAAAGCCAGGAGCAAGGCGGCTGGGGGGGGCAAGAAGTCGGGGGGGAAACTGGCTGGGTGAGACTGTTGAATGTTTTGTCCCCGCAGCAGGAGCCCAGTAAGGAAGGAGAGGAGGGGCTTTGGAGTGGAGGTCAGGCTGCAGACGGGCCAGGGCAGGACAGAGAGGCGAGCGGGAAGGGGAATGGCAAGTGGCAAGTCGCAAGTCATAGGGTGGACGCGAGGTCAGGGGCGAGTTTGGCTTGCAGGCTATGGGGGCCTTGGTTGTGGAAAAGAAGGTTTCTTCGGTGGAAGTGCAGACAGACAGGGCGATTGAGCCCTTGGCACCCGAGGTACAGGTGCCAAAGGAGAAGGACGCAGAGGGAAAGGAAAAGGAAAAGAAGTTGCCATACATGGGCATTACGAAACCATTGGGAACGCACTTTATGGCTTCAACAAAGGATAAGATATGGGCAGGGGAATTTGTGGATGTGTTCAAGCTATTACATAGCTAAATCAGAGCCAAGGAGGGTTCTAAGGAGGAGGAGAGGGAGTTGGCCTCGCATCCAAGCGTTCTGGTGACGATCGAGAATTGGACGTCAGCTTTTATCATCTATGCAAGTCTCTATTGTGAGAAATTGCCGGAGAGATATGGGGCTCTGTTGAAGTATATGGACGTGATTACGAAGGCTTTCACGAGTTTTGGAGGTTTCCCGTGGGTACGTTATGACGAGGAGTTTAGAGCAAGATTGGCAGAGGACAGCCAGGCAGCCTGTGGGGAGACTGACATGGATCTCTGGTTGCAATGGATGGCGCCGACAAGGCCAGCTCCAACGGTACACACAGCAAGTGGCTTACCCGTGCCTTACTGGCCCTTTCTTGGTCGCCTGCATCGGGAGAGGGGGGGGGCAGAGGTCAGCCCTCAGCAGCATGTTGGGCTTTCAATAAAGAAGGCACAAGGATGATGTGCAAATTTAAAAACGAGTGCAGCAGGTGCGCGCGTCAGCATCCGAGTACACATTGTTTTCAGGCAGGGGACAGAGGGAAAGGCCGAGGAGTGGGGCAGGACAGTATGCCAGTTAAAGTGGGGGTTTCTGTAGGTGGGGCTTCAGTTTATCAGAAAGGGTGGGGGGGTGCAAACGTTGTGGAAAGGTTTTGGGGGCAATCCCAAGGGAGTAGGAGGTGGGTGAGGTAGAAGACGTTTAGGTAGGGCGACGGAGAAATTGAAAACTAATAGGGGTGGTGGCCGTCATTGGGAGGGTGTGGAAGACGGTAGCGAAGCCCTCACGCTTGCCGCACGACAAGGTCAGAAAGCTTTGGGGTACGTGAGAGGGTCATAGCGGCACAGAGTCAATACGGAGAGACTCACAGAGGTTAAGCGGATATTGCGATTTAGAGCGTACGGCAGTAGCCCCGGTTTGCATGAGTGGCAGGAGACAGGGCACGCGCTAGTGCGGGAATGCAGTACGCGAGCACGGTAGGAACTTGGCTCGTTTGGCCCTTGGTGCAGTGGGGGGGAATTAGGAGAGGTGACTGCATGGACAGGGGTGCGGGAGCGCCCCTGGTGCAGGTGGAAAACATGGTTTAATGGAAGCAAGGTGCTGGAAAAGCAAGTTAGGTGGATTGGACTGCATGTACGGGGGCACAGGATTGACCCCTGGTGCAGTGGTGGAGAGGAGTAATGAGGAGATGGGCCTGCATGAACGTGGGTGCACGTGGATCCCCGGTACCGGGTGGGTAACTGCAAAAGTAGTAAGGTGATGGAGGGTGTGGGGCAAGTATGAACAGGAGGGTAATAGGATGGAGGAGGAAAGAGGTCCTAGTGGGGGTAGGTGCATTGTTTAGAAGATGGGTATTAATGGCGCGAATTATAGGCGGCCCAGGAAGGAAAGGACCGGGGGGGGTTCTGCAGTGGGAGTAAGGAGTTGGTCAGGTGAGGATGGGTGGTCAGGTGAGGATGGGTTGTCTTGGGGGAGACAGATGGGGGTAAATGAAGGGTGTTTTTTTGTGGAGTTAATTTTGGGTCTGCAGCGTTGGCAGCAAATTTATTAGGGGGTCACGAGGAGGGTTTTGAGGCAGTGGGGGAGTGAACAGAGGTGGGGAATGTTGCCTGAATGAGGTTGGCGCAAGGCATGGGAAGGTAGTTTAAGGGGGACTAGCAGAGGAAGGGGGAACGTGATGGGCTGCTGGGATAAGAGTAGAGATTTCCGGGAATAGGGGGCAGATTGGTAATGAGGGCAGGAACAACGGGGGTGGTTTGGCAATGGAGAAGCGAGACTCAACTATTTTGTTTTGCAGATGGGGGCTTGAAGGAGAGGAGATTTGTCGTGGAATTGCAGCCAGCGAATGAATGGGGCTGGGTATGTGGGGAGAGAGAGAGAGAGAGATCAGATTGTTTGGAGGCAACTGAGGACGCAGTAATAACTGGGTTATGGAGATAAGGGGCTTAGAGGAGGGGTCTATTTGCTGCCCATGTTGGCGGCGGGAAGGGAATGTCATGGGGTTTCGGAGGATTTTATAGTAAATGCAAGAGGTATGGCTTAGTAAATTAATGAGGAGTAGCTTTGCTATAGAAATAACAGGGGACATAGCTGGTTGTCGGAGTGGGGCTCAAGGTAAGGTGGTTGGACAAAGTTGTCACCGAGGAGGGTTGCAGCAGGATGGTATTTGAAGGGGCAGCGGGTAGATCTAGGAGGAAGGTTTACAGGTAGTTGGGGATGTTGTTGGGGCAGTGAGGGGGCACGAGCGCTGGTGCTTAGGGTGACAGCTGTGTGAGGATTTTTGTTTCTAGAGGAGGGCTTCTATCGGTTTATTGTGAATAGTTAGTGAATTGGGGGCGACGTGGGCGGTCCAAGACATAACGCAAATTTTAAGGATAGGTAAGTTAGGAGGGGTGGGGCAGAAAGAACAGCTCTAGGGAGGGTTTTTCTGGTGCCGGGGGCATGGCCCCTTTGGATGAGGGGGAGGGAAGTACAATCGGGGAATAGCGCGGGAAAGGATGGGGGTGGTGCTGTTTGCACAAACGGACTACCCCGGGGGTGCAACGAGCGGGAACAGGTATTGAAGATGGAGGGGCATGGCCCGGGGGAGAAGATGGGCGAAAGCGGGAAGGAAGGCTGGAGAAGATGGCAAGGAGACGGTAGGGAGGAATTTAAACTGACTTATTTAAGTTGTTGGGGGAAATGAAATGTTCAATTATTAAATTTGTTTGGCGAGTTGTTAAAGAAACAGGATTGGTTAGTCTGTAAGGGCAGGGGCCAGGTTAGCGTTTATTTGTGAGCTTTGGCCCGTCACATTAAAGCGACCTTTTCCACTACAAGCGAGTCTGTGTGTTCTGTCCAGTAAGCCCAAAAGAGACAATGCCCTTGGGGCTAGATGTGTTTCAGGAAGACCTTACGGGAAAATAGAGGGTTCAGAATAAACCGGTGTTCTAAGGTTTCCAGGCAATGTAGTATATGCGGGTTTCTTGTGTTGAAAAATACAGGAGTCCGCGGAATGCCAAGCACAGAGAAAAGTAGACTTTTACGTGAAAGGTATTTCATAGGGGGCTAGGGTGTAACACCTTTGCAGCAGAAAAATGACATAAGCGTGTGATGACCAGAGCCATTTTTTAATTTAAGATGCGCAATTTGGATCACATTTACACTCTGCAAGGATAACATCACTGTGGCATAAGCACATCCAGAACGAAGATAGCCATACGCTCTTCTGAAAGAAAAAATCATTACTATTTAACAAATATATGTAACTCACACAGCCCACTGTGACGTATGATTATGACTGTTTATGTAAACATGTAACCTTAGTGTTCTTACTATATAGTGTTCTTACCATATTGTAACTCACTATGTACTGCCTTTTTAGCGTTGTGATACCTCCGGGTCTGGGCGCCACAAATACAATAAATAAGGGTGCTCAAGTCAAATCAATGATTCTACTCCGAAAGCTTCAGATTAAATTAGAACACAACGGACTTTGTCATCCATTCAGCGTCACTCTCAGAATATAAAACGATTGAGCCTTGAGAAAGACACTGTGGGTTGAAACACGTGTGGGCTGTCATCCATGTGCTTTTCTTCTGTCTTACACTACAAAAGCATCATTAGATAGTTTATTGAGTCAAATAACGGAATAGCATTTCTTTGGAATAATTTGGAATTACGACAAATTGTTTCGATTGATTTAGCGCTCTGGGAACACAGGATTCTTTTGGTGCAACTTTGACATTTAGTAGGTGGTGTCGGGCATGGCCACCTAAAAACCTGTGCCCGAGTAGCAGCCAAGTCACCAACAGATAACATAAGGAGACTGGGCGCGGATAGAGTGGCTGTTGTGCCCTCACTTGTTTTGGTGGCATAAATGGTTTGCCGACGTGTCTTGTTACGCAAACATTTGCCTGGAGCAGATGGAAGGACAGTTGATTTTTCACCATTTCCGGCGTTCCCGAAGCAATGGGGTGTGTCAGTCTGAAAATGCCCCGAAGTCTCACCGCTTACATTTTAATAGTAATACAACATTATTTACTTAAAATGATTATGCAATGTTCAAAAGAGTGAGACGTCCGCCTACGGTTCATTTTTCGCCCAGGTGTGAAATACGTAACCTGAGAAGCGCGCATTGCTCCTTAACAGGGCGTGCCAGCTTACATAAAGCAAACTGCGCGACAAAGGGCGAATTCCTAGAAGTGCACAATAAAATAGGCGGCGCCCGCTGAAGGATTTCAATGACGCGCCCACATTGGCCCTAGAACCCGCATTTAAGGCTTTACCGTGCTGCGAGCGGTGCCGGGCCCCAGCCCACCGCGCACAAGGCGGGCTACTATTCCACCAGAAATGCCCAGTATGCCACGGAATTCTAAAACATTGACAGAGCCACAGGCTTTGCGCCCCATTTAAGCTGTTCTCTTTGTGCGCACCCCTCTTGCCTTGCTGCTGCCGGGCACAGGGTCCTGAACACACAAGTAAAGCAGTGTGTGCAAACGAGCCCCCGGCTTGTCCGCGCATTGCAGAGCATTCAACGGAACGAGCTATGTGCGTTAGTTTTAAAGACGTGCATGTCATCACATAATGTCACCACAAAATAAATAAAACAACGGCAAAACGCCACCAAAAAAAAAAAAGCTGCCAATAAAATAACAACGGCAAGATTCGGTTCTCAGAACGATTTAAATCCGTATATGTCCACTAGCATCCGCACCCCGTTTCAGAAGTTCTGCGCTCCAGCTCCGAATTTCAATGGGAGGTTGCCTGTCGCCCTGAGAGATTGAAGGACTTCTGCATTGGGGGCTGCTTGTGGGGATAACTTTCATTACCCTACTCCATAACACCCTGTGCCCCCCGCCCCCCCCGGCAGAGACTCACACTCCAAAAGTCTCCTGTTACCTGATTAGCTGTGGACCCCGCTCCGAGCCTGCGGCCAGTCTGTCTCTCAGTGGTGGAAGAGTGGAAGTATGTCTACTATTTCTACTGCTGCTGGGAAGCGCCCTATGACAGCCCTGAATGCATTTCACGCCCCTATATTTTCAAGTGACTGCTGTCCGGAAGTGAAATAGTCCGCGAGGCACACGTGCTTTCTTTCGTTCAGAGTCCTCAACATCTTGCTAAAGGCAGTGCCTAGTTCGAGTTACTCTAAAAATGCTGGTTTTAACACTTGCATTCTTGTATTTGCAGTGTTTCATTTCCATTGTAAATCTGAGGACTGGGGACTAAAAGTCCGAGAATGCACAAACAAGACTGCCCTTACTTTCGGCCCCTCCCCCATGTGATGTTGGGTGGGGGCAGGGACTTGAGCCTGACAAGGGATGTAAGCCTGATAGGGCCGTATGGTGCAGCGCGTCGCTGCGCACAGATCGACGCAACCACTCCATAGCTCTCAACCATTTGTGTCCCAAAGGCAGGTGAAATCACCCGATTTTGTTTTTGGCGGGTGAGACGGCCATTGGAATGAATGGGCTTGCAGGAGGCTTGGCGGGTAAGTCAGCACTTTACAAGGCGGGTGACACCTGCCAAAAGCGGGTGAGTTGAGAGCTATGTCACTCGTGCTGCTGCATAAACCCCGACTGGCGTTCCTTACGCCAGTTCCGGTGATACCTTTATTTCCGCTCTTCATGCCCCCCCTTGTCACGTGACCGGGAAACACCCTGGCACGTGACACCACATTCCTACCCAACTTGGAATGCTTTTCACAACGCTTAACAACAACACATCATAACAGGTGTAGTCTATTGTAGTCCCTCAGATTTCATCTGGGCAGGCTCACCTGCTGGTAGATTCCATCTAGCACGTATCCCCAGAGGCAGGACGACAGTTTTGGTCTTTCCCTCAGGTGGTATCGGGGATGGCTTCTCTCCGGATCGTCTGCTAGAGGGCTCTCGGGCCGGACTTCATCTTCTTACCGGTAGGTTGTCCTTGGCAATCGTGGGGCTTCATGAGTTCCGGGTGTCATTTGGCTTTGCGGTCGACAGGGCGATCCGGTGCCTTCCATTGCGGTTCTCGGGCTTTCTTCCCATAGCTCGGGCGGTACTTTCCTGAAGTGTGAAATGTTCCTCGTCACTGTCTCATTTCCCCTGCCTGTCCAGGGTTGGAATTCGAAATTTAGGGACATCTTCTTGGGTGTGGCTTGGCTCTTGACAATGACTGCGTCTCCGGGTGTTAGTTCCCGGTGGCTGGCCCATTGAGCGATACTCTCCTGTTCGTTTAGTGTCGCCCTCCTGGCATCTATGGCTGGGAGGTCTGGTTCAGGCTATCCACCTTGGGTGTATGGGGAGCTCCACCTGTATGGGTACCCCAAACATGAGTGCCGCTTGGCTGATTCCTGTCGAGGAGTGTGGGGTCTGCCTGTGGGTCTTCAGGAAATGATAGACTGCTTTCAGCCAGGAATGTCCCCATTCCTTTGCGATGCGGATGACTTTATTGAGTGACCCCATGAATCGTTTGGCATCGCCATTCGCTTGCGGCCATCCTAGGGTGATCCGCTTATGTCGCACGTTTAGGTCCTGGAAAAATTGGCATAGTTCTTAACTGGTGAAGGGTGGCCCTTTGTCGGTCTTGATTTTTGATGGGATTCCGTGTATTGCGAATATTTTCTCTAATGCTAGAGTCATGGTTTCAGCGTTGGTGGAAGCTACGTGTTCGACTTTGGGATATCTGCTGAATTCGTCGACCAGGACAAGTAGGTAGCCTTCTCCAGCAATGATGCAATAATCAATGCTGACGGCTTCCCACCGCTTGCTGCTTCCCGGGGCGCTGATGATGTGTTCTCGGCTCTCCGGGTGGCTTGGCAGGCTGCGCAGAACCCCACGAGCTCCATCACTCGCTGTTGCATGTTGGGCATCCACATCCTGGATTTTAGGCATGCAGTTGTTTTCACGATGCATTGATGTCCACTGTGGGCTAGTTTGAGAGCTATTTCCTCTAGTGATGCGGGCAACACAATTTGGTGGCCTTTGAGTATTACGCCTCAGGGCTACTGTAAGTCCGTGGTGGATCCCGAACAGTGTTTGAAGTTTCACTTGGGTGGATGTGGTGCGCTGGGCCATGGAGGTAAGGAAGTTCTTCCAATTCCCTGATCGGATTGTGGTGGTGGTGTGGGTTAAGATGGTGTCAGCCTCGGTCTCGTTGGCTATCTCTTGCAGGGTCAGGGCCCGTGGTCGGGGGCAGACTACTACGTGGCACACGTGTTCATCTGTCTCCGTCGCATGGCGTTCCTCCTGATCTGTGGCAGGCCGTGGGTGGCGAGACAGGTAATCGGCTGGGTTGTCCGTCCCCGGTCGGTATTCCACCTCTATGTTGTATGGGTTGAGTTGTAGCATCCACTTTTCGATGCGTGCTGGGGGATGGGGCGCTGAGCCTCCGAATATTGGAATTAGTGGTTTGTGGTGAGATAATACTTTTGCTTGTTTGCCCAACAGGTACACTTTGAAGTGTCTGCTTCCCTACAGGATTGCGAGGGCCTCCTTTTCTATGTGCGAGTAATTTTGTTCAGTTTTGGATAGTGTGTGACTGGCAAAAGCGATGGGGTAGATGTTTCCGTCGTTATCCGTTTGGGTAAGTACAGCCCCTAGGCCGACTGGACTGGCGTCGACTAGGAGTTCTGTTTGTCTCTCATTGTCGAAAAATACCATGGTTGTGGAGGCAGATAGAGTGTCTTTGATTCGTTGGAAGGCTTGTTGGTGAGTAGGCGACCACTCCCACTTTTGGTCCTTTTTCGTTAGTTCGCGGAGGGGACTTGCAATGGTGGCGAGGTCTGGAATGAATCTCGCACAGTACGTTGCCATTCCCATGAAGCTCCTTACTTCTGTGGCGGATTGCAGAGCCTTGGTGTTTTTGATGTTGTTGACTTTAGCAGGATCCGGCGACACCCCTCTTGCGTTGACGATGTATCCAAAGAAACATAGTTCTTCCTTTGCAAATTCACACTTTTCGGCATTTAGGGTCAGTCCGGCTTCTTCTAGCCTGTGTAGGACCGCCGCAAGGCACTTGAGGTGTTCTTTTTCGTTGGGGGTATATACAATGATGTTGTCGCTAATGTTCGTTGTCCTCTCTAGGCCAGTGAGGACTTTCCGGATTTCGTGCTGAAATACCTTGGCGGCTGATGATATTTCAAAGTTTAGCCACTTGTAGTGCCTCAGTCCGAGGTGGGAGGAGAACGTTGTGATGTATCTCGACTCCTTGGCTAGTTTGAGTTGATGGTAGCCAGACCTAAGGTCGAGCTTGCTGAATATTGTTGCTCCTGTTAGGTCGACAATGAGTTCGTCTATTGTTGGTGTAATGTGGCGTTCCCTCCCGATGGCTGCGTTGGGGAGCCTCATGTCAATGCAGATTCGTACGGCATTTGGTTGTTTGGGTTTTTTCGGGACCACCATCAGGGATACCCACGGGGTTGGTCCTGAGGTCTTCTCTATTATGCCAACCTTTTCCAGTTTGTCCAGTTCTTTTTCCACGGCTTCCCTCATGTGGAAAGGTACTCGGCGATGGTGTACAGCTTTCGGCTCGATGGTAGGGTCGATGTGGAGTTTGATTGACCTGCCTCTCAGGCACCCGATGCCTTGGAATACCTTGTGGTGGGGTTCTAGCAGGTCGTCGATTTCCTTATGTTGGATGCTGAATGCAAATTGATGAATTTCAGTTTTCTTCCTCTTAATGGCTAACAGCACCTAAAAGGCGAGAAGGGGGTCAAAGTGGTCATACAGGGTTCTAGTAAAATCCTCTGTACAGTCCAAAGCCTTTGACCGACAGATGATTGTGTTGAAAGCCAAAGTGAACCCGGTGGAGGGAGGCTAACATTCGAAAAGGGTCTGAGCCCGGAAGAGGGGGACCCAGGGTTGTAGAGTTATCACCGAAGATGAAATGGAGAAGAACTTTGGACTTTTCTTTAACCTTGTGTTTAATCTTTTGGAGCCCATCATACCCTCGGAAACGAGGGGCTATTTCTAAGAACTTCTTGTGGATCTGAGCCCGAAAGAGGGGTTACAGGGGTGAAAAGACATCACCCAAGGTACAAGCAGAAAGGAACTTTTGTTTATTATTTTGTTGAAGACATCAGGTCCTCGGAGGCAAGAGACTTTTTAGTAGAAAAAAGACTTAACCTCCGAAGGCCCTGATAAATTGAGGGCAGAACTGTTGGGAAAGCTCGAGCGTGGGCTGTGCACTAGAGTCCTACCTTGTCCCTTGTTCAAAACGTGGGGAAGGGAGACCCGACTACTGCAGCTTGACATTATTTGTAAACACTTCTTCTTTACCTGTGAACCTTATCCCACACTCTTTGTTTGTATTTAGCATAAGGTTTTGCAAGATGTTTTTCCTATTATATGCCCTTTTATTTGACAAGACGCCACGAGGACTGCCTTATTATTATTTGATGGTCGTAGCTTGCTCCCATCTTAGATATAGGCTTAGATTAGGTGTTTTTCCAAACTGCATATACAGTTTAATAAACACCCTTGAACTGTCATCACTTGTGTCTGTCTTTACTGTTGCCACCATGAGTTCCTTACACAATAAACCACACAGCCTATGAACATGACATTTTTTTAGCACATCGAATATCAACACATGACCATCTTAAAGGCCAAAAATAGCCCTTCTCACCATCGAAGGCACTTCCTTGTGAAAAACATATCCCTACCCCATCTTATTCTACCGTAATCAATCTCCTGACCGTAGCTACCTGAAGGGGAGGGTGGGAGGGTGTTCGTCCGGGGCAGCAAAGAGGATGAGTCTTCGCAGCCCCGGACATCTAAGTGGCTCCCTGGGCCCAGAGCCGTTGAGTACCCCGGGGGGGCACAAAGGGGTGACCCTCTATGCTGGCTGTCCTCTAGCGTCCCCTCCAGGGGCTGGCCATCCACTTAGCAGGGCCATCCCCTACTTTGGCCTTCTACCCCAGACCCACAGGCAATATGCACTTACAAAATAGTTCACAGAGACAATTATATTTTTGGAACAAACAGATCACATTTTATTGGAATCAACAAACAAAATGGGGCGTTCCCAGCCTCCTTCATCGCAATGGCCTACAGCAACGTTTAGGTAGCCCTTTTCAATTCCCAGGCTTTCACCAGTATTTTATTGTCCGTGGGTGACACGTGTCACTTCCAGTTTTTGCATAGTGGATGCCTGTATCTGATTGCCAACTGTCAGGCAGCAGCTCCCACGCCCTGGCCTGTAACTAATAAACCCAGGACCACTGCATTCAGTTGACGAGGAGTCTCAACTGTCCTTAAGGGGGTCAGACCAGTCGAGCCCAGAACCTGCCTGTTACGTGGCCATCGCGTACCCCTCATGGCTGGAACTGCAGCAAAAACTCCTCTCCGGCTAGGACTGCCCCGTAACTCCGCCATGCTTTGGGGGTGGCTCCCCCGCTCCCCCCAATGTCCCCACCTACTTCAGATCTTATCTATATTCACCTATACGCTCAATGTCTTCTTACGCACATGCTGCCCATTTTTGAGCTGTGAACACCTCCATGAGGAAAACTTTGTGCCGTATGTAATTCCTGCCTTGAGAGCCTCAGGTATCCGACTGCCAGGTCAGTCACTGCCATACCAAAGGCCACACCAATTTCTGGACAATCTAATCACCATACTTCCTTCCGGGCTCCCTTCAACATTCCTGGAAAATCTTGCATATCCCGTATGAAGCGGAGCCCCAGGCTGTTTAGCAGATTTTGAGGAGTCCCAACTGCCCCTATAGTCAGAAGTGCCCATCCATTATCCCATACTCACTTCCGGGTGGCCCTGTGCCCTCTCCGGCCATTACCGTTCGTTTGTCTGTGTGACCCTTTGACAGTTGCTGTAATATCCTCCCATACCCTATATGCGGCACTGCCCAAGGCCATCCTGCAGATGGCAGGGCTCAATACCACTACCCCTATAAGTAGGTTGCTCCCGGCACCTATCACTTTGGAGTATCATTCCTCCTCCGCAGCTATGCTGATACCGGACCTAACTCCTGGCGTGAGCATATGCTCTCAGTGCATCTAGTCCAGGACACCCGCTGCCACCATACCTTCTTGAACTGCTCCCTTTTCCACGGTGCTTACCGATATTCCTTCCAGAACTTGCATGTCTAGCACCTGACGTCACCTCACTTAAAAAAAAATGTATATACCCCTTTGCCAAAGCAATATGGCCATAGCTCTATACAATTATCATTGCACAACTAAAATTGACATTTCTTATCTACCTGGATAAAAGGAAGGTAGTCAGCCATTCCCATGTTCAAACCTGTGACCTTGAAATCCTCCCTTTATTTTAGCTGTAGTAATGCAACTCACTGAGCTACCTTACCTGGACAAATGGCATGCAATACTCCTGGAACCATATGCAGTCCCACCACTCTGCCGCATTCCTTACCTGACAGTTAAGCATTCTGACTTGTCTGCTCTACGCTGTCCTCCTTCCAGACCCATGCTGTTTATTATTCTAAATATATAATTTATATATCCATATTGTGTTATTATTGTAGTTACATTATTTATACAGTCCCTCTCGCCATAGGGTATTGGTCATGCAGCTATGCTGGTACCTGGGCCTAACTCCTGATGAGAGTGCACGCTCCCAGAGCGTCTGGTCCATATCACCAGCTGCCGTCATTCCATCTTGGAATGCACAACCAATCCTACAGATACGCCTTCAGAACTTGTCTTTCCAATAGGCATGTCTTACCTGGAACAGCAAATACACCCTTCTTTGCTGTGCGCATGGTTTACCTGGACCATGCAGACATCCTAAAACAATGTGCGACCTGCCATTGAAGCATATATTGCTCTGGCCACCTCCCCTTCTAACTGGCAGCTGCATGTTTTTTTGGGTTTTTTTTTCCTTCTCCTCTCCCCTCTTCTTCTTCCAAAGTAAAAATTGCATGCACCTTTTATTCCGATATCCAATAACTCACCATAGTCCCCTGGCACCCGCACCTAACTCCTGGTGTGAGCGATCGCTCCCGCCTCCCAATGTCCCAGAGCTTGTGGTCCATGATACCAGCTGCCACCACACGTTCCTGAACTGCGCCCACTTCTCTCGAGCATACACCATAACTGCGATGCTACCTTTTACATGACCATGCAATGCTCCTTGTACCCATTCTAATACTACCGGGCAAAGGGCTACAGCCTTGGTACTGTGCTCAATTCTCCCTTTCTATGACTGGGCCGTCGCATGATACAAACATATCTACTGCACCATTCTGCCGCTCCATTCTTCGGCGGCATAACCTACAAAATTAGTGATCCATTAGTACAATTAGGCCTTTCCCATCCATGGAACTGCCCGCTTAAAAAAATTCACCTGCATCTCATTTGTACTTCTCACTGCGTTTACTCTTTCACCTGCCCGAGAGGCAGCCTGAACCCAGAACCTTGCTGTTGGTAGACCCATGCTCTACCTGCTGGGCTATTGGGATCCCCAAAAGTGACTAGGCATTGAAATCGGGTCCTGCTGATGACACATATTGCACTGTGTTATTTCATTGGTGAAATCAATACACTATCTCACATGTCCCCACTGATACTGATATCAATTAATGTATCTTTTGTGACATGCTTTGGCATTGAAACTGTGTTGCTCTGCGTTGTCCTGCTTCCAAGACAAACTGGTTGCCAGAGGGCTTAAATGCATCCCGTGAACTTTGTGCGACTTTAGCAGGGGCTCAGCATACCTAATTTTTACAAATGTGTCCATTTGTTGGGAGGTATAATAATAATCATAGCGACATTAATAATAAACAACTAGATCATGGCCAGCTAACTAGAGCTTAACACAAAGTAAATTGTGTCTTCTTAAGTGGGGAGCATTCTCATTACCCCAGTCGACGATAGACCCTTTGGAGAGAGAAGTCTTGGTAAGCATGCAGTGATTTTATTCACTATATCTGACCGGCTTGTTGCTCACAGGTGCTTCATTCTCTGAGTTACCTTACTAGTGTTCAGTATCAGCACCTTGGCCCTGGATCCCTACATCTCACTGCCAGCCCTCTTGGAACTTAGCAGGAGCCCCAGCCCAGGACACACCAAGTGAAAGGGGACGAGTCTTCGCAGCCCCAGAAATGTAAGCGTCCCCCTACGCCCAGAGCCAGTTCTGGCCGGCCCAGGGCAATGCCCTTTCCGCCTCCCTCGGTAGAGACAAGGTAATGAGTACCCATGGAGGTGGGGGGTGGGCGGGGCGGTTCACTATGCTGACTGTCTTCTAGCAGCCCATCCATGGGCTGGCCATCCACTTATGATAACTTGACAGCTGTGAGGAATTCGACCACCCGCAAGGTGGGTGTGGGCTTGCTTGGGCTTTTTATGATTGGTTATTTATCACATGCTTAATACCCTGAGGTTTCCAAGCGCAGACCCAGGGATCGAACCTGTGTTGCTCTGCGTCGTCTTGCTTCCAAGGGAAGCGCGTTGCCCCAGCGCTATCCTCCCGAGACTTCTGACATTTTTAATTAAATGGAAAATGGTAGACCGACATCAGGAAAAGGCGTGAGGCTAATCCATGCACATTTCCCTATGCTCCCACCACAACAAACGCATTGAAATGTGTACTGCGGGCGGGACACTATCGACTCGCACCTTCACCGCTGTCAGGTGACACCCACTTCATGCTTGTAATAAATGCGGAGGTATTCCCTCCACAGAGTACAGATGCCTGTGACTCTACTCGTGTGTAGTGTCCTTATTGACGATGCCCCGCCATTGATGATCCGTGGGCACAGGGCCCCTAACAACTGGCAATAGGGAGTGGGCAGGGGCATCCCTTGCCACAAACCCGCGTAGCAGTGCCCTCAGGCAGCCACTTCGGCAAGCGCGCCCTAACTCGATGTTGTTGCGGCAAGGCCGCAACGGTATCCCAGAGACTCTGGCACGATGGTGCAGACCTCAAGAGGAACTTGGCAGGCAGTGTGGGGGTGTGGTGGTGATCGCAGGTGTGCAGCTCCTCCCTGCTACTGGTCCCTGTGACCCCGCTCCCAGCAGGAGGCCCCATGAAGGGGTGCTCATGCTGCTACAGAGCTGTGGTTTTCCAGTCAGCAGGGCAGTGCGTCAGCCTGCTGCTGAGTGCATAAAGAAACTAAGAAACTGAAAGAAGTAAAGTAGCAGACATGCCAACATTCTGAAGCCCCTGAGAGTGAGATTTCAGCACTGAAATCGGGAGAATGCGTTTTCCCCATAGGAATGCATTGGAGAAATTGTTATTTTAGGCAGCAGACAGTAAAAAATAGAACTGTTTTTAATGAAAAAATCGGGAGTCTTCCGCCTAAATCGGGAGGGTTGGCATGTATGAAGTAGGAAGGAGGTGTGTGTGGGCCCGGCTCCTCAGTCCCTAGCTAGTGGCCCCAGGTTGGGGTGCTTGTGCAGCCTGTGGATGGCGTCAGTCCTGGTGTGGGCGGAGGAGCAAGATCCCTGAGCCAGGTGGTCCCACGAGGTGCTCAATTGGCAGCCATCATGGTGGATGTGGATTTCGAGGATGAGGGGGTACCATCAGTGGCCTCAAGTACCCCACTGTGCGCAGACCAAGTGGGCTAGCTTTGAAACACCTGAAGACTCAGTACTTGGTAGACACGAGATACGAGTGAACTACAGCCCCCAGAAGGCTTGTAGTCCTCCTGCAGTACTTGTTTCGTCCACAGGCGCGAACGCGCCGGCGCAAACAAGACCAGCGAGTCTGTGCGGGTCCGTGCGTGTTCGTGCAGCTCGGCAGCTTACTCTTCTTCAAACGGTTGTTGGAGCAGGTATAGCTTCTCCCTTTTAGTATTCTTTTCTATACAGGGGATACTATGGCTCAGTCCAAGGGGACTCTCAGTATAGTGGAAAATGTCCACCCTACCTGTAATGATATTCCAAATAAACACAACCAAAATAATATCGTTAATATTATGAGAAATGCTAATGTACACACCGATTTAACTATTACCTTGCTTAATACTGGCTTATTGCCTAAACTGGGGGTCTATGGAACCAAAAGGAAGCGTGAAAGGGGAGCTGTGCTGGAAGGCTGCCCCTTTTTAGGAACTCCCTTTAAAGCAACCACTGAGTTTCTAGACAAAGAGAAACCCAGCATGCAAGTGTTTGATCCTATGCGCAAGGATATTTTGTATCCGAGTGGTCACGTGTATGATGAAGCACGTGTTCAAAGGTTTCCGATTGGAATCCTTGCAAACCAGCGAACAATAAGACTTGTTAACTCATGATACAAAAAAGGTAGCAGGCGCCCCTCTCTAGAAAGCACATGGCATGATAACCTTTTCCGTGTTTTATTCCCACTTTGAGAGTCTGCAGCCATCACTTTTAGCTAACTTTACCTTTCACAAAGGAGGAACATCTATTTGCATATCAGTCTTTGTACCGCTCACAAGGGGAGTCCAGCACCGAAATGCCAGGCAAACCTCTTTTGAACAAGAGTACCAGAAACCTGGTATGCAAGTGTTTCATCCTACGCTCCAAGGATATTTTGTATCGGAGTGGTCGTGTGCATGGTGAAGCACGTTTTCGAAGGTCTCGGATGGGAATCCTTGCAAACCAGCAAAAAATAAGACTTGTTAACTCATGAATTAGTAGAGTGAATACTTTGTTACTGAGTGGTCGCAAACAAATGAAAGCATGTTTTTGAAAGTCTCCGAACGCTGGGCATATTTAAAGACTAATTACAAAGACAGATTACAACACAAAATGAATTGAAAAGGGCAACAAAGTAACTTATTTTAAAGCCTTTAAACATTATTGAATGCCGAACGGAAAACAATATTTAAACAATAACTCTGCACAATTTTGTATACGGCACTGAAGGAAAACCAGTACTTAAGAAGAAGATACAAGAAATGAAGCTTTTTCCATAGAATTAAATACACTGCATGCCAATTCATAAAGTGAATGAAACTTACATTGCAAGCAACTTTCATATATATTATTTTTACAGAACAATTAAGTGTTAATGCCAAGAAACCAATGAATGATATGATATGATATGCTAAGTCAATTATAACGTGCCTGTACACAAGTGTTTCTAGGCACGACAAGACAAGGGTGGAGGACAAAAGGAGGACAAAACAACAATCTTACTAGGCCTTGTGTCATTCAGATCGTACAAGTGGGGGGGGAAAGTGAGAGGTGCTGGGGATTAAGGGGGGAGGGGAGAGTGAAAAATAACTAGTAAGTGCAGCTGGGAGGTGGCTCATAAGTGCAGAGAGTCAGGGGACTGTAGGGTTGCAGATACAGTCCCTTAAATGGTTGGGAGGGCCGGGGGCAGTGCAAGGGAAACCAGTCATGGAGGAGCCTGGTCCCATACATTCAGTGGGTGCCCAGGTAACCAGTATGTGCAGTAGACAGGGACATCAGCAAGGGAGAGGGAAGCAGAAGCGAAAAGGAAGGTCTTGAGTTGCTTCCAGAACCTTAGGTGGTTCTGCTCAAGTTTGAGAGAGGCAGGGAGGCTGTTCCAGAGGGATGCCCCAGCCGAGGACAGAGATCTCCCCCCACTCTCTGCCTAGGGAAGCGTCTGACCCTCCGAGAGTTGGAGGTGGATGAGCAGAGGGCTCCAGAAGGAAGAGGCTTAGGAAGAGAACGTTGGATGTAGTGTGGTCCCTGGCCTCAGAAAGCCTTGTGCACGATGCAGAGGGTCTTGAACTTGACCCTCGCAGCCACAGGAAGCCAGTAGAGAGATTTCAGGGCTGGAGAGATACGATCCCTGGGCTTGAGGCCAAGGACAAGTCTTGCAGTCCTGTTCTGGATAAGTTATAGAGGGTGAAGAGTAGAGGCAGGCAGATTTAGAAAGAGGCTGGTGCAGTAGTCCAGGCTAGAGACGACCAGAGCTCTGGATACAGTGAGCTTCTGGGGGAAAGTGAGAAAAGGAAGAATACCTCTGAGGAGGTCCAGCTGATAGTGTGACTTCTTGGGGATGTCAGAGATGTGAGGGGAGAAGGAGAGAGTGGAGTCAAAGATGACCCCAAGGTTCTTAGCCTCACTGGAGGGATCAGGTAGAGGGCCCAGGGTGGGCGGCCAGAGCGAGATTGGGAAGGTGGGCGCAGGAGTCCCAATGAGTTAGGATCTCAGTCTTATTGGCATTCTGGCAGAGATTGTTGGAGGCACACCATTCCTGAATTGCAGACAGTCTGGTATGGGAGAAGGAGCAGTAGAGGCTGAGGGGAGCCTGAAGGAGAGCTAGGTGTCATCGGCATAACACTGAAAGTAACAGCAGAAGGTAGCGATGCAGTGCGCAAAGGTGCCAGGTAGTGGTTAAATAGCCAGGGAGAGAGGTTAGACCCCTGGGGAACACCACACGTAGAGAGCGAGAGAGATAGAAGAGGAGAAATACCCAAGTTGGACCTGGGAGGGTCGATCAGTGTGAAAGGAGGTCAACCAGGAAAGGGCCTGACCAGAGATACCCAGGTTGTCTCAGAGACAATTGAGCAGGGTGGCATGGTTGACTGAGTCAAAAGCAGAGGATAGATCAAATCGAATGAGGACAGAAGGAAGGTTAGAGTCAAGATTGGAGAGCAAGTGTTCACAGGTGTTCAGGAGAGCAGCTTCTGTGCTTCTGGCTGCTCTGAAGCCAGACTGGTGGTCATGGAGACAACCAACAGATTCAGTATGTAGATTAAGCTGGGCGATGGGCAGCTTTTCCAGGATTTTGCCCAGGAAAGAACTGATGGAGATCGGGCGATAGTTTGCTGGAGAGGAAGGATCGGCAGAAGGCTTCTTAAGAACAGGGTGCACAAGCGAGTGCTTAAGGGAGAGGGAAAAGTTTCAGTGGCAAAAGAGTGATTGCAGAAATCGGCCATGTCTCGAGCAAGGGTGTCAATGTGGTCCTTAATGGTTCTGGAGGAGCAAGTGAATACCTGCTTTGATGAGACTTTCATAGTTCGGACTTGTCTAGTAACATCGTCAGGAGTAAACAGGGGAAGGAGGAGAAAGGAAGAGAAGAGACAGCTGGAGAGGGGCCTGGAATAGCAGTGGTAGAGGAAGAGGAGGTAGAGGAAGAGAGAATGGACAGGATTTCCTGAGTTTTAGTGGTGAAATGAGATGCCAAGGCCGTGCAAAGCGCCTGGGAGGGAACATGAGAGGTAGAGACTTCAGCAGGATTGGCCAGCTCCTTGCAGATTTGGAAAAGTTCGGCTGAGTTTTTAGGGCCCGCCGAGCCACGGGCATTGATGTGGGCTCTCTTCTTAGAAAGGACAGAGAGTATGTACTGCCTTGGGAGCAGGCAGCAGGCCAGTTTGTCACAGGATGTGCTTGATGCCCTTCACTTCCTCTCTGCCACCCTTCACTTGCGCTTAAGGGTTGCGAGGTCAGAACCGTACCAAGAGGTGCACTTGGATGCAAGCTTCAAATGGATAACCTGGATATCACCGATCCGGCCCTGGCTTGGCTGACCTCCTTCCTCTCTGATCAACCCTCCCAGGGCCAACTTGGGTCCTTCCTCTCCTCTATCTCTATCTCTACCTGGGGTGTTCCCATGGGGTATAACCTCTCTCCCTGGTTGTTCCACCAATACCTGGCACTTCTTGCCCACTGTATTGCCGCTCTCTGCCCCAACTTTCAGTGCTATGCGGATGACACTCAACTCATTTTCAGGCTCCCTTCTGCCACCTCCTCTCCTTCTCTCATCTCTGACTGTCTGTTCGCCATCCAGGAATGGTGTGCCGCCAGTGATCTCTGCCTTAATGCCAATAAGACCGAGATTCTCCTCATTGGCACACCTGCTCCCTCCTTTTCTGTCGCTCTCTGGCTGGCCTCTCTTGGCCCTCTTCCTGCTCCCACCTGTGAGGCTAAAAACCATGGGGTCATCTTCGACTTCACCCTTTCCTTCTTTCCTCATATCTCTGATGTCTCTAAGAAGTCACACTATACCAGCTGCACCTCCTCATAGGTATTCTTCCTTTGCTCTCCTTCCCCCAGAAGCTGACAGTCTCCAGAGCTATGGTTCTCTCTATGCTGGACTACTGCAACAGCCTCTTTCAAAATCTTCCTGCTCTACTCTCCGACCCTCTGAAACTCATTCAAAACGGTACTGAGAGACTTGGCCTTGGCCTCAAGCCCAGGGATTGTATCTCTCCAGGACTGAAATCTTTGCACTGGCTCCCAGTGGTGGTGAGGATTAAGTTCAAAATCCTCTGCCTTGTCCACAAGGCCTTCCGGGGCCTTGGGCCCCAATACCTTCAACTCTCTCTTCCTAAATATTTTCCTTCTCAACCTCTTTGCTAATCCGCCTCTAACTCCCTCAGGGTTATCGCTTTTCCAAGCAGCGAGTTGATGGTAGATCTATTTCTTCTGTTGGGGCCACCCTCTGGAACAGCCTACCTGCCTCACTGAAGCTTGAGGAGAACCATCCCTGGTTCCGAAAGCACCTAAAGACCATCCTCTTAGCTTCTGCTTTCTCTCCTCCTCTCCCATGCTGATCTCCTGGCTGAATCTGAAACTGCACTGTTTACCTGGCTACCCTCTGATCTTGGGCCCCGGCCCCCCTGCCAGTTGCACACCTGCACTGCCCACCCTGGCAACCCTTGCACCCAGGGACTGTTTCTGTATCCCTACAGCCCCTACTAGCACCTGACACCTGATGTTTGCACTTACCCCTGCACTTGCCACCAGCTGGTCACACTTGTATTATTATTTATTGTCTTATTTATTTTACTGTTATCCTATGTACTGCACTGCCCCCTCTCCTGTCCCCCCACACTTTTCCCCTTCCCCCCTGCATGATCTCAATGTCACCTGGCCTAGTAGGATCGCTGTCTCTGTCTTCCCTCTTTTTTTCCCCTCCCTTGCCTCATCGCGCCTTGAAACCCTTGTGTATAGGCGAGTTATAAATGTCATATCATATTGTATCCTCATGACAGGGATAAGGACATAAAGAGTGTTATAGATAGAGAGATGAAGGTTGGAAAGGGCTGTGTCTTTCTCTCCTCCTCCTACACCTTTGGCTGACTCACACTCTGACACACGTTTCATGGGCCGGATGACCGAGAAGGTGTGTGGCAGTGCTTAGGACGGCTTGGCCTGAGGGGCTGAGAGCGATAGGTGAGAGGAGAGAAGAAAGTGGTCGGTCCAAGAGAGAGGAGTGGTGAGGGGGTTGGGGAGGGTGAGGCCTGAGGAGATCAGAACATCCAGGGTATGCCCTGCAGTGTGAGTTGGGCCAGAGGGTAGAATAGAGAGATAGAAAGAAAGAGAGTCACAGAGGTCGCAAAAGAGCCCAGAGGAGGGGCTAGTAGAATCCATGTGGATGTTTAGGTCTCTGAGGAGGAGAAGTTGAGAGGTAGAGGCAAGGAAGGAGGAGGAGAGGTTAGCCCACTTGGAGAAGAAGAGGGAGACCTGTCCAGGCTGCCTGTAGCTGGTGGCCACAGTGAGAGAGAGGCCAGGCGAGATAGAGAGCCTGCAGACCAGGCATTCAGAGGTGGAGTAGGCCTGCGTAGGAATGACAGAAGCAAGGATCCACTCCGGGAAGATCAGGGCTACTCCCTCTCTAGGACGGTTGGTTCTGGGTTTGGAGAGGATATTGTAGCCATCAGGGAGGAGAGTGTAAAAACTGGTGACAGAGCTGGTTGTGAACCAAGTCTCGTGAGACCGAGCACATCCAAATCAAACACTTACAGGAGATATCAGATGTACCAGGAGTGTTGGCGACGTGGAACAGATTGCCACCTTTGAAAGACCTCAGTGGAGGGGTACAGGCATGACATACGCCTTGCGGAAGTGTTAGAGGTGTCAGGGAATGGGCAGAGGAGGAAGAGGAAGGTGGAAGGGTAGTCAGAGAGGAAAAACAGAGTGCCGGAGAGGTGGCAGAAGGAGGAGAAGCAGAGTAGTCAGAGAAACAGTAGATGGTGCCAGAGAGGTGGCGGAGGAAGGAGGCAGCAGAGTTGCCAAAGAAGCAGCAGAGAGTGCCAGAGAGGCAGTGAGGAAGGAGGCGGCAGAGGAGCCAGAGAGGGGTGGGAGTAGCAGGAGGAGAAAGGAAGTTGATAAGATGCGGGCAGCGTCTATCGAAAAGGAGGAGATTGGCCTGAGGGCCCTGGACCAAGACGGTACCATTTAAGTAGACATTAATTATGGTTTTGGAAGAGTGGATCAGGGCCAGGAGGGACTCCCACCAGGTAACACCATTAATCGGAGAGGAGGAAAAAGGAGAGAGAACAGAGACCATATGTGGGGTTCATAGGTCTGGAGAGGGAACGGCAAAGAGGATGTCAGTGAAGGTCTGTCTGGAGGAAGCACTGGTGTAGGTATCAGTGATAGAGAGGCCTGGGTTGGAGACCAGGATGTCCCTCTTGAGCTTCCTCCTACCAGACTTAGTGAGAGGATTAGGATAGTCGATAGAATAGCATTTAGAGAAGATAGAGGAGACAGAGAGCACCATAAAGGGTGTGGGTGGAGAGTAAGGGGGTGGCAGCCCAAGCAGGAAGGGTCACACGCTAGAGGAGGGGGTCAACACAAAGAGGGGCAGTGTCAGAATGCACCAAAGTATCAACCGAAAAGGATACAATATTCAAAAGGATACAGGAGGTAGGGTCTTCCGGATCCCTGTTCACCCGACTTGATAGTCGTGAAGTCAACAAAGACCTTCCAAATGATACAACCCTCTGGCTGATAAAACAGGCAGAGCGATGGATCACTGGAAAGGGCGTGGGTAAGGTATAGTAATCCAGCCTAGGACAAATTAAAGTATCATGAATAACTGCTCCAACCTGAGTATGATGAGTTAGATAATGACAGGAATGATCACACTGACCTGTATCTCTGGGTAGAACAATCCAGAAGTCTCTTGATGGATTTGAAATGAAGAACAAAACGACAGGGAAGGGAAAATTAGTAAGGGAGACTTATCCCGGACGGAACGAGGCTCACGCTAGATACGGGTTGAATTCACCACAGGATAGCGTCCAAAGTTCAGTTCAAAGTCACTTCCAATAATCCTTGAAAGGCTTCCTTCCCACTTAGGGATCAATCCTTCTGTTAATTCCACAGATGCAGGAGTTAGAAGAAAATAGTGTTTGAAGACAACGTGAGCGTGTGGATTTACACGCGGGCAGGAATCGCGCAGCCTGGGCCAGCCGCGTGTGAAGACAACGTGCGCGTGTGGATTTACACGCGGGCAGGGTTCGCGCAGCCTTGGCCAGCCGCACTTGAAGACGAAGAGCGCGTGTGGATTTTACACGCGGGCAGGATTCACGCAGCCTGGGCCAGCCGCACTTGAAGACGAAGAGCGCGTGTGGATGTTACACGCGGGCAGGATTTACGCAGCCTTGGCCAGCCGCGTATGAAGACAAAGAGCGCGTGTGGACTTTACACGCGGGCAGGATTCACGCAGCCTGGGCCGGCCGCACTTGAAGACGAAGAGCGCGTGTGGATGTTACACGCGGGCAGGATTTACGCAGCCTTGGCCAGCCGCGTATGAAGACAAAGAGCGCGTGTGGACTTTACACGCGGGCAGGATTCACGCAGCCTGGGCCGGCCGCACTTGAAGACGAAGAGCGCGTGTGGATGTTACACGCGGGCAGGATTTACGCAGCCTTGGCCAGCCGCGTATGAAGACAAAGAGCGCGTGTGGATTTTACACGCGGGCAGGATTCACGCAGCCTGGGCCGGCCGTACTTGCAGACGAAGAGCGCGTGTGGAATAGCACGCGAAGGGATAGCTCCAGGAATCAGCGTGTGGCGGAACACACGCTATCGAAGGCCCAAAAGTAGCTGTAGGAATATACCAGGATGTAGATCAGAGGTTCAGCTACACGACGCCAATAGAGACGATCAGAAGCAGCGAGTGAAGTTTCTACGCTGCTTAAATACGTGATACCGTAGTTCACGTGACGAAGCAAAGTCACGTGAAGTTAGCGACGTGAAAAGTGTAAACGTCGTTTTCCCGGTAACGTATCGAATAGCCTCCATTTGGAGTAGAACGGTCTAGCTGTTCTACGAGCGTAGCGTCCAGCATGCATGACAGGCAGCAAGAAGTACCACACAGAACAAGAACACTAGGGCCTTGCGAGGTCCTAGCGTGAGTGGAGAGAACTGTGCACACAGCAAAAATACACTACAATGGAACTCAAGGCATGAGAAGGCAAGTACAGTACAGAATACACAGCTGGTGGTCAAAAGGTGCCTAGAGAGGAAGAAGAGAAATGCAAGCAATGCAGCGCAGCACGTAAACAATACGTGGGGGGGTCAACACACACAATACATAGTAACCCAACAAAGCAAAACACTGGTAGTCCAAGGAAACCTGGAAGTAAGAGGAATGCCGGCAATGCAATGGAAAGACAATACAGTAGTGAAATGCAAAACAGTGGACTGAACAGTGCAATGGGCACAGGATGAAGGGCGTAGGATGCGAATAATGAACTATGAAGTAAATGCAACTTTAGCAAGGCCAGCAAACCCAATGTGCATTATTACCCAAAGTGAATTGAACTTTGGGAAGTGATACATCACTGACATTGGGCCTCATTACGACCCTGGCGGAGTGGGTTTACGCCAGCGGTATTCGCGGCGGACCCGTCCGCCCTACTACGAGTTCCCGTAGCGCCATGGAGCGTTTTCCGCCTGGTTTTTCCGGGCGGAGAAATCCATGGCGCTACGGGACCTTGTTGTTAATTACGCCACCGTATTTTACGGTGGCGTAATTAACGCCTTCCCCACTCCCATTATACCCTATGGTGCAAAAATGGGAATGGGGAAGGGTAAAATGGGGGATGGGGATTTACCGCCCCGCCAAGGTCGGAATGGGGCGGAAAATCCGCCAACCCCCATGGCGCTATCGGCAGCTTTCCGCCGTGCTCCATGGTGCATTTTGCACCACGATTTCCGCCAGGGTCGTAATGAGGGCCATTGTGTTTTGGGGAATGGATCCCTGAGGTTGGCACTGTTTATTGTCTTGAGGATGGATCCTCAGGATATTTTGTTTTTTGGGACTTGGGGAAGGGAGCCAAGGGTATTGGTCAATCCTATATTACTTTGGAATTCAAGGCAAACCCAAGCCTTTTGTAAGAACTGCTTTATGCTTGGGGAAGGGAGCTGAAAGAAAGCTGCAAGCTGGACCAAACTCAGAACTCAGAACTCAGAACTTTATGCTGAACACTATTTTACTGGTTGCTGACAACCCTACACGTTGCATAAGATAAGTTGTGAGGGCAAGTATAGGATTTGGACACAGACAGATTCCTAAATTGAACTTGTGGACTTTGACTTTCCTTAGTTTTGGTTTGGTAGGGAAATCCCACCACAGTATAGGGCAAGATAGGTGTTTTTCCATCCGGACATTTGAGTTAATAAAAGTGCTCACTTTGAACTTTGAATCTGTTGTCTGAATCTTACACCAAGATGCCCTCACAGGCGCCACCTTAGTTTTCAAAACCGGCACAGAGAATCTGGCTGACTATCTGTCTTGCCACCCCCTGGACGAGGACAAAGCGAAGGAGTTGTTGGCAATGATCACCTGGGCTGCGGTGCCCCGGTCTATGCCATTGGCGGACATTGCTGCTGTGACACGCCATGACACGCAAATGCAGGACCTGCAGGATCAGTTGTGAGCAGGACAATTGAAAGGATTCCTCCCAATGATGCAGCACAAGGCATCAGCTGCGCAAGTGTTCCTCCAAGCACTCTGAGATGTGAGGAATGAGCTATTCATTGGTACGGAATAAGTTCTACTTCGCGGAACCCAGCTGGTCATCCCTGTCACTCTACAAGATCATGTCCTAGGTCTGGAGCATGTGGGCCATTGAGGGGCCAGCAAGACCAAAGCTCGCCTCTGTGAGAATGTGTGGTTACCGGATTTGGAGAGAAAGGTGGAGGATGCCATCAGCAGGTGCACGTGGTGCCATGTGGTTAGACTGTTAGTGAAAGGTCCCCCGATAACAAACGCCGGAAAGAGTATCAGCCCAGTGGAAGGCACTCAGCCTTGACTTTGGCACCATATTTCTGTCCCAGCACTTCCTAGTGGTGTTGGATGAGTTTTCACAATACTCCCTTGTGCAGTTTGTGGATTCCGCGGCTGCCAGCATGATCATCCCCATTTTGGAGGACATGTTTGCAGCTCACAGGATCCCTGAGTCGGTAAGGTCTGACGAACGACCCTCGTTCCAGAGTGCGGAGTTGGTGAGGTTTCTGGACTCATACGGAGTGGTGCACAAGCACATAACTCCTTGCTGGCCGAGAGCCAAGGGGAATGTCGAGAGAGCTGTGGACAGGGAGCAATCGCTGGAGCCCACCCTCATGTCCTTCTGGTGTACCACACCACGCCCTACTCCACCACGGGGGTGGCACCGGCAGAAGCCTTCTTAGGGTGGAAAGTGAGGTCTCACATCCTGGAGCACTGCTCCAGGCCAATGACAGTGGTGGATCCGGCATGGTCTAGGAGAAACAAGAGAGGACAAACTAGAGAAAGTCAGCCCGGAGGAGGCTCATTGATCAACCAATAGATGTTGACGACGAAGTGCTGATGAGGACCAGGCAACCCACACACAAGCTGCGTCTACCCCATGACCCGGTGTCATGGATGGTGGCTGACCGTCAAGGGGCAATAATCAGTGCGGTGAGAGGACGGGTCTTGGTTACCAGAAACAGCAGCTGGTTCCGATGTCTTCAAGTCACTCCTAATAATGGTGACTGACAGCGAGACAGCAGCATCGCCCCGTTAGGAATGGAGCACCAGAGGGACCCAGACCAAGTGGACCTGACTGCAGAAATTGGTGATCAAGGATGTTCAGTTGGTCCAGCGTCCCCAGTTGCAGCAGCCATGTACCCCCAGCATACCAGCAGGCATCCTCCTGAGAGGCTCATGGACTATGTCCTGGAATGAAGGCAAACTCCATACAAGTGCTGGCCTGGAGACATTCAGTTTATAATGTGTGATGTTAATTGATAATTTGTTTGTGGTGGTTGGATGGGAAGTTATGACACGCTCCGTCACCAGTGTCAGGTGAAGGCCTGTGCCATGCTTGTAATAAATAGGGATCTCCACCGTCCATGGAGGGCAGACACTCCATGACTGTACCAGCATGTAGTCTCCTTATTGAAGAGGCCCCACCGACGCAGGGCCCATAACAGACACCACCTACAGGCACCATCTGCCTCTGTCATATTTAGTTGGAATGGGCACAATGTCATCCTGGAAAGGGGAAGAATACTATGGTCAGCCTGATTAACTGACAAAGACTCCATGGAATCACCCTGCTCTTTTGGTAGGCCCTGCAGCTGGTGGCAGCGATACCAACATGGGGTACTTCAAACAGGCTCATACAGGGCCTGGCTGCAGATGGTAACAATGGAGACAGGAAATACAACAACCTTTCAAATGTAACTGTGTCAACCTGAAGCCAGCTCCCGCCTCTCAGTATCGATGAAGTGAACTGTCATGTCTGGGTCTTTTGTTGCAGTAGGCCACCCCCGCTAGGGGGACACCATTCATAATGTATGAGAACGTGGTTTGCAGGAGTCAGAGAGTCTTGTATCTCAGCATCTTCAAGAGAGACCTTCCACTTTAACAGGAACCACACAGGAACAACCATTGACCAGAGAGACTCTTTGAAAACAGCAGACAGGCAGATGGGTGGGACTTAATATCTCAAGGAAGTGAGCCCAGAGCTCTTTCTGTTGAAAGGAGGTTTCTGCCATATTGGTTCTGGGACACCCCTTGTATCTGTTTCCCCCCTTTTACCCTTTCCTGTTGAAAAGCATGCTGGTTATGACCTCATGCATACAGAAGATTGTTGGCAGGGACCCCGGATTGGTTCACTAAGGTAGGCTTAGCCTACACCAATCACTGTGGCCCACTTGGCTTTAAAATAGGGCTGGGTCCTCCCTTTAGCAGATCATCTGAAGACTTCACAAGAAGTAAGAAAGAAGTAAGAAAGAAGAACTCAACCTTTGACTCTGGCTAAAGGTACAGTCTGTCTTACATCTTCCACCAGTGAAGAAAGGCCAGGATATCGAAAAGCAGGTAGCAAGATTCCTCCCATAAACTTCTCACAGGGAACAGAGGGAGAAAGGAACTCAGAGGACCCTCCAGCTGCTTCAGAACCGGTACCCAGCCAGCACACGGTATGCCCTGCTAAGCTCTGCAGCAAGCTCTGTGGACAGGGAGTGGCAGAAGTTCTCTGAATCTACAACCAAGGGCAAAGGAAGCTGCCTGCAACACACTCCTCAGCGTGGGGCCGTCTGCCTTAAAGGACAACACAAGCCCATTTGAAGAAACTGGGAGAAGCACCTCGACAAGCATCAAACACTGTCCAACTTAAAGGACATTTTCGAGCCAGTCGAGTTCCTTGATCCGCAACCAACTGCAAAGCTGACCATTGTCAAGGCGCAGTTGCTAAAAGAAAGCTGAGACATCTTGACCAGTGCTGCAGAACTGCCAATCAGCACTGAGCAACGATTCCTGACCTCGAGCTGCCATGTAGGCCAGCCTGCAGCCATTCGTCAAGCTTCACTCACCAAACCGTCTTGCCGCCTAATACCAGCAGCAGACTCCCATCTCGAACTCTGTGTTCTGAATCTTGATGGTCGTGCAGATTAAAAAATACCTCCGTCCCCAAGTACCACACAGGCAGTAAAATATTCATGCCTATGTAATCTTTGAGGCCACAGGTGTGTAGTGAGCTGTCAGATCCGGAACCAGGAACTGCCAGAAGGACCCCTTGAGCGCTGTAAGGCAATGGGTAATTATTCAAGAGATGTAACGTAGCAGATAGATACAGTAAGGAACAATAGGAGCACCGTTTACCTAAAAGTATGGGAATACCACCCAAAGTGTGATGATGGCAGGGGTCGGGGACAGGGAATGTGAGGCAGGTTTCCAATGAGGGTTGGTTAAGCGATGAACACTTGAAATGCACAAAACGTAGTTCGTGGCTAGAGTGCACCACCAGGCAAACGCCAGCAGGAGGCCAAAGGCCTGGAGTTCCAAGCAAAGACAGATCCGTAATGCAGTCCGATAAACAGAATCCGGGGTCGGATACCAGCAAAGTAAACAAACGATGTCCAAAATGATGATCAATGTAGGGCAAAGACAAAGCAATCCGTATAGCAGTCCGTGGTCGTAGAATCAGGGCAAGACAAAGCAATCCGTATAACAGTCCGTGGTCGTAGAATCAAGAATCCAATCAACGAACAAAACGCGAAACAGTCCTGAGGAAATCAGCTGTGAAGCAACACTTCCATGTCTTCCAATGCATTTAAACTGTTAAAAGTGATCACATGATGTGGAAGACGAAAGTGTGGGAACGTAAGGGGTCGTCACGTGATGCCAGGATGTTGTGCTGGTCCTGTCACATGATGCATGGATCTCTGCGAACGATGTCGATTGTTCCAAGCAAACGGGAGTCTCCACTTCATTTGCCAACGGAGTGAAGGTCGAAAAACACCCGGTCTGCCACACAGCGTTCTCACATGTCTGGCGAGAGGTTGCTGTTTCTGCGTACAAGCCCGTGAGTATTGAATCCTCTGGTGGATGGAGACTGCAGGTGGGCTAACTCGTGCACCCGTGGAATGTGTAGAAGAGCGTGTGGTGGGAGTCGTGACAGAGCCCCCGTTCAAAGGCCCACAACCCCATGGGCTGGAAGGATTATCCCGATGAAAACTTGCAACCAGAAGTGGGGCATGGACGTCCCGAGAAGGGACCCAAGAGCGGTCTTCAGGACCGTAACCCAACCAGTCCACGAGGTACTGCAGTTGACCCCTGCGAAAACAGGAACCCAGAATGGCACTGACCTCATAAACATCAGGAGAGGACACAGAGACAGGGGCAGGAGGAGCACTGATACGGGTAGGAGCAGGGCAAGGTTTGAGCAAGGAAATGTGGAAAACCAGGTGAATACGCCAAGCAGATGGTATAGAAAGTCGCAAAGCCACAGGATTCAGGATCTTGGCAATCTTGTAAGGGCCAACAAAACGGGGCATCAATTTGCGACAGCCAGGGATATGCAAATGGCGAGTAGATAACCAAACGCGGTCACCCACATGATAGTCAGGGGCTGCCACCCGCTTCCTGTCCGCCTTCGTCTTCATTCCAGCTTGGGCTTCACGTAAGTGGACAAGGGTCTGGGCATGAACTGTGACTAGATTGCGGGCACAAGTATTAGCAGGAACAAGGAAAGAAGACGATTTTCAGAAGCTCTAAAGTCTCAATCGAAAGACTTTAAAGAAACTCCTATTGGGGTAAAACAGCACAGGGGAAACCCCAAACACACACGTTACCAAGACCACTCCAATTTCAAACTAATTTGGAATCTAAACATGGACCAAGCTCTCTAGATGAATGCAAATATTTAATCATTAGGCATGTTTATATCTAATCAATGAATTTGAATTGAATTTTCTGTTATAAATCCCTCCTGATGAGAGGGCACTACTATTTAAGAACAATTTTTGGAGGATCATTTTTGGAATAAAAAAGCCTCAAAAAAGCCTCATGATACAACAAACATGATTTTTGGAACATCATTTAACCTATAATTAGCGTTAACTTTAGGTGTGCTAGAAGGTGACTTGAAAATTCTGTTCTTCATTAGCAGCAGGAGTAGCAGAGGAAAAATCAGGAAGAGGAAGGGCACGTGGCTGTTTGCCGTACAAGGAATAGAAAGGGGAAAAACCAGTAGATGAATGCCGTGAATTGTTATATGCAAATTCAGCAAGATGGAGCAGATTGAGCCAGGAGTCTTGATACTGGAGCGTTAAGCAGCGGAGGTACTGTTCAAGAGCTTGATTCACCCTCTCGGTCTGCCCATCACTTTCCGGATGATAAGCCGATGAGAAGCGGGTGTCAATACCGAGGAGTCTAGTCAGGGATCGCCAAAAACAAGATGTAAATTGCGATCCGCGGTCTGAAACAATGACCTGTGGCAGACCAAAGAGACATAAAACTGACTTAAAAAACAATCAGGCTAGTGTTGGGGCTGAAGGTATGCCTGTACAAGGTATAAAGCGGGCCATCTTAGTGTAGGAATCAAAGACAACCCAGACAGTGTCATAGCCTTGTCTGCGGGGTAGATCTGTGATAAGGTCCATAGAGACCGTATGCCAAGGTCTGGGGGGAACAGGTAAAGGCTGGAGCAAACCCAGTGGACGGCCCCTACGTGACTTGCATTGTGCACAAATAGAACAGGTCTTTACATAATATTCTACATCTCGTCTCATCGACGGCCACCAACACCAATGCTGCAATAAATCGAGGGCCCGTTGTTGTCCCGGGTGTCCGTTGATAGCGGCATCGTGTGACCAAGCATGTGCCTGATTTCGAACGTCACTTGTGGGGAGAAACAACTTTCCTTGGATGAAGGGTAATACCTCCAGAAGAATCATATCCCATTCTGCCAATGCATGTGGATGTTGGGAGACCCATCGTCTGATGATAGATAGCATGGGGGGGACAGAGTACACATACAGATGACATGACCTTTATCAAGTAAAGTGTCAGGGAACATAGATAACGGATCTCCCCCAGGAGAGCGGGAAAGGGCATCCTCTTTACCATGGGTAGGTCCAGGCCTGTGTTTCACTACGAAGTCGAATGCTGCAAAGAACAAGTGCCAGCGTATTTGTCTGCTGTTCACACATTTAAGCGTAGCCAAATCGTGTACATTTTTTTGGTCCGTGTACACCACTGTCTGATTTTTTGACCCTATAAAATGGTGTCGCCATGTCTGGAGTGCATCTTTTATGGCCAGTAATTCCTTTTCAGTAACCGTGTAATGAGACTCAGCTGATGTAAACTTCCGCGAGTGGTATGCTACAGGATGTAAGCGGCCCGTGGCTGGACAAGGTTGGGATAGTATTGCTCCTAGTGCGATAGAGGAAGTGTCTGCTTCCAAGACAAACGGAAGTTCTGGGTCAGGATGTTGAAGTACAGGAGCGGTGATAAACCTGGATTTGAGTGTTTCAAAAGCCTTTTGATGTTCAGATGTCCAGGAAAATGGAAAACAAGAGGACTGGTCAGAGTAGTTAGTGGAGACACGATGGCAGAAAAACCAGCGATGAATCGCCGGTAAAAATTAGCAAAACCGAGAAATGATTGAAGCTGTTTCAGGTTGACTGGGGCGGGCCATTCTGTGATAGCACGGACCTTTGACAGATTCATGGACAATCCTCCGGGTGTTATATGAAAAGCCAGGAAGTCCACCTCCTTCGAATGAAACAAACATTTCTCCGGTTTGGCAAACAAGGCATTTTTTTATAGGTGAGATAGGACTTCTCGGACATGAACTATATGTTCCTCCAAAGAGGATGAAAAGATCAAGATGTCATCTAAATAGACTACTACATATATGTCGAGGATGTCAGTGAACACTTCGTTGATGAAGCATTGGAACGTAGCAGGGGCGTTACATAGGCCGAAGGGCATTACAGTATATTCGAACAACCCTTGTCGGGAACAGAACGCTGTTTTCCACTCGTCTCCTCGACGCATCCGGACCAGGTTGTACGCCCCCCGAAGGTCTAATTTGGTGATGATAGATGCACGTGTCAACCTGTCTAGTAGCGTGGAGATGAGGGGAATGGGATATCTGTTCTTTATGGTGATGGCATTCAATCGTCTATAATCTACACATGGGCGTAGATCCCCTTCTTTTCTTGGTACAAAAAAGATAGGACTAGCAGCTGGTGAACAGGAGGGTCGGATGTGGCCTAACCGTAAGGCTTGCTGAATATATTCTTTTAGGGCCTGTTCTTCCGATTGTGATAATGAGTAAATCCTGCCCTTTGGTATCGGTGCATCGGGAATAAGATCAATGGGGCAATCATAGGGTCTATGTGGTGGTAGACCCTCCGCCGTGGCCTTGTAAAAAACCGTTAGGTAGTCATGATATTCAATGGGAATACCAGCTATTACAGCACCCACGGTATGTGGCGTGGTGACAGTTGGAACTACGTCTTCTAGATGGGAAGAGGCCATAGGGCAGAGAATATTGGCAGGAGAGACAAGTGACTTGGATTCTGTTAGGCAGAAATGCTGGCATACATCCGATTCGAAAGTAACTTGCCCAGTCCCCCAATTGATCAAAGGATTGTGTTGTCTCAGCCAAGGGATACCCAAAATGATAAAAAATTGCAGGGTGGTGATGAGATCAAAGGATATGGTTTCTTTGTGGGTGTCCTGGATCACCACTTCCAAAGGAGCAGTTTGATGCTTGATTGGACCAGAAGCGAGGGAGGTGCCGTCAACTGCTTGCACTGGTTCTGGATGTTCTTTCTTAATCAAGGGCAAATTGAGATGGTGAGCTAATGCAATATTAATGAAACAGCCAGTGGCCCCTGAATTGATCACGATATGAACCGAATGTGTAATCTCCCTGGTGGGCTTTATTAATGCCTGGACCACTATAGGTCTGATAGGACCGAAGATGGGTTCAGTGGGGGTCAAGGAATTGCTCGCCCGTACCCCCGTTCTCAAGGGCGAGCCTTCTGAAAACCTGGGTTTTTATTTTTTGGTCGACGGGGCATTCTTTCACGTAATGCCCATTTATACGGCAGTAAAAACAGGCATTATCAGTTCTTCTGCGTTCCCGTTCAGCCTGAGTTATGGGACTCCGAATCCCACCGATTTCCATGGGTTCAGAACTAGTGGATGCCGAGGCTGAAGAAGATTGGTTAGAAAAACTGGTTTCTGCTTTACGCTCAGTTCTAGGGGCGTCCACCTGCAAGGTGAGATCGACCAGATCCTCAAAAACAGAGGGAAGGGCTAGAACCACAGAGAGAGTGTCTTTCAAGGCGTTGCATAGACCTTTGTAATACACGATTGCCTTTTTCTCCTCAGGCCATGTGGTTTCTGCAGCAAGTTGGTTAAATTGTGTGATGTATTCGATCAGTGTTTGCCTACCCTGTGTGAGATCTAAGAGTTCCAGGTCTCAAGATTGGGCCTTGTACCTGGTATCGAATACCTTCGCCATTTCTGTTACCAGAATATCAAAATCATATAAAGCAGGATGGTCATTTTCCAATAATGGTTTTGCCCAGGTAGCTGCCACACCTGATAAATGGGACAGAAGAAAAGCGGCCTTAGTGACAGAGTCGGGGAAAGCCTGGGGTCTACATAGGAAGTGGAGTTTGCACTGGTTTATGAACGTGCAGTATTTCTGGGGATCACCCTGATAACGTTCTGGGGCAGCAAGAGGGAATGAGGTAGAAAGTAGTACTGGAGTGGGTGCAGTTGATAGGGTAGGAGTGGATCAGGCTTGGGGGGTGGAATCTCCAAACTCGGCATCAGCGGGCAAAGGATGACGTGAGCTTTACAAGGCATCGAGACGGTGGTGGATTGCAGTCGTGGCAGCGGCCATGTCTGTCCTAAGAGCCGCGACAGCCTGCATTAGAGCGGTCACAGGGTCCTCGGCGGAGGGATTCATAATCAGGACGACCAGAAAGGCTTCACAGTATGTTCTGAATCTTGATGGTCGTGCAGATTAAAAAATACCTCTGTCCCCAAGTACCACAAAGGCAGTAAAATATTCAATGCCTATGCAATCTTTGAGGCCACAGGTGTGTGGTGAGCCGTCAGATCCGGAACCAGGAACTGCCAGAAGGACCCCTTGAGCGCTGTAAGGCAATGGGTAATTATTCAAGAGATGTAACGTAGCAGATAGATACAGTGAGGAACAATAGGAGCACCGCTTACCTAAAAGTATGGGAATACCGCCCAAAGTGTGATGATGGCAGGGAACGTGAGGCAGGCTTCCAATGAGGGTTGGTTAAGCAATGAACACTTGAAGTGCACAAAACGTAGTTAGTGGCTAGAGTGCACCACCAGGCAAACACCAGCAGGAGGCCAAAGGCCTGGAGTTCCAAGCAAAGACAGATCCGTAATGCAGTCTGATAAACAGAATCCGGGGTCGGATACCAGCAAAGTAAACAAACAATGTCCAAAACGATGATCAATGTAGCAGTCCGTGGTCGTAGAATCAGGGCAAGACAAAGCAATCTGTATAACAGTCTGTGGTCGTAGAATCAAGAATCCAATCAACGAACAAAACGCCAAACAGTCCTGAGGAAATCAGCTGTGAAGCAACGCTTCCATGTCTTCCAATGCATTTGAACTGTTAGGAGTGATCACATGATGTGGAAGACGAAAGCGTGGGAACATGAGGGGTCGTCACGTGATGCCAGGATGTTGTGCTGGTCCTGACACGTGATGCATGGATCTCTGCGAACGATGTCGATTGTTCCAAGCAAACAGGAGTCTCCACTTCATTTGCCAACGGAGGGAAGGTCGGAAAACACCCGGTCTGCCACAGAGCGCTCTCACATGTCTGGCGAGAGGTTGTTGTTTCTGCATGCAAGCCCGTGAGTATTGAATCCCCTGGTGGATGGAGACTGCAGGTGGGCTAACTCGTGCACCCGTGGAATGTGTAGAAGAGCGTGTGGTGGGAGACGTGACACTCTGTCACAGAAGTCTCAAAAGCACCCTGCGGCCAACTCGACACTCTTGAGCACCAAAAACACTGTGAGGGGTCAGCAATGCGAGGCAGACAACTATTTGATGATTGTTCAAAACATGAAATTGTATTAAGGTTAAATAAAACAATAATAAATGCCTCATTATCCCTACACTTCTGAGGCTTTCCCTGCCTAGCACAACTAAGGGAAAACACTCCAATACAGGATGTCTAGCCCTCACACTTAAACATACAATACAAAGAAAATATATGGCAATTCAATTAACATAAATCAGAATAGTTACAGTTTCTTGTAAACCTTTTCAGTAAGCTGGATGAACTCCCTTCTCCAGGATTCAAGCTTAGTTGAGCTCTACTGTTCATCTAAAGAAAAAGAAGGAAATCCACATACACAACAACGTCTTAATTTGGTTCTTAAAATTCCAATAGCAAGGTAAAGTTGTGTTAACCAGAGTTCAAAAAACAGAGTTCTTCTTCTTGAAGAAATACAGACTTCCACTTCCTCAGAATAGCATCAATGTTATTCCCAGCCACAATGCTTTTTCAACACTTTCCAGAAGACTTAATGCAGTTCAAAAGAAATACAACTTCCCGAAGGTTCATGGAACATGAGTCTTGATTAACAGTATTTATTCTTCTATTCAAATTGGAATACAACCCCACCATCTGTACTTTGTGATGCAGCCATAGTTTCAGTACTAGACTTCACAAGAGGTATATTTGTCAGGATGACTTCACAGTGCTACTACTACTTCCACTTCAACAACTACACCTATGATATAGTCCACCATAAGGACATATTATTTTGCCTCATAGCAATCCACTTTACTTGGGACAATGAAAGTTTGCATCCACTGACAATCAGATACACCACCACTACTTCGGTAATATTAAGACACAAGACAGACTTCAACACATTCACATATACAAGGTACTCTTCCCCTGAATGTCTTTCTTCAAAAGGGGCAGCCTCTTTGCCTCTCTTGTCAGTCTGCGACAGTAACAACCCAAGTTTGCCTTTATGACCCCCTTTTTTCTCAGAGTCGTGGAAATACAGGTTGTGTCAACTTCAACAATCTTTATGAGCAGTAAGTTCCCCTTTCACAACTTTGCCTTCAATTTCTCTGCCAACTGTTAGCCAAACAATTATCCCAAAACCTTGGTGCCACTCTTTTGGTTTCAGGTAGTACTTGCACGTTGATGTCTTAAGCAAGAATGTACTTTTATTGGCCTCACAGTATGGATACGATTGCATTCTGGCTTTCAGTGTCAAATATGGAAAGACTATTGGCTTGTGTAATGCTTGCTCTTTTTCTTCCACTGCATATGCAATGATACAATGTTTAACCACTTAACGTCTTTTTTCTTGTCAAAATCTTTTTATTGAAATATCGATTAGACATTGAATTAATCGAATATCAAAGCAAGTGGCAACATTACTTAATCACATGAGCCGCAAATCAACAATCAATTCAGCACCTTTGCAACTCATCCAGTATATCGGCTTTAACAACTTGCACATAAAAGGCTCAAATTCATAATTTGTCACTGCGATTACAACATAAATTAATCTCATAAACAATGCATCAACATTTTGTTGTAACACCTTTAAATTCATCTAGTAAATATATTTCATGAACATCCTCTGGAAAAGGCTAAAATTCATCATTTCGCACTGTGATTACAACATTAATTAATCTCATAAACAATGCATCAACATTTCATTTTAACATCCTTAAATGCATCTAGTAAATATATTTCATGAACATCCTCTGGAAGTAGAGTATATTAGCCTAATATCCTGTAGCGCTCTTAACTAAGGAAAAGTGGGAGAAAGAAGGAAAAAAAATAAAACTCACCAAAAGTTATCAATATTTCGCAGCATTGCACTCCGAGGAGTTGTAACACCCCCCCGTCCCGATCTCAGTCTAATGGGTACTCCCTCCATATCAGCAGTGTCAGGGCTGCAGAAGATATTTAACCAGTCTAGGCTGGAAAAACATGTGCTCTATCTCTGCAACATGGTCCAAAAATGGGCCCCAGATGCGTGTGAATTTGGCTGTCTGATTTTCCATTGCAGCCATTAGATTGTCACTCCAAGAAGTTCCCAAACCTTAACCCACTAGTACGCTATATGGGGACCCCCTAGTTCTTTCCAAAATCGAGCTCGTATAAGGCGGGCCGCCATAAGTAATTGTGTGATTAGCCGAGCTCTAGGGCCAGACTGCGGGTAAGACCCATCGTCTGGTGTGTCACCCAATAACATTACTAACAGGTCCATGGGGAGCAGGGTTCCGCATATGTCCTTGATCTTTGACTTGAACTCCAGCAAGTAGGATTGGATGACCGGACAGTGCCACCATAGGTGACCTAGGTCTCCCTTCGCCCCACAGCCATGCCAGCATATATCAGGGTAGTCCGGATTTATTGCGTGTAGCCTCTGGGGGGAGAAATACCATTGGTAGCAGATCGTAAGTGCACATTCCCTAACTGCCGTGCATCTGGAGGACCTATGCGCTCTATCCCAGATCCTCTGCCATGATTCCGGAGAAACTTCAATCCCCAACTCTCTCTCCCTTGCCAACATATAAGAGAGTTTCTCATATTCTGGGACGTTTTCCAGGAGGCGTTATCAAGTCGCTACTCTATGTGAGCGTTGCCCTTCCAAGACTGTTATCTCTAAGCCTGAAGGGGGCCTAGTGGCAGCCTTTTTGATGATCGGGTTGGCGATCCAATGCCGGAGCTGTATATATCTAAATCTCTCCGTCTCCGGGAGGTTACATTTCTCCTTGAATTGGGCAAAGGTCAGTGGGGCATTGTCAGCATAGAGCTCCTGAAGTCTCAGAGGTCCCGTTCCTGACCAGATTTGGTAAGAACTGGGCTGAAGCCCCGGAGTGAAGGCTGGATTCTGCGTGATTGGGGAGAGGGGGCCTAACGAAGAGTAGATCCTGTGGTCGGAAGGAGGGGCCTCCGGGAGGCCTGCGCCTCCCGCGGGAGGAATGGGAGAGGGGAGCCCCAGAGAAGAGCTGCTCAATGTCTCGCAATTTGGGGGGGTCAACTGGATTAGTCCAGCTTAGGATAGGGGCAATTTGGGTTGCTCGGTAATATCTCGAGATGGAGGGTTGCCCAAGACCTCCCAGTTGCCTACTCCGTGTGAGAATCTTACGTTGAATTCCAGGTGTTCTCCGCTGCCAGATAAAGCAGCTTACCTCCTTCTGCAAGTCTAGTAACTCTCGCTCTGGAATTTGAGCAGGAAGCGCTTGAAATGTATAAAGAAGCCGGGGGAGGAAGGTCATTTTAACAGCACTTATGCGCCCTAACCATGATGCCTCCTGGAGGGCCCACTTTTGTAGAGATTCCTTGGAGTCTTTTAGCAATGGGGGGATGTTGGCTTTTACCAGGCCCGAATAGGACAGAGTCAAATGCACCCCGAGATACGTAATCTTGGAATTTCCCCAGCTAAGGGAGTAGGTGTTCTGCAAGGTGTTTAACACATGTGGTGATTCCGACAAATTCAGGCCACTCGATTTTGTCGCATTTATCTTGAATCCCGAAATCAGCGAAAACGGTCAAGCAGACCCATAAGCGGGGGGACTGAGACCTGAGCACATCATCCGCATAAAGCGCAACTTTTTGGCACTGGTCTCCCACCTCGAACCCCTGAATTTACGGGTGGAGGCGGATATGTCGGGCTAAGGCTTCCATCGCTAGCGCAAAGACCAGTGGTGATAAGGGACACCCCTGCCTGGTCCCCCTACCGAGGGGTATCTGAGATGTCCACTGGGAGTTGACTCGTATTCGGGTGGAGGGGATCCGGAAGTTGGAAAGGACCAATTTAGAGAATTGTGGGCCAAACCCAAAGCCCTTCAAGACTAATTGCAGGTAGTCCCAGGCCATACTATCGAATTCCCTATGGGAATCCAAGTATAGCAGCGAGAGAACCTGGAATGGAGGGGGCTAGAGCTATTAGGTCTATGTTATGCTTGATTTATGCTCGATTCAAAATGGCGCAGGTGCGCAATGCATTCTGGGAGCGCTCGGAGCCATGTTGGATATTTACTTCACACCGCAGTGAGAGGCTGCACACATTTTGCTGAAGTGTTAGATTCACAGTGCTGAGACAAACATGCTTTTCTAAAACCTGGCATGCGGTCAAGGCCATTTCTGCTGGGAAAGCTAATGTTGTTATGGCTTGCTACTGTTCTCCGTGGAGCGTGTTTTTAGAGCATGGAGGCCCTGTGTTCCTTGAGGGGAGCTCTCGATTGACCCAGCTGGCAACCGACGGCTGTTCCTCAACTGCGCAGGTGCAATTTCCAGAATGTTCGAGAATTAACTCCCCATTGTGGAGTGTCTATATATGCAGAAACCCGGAGGGGGTCAAGTGAGACTTCAGCCAGAGAAGGACACTCCGTCTGGCCTTCCTGTGAGCTGTGGCACTCTCAGCCTGGCTGTCCCCGGGGTCTTCCAGCCGCTTCTGGACGAGATGAGGAATTATATTACGCTCACGGTGATGTATTTCTTTTTGACTTCTTTACTTCTTCTGTGATCTATGTTCATATTAGTTTTATGAGTTATTTCTATGGGTTTATAGTCATAATCTCGAATACAAATATGTCGAAAATCATAATGTCGAAAAAATAAAGTCGAAAACAAAAATGTCGAATTTCTTTTTTTTTGTTGATTTTTATTCGAAATGGGGGGGTTCCCCCCCAACCCCCCTTTTTAAATTTTTTTTTATGTTTTACCCCTTTTTTTTACCACCGGAACCCCAAAAAAACAGGTACATTAAAAAAAAAACAATTCGACATTTTTGTTTTCGACATTATTGCTTCGACATTATTGTAATTCGACATTTTGTTTTCGAGATAATGACTGGACACCATTTCTATGTACTTGTAATCTTTGAATAAATAGCCGTAAAGAGCTGATTATATTCTAAAGAGTGCGTGGCTGTGAGTTATTGTGTCTGTCTGTTTATGGGTTGAAGTATTTGCTCTATAATTGCATTGGTGATTTATGGTTGTTCCGCGCACTTTTCAGGGGAGAGCAATACAGTCTATTGCTCTGCGAATATTGTCGTGGGCCGATCGACCCTGGATAAAGCCTGTCTGATCCCTATCTATTAGTGTCGGTAATACCTCCCCCAATCGCCACGCTATAACCTTGCTAAAAAGCTTAGCATCAGTATTGAGCAAGGCTACGGTCCGGTAGAGTGCACAAACTGCCGGGTCCTTTCCTGGTTTTAGAAGTAGGGTTGTATTCGATTCTGCCATAGACTGAATAATAGAGCCTGTTTCCCATATATCATTAAATAGCTTTGTGAGGTGTGGTGTGAGCTCCTTACAGAAGGTTTTATAAAACTTATTTGTGAATCCGTCTGGGCCCGCAGCATTGATTTAATCACTAATTCAACTTCCTCTGGGGATAGTGGGTCTTCCAAGGATTCTTGTAAGGATTGTGGCAGCTGTGGGAGGTCCGCCTTGGTTATAAAATCCTTGGCGGATTGCGAGTCCCCCTATGCGGGGCCCGTATTCCCTGAAGAATTCTTCTACAATTTGGCATTTGCCCTCTTCGGAGAAGGTGCCTTTGCCTATCTTGTCCCGCAGGAAGTCTATCCTATTTTGCTTTGTCTGCTTCCCCAGTTTGGCTGCTAATAATTCATTAGCTTTATTTCCCTTTGTATGAAAGAATTGCTTGGTTCGCATTATGCAGTAGGCCGCCCTCCTCATGCGGTGTGCCTCAAGCGCTTTCTTAGCCATCCGCAGATCCCTCAATGAGCGCCGTGAGGGTTTCTTTTTGTGCACTTCCTCTAGTCTACGGGCTTTCCCCTCCAAGTGTTTCTGAAGTAATCTCCTGGCCTTGCCCCATTGTGCAGCCTGTTCTATAAAGTGTCCCCTTATCACTGCTTTGCTTGCTTCCCAGACCGTACCCCAGCTCACATCACCAGTATCATTCTCTCTGTAATATAGTTCCATGGATTCTCTAATATGGGCACAGATCACTGGGTCATCTAGCAAGAAATCGTTTAGCCTCCAGGGGGGTTTCGTAGGAGGGGTAGTTCAGGGAGGGGCTATGGACAATAGAAATGGGGAGTGGTCTGCAAGTGCCTTGGGGAGTATATCCACGTCTAATGCATTCTGGATGAGCGAGTCTGAGATGAAAACCATGTCCAACCTTGAGAATCCCCCATGAACCGCTGAGAAATAAGTGTAGTTCCTCTCCTCTTGGTGGCAGTACCTCCACACTTCAATCAGAGAGTGCTCCTTCAACAGAGAAGTGAGAGCCCTGAAGTTGTTCCTATCGTTTAATGTTGGTGGTAGCGTTTTGTCAACTAGAGGGTTAATCACTGCATTAAAATCACCACCCAAGATCAGTTCCCCCACTGCATGATCAAGTAAGGCTTTCGACAACTTCATAGCAAACAGGTCCTGTTTAGTGTTTGGGGCGTAGATAGATACCAGTGTGATTTTACGACCATCTAATATGGCATTGACCAGCAGGAACCTCCCCTCCTCATCCCGGACTACCCTCAAGGTCTTAAGGGAAATCCCCTTGCGCACCAGGATGGCAACCCCTCGTTTCTTCATCCCACTTGATGCGAAGAATCTGGTGGGATAGAGCCTATCATTCAGGCGGAATTCGTCAGCTGGTTGTGAATGGGTCTCCTGAAGAAATAGGAATGATGCATCTAGGGACGTCAATCTATGGAGGAGTTCCTTACGTTTCAGAGGGGAGTTCAGGCCTTGCACTTTAAAGGAGATGCACCTATAACTCGAGGTTGCCATGGTACAGTCGCTCGGGTTTTCGCTTTAAGTAAGCCCGCCTGAAGAGATCAGGGGTAGGATACTTCCTCGGACAAATCTTTGCGGTGCAATACGGAAAAGGTCTGTGGTGATTGGAAACATAACACCACTCTAATGGCTTCGGGTTAAATTAAAAAAAAGGATCAGGATAAAAGCAGATAATACATAATGAGCAAGCTATTATCATCAAGGATTGTGCTATTCCTAGTCCCAGAGTCAATTTTAACCAGGTCTGAAATATGTCAGGCGCCATCCACTCAGGCGCCCAAGTCGGCTAATCAACAGAAATTTCTATTGCCCTTAAGTAGAGCTAAGCAGATATTCAAGAGCGGTGGGGAACTGCAGTATTTTCAAATGTACGTTGAGATGCGCCAGTCTCCTCCCGGGTCCTCTGTGCAAGGCTGCAGACAAAGTGTCCTTAGGCATAGCTCGGGAGGAATAAAGAGAGGCATGTACAGATGCCCAAGATCGGCCGCCCGCCCGGTCAGCGAAAGATCTCTTCGCAAAAGAGCATCGGGGCCATGCAGAGACCCAAGAGGTGGCCATATCTTCTCATTGAAGGTTGTGAACCTCGACAAAGGTGGTCAGGTCAGGTAGCCGCCCAGTCCTCCCCCTCCAATGGGGTTAGGGGCGATCCCTCTTCTGGGGTCTTGGTGGCTTTCTCTAGTCCGAATTCGTGACGTGGGTTTGCTGCGGACTGGGGCCGACGCCTGGTCTTCCCAAGCCTGGCCCTTGGCGGAGGGAGTGAAGTAGTCCCATTCCCCTCCTGGGCCTGCAGGTTTGGATCAACATTGTCAGGCGCCTCCGACATCAGACTTCTCGTTTCTTCTTCAGAGGAAATTACATAGTGTTGATTATGGAGGTCAAAGATCAACTTGCATGGAAACCCCCACCGATATCGGATCTTTCGGGCCCTTAGCCAAGATGTTACCTTCTGCAGCCGCCGTCTGCACGCCAGGGTATAGGGGGCCAGGTCCTGGAAGAGTTGTACCTTCGCACCCTGGAATTGTATTGAGTCTGAGTTCCTGGCCGCCGCCATGATCTCTTCTTTCTGGTGAAAAAAGTGCACCCGAGTGAGCACATCTAGTAGCAGGTTCTTTTTCAGTTGAACTGAAGAGCATACCCGGTGGGTTCTATCAAGCTTTAGATCTTCATTTGGTGGGAGATCAAGGAGGGATCTGAATAGTGTCTCTACATATTCAGCCAGGTCCCGATCAGGAACCTGCCGGGGTACACCACGGAAGCGCACATTATTCCGTCTCAACCTGTTTTCCAAGTCGGCCTGCTTTGCCCATATGTCTTCTAGGTGCTCCTTAATGACCTTCACTCTTCCTGGTAGAACCTCATTGTCATGGAATTGCACACAAGTTAGTTTTCCAGGTCATTAACCCTAGATTCTAGCCCCCTAAGGTGGGAGGTGAGGTCAGCAAAAGACTGGGTCAGCGAGTCCTTGGAAGGCCTTAATTTCTTTTTAAATTTTTCTTGGGTGATGTCCTGTTTGAAGGACTTAAGCATTCCCCCCAATTCCTCCCTGGACATAGCCATGTTTTGAGAACAGGTTTGGAGATGGAGCTGGGTGGATTTCAGCTATGATCTTGCTTGTAGAGGGCGGGTCCACAGGCTGTGGTGCCAGATAGGCCTGTATGCCGTGTGCCTTATTTTTAGCTGCTATTTTGGGCATTCCTTGGAGAGATTGCTGGCGTTTCCTATTTCTCTTCACAAAGCAATTGGAGGAGCGTGAGGGGGGAGGCATGCAGGGGCCAGGTATGTGAGTTTTAATGTTAGGTGTTCAGTTGGGCCCTCTAGAGAATGAAAGGCCTCTCAGTATCATGTGGTGTCACGTTCTCAGGCCATTGGGGCCTCCCTCCAAGTCTCTATAACAATGGAGATGCTCCCTGGTGGGAACTGGGGCCCCCGCTCTGTGCCCCCGGGCCCCTGCACTCACCAGGGCTCCGCTCTGTGTAGGCTTCCGCCGCCCGGGCGTCCGCTGCTCTGATTTTGGGATGTCCCGGCTCTTCCCCACCAAGCTCCAGCCTGACTGGCAGAAGGCTCGGGCACTGCTGCTCCAGCAGGGTCGGTTTGGCGGCGCCGGAGGCTCGATCTGTCCCCCCGGCCTCTATGCGGGTGTCGGGCCACAGTGGGGACTCCCCCGCTCATGCCCGCCAGCTCCCCGGTCACAGCCGCAACACGCGCCGCCCCGAGCGGACTCCCAGAGGCAGGCGCCGTGTAGCGGGAGCCGGCAGGCAGGGATCACCGCACTCCACGGCGCTCCAGCTGCGCCGGCAGGGAGGTTCACCCACCTCCAGTCAGTCCGCCGGGCGGCCATCGCCTCAGGCGCCGCTCCTCCCTCTCACCGAGGCCTCCAGGCTGCGGGCTCGTTCCATCCAGGCGAGTCTCAGCACTCCCACGGGACTCCCCGCCGCAGAGTCAAGCCGAGGGGGTCCCAGTGTCGGTGCCGCGCGGCCAGTGGTAACTCCTCTCAGCAGCATCTCCAGTTGGCGTGCACCACCATTTTCCTCTCCGTCGCCGCCCGAAAAGGTGCTCCATGTAGGGGGCTTTAGATCACAAAGCCATCCAAATTCATTGGCACTCCTTCCGCTTCGCCCCAGGAGTGAAATCGGGCAGAAATTTCCTTAATTACATGGGGAAATTACTTGACTTGGGCACCTAGAAGCGGAGCTCAAGGGAAACACAGCCACATGGTGTGCTGCCTAGCCACACCCCCCAACCACTTAATTTCTTACACAAGTTGTCATTGGTCGTGTGAATAAAGGATAAGTGTTCAGTATTCCTATAGAAATCGAAATTAGGCACACACACCCACTTCTTGATAGGTTTTACAAAGGTTAGAGGTTCAACAATGTCTTTTGCAACGTTATTCTGCTTAATGGAAGACCCATAACCACTTCATAAAGTTTATAAGATTTAAGGGTTTAACAATGGTCTTTGTACGGTTTGCTCTTCACACGAGTGAAATGTGAATGACTCGATCACCCGTGAGGGCTACTTTTCCATTGTACCTTTGTTTAAAGACTTCAACAAACACTTGCTGGCAATGTTCACATAAGAAATCAGAACGCCAAGTTTGACTCACCGGCTTCTGTGATCCTTGTTCTGCAGATTGGATCACCTAATTTCTACTTCAGGCACAACTTCTACTGCTTCTGGCTTCTCAGGGCCCTGCACCCTTCCTCTGCTCAGATGTCTCTGATCGGGCCACTCTCTTTTGGAGCCCCTCTCGCTCCTGAGACGTGCAACTCGCACATAGCTTCTTGTTTCAGTCTTCAACACGGCTCCTGTACAACAATCACGGCAATCAGGCTCACATGGGGAAAGACAGCCTCCCTGCACGTCTTCTGCTGCGCAGCCTCTTCAAGGTTTTAGTGAGGGTTCTTCACAGCATCTACAGCCAAAGGCACGTTGTGGTTCAGTCCCCCTGGTCCTTCACAGAAGGCCCCGAGAGACATTTTAAAACCCTTTTCCCCCGTTATGCTGAAGCCAAGAAACCTTAACAAACTGTTGTGGTTCTTAACCATACAAACTATCCTTCTGTCAGTACCCAGAGTGCATCCCTTTTCCTTCTTCAAAACTGTCTGTCCTCTGCATTGCTTTACCGGGTGTGCTGTATCTCATAGTGTTGTTAGACAGTCTGTTGTGATTAATAAAGTAGATAGCTTTATATAAACTTGACTGGACACTCCTTTTATCATTGGGTAATAATTGCATTTTTGCTGTGTTGCAACTAAGCAATGATCCACAACCTTTAGAGGAGATTTCAAGCGACTCCAATCATGTTTGTGTAACACACAGCATGCCCATAGGATACAACCTGTCAGTGGCACTAAACATCTTCTCTCCCCATCGTCCCTCCCTACACCAAATCCCCACCTTATTCGACACGGCCCAAGCACATGTCATTTAGCGTTCGCATACTGGACCACCACTCCATGTCGAGGTGCAACTAGACCAGAGCGTCTCTTTGCGCAAACTGCACGTTGCATAGCACATGTTAGAAAACCCATGCTGACACACAATAGAAATAAGCGACTCCAATCCCGTACACACATGCAATGCTCTTCACACAAAAGTTACCCTAAACTTCAACTCACACACCAGCATCCCAAGCTTTCCTTACTCAATTGTTTGCAAATAAAGGCATGTCAGGATAGTGCATTATAACTGATCGATGCAGCAACTTGTGAATTGGTGCGGGAGGCGAGTAAGGATTGGTCAGTGAGGGTCTTCTCAGCCTGGGTGTCTTGGAAGGTTGCCAGCCCAGGAGCAACAATTCAAGGTAATGAGAACAGCCCCAAAGGTGCTGTCTGTACCAACAAGGTTACCGTCTCTGAGCCTCTAAACCTTGAGTCAGGACATTTAGCTTTCAACCTAGTATTGTCTGTTCTAAAATGGATGGGAACGACGGTCTCTGTCTGGCTCTAATGAATAGGCTTTGTCCCTCAGTCTCAGATCGCATGTGTAGAGACCACGGTTCCATGTGATTGAAACAAATCAAATAACAGAGAATGAATTAATAACACACTTGCAACAACTAAAAATATTGAATACAAAAATAAAAGTTTGGGGGGTCCCCCCATCATACCCACTGTTTCCCTATGTTTGAAAGCCCGTCCCAAACCCCTACCTAGCCCTTTTAACCCCTTAGCTGCCACCCCATATATATATTTACCAAAACATTCATTATTTGTTGTTTTGGGTTCGTTATGAATTCATTATTTTGGATTTGTTTAAATCACTGTATACCGAGACCGCAAAGCTGATTTTCCTGCTCAACATTTACGAGGATTTTTAGCCTTTATACATGCATGGGTCATACCTAAGCTGTCTTCCGGAGACATGTTCGAGCTACCTTTCAGTCACATTGAGTCTGATTTGGTGTGTCTTTGTCCTTCCAGCAACATGTATTTCTTTATTAATCTAAGAAGACTTACGTCTGCCCTTGTCTTTACCTTCGGGTGTTGAAGTGAAACTATCCCTCCCTTATAGTCACGGCAAAAATATGTACACCGGCTGCATGAGCAGTCGTCTAGTCTATGTTTTTCTGCTGAATCAGCAAGTCAGGCCTCTACCTGCATCTTCAAGCCTTCCTACTGCTTTCCACTTCACTACGGCTGCATCTTCCATTTTGATTTTTATGGCTACTTATGTTAACTGCGTTCTGCATTGTGCAAACCTCATGGTTATTCTTGTGCACCTAGCATTCCAGCATAGCAAAAGAGTATATGTCCTCTTTCTTAGGGTCAAAGCATGTACTTTGTGTCTATCTGCAATGTGGCCTATTGTCCTTCTACCTTTGTGATGGATGAGTATATGCTTTGTGTCTAACACATCTATGTCTTAGTCCTAGTAATGGCGTCCTTTGCTCCCTGCACGGTCATAGTCAGTCCAATTGCTCCATTGACTGCAAGTTTACCTCCTCTATGATGTCATCAGGGTAGGGTCTGTATGATTTTCTGAGTGAATATAATTTCTCAGATCTGCGGGACAGTGCTGATGGGAAGGGGGCCAGGAATGGTGTACACCTTTCATTCCCGTAACGTCGAGACGAGGGAGGGTCTGGAGCAAAGAGGGCCACATTCATCTGCCTAGCTTCAGGGTGTTGGATGCTGAACTTGTCCGGATGTTGTTCTTCTCATGATGTGCATTTTACACCATCAACCCTGGTGTGCTTGGCTCCTGGGCTAGGGCTGGAAGCAGACTATTGCTCAGCTTAGGGAATTTCACTGTAGTTCATGGGGTTATTAGGCTCAAACCCGTTGGTGCTGATCACAGACCTTGTGTAAGGAACTCATGGTGGAAACAGTAAAGACAGACACACGTGATCACAGTTCAAGGGTATTTATTAAACTGTAGGTGCATGTTGGAAAAATGCCTAATCTAAACCTAAATCTAAGATGGGAGCAAGCTACGACCATCAAATAATAATAAGGCAATCCTAGTGGCGTCTTGTCAAAATAAAAGTGCTTATTTTTTTTTTAAAAGATTGCCAATCCTTACAACTAAATAACAAAAAGAGTGTGGGATAGGATTCACAAGAAAGAAAGAAAGAAGTTTTCACAAATGATAAGTCAGCATGTGGTAGCCGGGGGTCTCCCTTCCCCACGGTTTGAGCACATGACAAGGCAGGACTCCTGAGCACAGCACACTCTTGAGCTTTCCCAGCACGAGATGACAGTTCTGTTTTCAGCTATCAGGACCTTCGGTGGTTAAGTATCTTTTCTACAAAATGTTTCTTTCCTCTGCGGACCTGATGTGCTCAAAACAATAAACAAAAAGCTCCTTTCCATAGGCACCTTGGGTGATGATGTTTCACCCCTGCATCCGCTCTTCTGGGCTCAGATCCACAAAATGTTCTTAGCAATATCAGGGCTTTCGGTAGTTACGTTTTGTTGCTTCTGAGGGCCTGACAGGTTCAAAATAATAAACAAAAATTCAACAAAAGTTCTGAAGTTCTTCTTTGATTGTACTTGGGTGATACTTCTTCACCCCTGGGTCCCCCTCTTCCAGGCCCAGACCCCTCTGGAATATCAGCCTCCCTCTGTTGGGTTCACTCTGGCCTGTCCTCAAAAGACTTTGTTGCATTTTCTCTGTTACATTCACAGGTCGGTGGTGATGGCTTTTCACCCTTGGATCCCCCTCTTGCGGGCTCAGACCCTTCTGAACCGTTTGCCTCCCTCCGTCGGGTTCACTATGGCTTTTCACAAATACTTTCACCTGTTATCTTCAGGAGTCCTAATGTCTTTTTAAACCATGCTTCATGTCTTTTTAAACAGTCCACTGTGGACCTCCCTCTGTCGGGTTCACTCTTGACAACACAGTTTCTTGCGACTTCAAGCTTCACCCCGTTCCATCAGCATTCCTCCGTCGGCTTTACTCTTGCCAATCATACAATCTTTCTCTTGCACTCAGTATGCAGGATTCATTTCCCTCAGCTTCCCAGTTACGTGCAAGTCAAAGACTTTTGAGTGTACAGGGGTTTTTGCTAGATCCCTGTATGACCACTTTGACCTTTTCCTCGCGCCTCTCCTATGGCCTTCTGATATCAGTAGTTTCATTCAATGCAGGATCAACCAGAGTCTCTTGAGTGAGCACTCACATGGTGCCGAACCCCTCTGCAGCTGGTTTTCCGTTAACATTTTACAGTTCTTTGAACTTTCCTCAATGGGCCACTTTGCGTCTTTCATTCAACACAGTTTGGTTTCTTATCAGCTCTCCCCTCTACTCACCGGCTGTGATTAACCGCTTGGCCTTTCTTGTGTCTAGAGTCAGGGATGGTACCACGGTAGCAGGTGTCTCTCTCGGTCCTGCTTATTAGCGTAGGCATGCTCCTTGTACCGTTGACATCTGCTGCAACACACGTTGGCAATTGTTTGTGGTCTTACGATTCCTTTCAGGGAGGAATAGCGGGTCTGGGTTGGGAAGGGCAGGGTCGCTTCTCGCCTTATCACCTCTCGATGATTTTTGCCACCTTTCTCCTCTTGAACTGCTGTGCTTGGATAGCTGTCTCGTCGTGCAGTCTGCCTTGCTCGTATTGTGCTCTCGTGCTCCACCTTTTATCCCTGTGGGGAAGGGAAAGGGCAGTCAGGTGTGTGTGGTTCTGGTCAATTGCCTGACTCTGCCCGACCCTTGTTTTGGGACATGTCAGGTAAACGGCTTTAGTGTTAGTCCGTTGTCTTTCGTGGTGTAAGAAGGTGTTTCCGTCGGAAAAGGGGGGGAGTGGAGTATTTGAGTATCCTACTTGGAAGGATGGGGAAAAGGGTTTACAAGAACTGGGATACCATGTCTCATCTGTCGGTGTCCCGCTTCCACTCCCCATGGACCCCCATCCAGGTGATCCTCCCTCACTGTTCCACCCCCAGGAACTGGATCCAATAGCGATGGCTGTGTCCTGGCCACCTGGATGACAGATCCCTGGGGACAAGTAAGGGGGACACCTTTAGATTTCTCACATTTTCCACAGTCTTTCCCAGTCATTGGGTCTCAACTTTCTGACACTTGACCTGGGCACTTCAACCTCCTCCCAAGCTACCTCTTCTTTCTTTAATCTTCCCCTTCACCTCCTCCTGGGTCCCCAATGCCCCACTGTGCTCTGCTCCTTGAAACCTAGCAGCAAGCAATATGAGGTCCATAAAAATTCATAATATTCACAAGTCCCTGTGGTATTTATTTATTTTGCTTACAAAGGCACATGTTGGACGTCCAGTTTACTTTCAATATTTATTTCCCAGTAGCTATTTTTCCTTTGACCACTTGGTGGGAGTGTTTCATTACTTTTAGGCTGTGAATTGATGATAGTTATTTTTTTTATAAGCCTCTGAGTTCTCCTACATTCTCTCTTTGCTATCCGCAATCGTGTCGGGGCGAGGGTGGCGGCCAGGGAGCTGCGGTGGGGAGCCTTTTAGTTTAAGCTATTGCGCCATAATCAATGATCTATTGTAGTATTAGTGGCAAAGGAGGGATGGGGCAGCCATTGCCTCAAACTGCAAAAATACAGGCTACCTACTGTAGCAGTGGCTGAGGCAGGTTTTGGTGCAATGGGCTTTTCGGGGGGCACTACTAGTCAATTGCCACATCACTACATAGTGAAATGTGGCAATAAAACACCTGATCTGGAGGGCTGGATGGAGTGGTAAAGGCCAGGAGGACCATGTTATAGGACTGAGTGCAGCAAGGAACTTAAGGATGGCCCCCAGCACCGTTACAACCCTATCCGGCCCGCCGGATCGGGTGTTATTGCCATTAGCACCCTGGTTTCCAATACGCTAATGTATTTTCTTTGAATGAAAGGGCGTGTGATATTGTGATAGTGGACCTCCTCACGCAGCCACTCGAGTATCCTCTCACGCATGCAAGGATACCCCGACACAGGAGCTGGGGTGCAACACGTCTTTAATCAAATGATATCTGACTCGAACTGCCCGTTTGGGCGGTAACCCCGCCCATATACAACACGTGGGACGCAGCCCACTAAACAGTGATAATAGAAAGAGGACTCATCCTCATATCAACTAAACAGTGACGACACCACACCCTCCCGTTACTAAACATTTAGTTACGCCCTCAGTCCATTTCTTCGATGAGGCGATGAGGTTTTTTTCTTGTTCTCTGTGGTCGATAGTTCACTCTTGCAGATGGCTCTGCCCATTCTTCAGGTGCCATGTCGTTTCCAGAGTCTTCCCTGTCTCCGTCATAGGGAGCGTCCCACTGAGAGAACGTGTCATTCAGGTTTGTGTCACTGGCGTACTGAGTGCCAGACATCCCTCTGAAATGAGAGGAGTTTCGAGTTATGGACCGGCAGTCCCCTTCCGCGGTGATGAGTGACCCTTTCTTCTTGACAATGATGAGTGGCACCTCATTGAAAGGAGCTACATTTTTGCGCTGTTGAGGTTGTTGGACCACTACCATGTCCCCTGGTGCCAGGTCACTTTTTCTGGCCCGGCGAGTGATGTCGGCAGCTTGTTTCATGTTCTCCTTCATGAGAGTGTCTCTTCTCCTCATTCCAGCGTCATCCTCATATTGGTCTTCATTAGCGGCTACATGGGGTAGTCGTGTTCTAATCATTCGTCCGAACATCACTTCTGATGGCGACTTCCCAGTGGTGCTGTGTGGGGTATTCCTGTAGTCTCGCATGAGTTGGCATAACAGTTTTTTGAAAGGTTGTCCTGTGAGGCGCGCAATTTGTGTTGTGCGTTTGATGCTGCTCATGAACCGTTCTACTGTACCGTTTGCCTGAGGCCACAAAGGTGTTACTTTTCTGTGGCGAAAACCCATGTATTCTGCAAATCACTGGAAGTCTTGTCCAGTGAATGGGGGTCCGTTGTCGGACTTGACTACTTTGGGTATTCCGTAGGTTGCGAACATCCTATCCAGTGCTGGGATGGTATGATGTGCGAAGGTGGACGGGACTATCTGCAGGTCGGGATATCTTGAGTATTCGTCCACGGCTACTAATATGTATTCACCCCCTTTCATGGGTCCGAAATGGTCGACGGCTATTTCTTCCCAGGTTCCTTCAGGCAGCGCAGTCATGCTTAGCGGTTCAGGGAATGTGTGCGGCTTTATGACGGTGCAGGTGGGACAGTTCTTCAGTAGTTCTTCCACTGATGTGTCTAGTTGGGGAAACCAGAGTTTTTGTCTTAGCATCCTTTTTGTGGATACAATGCCCCTGTGTCCTTCGTGTGCTAGTTCTAGCACCTTCTGTCGTAGGCTTCTCGGGATGACGAGCTTGGTCCCTTTTAGCAGTAGTCCTTCCTCTGATTTTGCGAGTTCTTCTTTTACCGCTAAGAAGCATGTAATGTCTTGTTTTGTGTCCTCATTCATTGCTTCGCGGATCTGCTTTGCATGTTTCCATCTCCCCGTTTCCAGGCATCTTAGGATGATTTGTATTCCTTGGTCTGTGTTAGATTCCCTTGTTATTTGTTCCATGTCAAGCCCTTGTGGTGTGCTGCTGTGAATGACGTATCTTATATACTGATCAGCAATGGATGGTTCTGGTCCACTCTTTTCTCTTGGGTGGCGGGAGAGAAAGTCCGCAGGATTTTGTTCCTTCCCCGGCCTGTGTATGATGTTGAATTGGTAGTCCTGTAATAGAAGTGCTCACCTGGCTATTCTTGGTGGCATTTTCACCCGAGGATTGCCATAAATGAAAACGAGTGCCTGGTGGTCTGTTACCACTACAAAAGGTTTTCCGTATAGAAAAAGATGAAAATGCTTGCAGGCCCAGATGACCGCCAGTCCTTCTTACTCCGCTTGCGAGTAGGCTTGTTCAGTTTTGGAGAGGCTTCGACTGGCGTAGGATACTATGTGCTTCCCACTGTCCTCTCTGTTGTCCAATTGCGTGAGAATGGCACCCAATCCTACGGGACTGGCGTCCACGATGAGTTCTGTGGTCTTCTTGGGGTCAAAATAGGCCATGTTGCGGGCATCAGAGATGCAGTCCTTAATAATTTGGAATGCTTCTTGGCATTTGGGGGACCAGACGAATTCGGTGTTTAGCTTGGTGAGGGCTCTGAGAGGTTCGCTGATGGACGCGAAGTCTCGTATGTATCTTGTGCAATAGCTTGCAAGCCCTAGGAAGCATCTGAGGTCTGAGGTTGTCACGGGTGGTTCAGTGTCTTTTTGCGAAACTCACACTTTTCTTTGTTCAACGTTACCTGGGCTTCTTCAAAGGCCATGCAGACCCTCATTAGTGTGTCATCGTGTTGCTCTTGAGTTTGGCCGAAGACTAAGATGTCGTTGCTATAGTTCAAACAGTTGGGCATGTGTTTGATGACATTGTGAATTTCTGCTTGGAAGATTTCTGCCGCGGAGGACACTCCAAAACTCAACCGTTTGTAACGGAATAGGCCTAGGTGGGTGGCAAATGTTGTTATATACCTGGAGTTTTTGCTGAGTTCCAGCTGGTGGTAGCCTTTGTTTAGGTCCAGCTTGGAGAACACAGTCGCTCCATTCAAAAGATGTACCATGTCTGTTATTCTCGGAGCTTGGTGTCATTCCCTCAGGATGGCCTCGTTTGGTCTCCTCATATCTACACAAATCCTGATGTCAGGGGAGTCTCTCTTGGGCACCGGCACTATAGGGGAGACCCACGGTGTGGGGCCTTCTGCTGGCTCAATAATGTCTGCCTCGAGCAGTTTGGTTAGTTCATTTTCAACTTGCTGTTGAATATTGATGGGGATACCCCTGTAGTGTTGTGCTACTGGTGGGACGCTGGCGTTGATGTGAAGTTCAATCTGCCTGTCCTTCAGTTTTCTGAGGCCTTTGAACAGTGCTGGGAAGACTTGGTCGATGCTCGCCGTTGGGTCTAAGTACTTGTGCACCATGAGGCGATATAAGATGTGAATGAGTCCCATCTCAATGGCTGCTCGATAGCTTAGAATGCACCCGCTCTCAGTGGCAGCCTCTAGCACATGCATGGGGATGTCCTTCTCATGTTCCTTGTATCGACATGAAGCCATGAAGAATCCTTTGCATGCCAGTGGTGTTTTTGAGCCGTATGGGTAGATGAGATCTCGTGCTGGCTGTAGGCGCGGGGCATTTGGTATGCTTTCATAGACCTCCTCACTGATTACATTCACGGTAGCTCCTGTGTCTATCAGAAATTCGGCCGTAGATTGGTTGACTTGTATTCTCAGAATTGGGCTGTGTTCTTTTGCCGTATTGTTCCCAAAGGCATATAGGTATCCCTTTCTTCTCGGTGTTTCTTGATGTTTTTCCGGTCTGCGGGTTCTCTCTTCCGAGGATGCACTTGACACGCTTTCCGATTGTGACTGTTCTATGAGGCACCGCACGTACCTCTGGGGTCTTCTCCTTGTCTTGTGTGGTGTAGTTTTGCTCTCTCTCCAATCCCTTTTGTCTTGTCTTCTTTCTACTTGTTCGTCGAGGTATCTGTGACGTCCTTGTTCATGGGGTTGATGGGTGACCCGGTGATGTTGGGTGGGTGGGTTTTGTTGCAGTTCATTCGTGGGTTTTCCACTTCTCCCTGCCCCCTTCATCTTGCTGCGGAATATCAAACACACAGCCTTGTAGTGGTTGTCACCACCACATGCGAAGCATGTCTGGCCCATGGCAGGGCATGTCCCTTCATGGGGGTATTCGTGTCCACATCGATAGCAGAACGGGTCACTGTTGGCTTTCGCCATCCCTTCTAACTTGTTAAGACTTTCTTGCTTTCCGTGCGTGATTTTTATTTCATCCAGGCCCTCTACTTGCGCTGCAAGTGCAGCATCTGATCGGGCCAGACGCAGAATTTCGTCCAAACTTCTCGGTTGTTGCAGCATTCGTTTGCGAAAATCAGCGCTTACACATCCCACAATGATTTGCGACCTGAGGGCCTCCTCATTGGAGTAGTTGTTGAAATCACAATTTTTCATTTTTGCCCGTAGCCTCATGACGAAAGCATCTATGGTTTCTCCCTTGATCTGCTTGGTGGTTTGTAATACATGTTGATCATAGTCTACATTAGTGTGGGGCGTGAAGTATTCCGTGAGCGTTGTCTTTAACTTGGCGTAGGTGTCTATGGTGTTTTCCGGTATTTCGTCGAGGATGTCTCGCACGTTGAATTCTACAGCATGGTTTAAGAGATTTAGTTTCTGTTCATCCTCTAGTGGTCCGGCCGCTTTTAAGCATACTTCAAAATCCCTCAGCCATCTTTTCCACCTTGATCCGAGGGTCCCAGTGCCGTGAGGTCGAAGTTTGCTGGCAATTGGGCTAGGAGGCTGTCTGTCATCTTTCTTTGCTCTGTTCTGGCTGGAGTCACAGGGACTGTCAGTGGCTCCTCTTCCGAGCTACTCAGGGGCTGAGCCGGAGTTGCAGGGACTATCAGTGATTCCCCTTCCAATTCACTCATGAGCTGATTTTAGGTGTTTCTCCTTGTGCTGGCTGTGCAGGGTGGGGCTTCCTTTTCTCTGGCGGACCGCTGCGCTGGGCGTGTGTGCCATGAGGGGGGCGCTGGGCCACGTGTTGACAGCCTTGCAGGCCTTGAGTTTGATTCACGTGTTCACATTTGGGAGGGTGCTGCATTGTGGGCTTTGACTGCGGTTCGCGTCGGGGCGCATGAGCTTACCCTTGTGTAGAAAGAAAACGGGAGGGCCGTGTCTCTCCCTCCCTCCTCAGAGTTCCTTGACTCTTGTTGCCGTCGGCGGGACGCCAGTGTTCCTCAACCGCCCAGAGATGCGCTGGAGCTTCTATCCAGCTGTTGCCGTCGGCGGGAGGCCAGTGCTCCTCGACCGCCCGGAGATGTGCGCAGGGAGCCGCTGCTCCACCCGTGGGTGAATTGAGTGCGCCTGCCGGTGTCGTTTGGCGGGAGAGGTTATTCCTCCCCCCCGCCCGGATGTATGTCACGCGGGGAGCTGCTACGGGTGCTCCGCCCGTGGAATGTGCGCATGGGAGACTCTTCAGAGTTCGCGCAGGGCTGCAGGGCTGCAGGGCTCTTTTCAACAGTGGGGAGCCTTCTCGCTCCGACCCACTAGTCACCGGGAGTCCTCGACCGGGAGAAGTCCCGCGGCTCCAGTGGCGCCTGGTTGCACGCCACAAGCGCTTTGGACTTGAGGTGGCGGGCACGGTGGAGACACGTGTCCGCTTCGTCGCCAATGTGATATCGTGATAGTGGACCTCCACACGCAGCCACTCGAGTATCCTCTCACGCATGCAAGGATACCCCGACACAGGAGCTGGGGTGCAACACGTCTTTAATCAAACGATATCTGACTCGAACTGCCCGTTTGGGCGGTAACCCCGCCCATATACAACACGTTGGACGAGGCCCACTAAACAGTGATAACAGAAAGAGGACTCATCCTTATATCAACTAAACAGTGACAACACCACAGGGGGGCCACGATTCAAAGAAAATACTGACTTATGATGGCCGCCGTGGAGATGGAAGGTAGGGCTCCATGCAGGGCCCCTGTTCCATTTCCACAGTGGCCCATGATGGAGGCTGGAGCAGCGGTGGTGGTTGCGCCACCTAAAACAATGAGGTGAGCGGGATAGGGAGGAAACGGTGGGGAAAGGGGAGGATGGGCGGGGAGATCGCAGGGTGGGGAAGCAGCCATCCCTCGGAACACGGGCTGAGAGCATGGGATTTAGCCTGTGATCTGAGCAACCTGATTGGTTGGATACCCTGCCCCAGGTGCTAATGTTGGTTATATGCTACACATAGTTTTCTACGGTTTTCCATGATATGTGCATTTTAATATCTCTTTTCCAAGCGCTTAGAGGTGATTCCATGTGTGGTGTTCACTGCAGAGGCCCTCCTATAGGCACGGAGTAGATGGGGTGTAACCCCACATTAATAAAAACGTGTAGTTACAGTGTATTATACGTATTTAAATAAAAAAGACACAATGGGAAATATGACAGTATTAAAAGGTATGTGAAATGAAAAAAATGTAAGAAATGTAAAGTGTTTATAAAAAGGCATTATGCTAAAGTCAGTGTGCTTAACTGTGCAAAATGCTCTGTGATGATGAGTCAGGACACCATTTTTAAATAATGCACTGAGAAGAGGTCATTGGAAATAGGGGATGGGTCCCCCTCTCAACCTGGGATGGGAGGCCTACCAGGGAGGAATCCTAAAGTCAATCCCAACCCAGAGGAGGATGGAGGCAGTTGGGAGTGCCCAAATTACTGTTCATTTCCCATGTGCTGGACAAGTATTCTCCGTTCATCCTAGAGACACAACAGATTCTAATGAAGAGCACCCACTTGACAGAGAGACAGCTGCCCCCACTCCAGGACTTCGGAACGCTCCGGTGGAGAGGGAGAGAGAGCAAACTGGAAGAGAGATGGAGACTTCCCCATCAGAAGGGCTACACGAGCAATGTACAAACAGCGCCACGGCAGGGGAAGCAACAGAGGCAGGATTCGGAGCTCCTATGCAGCAGTCACCTAAGCCTTGCACTGCACACCAGCCTAAGTGCACCTGATTAGGAGTTCAGGGCAATTGCCCTAAACCATCAGGGGCATATAATTTAAAAAAAAACACCCAAATACTGGACTTCCTGCCCCTAGGGTAACATGAACTGGGACACTGTAGCGATGCCATTTTTGGTCTTCGGGGAGCGCAAGCATAGAAAGGGAGCAGGGTTCAAACGTACAGGTAAGGCTGTTCGCCGGAACATGTTCTGAGGCCGCCAGACTCAGAAGGAACCTGTGAGCGGTGTATGTTAATGTTAATGTTAGAGGTATTTGTACTGTGCACCGTTACCAACGGAATTACCGCACAGGCACTCTGGCGGACCTGCAAACAAGGAGGGGTGGGGTTAGTAGGCTAAAGAGGGAGTAGGAAAGTGAGAAAGATGGTGTCATGTGGCAGCTTCAGTTCGGTTTTCACAGTGCGCTGAGCTTGGGTGGGACTATCGAATCGATACGAGTCCTCATGAGCTGTTGTTGCGAGTTGTGTTTGTTGTTTGTGTGGTGGAGTGCACGCAGTTTGTTGTGCGAACAGGTGGTTCTGTGGATTTTTGTGTGAGATACGTATGCAGAAATTTGAGCTTTTGGGTTAGTGGGTTTTCGGTCTCTTAGTCTTTGTATTTCTTGTATCGGATTGTCCTATGGAGTTCGCATTTTTTGTCTGTCCGTCTAATTGTTAGAAGGGATGGCATAGCAAGTTTCCGACTGTGCTATTCCTGACCTTTGTGTACCAGGTTGAGGCGCACATTGTCTGGTATTGGTGCTGTATTTTTACAGTCATCCATTCCCTTCCTATCTATTTCCTGTCGGTGATCCATTGCTGCCTGTGTTTGCTTTGTCGGCTAAGGTGTTGTTGACATGTCATCCTTACCCTTCCCTCCTGATCTCTCCACGATCATACTTTTGTATGATTCTAGCGTATTTATCTCTCAATTGGTAAAGATATATGCCGTAGATTGTTCTTCCCTTACCTCAGTATATGGAAGCTAGATTAGGGAGATAGGCAGGATCGGTTTCCTCTCTGAATATTGTTTCAGCTGCGTATGTGCCCCCATAGGCATTCCTTCTAGTTATGGGGTGAAGAGCCAAGATTTGAGTAGTTTTCTGTATAGAAGGTGATCTCTTGTGTTACCTATGTTCTTTGGTAGCTCATTTCAGGTTTTTGGGGCAAGGTGAGAGAAAGAGGTACCTCCGAATTTTCTTTTGTTTTATGGGTTTGGTTCCAAACGGATGTCGCTGCTAGATCCAAGGGGTCTTGTTGGGTGGTAGACATTTATTTTCTCTTAGGAACTCTGCACCTTGGCCGTGGATTGCTCTGTGCGTTATGCACATTGATTTGAACTTGATTTACTGTTTTATTGGGAGCCAGAGTAGCATTCTCAGAGCTGGTGTGCTGTGTTCTCTTCGTGGCAGTTTGAGGAACAGTCTGGCCGCCGCATTTTGTACTTGTTGAAGTTTTTTAGAAGTCATTCTGGCATGCCCAGATATAGGCTGTTGGCGTAGTCTACTTTGGACATGAGAGCAATGACGGTGAGTGTTTTGTTGGTGAATGAGAGGAATAGTAGGATCCTTTTTTTTTCTTTTTTTTGTGTTTAACCTTTTTGGTTTTTACAAAAAGAAAATGTCTGCATTGACAGTTTTTCGGCCGTTTGTAAGCTACATTAAGACACCACTATGGGTCGAGCAGATTTGTAAAATGCAGAAGATTCCGCAATTTTAGAGGACCCAGGCATATTGAATGCAGGGGGCGAGGTGACATCTGTCGCATTGGCTTTTTTAAGGGCCACTAGCAGAAATTTCGCTGCCATCCTGGACCATCTGGCGGAGTCACCTGCAATCAGCCGAAACCAACAAGTTTCTTCATTTAGTACCGACGGCTGTGAGATAAGTGGTGCCATGTAAGCTTGTCTTTCGTGTGCTAAAGCTGAGCACGCCTTGAGGAGATGACGTACTGTTTCTACGTGATCCAGCACTCCACACAAACAGCAGTTTGATACAGGGGAAAGCCCTGTAGTGACCAGAATTTCCCTAGTATGGAGCACATTTAGACGAGCACGCATGTAAGTTTTTCTTAGTTCTTTCTCTGGGAATTTCTCACAGTACTTTAGGGGAACCTTTGGCTGATTATGAGATGGTGGAAGATGTTTTAAGGATTTGTAGAGCTGAATTTTCTCATTTGTGTTAATCCAGTCTTGTTGATCGGGTTTAGTCTTTGCTCGACCTGGATTTGTGATAAGGGTTTCTTCATTACACGCTACTTCTTCTAGTTTAGCTTGGATTTTTATGACCCAATCAATTAGCGGTTTGCAAGATCCTTTGTTGATTTCAGAGGCCACAACCTGAAAAATCGAAAGCGAGCTTGGCATCAGGATTTTTCTGTATAGCTGTTTAGCCCTTTGGATCACCGGAGAGGCTAAATATGGTAGGCCAAGGTCACGCTGGATCGCTGGCATTGGGGCTGATTTGGGCAAGCCCAGGACCGATTTCCATAGAAATCACTCCAACTGGGTCCAAAACTCCGCCGGCAGATTTAAGTTGGCCGCCATTCCATAAGTTATCGCTGGAACTACTTTTGACTTATAGAATTGGAGAGCGGGGATCCATGAGAACTTCCCGAATTTTTTGTCCACAGCACGCGTTTGCGCTCTTAGATTTCTCATTTTTTTCCCACAGAGAGTTTTGGAGAGAATTTTCTTTAGGTGTATTATCAATCAAGACTCCCAGGTATTTGTATTCGTTGACCACTTCAAACTTAGTCTTTTCGAGAAACCAAGACGGACTGGTCTGGTTTTTCTTGAGTGTTTTGGAAAATACAAGAATTTTAGTTTTTGTTTTGTTGATTTGTAGATTGTTGCTTTCCATGTATGTGGTTAGGTTAGTTAGTTGCCTTTGTAGACCTATTGCAGTCTGGTCCATAAGAATCAGGTCGTCGGTGTACCACAGTCTTGACACTTTGCTGGGTCCAACTTTAGGCGGGAAAGTTCGCACTGTTTTTTCTGACTCCTGAAAGTCTCTGATAAAGGTTATAAACAGGGCAAGAGCCAAAGGACAGCCCTGTTTGACTCCTTGCTCCGTATAGATTTGGTCTGAGAGGGTCCCTTGCTGACTTAATCGTACCCGCAGAGATGTCGATGTGTGAAGGGCCATTATTGGTTTAAGTACTGGACCCGGGCAGTTCCAGGATGTTACCTTTGACCATAGTTTATTTCGATCCACCATATCAAAGGCTTGTGATAGGTCCACCAGCGCCATGTAGACCTTGGGCGCGCCTCCCTTTACTTTCGCTTTGATGATATTGAGGATTAAGAGGTTTATCGTTGTACCAGCACCCTTTTGGAAGCCAGTTTGAGAGATGTCAGCTGCCTGGGAGTTGATGGCCCATTCTTTAAAGTGCAGCAATAAAAGGGACGCAAAGATCTTGCCGATAATGGCAAGTAGTACTATTGGTCTGTAGTTGGCTGGCCTGTCTCTGTCCCCCTTTTTGAAAATCGGGACCAGGACTGCTTCTGTCCAAATTTTTGGGATTTGTTTCTGCTTATGGCAGTATTTGAATAGCTCACCAATTGCTCGTGCGCAGTCATTCGGGTGCTTTTTGAGGTCCAAATTTGTCAGCCCGTCAGGACCCTTGAAGATTTTAGGTTGGAGATTACTCTGGAGATGTCTTTGACACTTGCCAGTTGGATCCACGGTTCAGCGGTCGAGGGTAACGTCTGTGGGGCTGAAGTTGGAGGTAAACAGTAAAGTTCCATAAAGTGTGAGATCCAGTTTTGTTCTGATACGGAATATGAAAGCGAAAGCGCCTTCTGACCATTTGTACTCTTGAGAAGCGTCCAAAAGTCTCTAGTGTTCATTGATGCCCAGGTGTTTAGCATGGCTTCTGCGTCATTCTGGTACATAGTCTGCTGCTGTTGCTTTAGCCATGCTTTGTAATGCCTTACTCCAGTGTGGTAGGCGGTCCAAGATTCTATAGTTCCCGTTTTCACTGCCAGTTTTTTTAGCTTTCTCACATCTTGCCGCTTTCCAACTACTGTGTAGTTAAACGTGTGAGTGTGGTTTGGCTGGTTTTGTTTCTTACCAGTAAAGCTCACTTTGTGGGCGGCCAGTAGGGACATGTACTCGGGTCTTTCTTCTGCCGAGCCTCTGCTTATTAGACTGTGTTTCTTGCTTAGGTTGTCCTTGAAAGTTCTTACATTTTCGGACGATAGACGAAGTCGGTTTTGTTGCTTGTTAGACTCAATGTCAGGTAAGTAATAAAGTCTTTTCTGCAATGCTCCACCCCACGACATCTGAAGGAGGTTATGGTCACTTTCGATGGTTTTTAGAACTGAAAAGTCACAGAAATGCGGGATCAGGCTTTCCGTAATGAAGATGTAATCCAAGGTGGCGAACGATCCCGACCTTTCCTAGGTTGGGATTTGGCTTCCTCGATCTTGGAGTGACGCCACGTTATGAAACTTTCTCGACTTCATTAAATTAGAGCATGCTCGGCCTCTTTCGTCGACCACTGGCAGGGTCGTTTGCTCTTGGTCATCTGCTGTTTCCACCCCACATTTTGCGTTGAAATCTCCGCATATTATGATGTTGGGAACATTCCGGTCGACTGTAATTTCTTCGATGGCGTTGGCTACCGAGTTACAGAATTCTTTGATGGTTGTTCTCTCCGGGTTCCAGTACAAGTTGATTATAGCCAGTTCTGAAATTGCCCAAGACTCTAGGACTCGGTCTTGGTGGACCCATGTGGTTAGTGTAGCAAGCATACCGTAACCCTCTGCGATTTTTCCCTTCGGGGTGATTCCTGAGCCCAGGCGAATAGCAGTCATTAAACCCGCTGAAGGTTGACCCAAGATAGACCTGGTTGCCGGCGAGACTTTGATTACAAAGCCGTCCAAGGACGGTTTGTCCAGTAGCTAGGTTTCTTGTAAACAGATCAGGTCGAATGAGCCCAAATTTACCTAGCTCGGTCTGGTTAGATGGCGGTATCCTCTTGTGTTCCATGATGCCATTTGCAGGGCACTTTTTTTTAGCTGAATCAGTGGTTTCTCAGCCTGCCTTTTGGTGTCAATGGAACGTAGAGCTCGCTGCTATTTCTTTTGGTTGCGGGAGAAGGTGTCAGCAATCCACTTCCATGGTTTGGACGCAGGTGTTTCATAAGGTTCCCTCTTAGACGGAGTCACCTTTGTTTCCATGCAATGTCTCTCCTGAGTGCTCTCCACGTATCTTTTTGGAATGTTGGATGTTATGTAGTTTCCATTTGTCTGATTTTTTGCACGGTCGGCGTGCTGTTCCGTCCGCTCCCCTTCCCATCTCTTCCTGGGGTCGTACCATCTGGCATTGTTTGGTGGTTCTTCAAAACTGGGTTTTTCGCTGCGGTTTCTCGAGGGTCCCCTCTTTTCCCTTCCACGGTCCACCTGGTCTGGTTCGGGCTTCTGTAGCTGTTGTATAATCTCTGGTGTTTAGTCAAATGGTCGACAGACAAATGGTCGACAGACAAATGGTCGACACAATTTGGTCGACAGGTCAAATGGTCAAATTTTTTTTTTTTTATATATAGATTTTTAGGTTTTCGTTTACGGAAAAAATGGGGTTTTTAGCAAAAAAAAGGGGGTTAGGGGAACCCCCCCCCCCAAAAAAAAAAGTGAAAAAACTAAAAAAAAGAAATCCGACCATTTCACCTGTTGACCTTTTGGTGTCGACCATTTGTCCTGTCAACCATTTATATTCGACCACTAAAAATACTTAGTCCTAGGCGATGGAGATCTTACATTACTTCTGGGGAGAGTTCGCTTATCGCCTTATTTCTTATGTGGAGGTAAGCTTTGGCTCTATGCTCCCGATGGTAAGGTTCGACAAGTATGAAATCGTCGGATGTTAAATGTATTTTTAACACTGTCCTTCGATTAAGTACCAGGTAGCTGTCCTTTGCTGAAATTTGCTCCAATTTGAAAAATGATGTTTCTGCCAGTTTAGCGGTCTTCTTGGCTTCCGCCTCATTAGTTCTTGTGGCCTCCTTGTAGGCTGGGTCTCGAAGCCTGCCATACCAATACTTTTGTTCAGGTCTTGAGTCGGTTTCACAATCAGATCTGTGGTTGGATGACTTTTCTATTTTCTTTAGGCTTTTTAATGCCTATAAGGTGGCACTTGGAGAATTCGAGCGGGGCCTTTGATTGCGGTCAGGAGGGTCTCCATACCTGCATTTTTTCCCCCCTGAGGGGAGAGCACCACTTGTTCAATGGGAGTTTTTAGCAATGTCTTGGATACGGCCACTGGGGTACGTATGGTGAAGTAATCACTTCCTCTACATCTGAGTGCTGTGAGACGTTCATCAGTTTTGAGGTAGGGTCCGAGTTGTCACTCGTTTTCAACACGAGAGACAGACCCGCCCTGGCTTGGTTTTTTGTCGTTGGGGGTCTGTTTTTAACCTGTTGCTTCGTTGGCGTGTAGTCCTTGGGACTAGTGCCTGAAGGCAGCATAGCTTCTGTCGACTTTTCTTGTTTGCGTGAAAGAGCGTTGGATGGATTCCTCTTCTTTGTCTGCTTTGCACTCCCTGTGAACAGGACTGCGATATCCAGGGTCGATGCTGAAGAAGAGAGCTTTGTTGGGATTTTTGTGAAAATTGGGGCCATGTCCTTATTCTTTTTGCTCTCTAAAGTCTGGGTAGATTTTGTTGAGGATGTTTTGGAAGTTTGAGCCAATTTGTCTCTGCTTTTAAGTAGTCTTCACCCAATATTTCTATTTTTTTTTCCAAGTTCACTTCTATGCTGTTTGAGTTTTGTTCAACGGCAGTTAGATATCCTTCGATAAAAGTCAGTTTATCCCTCATCGTGCTTATCATTTAGGTGTTATCTTTGAGGGCCTCGTGGATTGACTTCTAGAGCTTTCCAAATGGATTTAGAGCTATCGTGAGAGCCGACATGATTGATAGCAATTCCATTTTTTTTTAGGGTGTCTCTTTTCCTGACCAGCTTGGAATTTCGCTTAGCCGTATAGTTTTTGTTGGGGTGTTTAGGCCTTTTTCGTTTTGGGGCTGTAACGGTCTTTCCAGAAACCTTCTCTCTAATGGTGTCATAAACTCTTGAGTAATATACGGGGTTTCCCCCAAAAGTCTGCTAGAGTTTCCTTGGATGTGTGGTCGTGTCCATGCATAATGATCCATGGCTTGGGATTGCCTGGGGTCATGACTTGGCCCGTCCCTTGCCGAGGTGCAAGGAGTTTGGGCAGCTGCTCCTTCAGGTGTAGGTTCGGTATATGGGCTGTCTTTTGGTGTTTCAATGTTCTCAGGTCTGGTGCCCATTTCAGTCTGACGGATCGCTGTTTCCTTAGGCTGGATGTTAAATTGGGTTGCTGGACTCTCTATCTCTGGTCTCCGGTCCATAGTTGAGCCTGATTGCGGGTAGAATTTTTGGTTTGAGTTTGGCCCCCGAAGGTTTAAGTCCGTTTTTCATGCTTTATTCCTCAGTGAAGAGTCTTGAATGGCCTCCAAGATTTCTGCGTCCGACAGCTCTGGATCTAGGTCTAGTTTCCTTTTGTGTTGTTCTATGAAGTATTCTTTCAAGGATGCAAGCTTTTTGAGCCCCCCTTGGTTTTAGGGCCTACTTTTCAGTGTTTCTTTGTGAGCATCTTGTCAGACATAATTTTTGTTTTGGTGTTTCCCTTGGTGAACAGTCTTTGAGGCCTGGTTGGATTTACCTGGAACTGTGGCTGAAGACCCCGTGTCCCTCGGCTGGACCTCGCCTGGTGCTAGGGGACGATCTTCAGCCAGGTTGGAATTTATTCTTTGAGTTGCAGCAGCGAGGGGTGAACATCCACCTACCTTGTCCACCCCCTCTGTTGTGTTCTGGTCTATCGGCTCGCTCAGTTCTGTAGCTGAGACCTGGTGAAAGGAGTTAGACCCGTGAGACACTTCAAACACTGAGTCGTCTTCTGTCCGCCTATTCGGTGAGCACAACTGGTCCTCGTTGTCTGTGTCCCAAGAGTCATTTGTGCTGTTTCTAATAGGGGCGGTTTTTAGCACACACTGCTTTGGTCGCTTCAGCTGGTCTGTTGGTGCATTTTGGCTTTGATGGATTTGAGCTATGATTGCTTGCCCTTGGCCGGGCGGCACCGCCTGCTGTGCGGTTGAGTCGCAAGAGCTGGCCTCCCGAATCGCTGCGTGAAAGCGCACCACTGCTTGAGGTTGCAGGTTTGGAGTGGTGTCGTCGTTGGATCGAGTCTGGAGCGCCGCCCGACTGTTTAGACCCCTGCCTCGACCGTCCTCCGACAGTCTGCGGAGAGGGGTCGCTCGTCAGAACGGTGGAACGGCCGGGCGCTTTGCGCATTGATGGTCCTGATGATCCCGAGAGTAGGGTAGGATTATTAAGAATGGCCTCTTCGGGTTTCTCGCCCACGACCCCCCCCGCCACCATCGATGATGGAGGGGGCTTGTTTGTGGAGGTTCCCTCGCCGTCTTTGCCCACCGGCAGACGTGGGTTCATGGGCTGGGATGACTTTTCCGGAGACAGTGGGGCCATGGTAGGTGCGGGGGGAGTGGCGTTTCTGATGGTTTCTAAGTTTGCCGGCGCCTTTTCCTATTTTGTGAATTTTCCCCTCACTGGATTCCTGTTGGTCCTGTTGGAATGATTTACTACTTCATAGACGGCGACTTATGTCATCTTCAATTGGGGAAAGTGGCGCCATGGAGTTGGTTAAAATTTGAGTTAGGATTGATGTGTTTGACTGGGAGAGAGCTCAAAGATCCTTAACGGGGAGGACTGCTTACCTCGTCACTCGTCTCCCGCCACCAGACACACTGCTTCGCACACCGCGCCGCACTCTGCGCCTGCGCGCTGTTAAAGTAGGAAGTCCTTTGAAGTTCTGTAGAAATCGAAAGTGGACTGCAGAAAACACAATCCGCAAAGCAAAATGAAGAGTGAATTCAGCAGCGGTCTGTTCTCACGTCCTCACACCAGACACACTGCTTCGCACACCGCGGCGTGCCCTCCGCCTGCGCCTGCGCCGTGTTTAAGTAGGAAGTCCTTTGAAGTTCTGTAGAAATCGAAAGTGGAATTCAGAAAACACAATCCGCGAAGCAAAATGAAGAGTGAATTCAGCAGCGGTCTGTCCTCACGTCCTCACACCAGACACACTGCTTCGCACACCGATCTTTTTTACTGATCGCAGGAGAAATAGGCATTTCTGGGTTATAGCGTTTTGTTGTGGCTGTAGACTTAGTTAATTGTCCATCAGTACTCCCAGGTTTTTTACAGTCATCGATGGGGCTAGGGTTGTACCAAGTTCTATGGGCCAGGGCATGTAGTGATTGTTTTCTCCATTTTTAGAGATGATCATTTTTTCTGTTTTGCTTGGCTTGCGTTTGAGGTAGTTTGAGTTCATTCAGCTGTAGATTTCATGAAGGCAGTTCTTTAATGTTGTTTTTTCTTCTCGTGTGACTTGTATTTTGTATACTATGTGTCATCAGCGTAGTTGTAGCAAGTGATGCTGTGTCCTTTAATGATCTTGATTAGTTGAGCCAGGTAATTGTTGAATAATAACAGGGAGAAGGATGATCCTTGTGGTACTCGGCATTAGGATTCCCTTGGGTTGGATTTGAAAGTTTTGATCCATATGGTTTCTGTTCTGTTTGTTAGGAAGAATTTAATCCATAGTAAGGTACGGTCAGTGATTCCAATTTCTTCCAATCTCCTGATGAGGCTGTTGTGGTTAACTGTGTCAAATGCCGCGGAGAGATCTTGAAGTATCAAAACGGTACTATTGTCTGAGTCTGCGTTTGCCTTTAGATCATCCCAGATTGAGAAAAGTGCTGTTTCCGTTCCTCTCATTGGTCTAAAACCTACTTGTGCCTGGTCCAATAGGCAATGTTCTTCTATACATTTTTGGGTTATTCTATAGAGGCATGTTTCGAGTAGTTTTTGGATACGGGATGCTGGAGATAGGTCTGTAATTGGAGAGGTCCTCCATGTTTCCTGCTTGAGGAGCGGCTTGATGTATGCTGATTTGAAGGATTGTGGCATCTTCCCTGTTGAGATTGAGTGGTTGAAAATGTTTCTGTAGTAATCCATGGGTGTTCCTTGTGAGATGATTGATTTGTATATGTCTGGGGGGCAGGGATCCATGAGGGAATCTGTTTTGTTGCTTTTGTTTACCAGTTTGACAAATGTCTCCACTGATATTTGGGGAATGTTAGGCAAGAATTGATGTAGTAACACTCTGTGACACTACACAACACTTTCTACTTGGTATTAGGTAACCCACCTTTTGCTATATCAAGGGGGGTAAATGTTAGCTGTAGAGCTGTAGCGATGAAATTCGCAAATACAAGTAACCAAGTAACATTTATACTCAAGGTTTCAATTATATTTATTTAACATAAATTGTTGAATAAGCATTGTTTTTAAAGGGCAAGATATGTAACAATCAAGTATACTTTAAAATACTTTTCCTGAATCAGCATATGTTTAGTGCATACTCTTTAGAGGTGCTTTTTACACACTTCCTACACCCGAAGGTGACTTCATTCACAAGGACAGTAATAGCATTTATATATCACTAGTACACTTTGCAGATTCCGAGGTTGCAGAAAGGAAAGGTTAAAGAAAGAAAAAAGGTTAAACAGGTTCCCAGGGCATGCAAGTTTACTTCAATCTTGCAATGAAATCTAGACAAAACCTTCCCCAGCAATAACAGTCTAAAAACAAGTTATCACCTCTGAGGGACAGAAAATAACAAAGTCAATGGACTAGAAGAGTCTACGGGGAGCCAGGACAACCAAAGTCAAATGGAGCACAGTCTATGGAGCTGAGGCACTTTGTAGTTAATTACAAGTCTTGCACAAAGTGAGAAGGTTTTGTAGAAATCAATTGTAGGGTCACAAGCTGTTGGACTTGTGAAAAGCAGAGTTGAAATCAAAGTAGCCACTGCAAGTAGCCACTGTAAGAAACCCAGGTCTGGACAGTACCTCTGGTTTGATGAAGAGTGGTCCAGCTGGATTCTGTCCTGTTGCAGCGATGCAGATCCTGGGTTCCTGGGCCTCAGTCGTGGGGACAAGAGGGAGGACATCTGAAGGACTTCTGTGGCAGCAATTTGGAGGGTGTTGGCACTTTGTGGTTTCAGCACGCTGTAGACAGCACCGCCGCAGATCTTGGATACTGGTTGGTCTTCCTTTACTCCTTGAGTCCTGCAATCTTGTGAGGGAACTCAAACTCTGGTCATCCTGCTTCTGGAGGGTCCTTAGGAGACTCCTGGAGCTTCTGGCAGGATTGCAGACGTTGCACTCGACTATGGATTTCTGGACCCCTGGCACTCGGTTCCTGCAGCAGCAAAGAAATACAGCCATTCGGGGAAGAAGATCCAGTGAAGTTCATCTCAGGGTTAGTTGGTCCCACTAAAACAAGGGAAGAAGTCATCCCTTCCAGAGCTTATCTTGTTGATCAGAAAAAGTAGTTTCAACAAAGCAGCAGGGCTTCACCAGGCAAATCAAAGGTCCAGAACGATGCAGCAAGCTCCGTTCACAGTTTCTTCGTCAGGTGTTCTTCCCAGTGGTCGACTCTGCCTCTAGTCCCAAAACCCTCACCTTTTAAGTAGGTTTCTCCCATTCATGCACCGCCTAGACTGTTAATCACACAGCAGGAGCCAGCCAATCAGGATTGGTTGAATTCCAGCACTCCTAGAGACAAAGGACTGGGGAGTTTTGGGAACTCCCTCACTTCTGCCCTTCCAGATACACTGTAGCCAGAGGCGAGTTTCAGGACTAAAGCCTGCCAAAGGCAAAATTAAGAAAGTAAATCACAAGAAAGACCTCACAAACAGAAAATGGCAAAAAGAGAAGACCGGGGGGCATTTTGACAAAATGGTCACCCATGGCTGCTATACTGCAGCTTAGGATTCAGCCTGTGGTAGAAAAGCACAATGGTAGGAACATTAAACCACTGCCACCAGACATTTAAAGAAGTGAGGGTAACATAATTATTTTTACATGAGTCAGTAGGATAAGGGGCTACTAGGTAACCACCCCCAACACTCCACATAAGATGGTGTGTGCTGGACCTACAAAGAGAAAGGGGTAAGTAAAGTCAATTTCACTTTACTATTCTTGGGTACAGTAGTTCACACAAGAAAAGGTATTTAAACCTTATGAGAAATCAAAGGATTTCCCTGTGACACTGCACTGAAGGTGCTGTGTGTCACCATATAAAAAGTAGATGTCTATGGAGTTTGTCAGACTCTAAAAACAGTGGAAAGACATAATCCAAATCAGGTCAAAACACAAGAGAGTGAAAAAAAAGGTTTCACTCACTCCAGGGTTAAAATTAAAAAGCCCTAAACTCCAGAAAAAGAGCTGGGGGTCTCCAAGGTTGAAGGGCATTAGCACAGAAATGAGAATTCTCCCTAAGAGGGGAAGCTTCGGAGTTTGTTCGGGTGTACCTCGAATGGGTGGGTGGGTTGCATATTGCGGTCGCATAGTCTGCTTTTTATGGTCTGTTGGATGGTGATTTTGTTTTTTTAAATGGTCTGCAGGGTTGTTGCATAGTTTCTTCAATGGTATTGGAGTGTTGTTGCAGCCAGTTTAGTTCGTTTATGATTTTAAAGAGTTTTTTTGGGGTGGTTGGTGCTTTGAGGATTCTGTTATCGTAGTATTTCCTTTTTGCTTTTTGTATTCCCTTGTTGTATGAGCGGAGATGCTGTTTGAATTTGAATTTCATTGTTACACATGTTGCAGCACCCAAAGGTGACGTCATTTGAGGTCAGTATAACACTTATTTTGTATCACCGTTGCAGGTTTGAGTTAAGGAGGGAAAGGTTTGGGTTGGATCAGAACAGACAGATATTGTATAAAAACAGTTCGATTTTCCATAAGGGATGCAGGCAGTCTTATGCCAGCATTAAAGTATTCAACAATTAAAACCCGTAAGGGAACAAGCACTGCCAAAGTCAAAAGGTTCAGAAGGAACAAGTGATACGCTGGCCCTGGGAGAGCTGGGTCCTAAAGCAGGCTGTCCCAGCAGACCAACACAGCAAGATCCTCGGTAAAGCGCTAACCTCCGGCGCCTACATTTATGTGTTTGTGCGCCAAAACTGTGTGGCAACAGGCTGCTTGAAATAGTTTATACTCATTAAGGTTTTCTGAGACAAAATATCAAATGAGGCCGGAGGTTGAGTTCCTCGATAGAGCCGCAGAACTCGGAGGTGATTTGCAATATCCTTTTTACATATGTTTGTGGGTATTTTATTCCTTATAATAGATGGTAACAATGCCACTCGCTTCAATACTTGCCTCACGCCCTCAAGGCGATGCAAGAACGCTTCCAATTGTTTATATGTGCAATGTAGGTGGAGTCTTTTTAAGGTTGGCCAAAAACCCCAAAATGGCTGGATGGGAATTGTCAGATACTTTGGAAAGAAAGGAATCTGAAAAGATGGGCAGGGGGTTAATGAAATACTGCCGTGGCAGCTGCAGGGCTGCTCTTTCCTGAAATAGCTTTCTAATGCTGCAGCTCAACTGGAATACCTTCAATTCAGATATCGTTTCCTTTTTGATTGTTATACGTGGGATCAGTACCACCTAGCATACAATACAAGAAGATCGCAAATTGCCGAGGAGGACCGTGATCAAATAGAGGAACGAGGCCGAAAGTCACAGAACTCTGAGGGGACTTGCAATGTTCCTGTTTCAGACAGTACTCAAATGTCATCTCCTTTCAAACCTGTCCTGGTGCTTAATCCAAAGTAAGAGACCTCCCAGTTGCTAATACACATAATCCCTTTATAATCTGTTTGGTTAAAAAAAAGTAATACGCAGTTTCTAATGTGTTGCAGAAGATGAGTCACAACAATGTACTAACTGCATTTAAAACTATTTCGCGCCTTAAAATAAGTAAAAACACGCGGATAGATTAATTCTCCCACCTGTGTAATCCCAGCAATGCACAAAATAAACATACTGCCATGAACAGTTGCTCATCAGTTCTGGCTGTGAAGCGTCACAGAAAGCTACTGTACAGCACACGAATCTGCCAAACTCGTTACTGCTTTCTGTACTGCTCAAGCAGCAGGCACAGGGGTGGACTGATCTATAGGGAACTCTGGAGATTTCCCGGTGGGCCTCTGCACCCTGGGCCTCATTTGTGTGGTATTTCCAAATTTTCCCATAGGAATAGCATTGGGCTTGATGAAAATGTGTCATATGGGGCCACTTTGAACATTATTTCCAGGGCCTCTTTTAGTTCCCAGTCCACCCCTGAGCAGGCATTGTGGCCCCCACCCCCCCCCGCCCCCAAACCAACTGTAATAACTTATTGCAGAACGGCAGTGAAGTAATGTTCTTATTACAGGGCAGTCGTGATGTCACAGTTGGCCTGTAATGGGACATCTATTTACAGGCTTGTTTGTGGGTATTGCAGGCTTGCCATGTACTATAAGAAAAGCAGGGGTTTTCGATGCACATTGCAAGTTGCCTTTGATGTTGTATGTCACCCATCCTGGGAGCATGGGAGCACCCAGCACTTGTGCTTGGATCACATGGTGTCAACCATGTGACCCACCTAATAAAAGGGACGAGCCATTTCCGGCTCTTTAGTCAAATAAAGACCTGACTCCGGTGTGGTTATTTTGGAGCACCATTCTGGTGCTACACCGAATGCAGCCGCCCAATGGCGGGGCCCTCCCTGCACGTGGACAGTGCCACTGCTGGCCAACCCTGTCCCAACTGATTGTCTCTGCCGTGTGACCATGGCGATTGGTGCAACCCCGGCCTGGGTGCCCCCAGAGCCGGGGCTGCTTTGTGCTGGGTGCCCCCCCCAGTCACGGTGTCCTGCTCTGGTGATCCGGAACGTGCAGGGGGCCCCCTGTTGAGTGTCTGCTGCGTGAACGCAGCCGGAAGGTCTACGTCGGGTGATCCCCACATCCGCTGTGGCCACCTCGGGTGATCCGGGGGCGGTCCAGAGCAATAGAGTTCCACGGCCACAGAGGCGGTGCACAGCCTAAATGCTTTGATACTCCCCTAGAAAGCCACTGCCCCTTGCAATACCCTGCTTGGCATACTTTGCATACCGTTGGGAAATAAAATACAATTTTCAAAATCATGGAAAGGACCACCAGGCATAGTGAAGGTACCGACTTAACAATGGTTCAATCTGGTGGATACGTACGTTTTCTAATACTCTGGTAATATTAGGAATAAATATTCATTGATGTCTCTTCCAGATACTTAGAGTATTGCATAACATTGGATATACCGCATGCATGATCAGCTAAACGTTTTAAAAAAGAATCATTTTTTAATAAAACAAGGTAAGCATCAGCACATTGGTGTCTATCAGCAACAAGCAGCCGTTCTTTCAAAGCATGTCAGCAGGTGTGATGCTTCCAGGGGACCAGCAGCAGCACAGACACACCGTAGTCATCGCCCTGAAGAGTCTGATACACGTGTCATTTCGAGACAGATCCTTTTTGGTTCGTTTTGGCTTCCAGGTGGCTGCGTAAAGTCGTGGGTTTCCCGGTAATGTTTGGACTCCGCACAGTGGAGTAACTTTGCTGAAAATTGCTGAAAATGTTGGGGGCGGGGGGACATGACATCTGAAGAGAACGTGCTCCAGTCAAATGAATGGCGGCAAAATGGTGTGCCATGAAAGTTGGGGGGGGGGGACACACCCCTGCCCCCCCCTAAAATTACGCCCATGACTGCGCAGCACAAGGCCTTTGCTTTTCTGTGTGTTGCTGGTGCCCCACCACATGTATTGTCTAGTAACCATTTGGCTTTTTGTTCATGATGCCTCTGTCTAAATGGAACTCTTTGGCTCGCCCCAGTGAGGAAAGAGGGAGTAACACAAACCAACATCCAAGTCCGTGTTTAGCAATTGAGAATGGGACATAACAGTACGGAAATGTTTGCTGCCCTTGCCTGGCAAATAGTAGTGGCAGTACGCTGACGTTACTGCACCCCACCGTCTCCTTACAATGAAGTGCTATTTGTTTTAAACCCCCCAAATGTGGGTTTAAAACCCTGGAGTCACACTCAGCATTACATTTCACTCACTCCAGGGTTAAAATTAAAAAGTCCTGAAGTCCAGCAAAAGAGCTGGGGGAGTGTAAGTGAGTTTTCATTCACTTTAACCCTGGAGTGAGTGAAATTTCAGCATTACATTTCAGCCAATGTAATGCTGAAAATCAAATGACTTCGGAATGAGGGCATCTTTGCCACTTTGCAGCACATTTGCAAAGTACCAGAATAGGATGATGAAAGGAAGCCTAGTATCGTTGAGATGAAGGTACATCCTGTCTAAAAAATCTCTCTCTCTCTCTCTCTCTCTCTCTCTCTCTCTCTCTCTCTCTCTCTCTCTCTCTCGGTGAAAGCATACACATCTGCGCATGTGCAGGGTTGTGTGGGGCCAGGTGTTTCAGAATGTGCAGAGGTCTGTGAACACACACAATACACCCGGATAGGATGTGTGTGTTGCCCACATGTGCAAGGTGTGTGTACTGGCTTGCAGGCACATGGAGCATAGGCCCATGCAAAGAGTGCAGATGACGTGTGCTGATTCAAGGTGTGTGTTTCTGCTCAGGTGCAAAGGCCAGCCCGGGATGTGTGAGCAAAGTGTACGGGTGGTCTTGTTTGCACATGCGCGAGGAAGGTGCATGGTCCGTCCATTCATGTACAAGCAAGGTGCGTGGGCCTGCTTTCATATGCAGAAGTAGGCAAGGGAGGGCTAGACCCCTGCGACCACGATGGGTAGGCCTATCTGCCTGTTCAGGCAATGTACCTGACACCACGCATGCAAGGAGTCTGCTCGTGCTGCTCCGGCGCATGAAAGGTTTGTGGGCCTCTGTGTGCATGGTGCAATATGCATGCATGTGCCAGCTGCATGGCACTCTGGACAAGGCTCCAGCTTGTGTGTGGTGTGCATGATGTATATACGCCCATCAAGGTGCATGGGTCCATCGCTGTGCAGAAAATGCGTGAGCCCAGCCTTGTGCAAAATGCATGGACCCACATGTACACAATATGAGTCACGCATCTGTGAACATGCATGTGCCAGCTGCGGTTACTTATGCACCCAAGGTCCATTGGTTCCTAAATACACAGGTACAATGAGAAAAAGTCCCAGAGAGAAATGTGATTTCCCTTGTAGCGTCACCAATGAGGGCTGGGCTAGTGCTGCCCTTTATTTACTTCCAGGCAGGATGCATCCTGAGCGGAAAAATGTCAGACTTCCAGCCATCAATCCATTCTTGTTTCTTTGTAACATTTGATACAGTCTCTCAAAGAGTAATTGAAAATGGCTGCCCACAGGAGTCAGTTTGAAGGATAATTTATATATTTACACATAGTCAACTGTAGTTCTCCAAGGTGCCTCTGAACATAACTTCAATGTTTTGAAAAAGATGAGGCACTACTTTAAGCAAAATAAAATAGGTGATGGCTGGAAGGTTTCAAATGAATCTTAGACTCTGACGTTGCTCTGGGCAACCCGCCAAACCATCGTTCTTTGCCTGCCAAGACATTACAAAAGGGCAAAGAATATATGCAAATCAGGTTTGGTCACACCCCAAAAGCGGCAGTCCAGTCCAAACTGCTTGGTCACATCAGAGCCATCTTACCAGTTTCAGGGGCCCGGGGCACAGACAGCCTTGGGGCCCCCTCCAAAGCCCATGTCCTACTCCACCCCCTCCAAACCCATGTCGCTCTGCCCCCCGAAACCCATGCCCCCTCCCAATGTGAAAAATGAAGGGATTACATGAAGGAATTACATATCTCAAGTCCAATTCAACAGATACTCCTCTAAGCTTTAAATGGATTATCTAGTTGTTAATAAAATATAAACAGTATACATATCTTTGATCTGTTTTCCCAAGAGGATGCTATATTAAGGACATTTCACTTTGTTTTTGTTTCAAGAAAATATATTAATTTTGAAATAAAATAAAGGAAAAGGATTTTAAGCAAGCATTTATTAAACAAAATGAAATCCTAACAGTTCAACATTACCCTTTTTTCCTTTATGAACGCGCCCAAAGTACAGTGTTTTATACAACCGAATTGTGTGTCAAAGCGCCACAAGGATGAATGGGAAGGGAAGAGGGGAAATAATAAAAATGGCAAAAACAGTAAACATACATTCGTGGTCCTACTAGGCCTTGTGGCATTTGACCGTGCAAGTGCATTGAAGAGAAGTGCAGCGGAAGGGGATAGGAGGTGGGGCACAGGGGTGGACAAGTGCTGAAGGAAGGCACGGGAGGGAAGTGCTAAAGAGAGCCAAGGAGGCAAACCTGTGGCTAAGTTCTAGTATTACCATTCTAGTGTGGCTAAATTAAAAGCAGCAGGTTACCATTCTAGCGTGGCTAAATTTGAAAGACAGCGTTAAGTCAGTGCAATTCTAGTGTGGCTAAATTCAAAAGCAGCGTTAATTAAGTCAGCACAGTTCTAGTGTGTGCAGTTTCAGTCGCAATGGTTATCTCTTAAACGGTGGGCTGATTCATGAAGTCCTGGGTGCATGTCTGAGCTCAAGCTTCAGGAACATGTTTCACATGCATTGTGTCAGGGCATTACTGCTAAGATCAGCCTACAGGAATGCGTAAATGTCGTGCACATGTACCGCACTTGCATTCACTGCAACCATGCGTGAGAAGTGAAAGGATGCAGGTGCTCTTTTAACCGCATGCTTGCATGCAAATGATAAACGTGTGTTTTTACTAGCAAGCTTGTGTGCAAAGGATGCAGGTGTATTTTTTATTAGTAGTCTTGCATGCAACGGTTGAACGTGTGCTTGCTAATGTTGGCAGGGAGTTAATAAATGCAAGTATGGGACGTGTGCCGAGACTTATACATTCCTGTGTGCTGAATTCCAGGGAATTACTGTGGAATGACCGAGCCTCGATTTCACCTACTGGGTGGCAGGGTTTCTTAATCTTTTTGACCACAGTGAAAAGGTTGTTTTCTCACAATACACATCATGCTGCTCATGAGAATTTATGCACGAGGGGGTAGAAGAGTGCGCAGGGGTCACAGATGGCCTGTGTGTTCCCTGCGCATTCACCTATGCTAGGTCTGCCCTTGTGCAGGTGAATGCAGCATACCCCATGCACTGATAGGGCAAAGCCAGGGCTCTGGGCAGGCTTTAAGAGTCAAAGCATGAGCCAAGTTATTGACAATAAGTTCTGAAAATCATGTCCCAAAATATTACCTAAATCACCAAAGTGTCCTAGGTTAAGACAATGCAGTTATTGCCATTCTATCACCAAGGCAGTATAGTTTAAAGGTAAAAAGAAGTCCTTTTTCTAGCCTTACACAACTTTTTGGCGAGCCTTTTGTTATTATAGTAATTTTTGGGTTTTTTAGATTACGCTCGGCTGCATTGTGGTTTCCTAGTCTGAGGCTGATCAGACTATATGCAAAAGTCAATATGTGGTCCTTTAGGAAGACGGAAACCTATTGAATTGCACCCTCAGCACATTTCTTTTCTTAGTAAATAAAGAGAGAAAGTCAATTTTGCTTAATTTGTCCGTGGTTTTTATTTATTGTTTTCACATTCGATAAACAGCCATATGCCCTCGACACGTGTTTCACTGTCTTTTTTTGTCAGACAGTTCTTCAGGAGGGGAAGGAAGCCTTTTTTCCGGCTTATAGTTCATAAACAATTGTCTGAAAATAAAAACTTTACAGTTTCACTTTTGTGCCTTCTATTGTATTTTAAGCACATTTATCTTTCCAAAAAAGCTTTAGCCAAAACCAATTTATCTTATTTTTGTGAATTTACATTATTGAAGACATTTGTATGAATGATGAAAATAAGGATAGGTGACTGTTTGCGTGGATGTAGAAAACCAATATTTAAATGGGCACTCACTTTTTAGAAGCACTCTTTAGCAGTTCTTTTTGAATTTGTTGTTATATTCATGTGGGAAAGTTGGATGCTTTTTTCGCTCGCTCTTTCTTACTGTTTCCAGGTTGATAAACTGGGGGAGGGAGAACAGAAAACTCTGAGTTTAGCAGTTCTCTGTTCTCCTCATTTTTCTTACAGGTAGCGTAAATTATTAAAATTAACTTGTGCACTGATACGTTTGCGCGAGTGAAAAATGAATAGGTCGCTGCACTTACCTGCACTTTTTCTTAGCAATCCATTCAGATGCAGGATCAGAGACGGCTTGATAACCTACGAGCTAGTGATTTCGATTCCGTATAATGTTTCGTTTTGGCTCGCGGTCACGTGATATTCATTACCACATGACCGCTAGTCCTCCATTTTGAATCTGGACCATTTGAATTTTGTAAACTTTTAGTTTTTTCAGTACAGGTATCAATCTAGGTGATTTAATTTGTATTATATTGGTATTTCTTTATTTATATTTATTAGATATATTTCATAGTTGGATTGTTTTCCTGTTTTTTTGTGCGAGTGCGCCATTTTGGATTGGGAACTAATTTGTTTCCCTATGGTGTTATCGTACTTTGATGTGTTTTTCATTTTAAGATTTTTGTGAATTCAATATTGGTTTGGCTAATAATTTTTGTAAAAAAAGATTAAAAAAATGTTCTTAAACAGAAAAAAGGCAAATTATTGACATCTTTCCTTTTCATTTTTGCTGAACATATAAACATGTACAATTTCCAACATTCAATACATTTTTGCTATTTTTGTCTCTGATATTGAAAATTTCTCTCTGGCTGAACAATATTGAAAATACTTTCATTAGAGAAGATGAATTAGTTCAGCATCCGTGTTCAAACCCGTATGGCAACTGTCAAGTGTGCAAATCCAATAGGCTTCTCTGCATCTGAGAATTTTTTCCAGATTGCCACCTCTCTGTGGCTTGGTTATTCTTTCTATTCCGTAGAACTTCATTTCGATTTTTTGATTGGTTTGCATGTTCTGTCAGATGGTGGTATCCTAATGGCTATCTTATGTCATTTTTGTTAATTGCTCTGAAGTGTTCTTGGATTCTTGTTTTGAGTTTCCCCATCGTGCTTCCTACATATATTTTGTTGCCAATGCATGTGATGACATAAACCACTGTTTTGGTGTTGCAATTGATGAAGTCCTCAATTTTATGTTGTTTTCCATTTGGCAGGGTAATGCTTTGTTTCCCATTTTCAGAGTGTGGGCAACTAAAGTATGTCCCACATTTATAGTTTCCCTTGAGGAGTGTTTTATCCCATAGTTGGGGTAGTCCTTCTTTTGGTCTTTTTGATGTAAAATGCGAGTGACTCAATATCTCCTTTAGGCTTTTTGCTTTTTTGTAAGTTATATGGACTTCATCTTCAATATATCTTGCAATATCTTTATCCATTTTTAAGATGTGCCAGTTTTTCTTTAAAATACTTTGAATTTGTTTTGTATTTGAACTGTATGAAGTAATACATCTGAGTTTTTGCTGTTGATTATCTCCATTCCTGACATGTTTGTTTGTTAATAGTTCTGTTCTTGGTTTTATTTTTGTTTTGTCATAAATCTTTTTCAGGTGTTTGTTGTTGTATCCTCTTTCTTTAAATTTGCCCATTGCCCTTTTTGCATGTTTTTCATATTCTTGTGGTTCTGAGCAGTTCCTTTTTATTCTCAACATCTCGCCATAGGGTATGTTCCTTATTACATGTTGGGGATGATGGATTTCAGCATGTAAAATTGTGTTTCCAGCAGTTGGTTTGACGTATAGTGTGGTCAATATTCTTCCAATTTTTATATATATATTTCCAAATCTAGAAATTTTATCGAATTGGGACTTTTGTTGATTGTGAATTTCAGATTGTATTTGTTAGTATTGAGGTAATTGACATATTTGTTTAGAGCTTCTGATTCTCCATTCCAGATCAGAAGTATATCGTCGATATATCGACCCCAATATATGATATTGTTGAATTTGGTAAAGGCTTCATGTGTCCAAGCATGTTCTAATTCGAAATGTTCAACATATAGGTTGGCATAATTTGGTGCAAATTTCGCTCCCATGGCCGTCCCCTGCTTCTGTCTGTAGACCTGATTGTTGAACAGAAAAACATTATTGTTTAATGTGAAGTTGAGCATTTCCAAAAGCATCTCATTTTGTCTAAAATATGAGACCGATCTCGTTTTTAGAAAGTAATTGGTTGTCTCTAAACCTTTGTCATGGGGTACAATTGTAAAGAGAGAGGAGACTGACCTGTTCTGGTTTGACTTCTAGCCCTTCTTGCTCCCCACTCTCCTCACCTGTGTCGTAGGTTTCCAAATCTTCAGGGCTGAGGTGGCGACGTGTGAGGTAATCTCTCTCCTTTTTAGATGAAGTGTGCCTGCCACCAGAGGAAGCCACAGTGAATGCTCTGAAACCAGCTGTCCTGAGGCTCCGTTCCCGTTGCCAGGCCATTAAGGGAAAAAGTCAAGGCAGCAGAAAAAACCCTTATGCTGCGATGGAGAGTTCCAGGGAGGTCGAATATCTGGTAACAGCTGATGGAGCCGGCAGGAGGAGTCTGTATGAAGAGGAGTTGGAGGGAGGTCCAGTAACTGAATCTCCGTAGTGCGAGACAGAGGCACAGAGATAAACAAGGTACCGAAAGGAGCGACGGCAAGAAAAGAGGAGAAAGGAGGCGGAAGGAGTAAGCAGGAAGAAGGGCTCGCCGCGGAGTTGCCGAGCAGGCAGGGTAGCAGCCGGAGAGAAGGTAAGGAGAGGCAGCCAAAGAAAAGAAAGGAAGGCGGAACACAAGGAGTGTGAACCAGAGGAAAAGGAGAGCGGCTAATATCAAGCCGAGAAAGCGGAAAACTAGCGTTTTACCCAAAGAGAAGCGTAAGCCTAAATTCAGGGGTTGCAACGCAATGGTCGCCAGGAGAGGAGTGAATTAGTACCTCTCGACGGCTGCCATCTTAGGCAACAACTAGACCTGCACAGCACGTACGAAGAAAGGCGTGCTGGAACTAGTGGTATTGGCATCTGCGCCGGAGCCGCCAACGCGGAAGTAACCGCCAATCAGCTCAGCAGATGACAGTATGCCCCCTTCCAGTGTGAAGTACCCTGGGCTTACTAGGGTATAAGCGAGGAAAGCGGCTTAACAACCTAAGTGTCAAAACCGTAAGGGATGATAGGGGGTCGACCCCCTCTCCCGAACCACAGAAGCCGAATAGATCGACCCTCCCACCGTGGTTGGCACGGGCATCTGATTAGTAATATAACAGATAACCACGTGGCAGCCAATGGGTGGAAGACGGAGTTAGGGAAAGGGTGTGGATTGACAAAGGAAAGGAGGGGAGATAACATACAATTCACAATGCCTACATACACCTTATCACCAGTCTGTATCCCTGATCCTGAACACCACCTACTACAGACTCACCAGAACTCCTGAACATGCATCTAAACGTAATTGCTTAACATAGTACATCAGCTTTGACATGAACACATATAAGCAGTAAGCGGTGTGACACAAACAAGTGAACTGCTCTCATATGAGATAGATATGAACACATGGCCCAAAGGGCAGGCAAGCAACATAACAACATAAAGCGCAGCAAAATGAGGACAGAACTCTGCACTCTGCATTCAGAGAATGGTACCCATGGTCAGGGCTAGTGGCACAGTCATTTAGGTACTCCGAGCATGAAAACGTGAAGTCCCTGGTAATTATATATATATATATATCTGAATATAATCACCCTTAAGGCAAAGGTCTATTGACAATCATAGACGCAAGAGTGAGCGTAGCGTCCATGTACTACGTCTCTCCAAACTTAAACACTTCCAACAAGGAATGGAATTTGGCACCCTCCTGGAATAAACATGTAACAGAAAACAACAGCACTTATCTTGTTGTCCGGGTGCCTCGTGAGCGCATCTGGACTTCCAGTAGTAGCGCCTTCAACCTCCGTGAACGAGACGTCCACTGCCGAGGAAACCACCAGTGCAGGAATCGTCACACCATGTAGCAAGGGTTCCGCGTGTTCGGTTACAAACCATGTCTCCACTCGAACTGCTCCCGCGGACCGCAGCGTGACTCCAAGCAAAATGACAATCTCTCCTGCATCCTTCCTCCGAGAGTGAAACGCTGTGACCGCCATGCTGTATAATCAACAATTATCAGCACCCGTGCATGGGCGGCCGGCGGTTTAGTAAACGCCCCAATTACCTGCAGCTTGCTAGTGGTGAGAGTCTGGAACAACTGCATACGCCCCCAAGCCTACTCGGTACTGTAGTTTTATACTCATTTCCTCAGATATAGCCGCCTGGGCTTGCCCCAGTTCGTATTTCTTACACTAGGGCATGTACATGGGAAGCAGGTTCCCATGAGTCCTCCGACTCAGGGTATCCCTTCCACGAAAGTAAGTATTCCAAACGTCCCTTGTAATATCTGGAGTCACGAATGGCAGAGACCTCGTACTCATCTTTGCCACTGGAACGTGCAAAGGTCTGATGCGGAACTGATCTCTGGTATGTGTCTGGGACAAAAAGCTTAAGAAGGGAAGAGTGAAAAACAGGATATATGCGACTGAGATTGGAGGGTAGATCTAACCTATAGGAGACAGGGTTGATCTTAGATATGATAGAAAAGGGTCCCAGAAAACGAGGTGAAAGCTTAGAAGGGCAAACCCGTCTATGTAAGAACCTAGTAGAAAGCCATACTTTGTCCCCTTTTTCCCAATTAGGACAGTCCTTGCAATGTTTATCGGCCTGTTCTTTGTTCTGTTTCCTACTCATCTCCAGGCAGTGTTTGGCAGAGATGTGAGCTTCTGCTATGGACTGAAGTAACGCTTCCGCTGTAGGAGAGTTAGTAGGAATGGGAAGAATTGGAAGAAAGGATCTTGGATGAATCCCATACGTACAAAAGAATGGGGATTGACTGATGGCTGAGTGCTTTGAGTTGTTTTATATAAACTCTGCTGTTGGCAGTAATGAAACCCAGGTGTCTTGGTACTGGTTACTGTAGCACCGCAGATACTACTCTAAGGTAGACAGAGGCACGGAGATAAACAAGGTACCGCAAGGAGCGGCGGCAAGAAAAGAGGAGAAAGGAGGCGGAAGGAGTAAGCAGGAAGAAGGGCTCGCTGCGGAGTAGCCGAGCGGGCAGGGTAGCAGCTGGAGAGAAGGTAATGAGAGGCAGCCAAAGAAAAGAAAAGAAAGGAAGGCGGAATGCAAGGGGCACGAACCAGAGGAAAAGGAGAGCATCTAATAGCAAGCTGAGAAAGCGGAAAACTAGCGTTTTACCCAAAGAGAAGCGTAAGCCTAAATTCGGGGGTTGCAACGCAACGGTCGCCAGGAGAGGAGTGAATTAGTACCTCCCAGCGGCCTCCATCTTAGGCAACAACTAGACCTGCACAGCACGTATGATGAAAGGCGTGCTGGAACTAGTGGTATTAGCATCTGCGCCAGAGCCGCCAACGCGGAAGTAACCGCCAATCAGCTTGGCGGATGACAGAGACGTCCAGTGTGACCAATACAAAGTTTGGTTCCCAGTTGATTTCTTCAATAACATGTTTGATATCTCTTATGAAGGAGGTTAGACCAAGTACTAAAGGCTGAAAGTGTGTGTCAATATAATATATTTTGATATTGGTTCAGTGATGGAGTCTATGCTATTGATGATAGGCCTGAAGGAAGGAAATGTTGGATATGGTTTATGTATTTTCGGGATGAAATATATAGTACCCAAAATGGGAAAGCAGTCACGGAGGCAGTACATTTTAGAATACACGATCCCCTAATAAATGTTAAGTTAAGCTGCTTACTTTCACAACATTCTGGGAACCCTTCTACAAGCTGCCAGGAACCATAAGTAATGATGAAAGCATCAGCTTGATTTTTTTTTAAAACATGCAGAGAGTTCAAACCCCTCCTACCGCAGATCTATCCCTCAGCTTGCAAATATTTACCAGGCTCAATCTGTGGGAGCATTCCATTCGTTTAGCGTGTAAAATAGCTCAGCGGGTTGAGCGCTCACTGCTGTGAACAGTGTGTGAGCTGCCAGTCATAGATTCGAACCCCAGGAAAACCAACTCAACTTTTCATCCTTCCGAGGTTGATAGGTGAGCACCAACTTTGGTTGGGTGGTGATAATTGTATGCAAATGTTTTATGTAAAACACTTAGTTGAAAGCGCTGTCTAAAAAACTAATAATTATCATTTAATACTGATCAGAGTGCATCAAGATGGTTTACTGAGTAGGTGTTACCCTCAAAATGTATGCCAACAACTACATCGCACTAATGATCGGCAGGCAAGTAGGTCGAATACGCTCTTTCACTTTCATTGTTGGTCATCACTGAGTGCTGACTGTATTTTGATTCACATTTAAGTTGAAATTGCTGTTGCTTTTTAGAATATTACTTTACAAAGAGCCTTTGCTCGGAGACATTGGTATAAAGAGCAGGGTTCAAAAGGAACCGTGAATCCCAGAAGAGAGCCTCATTTGTGCTTTGCAGAATTTGACCTCTCAGAAAAATGTGCGGGTCACCTCATTTACTAATGGGAACTGTTCATTTAAAGAAGGATCAAGTAAGCCGGGCTGAGTGAAGCCCTTCAATTCAAACAACTAAGAAAGAGTACGACACAGCACACACAGTCACCGAGAGACACGTCGCAGAGGGCCCGGCTAGGTAATAAATAGGGTCACAGTCTCACAGACACAGACACAAGCAAGGCACGCAAATTGAAGCAGGAGAAGGGGTGCACGCCAGTGATTCAGATAAAAACGGTAACCAAACCCAATGGGTTTTTTTGAAAGCTTAATTTGTATACATACACTTCTGTGTTCTGTCAGCTTAATGATTTGGCTAGGCTAATTCACTGCTGCTCCACCCCTGCTGTGAGCAGTGCATAGAAATAGAAGGAAGGAAGAAGAAAATAAGGCCACTTACCAGTGCTGGCCGGGCGCTGCTGGCAGCACAGCTCTGAGACTCTGGGTAACGGGTTCAGATTCAGAATCAGGATTTCCCCCCTAGTCAGGGCCAGAGAGCTGGGGGGGAGGATAGTGGGGAGGTCGGCCGTTGGCATGGCCGGTTAGGTGAGGGCCCGGCCCGGGTAGGTAAGGTGAGAAAACCTCATAGGCCTCGAAGAGAAGAGCAGCACATGGGCCTCATTTGCAGACTTGACTGTCCATCAAGGACAGAGCCTTCAAGACATGCCCACAAATCAACTGATTGGCTCACAGAACCTACTGCATGCATGGCAACAGACTTTCATTGGTTAATGTGTTGTTGGTGGGCAGTCGCAGAGTTAGGACAACAGTAGCCCAATCCATCACAATCGTTTTTTTCCTGCCAAGTGTACCGTTGAAAGCCAGACACACTGGCACTAGAGAGAGTGACCACGTGTTGAAATCTGTAAAAGCGGGGCGGTGGGGTTCGGGGCATTGGCAGAGCACAGTCTAGAGCAGCAGAATGAATCGAATCCGACTCACTTGCTCAATTACATTGATGCTTTGCTTGAACTTTAATTTAAAGTCACAGAAGAGCCATGCCTCCTGCTGCATCCTGCAGGCGTGTGTTGGTCTCAACTTCACTCTCCAGCCCAACCCAACCAACAAATTAACATGTGGGTGGGCTGGCCCCCTCGGCCTGGCATCCGCACCATGGTGTTTCACCAAGATAATGAAGCCAGTGGTGACTCACCTCAGGAGTCAGGGAATAAGACTCATAATATACCTATACAACATATTTCTGATGGTATCTGGTCATTTCATCTAAAACATTACCATCGAATGCCATTCCATCGACAAAATTGCATCGAAAAAATATGCATTGAATGCATGTTTTTTCAAAGTAAAGGGTTTAGTGTTCTTTTAATGGGTTTTAAAGGGTAAAAAACAGGGGGTTGGGGAGACCCCCCATTAAAAAAAAGGAAAAAACATCCATTCAATGGTAATTTTTTCGATGCATTAATTTTAGATTGAATGGTCATTCGATGGTAGACATTTGATGGAATGACCATATGTCTGATGTATCACGAGAGAGAGACACTTCAGGTACAGGTGCAGACAAGAATACAATTATTAGAGGACCTGGGCTAAAGATATTGCCGGAACAGACAATGGAATTTCTAGGGTTCATAATGGACTCTATTCAGGGATCCCTCAGCCTACCCATTACCAAGATGAACAATATCAAAAAGCAGTTAAGACACACCCTAGCAAGAAGGGAAATTTCACTGAGGGACATTGCAAGGTTAGTGGGTCGACTAGCGTCATTGATCCAAGCGATATTCCCAGGGCCCCTACATTACAGGGCACTCCAGAGATTAAAGATCAGACACCTCAGGAGGGGCACATCATATGAAACAAACATTATCATCTTCCAAGAAGTGAGGGCAGAATTGGAATGGTGGCTACACCACATGGATGCATGGAACGGGAGGGCCATATTTGGTTCATTCCCCAGACCTGTCATCGAATGAGACGCCAGCAGATGTGGCTGGGGAGCCCGATCCGGGAACCAGTCGACAGGGGACAGGTGGTCGGACCAGGAGACAACACTCCATATCAACTGTCTAGAGTTACTGGCAGGGTCTTTCGCAGTGCGATGCTGGACTCAGGAGAAGGTACAATGTTGTATCCTGCTCAAGATGGACAATGTTTCGGCAGTCAGGTACATAAACAGACTGGGAGGGATGAGACCCAAATTACTGTCAGAACTAGCGAAAGATTTCTGGGAACTATGTCTTTAGAGGAAAGTGTCAGTGACGGCAGAGTACTTGCCGGGCCATCAGAACGAGGTGGCCGACTGGAACTCCAGATACCTCAGGGATGTCAGCGATTGGAAGCTGGATGAGGAGGTATTCCAAAGACTAATGACTCGATGGGGACCATGCCAGGTTGAACTTTATGCATTGAGACTGAACAAACAACTAACCCGGTTCTTCAGCTGGTGACCGGACCCAGAGGCAGAAGCGACAGACGCCTTCCTTCAATCATGGGGTCAACAAATAAACTACGCGTTTCCTCCTTTCTCCATGATAGTGAGGGCACTAGCCCTTGTGAGGCAACAAAAAGCATCTCTAGTTCTAGTTACTCCAGACTGGAGAGGACAGGTGTGGTTTCCCAGTCTGCTGGAATTATCACACCAAAACCCAGTAGCTCTACCCAGGTACTCGTACATTGTACAAGGCCGCAGAGACCTCAGCCATCCGTTAGTGAGTTCAGGCAGACTCAATATAATTGCATGGGCGATTTCAGGAGATCTTGGGTTAGGCCAGGATTATCGAATGAGGCTGAAATCATCATTAACAAATCCAGGGCTTACAAGTCTGTATGGGCTAAATGGAGTAGCTGTTGTTTGGAGAAGGGTATCCATTCCGATGGAACAGCTATAGTTCATGTAGCCAATTTCATAGCACAGATGGCAGCCCAAGGGAAAGCATATATAACAATCAATACGGCCAGGTCAGCGATATCGGCAGGACACCCCAGGATCCAAGTGATTGCGATAGGAGAACACCCCCTAATTTTAGACTAGTAAGGGGAGTAAAGATGTCTAGACCCCCTATTGAAAAATATACTCAATTGTGGGTTGTGGACACAGTTTCTATCATGGACAGATAACCAGGAACTATCCAGGAAGGCCATTTTAGGCAAGCTAGTCATGCTGCTATGTCTATTGGCTTGTAAAAGGTCATCAGACATTAGAGCACTGATGATAAACAGGAAGAGTGTGTCACCGAACAGAGTGACCTTCCTCATAACGAGGAGGACTAAGAGAGGTTTGAGATCCATATCATGTGAATCTTTTCCGGGGCAACCAAAATTATGTCCGGTCAGATGTTTATCAACATATGAGGACATGACGAGGGAAGTGAGACCTCCAGGAGTATCACAGTTACTAATAGCGATTTTTAAACCTTGTAAGGCTGTAACACCGACTACCATAGCCAGATGGGTGATAGAACAGGTAGGCATTGACGTAGTAAAATATGGGGTTCACTCAGCGAGGGGAGAAATGGCTACCAAGGTATTCAACATAGGAGCCAGAGTGGAAGACATTATGAGGTCTGTAGATTGGTCAAATGAATCGACTTTTAAAACATTCTATTTTAAACCAACGGAAAATATGGCATCGTTAGTGGTGAGTAAGCTTTGAACAAGCATAATCCGAGCCTCCGGTCTTGACCAAGAATTCAGATTTTCAACACATTTGTTCCAGAAAGTCATAATTCTATTAAAGACACAGAGGCGAAGGATTATTCCACCCTATCAATCGTAATAACAACAAATGGAATAAAAATGTATTGAACTGTTTAGATGTTTTGCAATTGTCCAAATGGTTTTATAATGAATTATTAAAGTGTTACATGCATAAAAAGAAATGAAAATTGTGGTTGATTTTACGATTGTCCGACCCTCTTTCGACTTGCAGTCACCGGATATATTTGTTTTTTCTATTAAGTTCGGTGGCAGATATCAAACAATCAGGAAATTGAGGATGTTTTTCATGTACTGGACGGGACTGCAAAATTCAGTGGACGCATTCTCGACCGAGCCAAGAAAGATGAAGTGGAGAAGAAGCGACAGTGTGGTCATGAACAAGGACCATGCTGATTTGTTAAATTTATCACGTAGTCAGTTTGAGGACCAATAAGAACAGAACTACCAAAGACTCTAATACAACAGTTATTGTAGTTTTAAAGAGTTTTGTTATCATGTTTTATTGGTTGTACATTTGCTGCTGAAGTAGTAAAATCGAAAAAGAAGCATAGTCCTTCGCCTCGTGTCTTTAATAGAATTATGACATTCTGGAACGAATGTGTTGAAAATCTGAATTCTCTTTTCAGTTTGCTTACCATCACTTTATAAAAGGTTTTGTTTGGCACAGTGAATAATTATGGCAGACAAAAAAAAACTTCAAAACTAACTCACTCTTCATCAAGTATAAGCTATTTTGGTCACGAATTCGACTGTTTGCGTAATAGTTCGAACTCATTGCCATTGGATCTACTCTACTAAGAGGAACCACAGATTCTATCAAATTTTCTGAATGTTACATCATAGCGCCCCAGAGATGGCCCTTGGGTGGTATTGATGCTCGGTATAAATCCATATTACCTCCACATCCACTCTTCCTCATCACAGTACTTACCTCATGAGGCCCCTGCCTCCGACACAGGACCTTCTTTTATTTCTTTAAATCCCTATAACTCCTCCCCCAAATCCACGTCACTCAGTTTAATTTTTCCTGCCTCTGTCAGGTTGGACCTTTTTCCTGGTGCGGGGCGCCACGGAACGGTGATTGCTGCCCCCCTGGGGTGGGATGTGTGGCGGGCCTTTGGCCACTTCAGGTGCGGCGTTGCTCCCGGGCCCCTTGCGGGCTTTGTGGTCCTGATTGAGTGGGATTGCCTCGCCCAGTTTTCTGCGGGGTTATAGGCCCGGGATGCAGTAAGGAGTTGGGGGCTTTGAGAATGTGTGTGCCTTGATTCTCCTGCTCATGGGGCTGTGCATTTCTATGCGGCATGCCGGCTCCTTTCTGAAGGTATTCCCCCGATGTTGCTCCGGAGGTGGATGGACTCTGCCTCCAGTGGGCAAGGTGCAGCTTTGCCAAGGGAATTGTTTGTTTGGGTTTCCCTCTTGGTTGATGCCTTCTGGCCTGTCTTTATACGTATGGTCAGCGAGTTAGTGTTCTGTTTGTGTCTGTGCTGGCCATAGGTATACATTCTACTACACGCAGGCACGTTGTCCTGTTCTCTTTTTCGGCTTCTCTGAGCTGCGCGGCAGAAGGAGGCTAATACGTTTTTCCTTGTCAGAAAGGAATTGAGGAAGCTGCTAAAGCCTCATGGAGGGAGTCACGGCCATGCACACAAGTTTGGGTCTGCATGGGGTTCTCAGAGCCCCTGGTGCCAGTGGAGGGGGCTGACCCTTGTATTCACCGGTATAGGCATACCCCAAGGATGGAGTTTCCGTTGGTGTCTGAAATCTGGGATAGAATCCTTCGGGAATAGTGTGACCCTGTGTCATGCCGCGGCAGGGTTGGCGGAAGTGGAATCCCTGGCGGCTCTGTCCGCCGTAGCATTCCGCTCCTCGTCTTCTGTTTACCGCTCTAGTCGTTGTACGCGTCCGTGACCCGGAAGTATAAAAATCCTCACTTCCGGGTCGCGTACGCGTTGCAACGTTTCCGGGTTTCCTCCTGTGTTGCTGCCGCTCCATCTCCCGGTGATATTCTTGACCTTCTGCATTTAGTTTCGCTGTTTTCCACTCAGCTGTTTTCCACCCTGCCCAGTGCTTGGTCTCGTCCTTGTCTAGCCTTTTTCTCCTTATTTTCCTTTCCCTTCCTTTTATCCTTGCTTATTTTTTCCCCTTTTTTCAAATTGAATCTACCGGTTGCCAGACCCCTGCCTGCCTACCGGACTGCCTGTGATTTTCCCCGGTATCTACTTGATTCTACCTGTTGCCAGACCTTTTGCCTGCCTACTGGACTGCCTGTGATTATCCCCTGAGTCCGTTGGATCTACCTTATTCCAGATTCGGTGCCTGCTCATCGGATTGCACTCTCTTCAGCTAACTCATCTTCTGGGATCCTACACCTGCAATACCACGTCTAGGGGTTTTTTGTGCCTTCCGGCTTTTTTTCCCCCTGTGAGGCGTTCTCGGTAGGATAACCCCCGTTGCCCCTATCTTAGTGGCACGGTGGCATCCTATCGAGGGCGTCCTTATCTTCACAAGAAAAAAGAGAAGCCTCCACGACATAAGGACGGAAGGATTAAGCAGAAAGAGGAAGGTGAGGAGTTGGGGGAAGGGGGAGAACTTGTCATCTCATCAGAAGAAGAAGACATAACCGACAACCGTGACAGTTTGCAACGCCAACAAGGAACTGAGATGGCTACCCCCCAACAAGTTCAGGAACTAGTAGCCGCAGTCCAAAACCTTAATTTGGAGGTCCAGAATCTCAAGACAACCAACGCAGCATTGCAACTAAGAATGAATGAACGGGAGCGACCCGCTGCAGACCTACCTTCATACCCTTTGGTTTCAGGCAAGTTTGATGGATCACCGAAACGAGTCAAGGAGTTCTTAGATGCCTGCCATCTTCACTTTTCCTTCCGTCCGCAGACCTTCACATCAGATCATGTCAAAGTAGGATTCATGATTACCCATATGACGGGTAATGCCCTGGCGTGGGCCACCCCTTTGGTTAATCAGCCAGATCCTGTGCTGCAGAACTACAATGATTTCAAGACCCTGCTGCAGCAAACATTTCTACGCACAGAAAGTACTTTTATGGCCTCGGAGGACCTCTTAGATATCCGCCAGGGAAACACAGATCTTCTCTCCTATATCACTACGTTCAAACAGATAGCCGCCAAAGCTGGCTGGCAGGAACAAGCCCAATATGCCATCTTCCGTCGAGGGTTGAGAGAGGAACTCAAGGACGAACTAGCTCGTATCGACCGTCCATCCTCCTTCTCAGATCTCATCACGGCCACTCTTCGGATCGATTTCCGACTCTCGGAACGACGGTCAGAAAGAAAGAAGAACAAACTCTACAGTCTCCCTCCCTTAGAAGCCCAGATACCATCTTCTCAACCACCTTCACGCCAAGGCAAAGAAGAACCGATGCAGATCGGTACTGCTCGTGCACCACTCACCCCGGAAGAACGGAAGAGACGACGGGATGGCAACATGTGCATGTATTGTGGAGCCTCTGACCATCTGTTACGGAACTGTCCTAACGTTCCTCCGAGGCGTTCGGGAAACGAGCGCCCTCGGTGAGTATGGGGACGCACTCCCGAGGGGCCATTCCTTGTCCTTATGCAACTTTGTCAATAGCCTCTTCTGGTTTACTAGAGGATTCTAGGTTGATGGTTCTGTCAGTCACTCTTACTGTAGGCAGGACCGAAGTCCCAACTCAGGCTTTACTAGACTGTGGTGCAGCCGGCAACTTCATAGATACCTTGTGGGCTAAGCAAAAAGGTATAACTCGTCTGGCCAAACAGGAGGATCAGAAAGTCGAAGGAGTGGATGGGGAACCTTTGATTTCCGGCATGATCACGCATACCACTGAGGAATTACAACTATGTATCCAGCAACATACCGAAAGGATCTCGTTTGACATAATCCGAGCAGCCCATTTTCCTATCATACTAGGGATAAGCTGGCTACGAAAGCACAACCCTCACATTGATTGGGCAAAGAACGTACTCTGTTTTCGGTCCACCTTTTGTAGATCCGAATGTCTGCCTGAACCAAAGTTTGAGACAGTACAAACTACCAATGTTTACGACTCCAGACTCATCCATTGTCTTCCACGCCATCTACAAGAATATACAGAGGTGGTAACAGAAAAGACGCCTAGTGATCTTCCTCCACACAGACCAGAAGACTGTTGTCTGGATCTTGTTCCTGATGCACTGGTACCGTTTGGTAGGATGTTCCCTTTATCCCTCAGAGAAAAACACTTCCTCCGGGAATATTTGGATAACAACCTGGCCAACGGACTTCTAAGACCTTTGGGCCTTTTGAGACCTAATCCTGTTCCCGACGGTCCTTGGGAAGTTGTATCTACTGATTTCATCGTGGACTTACCTCCTTCTGAAGGAAGCACATGCATCATGGTGGTGATCGATTACTTCACAAAAATGGCTCACTTCTCCCCATTACCAGGGGTACCAACAGCAGCAGCCATGACCGAGACATTCATCAAAGATGTCTTTCGTCTCCATGGAATACCAAAGAAGATCATCTCAGATCGAGGTAGCCAGTACACTTCTCGTTTCTGGAAACATCTCTGCAACCGTTTGAGTATAGAGAGAGCTCTAACATCAGGTTTCCACCCTCAGTCAAACGGACAGACGGAACGTTTAAATGCCACCCTAGAACAGTACCTACGATGTTATGTGAACCTTCAACAGGACAACTGGGTTTCTCTATTACCCCTGGCAGAGTTCTCCTACAATAACTCTTTCCAATCTACTCTCGGTTTCACCCCTTTTTTCTGTAACTATGGCTACCATCCCCGGGCTATACTACCGGTCTCTAATGTCTCCACCTCTTTACCCACAGTTGACTCCACTCTCGCCTTGTTGAAAGACGTCCACCTACAGGCTAAACACAATCTTAGCAAGGCTCAAATGAGATATAAGGACCAGGCCGACAAACATGGAAAGGCGGTGCCTGACTGGAGGGTAGGATCTCAGGTCATGTTGTCCACAAGGTATCTACCACGATGGGCACACCCTTCCAAACTCTCCCCTAAATTTCTGGGCCCATACGAAGTCACACAGGTCATCAACCCGGTGGCCTTTCGTCTAAAATTACCCAAAAGCCTTCAAAGAGTCCACCCGGTGTTTCATGCCTCACAACTCAAACCTTTTCTAGCAGACATCTGGTCTCGCAAAAAGATGAAAACCCCCTTGCCTGCTACTTCGACCCAGGAGGAATTTGAGGTAGCAAAATCTGTGACTCCCGGTATCGCCGGGGAAGATTGGAATTCCTTATACGGTGGAAGGGGTATCACTGGTCGGAAAACTCTTGGGAACCAGCCTCTCAGGTACATGCCCCACTGTTGGTCCGCAAGTTTTTTCGCTCTCATCCGGGGAAACCGGGGGGAGGTCTCCATAGGAGGGGGCATACTGTCATGCCGCGGCAGGGTTGGCGGAAGTGGAATCGCTGGCGGCTCTGTCCGCCGTAGCATTCCGCTCCTCGTCTTCTGTTTACCGCTCTAGTCGTTGTACGCGTCCGTGACCCGGAAGTATAAAAATCCTCACTTCCGGGTCGCGTACGCGTTGCAACGTTTCCGGGTTTCCTCCTGTGTTGCTGCCGCTCCATCTCCCGGTGATATTCTTGACCTTCTGCATTTAGTTTCGCTGTTTTCCACTCAGCTGTTTTCCACCCTGCCCAGTGCTTGGTCTCGTCCTTGTCTAGCCTTTTTCTCCTTATTTTCCTTTCCCTTCCTTTTATCCTTGCTTATTTTTTCCCCTTTTTTCAAATTGAATCTACCGGTTGCCAGACCCCTGCCTGCCTACCGAACTGCCTGTGATTTTCCCCGGTATCTACTTGATTCTACCTGTTGCCAGACCTTTTGCCTGCCTACTGGACTGCCTGTGATTATCCCCTGAGTCCGTTGGATCTACCTTATTCCAGATTCGGTGCCTGCTCATCGGATTGCACTCTCTTCAGCTAACTCATCTTCTGGGATCCTACACCTGCAATACCACGTCTAGGGGTTTTTTGTGCCTTCCGGCTTTTTTTCCCCCTGTGAGGCGTTCTCGGTAGGATAACCCCCGTTGCCCCTATCTTAGTGGCACGGTGGCATCCTATCGAGGGCGTCCTTATCTTCACAAGAAAAAAGAGAAGCCTCCACGACATAAGGACGGAAGGATTAAGCAGAAAGAGGAAGGTGAGGAGTTGGGGGAAGGGGGAGAACTTGTCATCTCATCAGAAGAAGAAGACATAACCGACAACCGTGACACCCTGAGAAGATTGCAATGCCCCTGCTTTATGACCGCACTCTACACATTGAGAGGGGCACATTTTTTGCTATCAGATCCTGTTCTGGTTGATGGTATCCTTGCCAGCCTGGTGGGTCACTCCTCTATGTCTACCGAGGAGGCCATGGTCATGGGTTTTGGTGTGTCTGCCCGGAGGCATGTACATCTGCGGTATTGGGAGACAGAAGGTGGCTGGCCAGAAACTTCCTTTTGATGGGCCCAAACTTTTTGGGGATTTCCTTTGAGGATAAAGTGCATGGAGGGTTTAGGGATGACAAACATGCTGATGAATTGCGGCGCAAGCCTGCTTCAATGTTGAAGGAATATTCCTCTGGTGCATGTGCAGTGACCCGCAGGTCTTTCGGAGAGCAGGGGCAGGGAGGGGTCCTCCACACTCCTCACGTACTGGGCCGAAACGGAAGTCCTGACGGTCTGGACAGGCCAGTGGCAGGCAGATCCGCCTGTTTTTCCGGTATGGGACAGGTGGTGTTCGGCTTGCGGGGTTCTGGACTCCATTCGGAGGGGTTATCAAGTGTTGTTCCTGTCTCCACCTGTCCAGGTTTGCATGGTTATGACTTTTGTTACCCAGCTCACGGACCAAGAGGTTGGCCATGGAAACTGCTCTCTCTGAATAGTTGAGAAAAGTTCTGCACACACCAATTACTGCGCCACAGTCATAAATGGATTTCGGAAGACTGATTCATTTGATATGTTACATCTTTAATGTGGCCCTTTACGATGATGACACGTGTTTTGGCATTTCTAGTGTGCCTTTATCAAATCAGGGCAAAAGCTGTAAGAAGAATTAGTATAATGAGCAAAAATGAAAAAGTATGTAAAAGCAAAAGACATGTATGATCATATTACATCATATGGTCCAGTCATAAAACAAAAAAATTATAAGTAAGTGAGATCACATTAAAATAACCATTAATAATAGAAATAGTACATACATTATAATACATTCAACATGGCAATATTGATAAAAGGCGTGTGACCGTGCGTGAAGGTACGAGTAAAGTGCAAAGAAATTGTACACATACCGTCAATCCGTCAAGTTGCATTGGTTGTGTAGGATAGAGGACCAAGAAGGGAAGGGTTGAGGGAGGTATCAATGGGTTTGAAAAAAAAGTGGAATCAGGGACGAAAAGAAAATATTTGAAAGCTCAAATGAGTGCATGTTCAGGCTACGTTATTCATATCATTGTTCAGACAATCGACAGAAAGGGCTTACCTTTCAGTTGTATTCAGAACTGCATAATATCGTGATTGTGGAGTCCCTTCAGACTCATGAGAAATACAGAAGCTTCAAAAAAATGGAGGAAAAAAAATGAATTGTCACTACCTGTCTTTTGGCCAAACCATTCATATTGATTATGTTAAAAAAATTGAGCTAGTTGCGCCATGGTTGCCGCCAGTATTTTACTGATTCCGCCTTGGTGAATGGGGGAATTGCCACCCCATTCCAAGGTTGCCGGGCAGTAATTCCCCATTCACCAAGGCCCTTCCCCATTCCCATTTGTGCCCCCATAGGGCTCAAATGGGAATGGGGAAGGAGCAAATAGCGGTACCGCTTTTAGCGGTACCGTTATTTGCCCTGAAGTCCCTCAGCGGGTCCCTTCCTTAATGTGTGGTCTGGCCACACGTTAAGGACGGGACCCACCGAGGGACCTCGTAGTATGGCGCTAAGGGATTACCGGCACCGGTGCCCTTACCAGTGCCGGTAATCCCTTAGCGCCATCCGTTTAATGAGGCCCAATGTGTTTTACATAATGCCCATAGATCCCATGTATACACACATATTATGTGCAATCACGGAGTGCACAAAACCGCACTGAAAGGGAATGTATTGTGCATCACAATGTGTTTCATGTAATGCCCATAGATCACGTATTGTACGAAACCGCACTGAAAGGGAATGCATTGTGCGTACGATTTGCAGGTCATTGCTTCAGTAACATGTAATTACAACCGCATATTTTAGTAAACCGCACCAGAAGCGAATGCACAGTGCTTACAACTTGTAGTAGCCTTGCCTTAGTAACATGCGAGTACAGGTAACTGGTTCCATGTAATAATGTCGCCGCAAAAATCTCGCCATGCAAAAATATTGCCGAAAAATGGGCGTTTTTTGTGGCGACATTATTGCATGGAACATGCGGGGGACATATACTATATAAACGTTGTATTGTTTTAGGCTATTATATTAGCCTCGTACATAAACCCGCTTGACCAAATACTCTTTCTTTTGGCTCCGGTCAGGTTTATTCACCATTTCTTTTTGTTAAAGTCCTTCTTGTGTTTTACTTTGCGTGGCAAACCAGTTTTCCCTTCTTTGTTCAACGTCTTTTGGCGGGATTCTGCCAAGAAGCCCTCCTCTGGGCGCTTGGGTGTCTAGGTGGGCTGAATGTGAGGGAGGGGTGTAGTCGCCCCCTGCACAGGGTATCCTAGGAAACCCAAGTCGCACTTTGCCATGATTGGCTGAGGTGGTTGTCCGGGCTGGACAACCCCCCTGCTGCGTGATTGACAGCCAGGCTTTGTGAATGGGGGATTTTCGCATAAAAGGCAGGACTCTTGGGCTGGAAGTGAAAGTCGTCACTGGAACTACAAGGAACCGAAGAGAAGCAGAGAAGATGGCTGCTGCAACTACCCAGTCCCGGTGAAGCCCTGCTGCAGTCCTGAGCTATCTACCCTTCGACGACCAGAGAAGATCCAGTCCGGGGTCTTCTTCCCTTGAGCCTGGTGGGGTCAACCAGCTCATCTTCCACAGCCAGAGGATCCTCTTCATGGTCGAAATCGCTGCACACTGCTGTAGTGGTCCGGATAGCCATCTGAAGAGCCTCTCCTGTTTTTAAAGGAGCGTACCTTTTATTCACCGTCGCTGCTGCTGGCTTCATCCCTGAGTGGTGCAGACCCCTCCAGACGTCCTCCTTTTCGTCTACACGACCATAGCACCAGGAACTGTGGGTCTGCAGGAAACTACCAGGAACAACTGCTGTGGCACCAACTTCTTTCTTGAATAATGTACGTGTTCTGCTTCGAGGAACTAGGATGAATCCCTTTTCTCCACCTCCAAGGCTTGCCCTTGTCTTCCTTCCCTCTTATAACTTTTGCTTCCTCTGTTGAGAATATCCAAGTACTCCTGGCAACGTTGAATGTGAAACTGTCTGACTGTGTGATCCTCGACAACAGGAACCCGGTTCCACTTGACACTGGCTCCGGCCTATTGACTTTTATATTTCTGTCAGCGAGTGTTCTCTGATTCTGTCTGCTTTGACAAAAGTATTGCCTATGATTTTTGCCCCCAACTCTCTCTGGTTAGCCAAAGTGCTAAGTGTGTTTTTGCCCCGGTAACATTTCTTACCGCGGATATGCATTTCTTTGATACGACTGAGCTGTCAAAAAGTGATCGCATATGTATTCCTGGTAACGTCTTTTGTTTCACAACACCGGTCCGCCAAAACATAAGGTACTTACCTTGAGTTATTCTGTGCCAAGAGAATTGGTTGCTTGTAGTGTATTTTACACGTGGTTTTGAATTTATAGAAGTGTTGTGTTTCACAGATGGTTTAAAAATAAATGTACTTATATTTTTTACCTGAAACCTTGAGTCAGTATTTGCTTGAGTCACAGTAATTGTGGTCCCTTTGTGTAATCTCTGCTACTGCTCATATACTCTTGAGATAGGCCTGGCTGCTCCGCTACTGCTACCACTTTAACATAGTAGTACAGGCTTGTACCAAAGATGAACTTGTAGTCTTAATTGTGTGCAGTGGTCCCTAAGGGCACTCCACAGGATTCTGCCTAACAGTCACGAGGCCCTGAACTACTTCATCCGGCGGAACACTTCAACATGGAGACTTTGCAGAACGCTCTCCCTCTTAGACTCTCAATACAATCAAAGATAGTACTCACAGAACTGGTCCCTTTTTCCCTTGGCTTTGGAGTTCGTTTCTGTAGTATTGAAGTTGTGGTATGCCTCCCAGAAGGAGCTGAAGAGACCAGGAAAATCGGCTCTAAGCGCCTCGTGGGCGACACCCTCGGGAAACCCTCCGAGGAATAAAACCCGATGTGCTTGGATTACAAAATACATGCAGGTCTGGTGATGTTCTAAGTACAGAGTCCTTTGTACTGTTGGCCGAATTGTCCAGCTGAAGTAGAAAGGAAACCCGGCCCCGTGTAGCTGAGTCTCGTGAAGGAAGGTCCGGAACAGGACAATCTTCTTGAGTCTTCTTGATGGAATCCGGGGGCAAGGAAAAGTAAACAAGACGCTCAACGGGGCAGGACGGCGACCGGAGCAAGGTGTAAAGGAGCAAGGAGGCACTGTCAAGATTGGAGGCCTTATCCCGTCCCTCCTCACCTGAATCTTCTGTGGCAGATTCCTTTGGATTCAACTCCGTCTTCTTACGGTCCTTCCTCCTTACAGGAGTCTTGTTCTTTGATGTCTTGGCTTTCTTTTCGTGCAAATAGGGTCGAGCCCCTCCGGAGGCCACCGCGGCAGAGATAGAACCCTGTCCGCAGGGAACCCCAGGGGGCCAGATCTAAATCAGGGAAAAAGCACTAAGGCAGAAAAAACCCTGTTTCCAGATGGGTTCTAATAAGGAGTGGAGAATTCCTTCACAAGTAATTGAAGTCTGGCTGCTGCTGATAGTTGAAGTAGTTGACCTCCAACACCGGTGGAGAGAGCAGTTAAGCCCTGCGGTGACAGTAGGGCGAAGCACCCAGAGAAAAGATACAGGAACTCAAATAAACCAATAAATAAATCTTAAAGGAAGACAGAGAGAAATGCCCGTAAATAACTGTGCTAAATAAGGAAAAGTGTGTAGGTAACCATAAGCAGAAAGTAGAAATATGCCTGCAGAGTGCAGTAAGTCTGCAAATGAAAAATTAGAGTGTAGAGAAGACGAAAGGCAGAAAACGCCGAATCAAATAAACTGAAATGATTCGGCGGAGGTGTAGTACAGAAGCACAAGCGAGGCGGAGCTATAGAACAGATGAGGAGAGAAACGCTCGCAGAAGTAGCAAGAACCAAGAGACAGGTAACAAGGGAAGAAATTATGTAGCACAAAAGGTAGGCACAAGGAAAGCAAAAGGTAGCTGCAAGGATGGTCGGCAAGGAGGAAATATCCAACAACGAAGTTCCACATGAACCGGAGCGATGTGTACAGATACAACGCATCGGTCTGGGGGAGGAGTCAGAATTTAAAGGTACGGCCACCATCTTGAATGAGGACTAGAGCGCTTGCAAGTCAATGTTTCCAGCGCTTCCAAACCTTCCATACTCCGTTCCTGACAGGCACAGCGATGCTGAAGCACAATTAGGAAGGAGAGGGGAGGATACGGCAAGGAAGTACAGCCGCGGAAGGGAAAGGAAAAGGTGGAAATAACTAAGAGACTAGGGAAAGGAAGACCGTAGTCAGAAAGGCGGAAAGGATCAAAAAGGCAGGAGCGTGAGCTGCTATGAAGCTGCACAGGATGTGGAGTGAGTAGCGACGCACCTACCTGGGTCTCAACGAGACTGATATAGTGTTTGGCTTGAGGAGGTCGCCATTTTGGAATAAGCTAGACCTGCCCGGAGCATTAGGAAAAACGGAACCAAATAGCCGCCATCTTGGTTTCTGTTGAAGGTAGCGAGGATGGTGGAATTTCCATATTTTCCAGTATGAACGCTGGGATTTCCTAACAGTATGCCCCCCCCGCGGGGCCGATGGTCCGGGTTTCCAAGGATGAGTGCGATGGAATCTCTGGACCAATGCAGGAGCATGTACCTGAGAGGCCGGCTCCCAAGGCCGATCAGCAGGTCCATAGCCCTTCCAATCGATAAGGTACTGTAGTGTTCCTCGGTGATACCTGGAGTCACAGATGGCCGCGACTTCAAATTCAGGTCCAACAGGAGAGAGTATTGGTGGAGGAGGGGCATTTTGTTTTCTGTGGAATCTGTCCGGAATGTGGCTCTTGAGTTGAGACACATGAAAAACGCTATGAATTCTGTTCCAGTTTTGGGGCAGTTGGATGCGATATGCCACCTTACCAATGTTATTGAGAACGGTAAATGGGCCAAAGTACCGAGGGGAAAGTTTTGTAGGTATCAAATGTTTGGGAAGAAATTTTGAGGCTAACCAAACCAGGTCGCCTGCTTGATAACTGGATTCCTGTGATCATTTCTTGTCTGCTTGGTGTTTGGCTTTAGCTCTGGCCTCCGAAAGAGACGAAAAGGCTGTTGAGTGTGCAGTTTGGATGTCAGCAACCAGGGCATCGACAGAAGGGATCTTGGTAGATGATGGCATTGTGGTCGGGAAAACAGAGGGATGAAATCCGTAGGAGCAGAAAAAAAGGGGACATTTGTATGGCGGAATGATGGGCGTTGTTATACGCAAATTCCGCGTAAGGCAGTAGGGTACTCCAGTTATCTTGTGAGGCTGATATGAAACATCGGAGGTATTGTTCCAATGACTGATTAAGCCTTTCAGTCTGGCCGTTTGATTGGGGATGGTAACCAGAAGTTAGACTGCGTTGTATTCCCAAAGACTGGCATAAATATTTCCAGAAAGCGGATATATATTGTGGTCCTCTGTCGGACAAAATACTTTGTGGTAGTCCGTGCAGACGGAAGATGGTATGTAGGAAGTATTGAGCCATTTGAGCCGCAGAAGGTACTTTAGCCATAGGTATGAAATGGGCTAATTTGGTCAAAGAATCAATGGTCGCCATGATTGGTGGTGTGTTGGGAGGAAGGAGGGAGCTCAACTATGAAATCCGTTGAAATCCTTTCCCAAGGTTGAGTAGGTAGCATTGGTTGTATGAGTTTTCCCATGGGTAGTCTCCTGAGGTTTTTGGATTGAAGACAAGTTATGCATGAGGCGACATTTTCTTTAACATCCTTCCGTACTTCAGGCCACCAGAAATAACGGGTGATTAGTTCTTGTGTGGTAGAAATGCCTCTGTGTCCAGCCGTCTTGTGATCATGACAAAGATGTAGGATTTTCATTCTGAGGTCATGATTTGGGATGAACAACTGCTCATGGAAGTAGTATAAGCCTTCCTCCTGTGTCAAGTTGCAAAGTTCCACGTCTTGCGGAGAAACGTCTTTGCTTTGTTTTTGGACTTCATGTAACAAGGATGCCACGAAATAAATAAATGGCGTTTGGGGAAACATCCTCTCTGTTTTGGCTGGAATGTCTATTTCGCCGGAACTGCGAGACAAGGCATCAGCCATATGGTTGCTTGTTCCGGGAATGTACGTAACAATCATATCGTAAGAAGAGAAGAAATATGCCCATCGGGCTTGCCGACTGTTCTGGCATTCAAAATTCTGTAAAGCTCTCAGATTCCGGTGGTCTGTCCTGATCAAAATAGGATGTTTTGCCCCTAGAAGAAGGTGCCTCCATTCTTGACATGACCTTTTGACCGCCAAGAGTTCCTTTTCCAACACTGTGTAGTTACACTCAGAAGGTGTAAGAGTTTTGGACATGTATGCAACAGGATGTTCTAGGCCTTTGGGGGACTTCTGTTTGAGTACTTCACCAATGGCCGAAGACGAGGCATCCGTTTCCAAAATGAAAGGTTGAGACTGATCGGGAAGTCTCAATATGGGAGCAGATGAAAAGGCATTGTTTAGGAATTCAAAGGCTTGTTGAGCTTCATCGGTCCAATTGAATCAAATCCCTTTTTTGATAAGGGAAGTAAGGGGTTTGATGACCAGAGAAAATCTTGGAATAAATTTGCTGTAAAATTGGAAAACCCTAGAAACCTCTGGATATCCTTACTGCTCTGAGGTCTCTTGGCAATATGGCTTCGACTTTTCTTGGGTCCATGGCTGCTCCGTCAACAGAAAGGATGTATCCTAGATAGGGTATAGTGGACTGATGGAAAGAACATTTCTCGAGCTTGGCATACAAGTGATTATTTTGTAATCTTCTGAGGACTTCCGACACGTGTTCCACGTGTTCTGTTTGGGTTTTTGAAAAAATAAGAATGTCATCCAAATAAACGATAAGGGAGTGTAGGAGCAAATCAGAGAAGAGGTGATCAACCAATCTTTGAAAAACCGAAGGGTCATTGGCTAACCCAAAAGGCATCACCCTATATTCATAATGTCTGAAGGGTGAGCGGAATGCAGTCTTCCACTCATCACCTTGTTTTATTCTGATAAGGTGGTATGCTCCTCGCAAGTCCAATTTAGTGAATATGGATGCTCCTCTGACTGCTTCCAGAATGTCTTGTATAAGCGGTAAGGGGTATTTATCCTTACGAGTTACTTGATTTAACCCCCTGTAATCTATACAAGGTTGTAACTCCTTACAATCTTTTTTGGGAATAAAAAATAAAGATGCCCCAGCAGGACTTTTGGACTCTGTAATCAGACCATGACGAAGATTGGTTTGTAGATACTCCTTCAAGGCCTCTTTCTCTGGTCCTGAGAGTGTATACATTCTTCCAAAAGGTACCTATGTGTCAGGTAGGAGATCTATTGCACAGTCGTCACTGCGGTGTGGTGGTAGTTCTTTGAATTCTTCGTTAGAGAAGACTTTCTGATATTTCTGATAACATTCTAGTAAAAGATTGAGATTGGAAACAGATTGTGGTTGTGGTTCGCATTTTTCCTGATGGGGGTGGTGAATAAGCCGATGGCACCCTTGGATAAACAGTTTGACAGGCAACCTTCGGAACCCAGAAATAATGTGCCTGCTGCCCAGTTAACGTAGGGGTGGTGTTTGACCAACCAGGGTAATCCTAGAATCACCGGGTAGTGGGCCGCCTTTATCAAATCGAACACGATTTGTTATTGGTGAGATGCGATTCCCATAGTTAATTCCATAGTGTTTTCCAATATGAGTCCCGAGCTTAGTGGGGTCCCATCTACTCCTTCAACTGGGATCACAACAGATTTGGTCACTCTTTTGATTTGGTTTAGACTGGCCCATTCTGAATCCATGAACAGTCCTGTGGCTCCGCAATCAATCAGGGCAGGGATTCCGCTTAAAGTGATTTTCTGACACTGTAAAGTGATGGGCAACACCACCATTCTCTGGGAGGTAGGAAGGCAGTCTAGGGAACTTTTGCAATACCCGTTCATGGTTCCCTTCATGGACGGGTGGCGGCATTTCCGGAACGTCGGGGCGGTGTCAAGGTGCAATCGGACAGTATGTGCTTATCAGAACCGCAATACATACATAAGCCCAAAGTCTTCCTTCTGAGTCTGTCTTCAGGAGTTAGAGGTCCACGGGCAGTACCTAATTGCATGGGTTCGCTTTGTTCGCGTCGGGTGAGGTTCTTTGTAGAATCATTATGTGGAGTGAAGGCTGGGGGCTTATTTCGATTCTTGCGGCATTCCGAGTTTCTTTCCTGTATGCGATAATCCATCTGGAGTACTAGGGAAATCATTTCTGCCAGATTTTGGGGTCGAGCCACTCGAGATATCTCATCCTTCAATTCTTCGTATACATTTCTTCTGAAGACTGTGATGAGAGCATCATCGGACCAGGCAGTTTCTGTAGCAAGTTGCTTGAATTGTGTAATGAAGGAGAGTAAATCAGTGTTACCTTGTTTTAAGTCCAGGATTTGTTCTTGAGCCGTAACCACCAGTTCTTTCCGGCAAAACATGGCCTGAACGCTGTTGACGAATCCTGCTGCAGAATCCATCAACTGATTATTGGTGGTAACAAGGGGAGTAGCCCAGGCCAACGTGTTACCTGACATGTTTGAAACCATGTAGCTAACCTTGGCTCTATCAGTGGGAAAGTAGGTGGGTTTCAAAGTAAACTGTACCGTACATGAATCCAAATATTCTTTAACTCTTTTTGGATTGCCATCAAATTTGCCCATCGGCAAGGGTCCAGTGGGGAAGTTCATTCCGTGAGATAACCATTTGGCGTAAGACATTATTTTCATTTCGCAGTGTCTGTACTTCGGTATTGAGAGACTGGACCGCGGTTATCAGTTGCTGGACTTGTTGATCCCTGGCGTCGCAATCTCTTAGACTCTCAATACAATCAAAGATAGTACTCACAGAACTGGTCCCTTTTTCCCTTGGCTTCGGAGTTCGTTTCTGTAGTATCGAAGTTGTGGTATGCCTCCCAGAAGGCGCTGAAGAGACCAGGAAAATGGGCTCTAAGCGCCTCGTGGGCGACACCCTCGGGAAACCCTCCGGGGAATAAAACCCGATGTGCTTGGATTCCAAAATACGTGCAGGTCTGGTGATGTTCTAAGTACAGAGTCCTTTGTACTGTTCGCCGAATTGTCCAGCTGAAGTAGAAAGGAAACCCGGCTCCGTGTAGCCGAGTCTCGTGAAGGAAGGTCCGGAACAGGACAATCTTCTTGAGTCTTCTTGATGGAATCCGGGGGCAAGGAAAAGTAAACAAGACGCTCAACGGGGCAGGACAGCGACCGGAGCAAGGTGTAAAGGAGCAAGGAGGCACAGTGATGCTGAAGCACAATTAGGAAGGAGAAGGGAGGATATGGCAAGGAAGTACAGCCGCGGGAAGGGAAAGGAAAAGGTGGAAATAACGAAGAGAGTAGGGAAAGGAAGACCGTAGTCAGAAAGGCGGAAAGGATCGAAAAAGCAGGAGCGTGAGCTGCTATGTAGCTGCACAGGATGTGGAGCGAGTAGCGACGCACCTACCTGGGTCTCAACGAGACTGATATAGCGTTTGGCTTGAGGAGGTCGCCATTTTGGAATAAGCTAGACCTGTCGGAGCATTAGGAAAAACGGAACCAAATAGCCGCCATCTTGGTTTCTGTTGAAGGTAGCGAGGATGGTGTAATTTCCATATTTTCCAGTATGAACGCTGGGATTTCCTAACACTCCCGATGTTTTACTGGGGGATTGGATGGCGTCTCTGGATCTCCAGGATGAATTCTACCACGTGGCTCTCCGGCCCTGTCACATGAGGTTTTTCCAGTGGGATCCCGGCATTTTCGGTTCCGATTTTCCAGTGGGATCCCAGCATTTTCGGTTCCGAGTGCTCCCGTCCGAGTTGCGATGAGCTCCCAGAGTGATCTCCAAACTGGTGGCTCCCCTGGTGGTGCATTTGCTCCTGAAGGGCTTTCAGATTTTTCCTTACCTGGACGATTGGTTGGCCAAGGCGTCCTTCTGGCAGACAATCATATGACTGATCTCCAATTGGTCTGCTAGGCCTTGCAGGACTGGTGGTTTTCTGGTGAACTGGCGGATGTCTCAGCTGGTGCCTTCTCAGGATCTAGTTTTCATCAGGGCTCAAATTTGCACCAGGTTGGGGTGTGTTCCTGTCCCAGGAAAGGGTCCATCGCTTGCTGTAACGCTCACCTGGTTCCCACGGGGGCGCTGGTCTAGTCTGGATTGCTGTGGCCTCTTCTAGCGTGATGCGCAGGACCCGGAACACCGATTGGACAGGACCTCCAAATCGTGCTTGCCTGGCCCGTAGGAAAATCCTTCTGCAGATGAGAAAGGGGATTAACAGTCTGCAGAATAGTGTGCTAGCTCCCCCCTTTTCCCCTTCGTTCCTCTCTAACTTCCTCCAAACCCCAGTTTAAGCTCACCTTATGGTTTGGAAGGATGAACTCTCCATCCTGCTTCTGGTGCAGGGGCGCGCGTACGTCCAGCTACTTCACTGGTTTTCAGAATGGCGCTGGCAAAATCCACTTGACTTTCCTGAGCGATACGCCGTAAGTATGAAAGTTCAAAGTTCAAATGAGGCCCCCTTTATGTTGTCTTTCTAACCTGTGATCTGTCCTTTATTTCAGGTGCAGAATGAAGGCGATGCGTCGAGGGGTTAAACTGCCGAGGTGAGTAGTGATGAGGGCGATCCCTCTAAATGTCCTTATCATTCCCCAGAAATGTCTCTTGTCCTTTCCCCATAGGGGCCGGGGTACGGTACCTGCCAACGGGGCGGCGCCAACCCGAAATGTGGAAGAAAAGCCAGTAAGCATTATGGCTGTTAATCAGGCTTTCCTTCTGTGTTCCTTCTGCTCACCTTTTGTTTCTTCCTCTCTCCCCTAGGTGCAGAGATGTGGCGTCCGATGCTGACAGCCGCGATGGAGCCGGGAGATGTCTCGAGGACAGGTGAGTGAAGCGTGGCGCTGCAGCGAGCAACGCGATGCTTTTAAATGGAAGTCTTTCTTCAGGGATGCTGGCGAGAAGATTCCGGATGCAGGTAAGAAGTTTAAAATAGTCCTTGGTTTTCACCTTTCTCTTCTCTTCCTTCCTTGCAGGTCTTCCAGGTTCGAGGCGGGCGTGGCTAGAGTCCAGGAGCAGGAGCAGACACGGTGAGTGTTAAGCTGCAGGAAGCAGAACAACGCGAAGCATGAGCTGCTGTCTGGGCGTGGCTTAAATAGCCTCCAAAGAAGTCCCAGGTATGTATCCTTCCCCAACTAGGTATGTATCCTTCCCTGGCCACGCCCGAGTGAAAAAATAGTCCCTTTCAGGTCTCAGGGAGGCCTGAAGCGTGCAGCATGGTCTGCATCAGGTAAGTGCACAAAACACCTCCCTTTATGAGCCTGGCGCCTATGGCACCAGGACTGATGTCCAACATGAGCCTGGCGCCAAAGGCGCCAGGACTGAGTCCAAAGATCCCCTATAAGGGGCCGCTGGGCTTTTACCCGAGGGCATGATGCCTGCTTCCGGGGGTGCTGGGCCTGGCCTGGTGCTCCGGGGGTAGGCATCATGACACTTGCTGACTGTTCTGGACAGGATTGTCTGGGGGCAGAATGTCTCGGCTCGTCTTTTTCTCATGTTGTAGGGGCACATGGCGTTCTTGCGTGTTTCTGGTTCCTTGGCTCCGCCTTCATTTACGTCCTCTGGTGTCATATCATCTCTCCCACTGGCACCCGACATCTCAAGCTTACAGGACTTTGGTTCTGGTGTTCCCCTTGCTGTGGGGATCCCTGCTGTGGTGGTTTGGGGTGCCGAATCTCTGGGCAGGTGTGTCCCTGGTCCTTCCTCCTTTGACCACTCTTACTTCCGACACCAGCGGAAGAGGTTGGGTGCGACATTGGGGGTCCTCTATGCTCAGGGGTTGTGGGAAAGGGAAGTGAGCCATCGATCATCCTTTTGGAGGATGTTGTGTGCCGTTCTCCGGGATCTGGTATACTTTGAGGTGTTTCTAGAAGGCTGGGGGGTTTTGGTCCGGACGGACAATACGACGATTTTGGCATATGTCTGCTGCCAGGGTGGTTCCAGCCACTCCTTGAATACCCTGGCTGCTCGGATTGGTTCTTGGGGGGCTGAGGGGGCTTGGTGGGTGGACACCCTCTCGGTGCAGTGGCCTCGGGGTGTCCTTTGTGCTTTCCGACCTCTTCCCCTTCAGCCCCAGGTGTTTCAGCGCATCCGAGTGTTCAGGGCGACTGTGTTGTTGGTAGCTCCGTTCTGGCCCTGCCAGACTTGGTTCCCCTCTCTGTTGGAGCTTCAGTCCCGGGGACCTTGGCTGGTACCGAAGTGGCCATGTCCCCTTCAGGGGGGGTCTGAAGGTGGGAGTCTGACGGAGTCAAGGAGCGGTATGGCTGTTGCTCGCTCTAGGTTGATGTCTCAGGGGGTTTTCAGGTCCTGTGGTCGAGTCTATTGTAAATGCTTGTTGCCCTTCTACTCTGAAGGCGTATGGCAGGCATTGGGTCCTTTTCCGGGACTGGTGTTGGCGGTCTGGGATCCCTCACCTGAGTTCTGGTCTCTCTGCTATTCTCCAGTTCCTCCGTGAATATTTTGGCAAAGGCCTGGCGGTCTCCACGCTTCGTTCTCTATGGGCTTTCATTAAATTCCTCTTGGGGGGACTCTGATGGCCACCTAGATGGGGAGGTGTTGGTGGGGAAGTTGTTCCGGCGTTTTTCTTCTTCCCGTCCCTGTGCTTATAGAGGGCTTCCCACTTGGGACCTCCCTCTTGTCTTCAGATTGATTAAAGGGCCTCCTTTGACCCCTTCTGAGTTTAACATCAGACGTCTTACCCTGAAAACTGCTTTTGTTAGTGCTATCACTTCTGCCCGTAGGCTGGGGGAGATTGGGGTTCTATTGTGTCTCCCTCCCCTTTTCCTGAGGGTGCTGCCATACTCGGTGGTGTTGAGGTGCGATCCGAACTTCCTTCCTAATGTTGTGTCTCGGTTTTCAGACCTCTAAGGATCTTGTTCTCCCTGCCTTTTTCAGAATCTGCGACCGCCAGAGGAGGTGGCTTGGCATGCCATTGATGTACGGTGGGGGGGTTTGGAGCATTTGGCGAGGACTGCCTTTTTCCGCTTCGCTGATAGTCTACTGGTTGTTTTTGGCCCTACTGGTAAAGGTCGCAAAGCCTCAGTGGTCTCCCAGGGCCGATGGATCCAGGTTGTTGTCTCCATGGCCTATGTGGAGGGTGGGCTGCATGTACCCGCGCATATTAAGGGGCGGTCCACCAGGGGTTTGGCGGATTCCTGGGCTGCTGCAACGAGGGTTTTCTCTACAGGAGATTTGTGGGGCTGCCACCTGGGCTGTTCAGAGCATTTTCATCAACCACTATCCTTTGAATGTCTCCCACTCGGGGGATGGTTCCTTCGGGGTTGGTGTTTTTGTCTGTGGGGATGTGACGTTGGAGTATTAATGGTGTGTGTTTCTACACTGTTTCATAGCTCTCAACCATTTGCGTTACAAAGGCGGGTGAAAACACCCAATGTCGTTTTTGGCAGGTGAGAGCCCATTGGAATGAATGGGCGTGCAGGAGGCTTGGCGGGTGAGTCAGGTGACACCCGCCAAAAGCGTGTGAGTTGAGAGCTACGCTGTTTTTGGCTTTGTGTCTCATTGGGACCCCGTTTCTGCTATGGTATGCCTCATGAGGTAAGTACTGGGACGAGGAAGAGTGGACGTGGAGGTAATGCTCTGATTACTTACAAGTAATCTTCATTACTCCTTCCTCGTCACAGTACTGACAGCCTTCCTCTACCTCCCTGCGGGGAAGGTCCCATGCTCCGGCTTGGCAATATGAAACTGAGTGACGTGGATGTGGGAGAGGAGTTATAGGGATTTAAAGAAATAAAAGAAGGTCCTGTGTCGGAGGCATGGGGCTCATGAGGTAAGTACTGGGACGAGGAAGAGTATGACGGGGAGTAATGCAGATTACCGGTAAGTAATCAGAGCATTACTTGACATAGTCGGGCATTGGGAAACTGCACTGAGAAAACCTCGGAGTCTCGTGAGCCCAAACAGCGGCCAATCAAGAAGCAGTGACTGGAGTAGAGGCCATAGTAAAATCAGGCAAACGTTAATCGTTGGATCAGAGTGTTCTATTGCAGACGCCCGATGTTGAAACGGAAGTTTGGCCTGACTCGACTATGTCGCAGCGCAGCGCTACTTGCCCATGCGCAGTGAGACAAGCTTGGTGGCATGGCTGTATCTCGTATTTCGCGAGTTTGGTCTACCCGGTCGTTGCTGGCAGCAGGTAGAACGATTCTCGGACGTCTCCACGGTTCAGCCGCGGATAGCGACTGCCGGAAGTTGGGGCCTGACAAGCTGCGTGAGCTGCTGCAGGGCGCAGAGGAGGTAGCGTCTCCGGAGAGGCAGGTCCAATGCCCTACGGAACGATGTGTACTTCTTTTCCCCGGCCAGGGCAGCCAACACCTGGGCATGGCATGCACAGGTGCACTGAAGTATCCTGCAATCCGGGACATGTTCGTGGCCGCAGAGCGTGTGCTAGGTTATGATTTACTACATCTCTGCCAACATGGACCCAAGGAAAGGCTGGATAGGACCGAACATTGCCAACCTGCCTTGTTTGTTACCTCCCTTGCTGCCGCCGAGAGGCTGTGCCAGGAACAGCCGGAGGTAAGGCCCACGTGACTATATTTGGGAGCGACCCCCCAGCCCTCGTCCTCTCAACACCATACCGGTAAATGCGGGCACATAGCCACGTTGAGGAGGTGGGGGCAGGGTCGGACTGGCGCATACAATTGTCTCTGGCCCCAATGAAAAAGTGGCACAAGTTGCAAATGGCAATTCATTCCTTTTGTGACAAACTATTTGAGTAGGACCCAAGGGGGAGATTTTTCATAAAATGTGATGCAAATTGTCCTTTTTAAATACTATTTATTCAGAAACACTAGCAAAAACTACTAGCACCATGGTGAAGTAACTTATTAAAGTGGCCCACTTTGAGCCAGAAAAAAACTAGTCCATCCTAGCATTTTGTGTTTTTGGTTTGGGCATTGTCCTATATGCCAGTCCGAGTCTGGGTGGGGGGCACGAAGCTTATGGGGCAACCGCTGACGTCAGGGGACACGAAAAACATCAGGTTTTTTTTTTAATGACCATATGCTTTCTTCCAACACTTAAGAAGTGATGAATACAAGGTTGTAAATCAAGCAAAACTAGCGTTGCTCTCGGATGGGCACATTTAAATGCCGCACATGGGTGGCAGGACGAAGACTGGTTTGCTATTGTCTGGGCCTCTTTAATAGGCAGATGGGCTAAAAAAAATATCTTGAAAGGCAGCCCATAGCAATGAGAGAGACAGGGGCCGGCTTTAGGCATGCTTTAGGCATGGGCGGTCGCCGTGGGCGTTTGAAAGGCTGCCCCATTCTGGTTTGGCAGGCAAACTATTTAGCAGAGCAATCCCAAATTTGATGCCTCACCCCCCTTTGAACTTGACATTTTGTTTTGTCGGCCCTGGCGCTGCCAGAGCAAAAGCCGGCTTTGCATAGAGGTCACTGTTAGCCTTGCATCATCAGCCTTTGTGGTGTCAATAGATAGCCATCACTTTTGTAGTGCCGAGAGGCTGCCTAAATGGTAGAAGTCGCGCTATACAAAACCCAGTTACATTACATTCCTTTATGCTTTGATTTTATTGTGCTGCCCCTCCAATATTAATATACTCATATACCTACTTGTCATTTTTCAGATCGTTAAATAGATAAATCTACAGAATGGTCAAATTGAATATAATTTGTGAGATGCCTCACTTGGTTGATGGACCTGCTGTAGCAATCTGTGCGTCAGCTGCAAGTTTGTGTCCTGAAAGAGCCGGCAAAGCAGTTCATGCTTCTGAGGCTGATGAAATACGAAACATTAAGTTGATTCTTGCCCTCCTTTCTGGGAGGTGACAGGGAAGCAGCAAGCCCTAAGCAAGCTTTCTCCAGTTCACTGAAAGCACGAGTAGGAGCAGCACACAGTGCCCCATATGTCCAGGATGGTGGGAGAGAGGGACTACAAACAATAGCAATATGTGAAAGGGGGCAAGTTCAGGATTAGGCAAGTATCCTTCAGGCCATCCACATCCAACCACTGCATTCATAAGCTGGATAATAGGTGGCGACGCCAGGGCCAAAACCCCTTCGTTTCTGGAGGGTTGGGAAGAGTATAATCATGCTGGCACACTTTCCTAACCAAGCAGATCAAACCAACCATTTTAATTCTATATTGATTTCCCTTTTCCTTTAGGATAGAGCCATAGAGACAAGGAACATTATCAATGGTCAAACTGAGATGCTATCGTCTGTTGTGTACCCTATTTAAATTATGATTTTTAAAATTTAATATGGCGCACAGCACACACCATTTATTGTAGTATTTCTTAAGTATTTTAAGTATTCTTTAAAAGAGTAATGCAGTTCTCTGGTTGTAGAGTTTGCAATTGTGTGCTCTTCACATTCTACATTTCCCTGTTTCATCTTTAGTTATCCTGGGCATAGGTTTGAGATGTTTTAAGCTCGCTTCATTCAGTATTCTTGTATGCTGTTTGTAGTTATAGGCAATACACAATGAAAGAGATTAGTATTGAAGAATGGATTAGATGTCTGTGGGTACTATTTTGATGGTAGAGCAGAATCTATACACATAACTAATGTGAAATGGAGAGGTTTGAGATACTTTCCTTTTGATATTGCTATGGTAATTATGAAACTTAAAGCTTCTAGGGCACCAGCGCCTGATGGTCTCGCGAATGTCGTGATTAAACGGAATACTATGAAGTGGGCAATATTGCTTCTAAAAATGATTTATGTCCATATGGGAAAGTGGTGAAATACCGCAGAGTTGGAGGAAGTCTATTTTGATTCCCATTTAAAAAAATAAAATAAAATAAGGATCTCTACCATCTAACTATAGAATGCTAGCTATGTCGAATACTTGTTGTAAAATGTTTGCCACTTTTATTAAAAATCATTAATACATGGATAGAGGATTATAATGTTATTCCATATCAACAAACTGGTTTCAGACGAGGGCATAGTACCTTTTTAAATAACATATTCACACTTAACTTCCTAATTTCCGATATTTTAAGATGCCCTGAAAGGAGTCTCTATCTGTGTTTTATAGACTATAGTGGGGCATTTCATTGTGTGAATCGTGAAAGGCTCTGGTTAAAGCTTCAGAAATGGGGCATTAGTCCAATGGTGCTATGTATTATTGGGGCAATGAATACTGGAACAACTGTTACTGTTTGTGTGGATAGAAGAGGATCCCTTTCAGCTATGGTTCAAACAACAAAGGTTTAACATATCCCTGTTTTATCTCTCCTGTTTTATACACAATTTGTATTTGGCAGATATGAATATTTGTCAGGTCTTAATTGCCCCCCACCCCTTAAAATAGGTGATGTGGGTATAAGATGGCTATCCTATGCGCAGTGCTCCAGATAGAGGTGGGAGTATTTTACTCCCCATTTTTAAACTTTGAGTGTTAATGTGATTTCAAGAGTAAAAACGAGTTTTCTCCTTTGCAAGTGAGTAAAATGTATGTGACATCTAGCCAACGTGTGCAAAAACTGTATGGAAATCGTTACTATGCGGCAGCTTTCTGCATTGTGACAGAATACACCTTTTGTTATTTCTCTACAGTCTGCCCATTTAATCTCTCTTGTTTATATATTTAAATGTTGAAAACACAAAAACCTAGCTAAATGCATAGTAAAGCAAACCTGAGTTGTATTGTGTGTTTTGAGGTTCGATAGCAGAATTGTCTTTTGATGTTTAATGAAAGTCTTCATTTCCTGGAACTATTACTTCTTAATGGTATGCCAATGTTATGATACAACAGTGCAGAGAGGCAAGGACTCCATGCTAAACTCTATACCTAATAATATGGTCCTATTATTATTTATGTAGCACTTTTGGCAAAGCGCTGTACATAGAACATTTTTATCACAATTATCACCAAACCGAAGTTGGTGTTCCCCCACAAGAGGATGAAAGGAGTCGGCCTTGCTGGGATTCGAACCGGCAGCCTACAGATCACTCACAGATCGTAGCTCGTAGCAATGAACGCTTAAACGGGTGAGCTATTTTATTAGCTAACATCCTTCAGAGGTCAGTAAACTGAGAATCGACTGAAGTATAATGATCGCAGTGCCTAGATGTTGGACGAACCATGCATGAAGTGCTACATAAAGTTAAATACCTTTTTGGATTATCACAGGGACAGGCTTTGCTGAGTTTCTATTTAAATTACAAAAGTAATTGTTTGCTTTTGAACAGCATTTGCCCTTCCTGGAGAGTCAGGTTTTGGAAGTTTTAATTGTAGTGTTGAAGATTTGAGAGGCTATAACACCTGCGATTGTCAATTACCCAGCCTTGAGCAAAGACTCTGTTGCCACTGACCATTTATAGTAATGTACCCCAATGACTGTGCGGTAGAATGGATGTAAACTAGACCATGCTTGCTCATCATTTTACACAATGTTTTTATAATGAGTGTAAATTAAATTAGAAGTGTAAAAATGATCTGCCTCTGCATGATTATGCACACAGCACAGGAACTTTGAAAAATAAAATTGCGCAATACTGGTTTGCGTTCACTGGAAAAATAAAGCATAATTTGTTAAAAACAATTCTCAATTGCAACTTAGTTTTCCATCTCATTGATTATACAATACTAAAATTCTAGGAAAATAAATATGCACAGTGCTTAGGTTTGCTCCATGAGCATTTGCACACAACACAGCAGAAGCTGAATGGAAAGAAACCATTCCTTGCAGCTAAGGGTGGTCATTCTATAGAGGGGTTGAGGGATTATTGAAGTCTATAAAGGTAGCATTGTTCCCGGAGCTTTGTACGCAATGGAGGTTTTAGAGGAGAGATTTGTCCTATGGTTGAACACCTTGGAGGGTAGAATCTAGAGACCAGTATTTAAGCTTCCCGGTGCAGTACTTGCAGAAGCCATTAGATGTGAGCTGGGTAATGTTTCGCTATCGACCTGGAGGAAAATGCGCTGTTAACTTTATAGTAGTGTTATGAGAACAGCTGAACATGTGAGACCTTTTTGGCATCATAGCCAATGCTACCAGATCTGGATATATTAATACCTTTAGAAGTATCCTACAGCAATATGTAAATTCCTTTCTCCTCAATGTTAATGTAAGTAATGTTGACCATGATAAGGGGATCCCTGTTTTAATTCAATAATGGGGAAGAAATCAATAGAGTGGGATATGATTACATCTTGGGATTACTTAAGCATGAAAAATAGATGTTTATTATACTATGCACGGTCTTAAACTTAATAAAACATGCAGTTATTTAATTAAATATGGAAATTATGATTTTAAAAGGTTTGATTTTACATTTTAATATACTTCCCTTCAAAGAGTATACTGATGGTTGAAATTCTGTATCGTATTCGCTTAGGAAATGTCGTTTCTGCGGAAATGAGGTAGAGACTGGGACATTTACTTATTGGGTGCTCAAAGTAGCTTATATTTTAGGGGCTACTCAGAATTAGTAAGTTATTTGACCATGATAACCTCTGATCAAGTTTGGGCTGCTATCTATGCTGCTAAATTTAGGTATATATTGGTGCTTTCTATTATATATGGAAGACCGTTTTATGATGAATTTGCATGCATTTGTTATTGTATGCTGTTGAAATTGCATTGTGATTGGCTTGGTATTTTGTTTAAACTTTTATGTAATAAGTCTGTGTATAAGGTTTTAATTAACCAATTTGCACAATAAAGAAATACAAAAATAAAAACGGGTAGTTGTATATTGCCAGCATAAAACCCAGGACTTCAAATACCAGAATAGATTTTGATGGAAGTCCCTGTACTCCATGGCTGGTAGGGTGCCCGTTTTCTTGGGGGCCAGGGTGGAACACCATCTCTTCTGTAGTCTGCACCACAGGTGGTTAGTCGGGAACTTGAACATGTTCTTTAGGTAAAATAACTGAGACGTTTGGGTTGGAGTTGATGTGGCTCTCTGTGAGTGTCAGAATGGCTAACCTTCAAACTCGCAGCACAATGAAATGAGGCAAACGAAAGCGGATAAGCTTTTTATTTTTTTGGCTCTCGTGTCTGAAAATGAGAAGTGCTGCCAGATGCACGCCAGCTGTTGCTACAATGTGTGGATTGCAGCCCCCCCCCCCTTCACATTGCTTCTACAACAATACATGGGCTCCCCATGAACAGCTCAGCATGCACTAAAGTGTACACACGTAAGCAGTAGAGCAGGAAGCCGGATGCAACGCCATGGTCGGAAATGTAAACTGTTTAAATAGTTGTCTTGCATCCCCTGCAGTGCCTTTCATTCTCTTGGTATGACTGAAAGTTTCTACTGGTCAGTCTTCACTCTAATTATTCACTCTGTCTCTGGTAAACATGAGTGTTCTGTGTTGTCTTCAGGCTCATATGTCATTGTCGGTTTGTATGATTGGTTTCATGTGTCTGAATAAGGGCATGCTACGTGATTTTCCTTCACCTTTTTGTCTTTGAATAATCATATTCACTGAATAAATGTCTTCGGTGTGTAGCCTCCCACTGTACCGGGTTCCCACTGTTACTTGTAAAGAACGATACAATACTTGGGGGGGGGGGGGGGGGGGAGGCTTATTTACAACCCCTTTATTCGTGCTTGTTGGTCCCCCAAACTGCCGTCTCCCCGCATCACTCACCTTTCTCCCCCTCCATTAAGATCAGTTTCATTTACAGTGATGTGGATAACCCATCTAACATGCGGCTCCAAACACATTACACCTCCTCCCCCCGGCCCCCAACCGCCTTTTTTAAACCACAGCTACACTATTCCATTTCCTAAATGAGTCTCGTTGGTTTAGATCTTACTCTCACTGGTGCTAGAATTTAGCTCATCTGTGTTTGTTCTGCTCAATATTGGACAGCTTAGTCACCTTGGTACGAGACATCCGACTCATGTCCCCTTTCCCTCATTATTTTCTGCAGGAACGTACTTAAAAGTTCCCCTCATTGGCTTAAAAGATTGTGATCTCCCTCCCTTCTTCGCTTATCACAGTCACCATGGATGCTTTTCCCTTGATCACCATCAGAGGCTCAGGATGAAACGGTCATTTCCTTAAACGGTTTGAGTATGCCACACTCCCACCTTTGCAGAACCCTGACTCTTCGCCCTTCTTCTGCGGTCAGCATAAATGTGCAATTTGTGTTTAGAACGAGCATTCCTCCATTGCATACCGTGATCATCCAAGTAATGTTCTCCCTTCCCGTGTGTGTTTGGCAAACTGGTCCTGATGAGACATCCAAACATCATCTCTGAGGGACACGTTCCCGTAGAGCAGTGCAGTGCAGTGTATTTCGGTAGTCTCTTAACAGCTGGTAGAGCACTTGCTCTAGCTTATGTTTGGTCAGTTGTGATATTTGAGTTGACATTTTTATATTGGCCATTAATCTCTCGAGCAGGCCATGCGCCAAAGGCCATAGTGGAGTGACTCGCTGGTGATGGAATCCCATATATTCTGCAGAATTCCTAAAGTCTTGTCCGGTGAATGGGGGAACATTGTCTGATTTTTACAATCCAAGGGACTCTAGGCTGTGAAGATTCCATCAAGGGCTGGAATGAAGTTGGTAGCAGCCGTCAAGGCCACTATCTGCCCCGCAGAAAACCTTGAATATTCATCTACCACCACCAGAACATAGGTCCCATCACATGTTGGCCCAAAGAAGTCTATTTCCACTGTGCCCCATACTGAATCCGGGAGGGGTGCACGCACAACAGCTCAGGCTTCGTGACCGGCGTGATCACAAAACATGTATGGCAGTCTTTCAAGACTTCTTCCCCTTGCATGTCTTAACGTGGAAACCAACATTTCTGGCGAAGCAGCTGCTTCGTTGACACTACCCTCCTCTGTCCTTCATAAACCAGCTACAGCAGCTGTTGCCTCAAAGATGCTGTATTGCTCTCCCCAGAGTGCACTGAAAAACATAAATCACCAATGCAATTATAGAGCCAATACTTTGAACGCAGAAAGACGCAATAACTCGCAACCACACATTTTTTTTATTTTGTTTTATTTTTTGTTTTATTTTTTTTTTAAACCTTTTTATTTTTTAATTTTTATGTCAACACAGTACAACTACACACTCACAATGGGGTGAACTTAACTTGCGCCAAATCCCACATGTTCCGACATCCCACTCTGAAGTTCAGTGTACATTGTGTTGCGTATTACATCGCCCCAGTTCAATGTCTCAGTGAGGTGGAGGTACTAAGCCAGATGAACTGCCGAACATGACCATCTCCTCTGTCGATTTCTGGGGAGGACGGGGCATCCTCTGCTTCATTCATCAGAAAGGTTACCAGGGGGCCTCAGATGTCCGGCGGGCGGGCATGAAAGGGCAACAGTTTAATGAAGTCTGTTTCAACATCTTGGCAGTACAGAATGTCCCTACGCCAAGCAGCGACCGTGGGCGGGGGGGACCTCGACCCCAGGCCATGGCAATCCGCCTCCGGGCAAGAGTCAACAGCAGGCCAGTCAATTTTCTTATTGGTGCTGACAGGAGCCTCGTCATACCGAGCAGGGCTGCTGTCTGGGCGGGCAGCACGGTTTCTCCCACGATCGCGGCTGTTGTCTCTATAACTTGGCTCCAGAATAGGGACAGTTTGGGGCAGTCCCATGCGAGGTGCACAAAGTCCGCTGAGGGTGAACCACATCTTTCACATTTTGCAGATGCCTCAGGGTGTTTATTTGCTTTCGCTGGTGTGTAGTAGGTTTGGTGAAGGAAATTAAAATGGATTAGCTTAAAGCGGGAGTTGAGAGCTATCTTCTGTGTTTGTCTCAGAATGAAGGTCCAGTCATCCTCAGGGATGAATGTACGTAGGGACTTTTCCCATCTGGTTTTTGCATTGGAGTCGCTGGTGGTCGTGTCGGTGATAATAGATTTGTAGATCTGCGATACCAGTCTGCCTTCTCCCTGTGCTTGTATTGTGTTATGGAGTAATTGCCAGGTTTGTGGTTGCTTTGGAAAGTCAGGTAGGATTGCTTGCAAAGTGTATCAAGTTCTAAAGTAGATGAAAATATCAAGTGCGGTATTGCCACCCCTCTGTCTGGCCTGTTGTGGGGTTATGAAACTGTCCTCAATGAAGAAATCTCCCAGGAAGTTTATGTGGAGCTTTTCAACCCATTGGTGTTAAACTTTCTCGGATGTCAGCGGCACCCCTGGTATGAATTTCGCAGGGAGAAGGGGAGAGTACCGCGTTTGCACTCCATATTTTTGGGTGAGTGTTTTCCAAATCTTGTACGTCGCAAGCATCGCATTCGTGGAGTTATTGGGGACTGGGCTCTGGCCGAATATAACAGCACTCAACAGATTGGGTGTCGCCAGGGCCCGTTCCACTTGCACGTGGGGTCTGACTGGTTGTGTGGCGTACCAATGACTGAGGAACTGTGCTTGTGCCGCCCAGAAGTATTTCTCCAGATCTGGAAGGGCTAGTCCCCCGCTCGTCACCGGAAGACATAGCGTTGAGTGCGCCACTCTGGCTGTTTTACCCACCCATATTAATTCAAGAACCAAGGTTTTCAATCTTTTGAGGTAAGATTGTGGCAGTAGTATGGGAATGTTCGTGAATAAGTACAGTAGTTTCGGTAGTATCACCATCTTGACTAGGGAGGCTCTTCCCTAGAGAGTCAGTGGCAGAGACTTCCATCGTATCACTTTTTTTCTTGCAAGGATTTGGTGACTTCTTCGTAATTGTCTCGGAACACCTCTTGATGAGTCCGTGCCAACTGAATCCCTAGGTACCGGACTTTGGATCTTTTCCATGTGAACTGAAAGTCATCTGCAAACGTCCTGGTGGATGGGGTCAATGGAAATATAATGGATTTTGATTGGTTGATTTTTAAACCTGAGGCTGCTCCGAATTTAATGACTTCTCTCATTACTGGATTCAGATTTTCTTCGGGGTCGCGCACAAACAGCGCTATGTCATCTGCGTATAGGGATGTGATGAGCTTGTGTGGTCCTATGTTAAGTCCTCTTTGTTGCTTCAATTCCCTGAGGTTGGACGCCAAGGGCTCCATTATTAGGGCAAAAATCAGCGCCGAAGTGGTCAACCCTGTCTTGTTCCGCGTTGTAATTTCACGGGGGCCGAATTCGCTGTTCCCACAATGATGTTAGCCTGTGGATTGGTGTAGAATAGGGACACTAGCTTGATGAATCGGGTGCCCAGTCCCATCCTGGTGAGCACTGCGAACAGGAAGGGCCACTCCACCGAATCAAATGCCTTCTCGGCATCGTGAAGAACCGCGACTGCTTGCTGAGCGGGATCCAGTGCTGCGATAACACCGAACATTCTTCTGATTCCAAAGGACGTGTTGCGACCTGGAATGAACCCTGCCTGATCTGCCAGGACTAAGGCGGGCATTGGTGGCATCAACCTGTTAGCAAGTATCTTTGCTAGAATTTTATTGTCAAGGTTAAGCAAGGAGATGGGACGATAGGATGCGCAGTCTTCTGGAGGCTTGCCGGGTTTGTGTAAAAGGATGTTAGCTGCACAGAGGGATTGGGGAAGTGTCTTCTTTTCAAGTGCCTCCTCGTATACTGCCGCTAGGAGGGGGGCAAGGGTGTTATCGAATGCTTTGTAAATTTCCCCTGTTAGGCCATCTGGTCCAGGTGCTTTGGAGTTCGGAAGGGTCTTGATGGCTTCTATGATCTCCTCTGGCGTGATCATTTCATTGAGTGGTTCCCGAAGATGGCTCTCGACCCAGTACAGCTCTGTGTCTTCGTAGAGAATTTGAATCACTGTTATGCTTTGTGCTGTAAAGGTCTTGGTAGAAGAGCCTGAATTCCTCAGCCATTCCTTCGTCTGTGTGTATCATCTTACCTTGTTTGGAGCATATGCCTTCTATAGGGGGTAGCTTGTTATCTGCTCTTATCAGGTTTGCCAGAAGGGCACCGGGTTTTTGGCCTTCACCATACTGCATGATTTGGTTGTTATGGGCTAGAAATTTTAATTATCGTTCTGCTGTGGTATTAAAGATCTGAACTTCCTCTTTCAGGGCTGATTTTATTTTGGGGTCACCTGTACTTATGATTTGTCGTTCCAGGTCCTTAAGGCACTTTTCGCTGGTTGCCAGCTCACGCCTGATGAGCTTAAGAATACCATTCTCCTTGGCGAGTCAAATCCCCCTAGTGAAACATTTCAGCGTTTCCCAGACTGTGCCGGGGGAGGAGACTGACCCTGTGTTAACTTCCAGGAAAGTGGCAATCTCTTCTCTCAGCTCGGCTGCAAATACCTCATCTCGCATGGATCCGTTTTTGAAGCGCCAGCGCTGTAATGGGGATTTAGAGTTGGCTGGATTGAGATTGATGCTTATCGGGGAGTGATCGGATAACGTTCTTGGGAGGATACAGCAAGAGTCGCTCACCAGCGGACCCTGTGCAGAGATGAAAAAGTAGTCGATCTTGGGGCTCGTGTTATGTACTGCCGAATAAAAGGTTTATTCTTGCCGCTCCCCATTAGCTGCTCTCCATGCGTCCTTTAGATCGAATGCCCTGCACATTTCTTTTATTTGAAAACCGGCTTTGGACATGGGCTGTGGCGTAGTTCTTGATCTGTCTTTCGCTGGGTCGAGAACTGTATTCATATCGCCTCCCCAAATTATGGTTGACTGAGCCTGGGCGGAGAGCTGCGTTAGTAACCAACCAAAATTGTCGCGGCCATCTGTGTTCGGAGCGTAGGAGTCGACAAGGGTTATACTTTGGCCGGCTACTGTGCCACTCACTAGAATGGCTCTGCCTTCGCTGTCCTTTATGGAGTGGATTAGCCGGAAGTTTGTTCTCCTATGGATAAGGATAGCGGCGACTCTGGAGTACGACGAATATGAGGAGAAGTACCTGTGGCAGGCCCATCTTCTGGCCCAGAGGTGTTCTTTCCCAGGGGGTAGATGTGTTTCTTGGAGCATGGCTACGTCGATCTCGTGCCTTCTCAGGTATTGGAGGATTTTTCTGGTTTTAATCGGGATGTTACCTCCTCTTGTGTTCCATGTTAAAACCTTGAATGAAGTGGGTTGAAGAGTTTATTACGTCTCGTTGTATTCGCGTTAGCCGGCAGCGATGAGGCCAGCCCAGGTTTCGTGTTTTTACTTGTTGCGCACTGGGTCTCTTGCCGGATGATGCGGCGGCTTCGATGGGGAAGGCTCTGTAGAGGTATTGGGCTTTCAGGGCGGAGGGGCATGGGTCGGGATCGGGCGTGAACAAATGGCGCATGTCCAAACTAATAACTTTAAAACTTTTCCCATAGCGCGGACAACCCCCAACTTGTCCGTCGGGATTCCCCCCCTCCCCCAACTTGAACGTGGGAACAAATGCTGTGCTAGGGGTGCTTGGGGCTTCCCCAACGTCTCTGCCCTGCCGTGTTTACTATATTGCGCTTGTTCCGGTTGGCTCCTTGTGATTAACTGGGGTGATTGCTGGGTGCTGTTTCCTTATGGAGGATTCCTCGGGTTTCTTTCTCTCTGGGGATGGAGCTGACGAGGGTGTTCCGGGCAATCATTCTCGTCTAGGAACGTGTGGGCTTCTTCTGGGGACTGGGAGAAGTGGACTCTTCCGTTGTGTTGTACTCTGAGCTGTGCCGGGAACAGCATTGAGTAGACCAGCTGGTTGTCTCGGAGTCTTTGCCTGACATTGGTGAAAGCTCTTCTCTGTGCTTGGACAGCGGCCGAGAAGTCGGGGTAGAAGTGGATTTTGTCCCCGTCGTGGAGCAATTCTCCCTTCTCTCTGGCCAGGCGGAGAATGGCGTCCCGGTCTCTGTAATTTAGTAATCTCGCAATGATGGGTCTGGACGGGGCACCAGGGGCTGGTCTGGCGGACGGAGTCCTGTGCGCTCTCTTTATCATAAACAGATGTGAGAACGTTTCTCGGCCAAAAAGAGTTGCAAAGTGATTCAACATAATCTTCCATCTTCGTCTGGGGTTCATGTTCTCTTACTCCAATGATTTGGATATTGTTCCGTCTGGAGCGGCCTTCTAAGTCCTCTCACTTGGCCATGGTTGTGATCATTTGGCTTTCAAGTCTGGCTACCTTGCTCGATAAGGCTGTTGCGCCGTCGTCCAGGTCGGAGACCCGCTGTTCAACCTCTGTTAATCTCTCTGTGTGGGTATCGATGCGGTGTTGCATTAAGTCTACTTTGGAGGACAGGCCATCCATTTTACTGTTTAGGCGGCCGATGCCCACTTTTAGCTCTTCTCTTCTTTTATTTCAGACGGATTGGTCCCTGATGTTGCCTGGAGTGAGCCGCCAGGCGTGGGTTCACTCTCGTCTTGTAAGTGGGGGGGCTTTCGGAGACGTGCTGTTTTCAAAAGTCAGCTTCCTCTGCAATTTATCTGCTTTCCCCATCTTGCTTTGCTAGTATTTAGAGGTTTCCCAGTAGTGTAGGTTTACCACCGAACGGAAGCCTCGCAGAGTCTTTTGCAGGGGCTGGGGTTGGCAAATGCTGGCGAAAGGAGAGAGGGTTTGGATTGTTGTGACTGCTTCCTGGTGGGGTGCTTCCCGTACGTAGACAGGACCCGGCTGCGGCCCTGAGGAATTCGAGAACTTGCACTGCAGCTGTTCCGGAGACTTAGGAGTGATGATCGTTCGATTCTTACGTGGAGTAGGCCGATGGAGGCCCTACACCGCAAAGGGTTACGTGCGGTGGGTGATGCTTTATGTAGCGGGTTTCAGTTGTAGTCTAAGCGTCTCACTGGAGCAAAGGCCCTGGGGGTTTTATTAGTTGCAGCTGTGGGTTGCGATGCACCGCTCACTCGGGGGTGTGGAGTCCTGTTGCCTTGGGCCTCAGAAAGCAGCGCGGTTTGTGGCTGGGGGTCATGGGGGCACGGTGTGTGCGCTTATGCTTGCGATCTCTCCCCCTTCCAAACCCCTGCCGCCTGTACCTCAGTCTGTGTCCTGCTGTGGGTCTGTCTCAGCTTCCACCGTCAAATCGCTTCCGCTCAGGCCGCATCCGTTCCCGCTGTGTCGTAGTTTCGATGTGGTGGCTCCCCTGGAGCTCGTTCCGTGCTGAGTTTACGCCACCCGGCGCGGAGGGTATGTTCGCGCACTGAGGGACTCCGGGGCTTCTCCGGGTCTGATGTAGCGGATCTGCCGGTGCTGCGCCGATGGCCAGCGCCCCCCGCGGCAACGATTCGCCAGCCGGTTCCTGATGTGGTGGGTGTCTGGTAGGGGGGACTTTCTGGTTTCCACTGCACTTTGAGCCGCAAACGTCTCCGCTTGAGCTGCGGTTGTTAGAACAGCCTCGGCATCAAGGGGTGCCCGGAACGAACATTCTCCTGGGGCTGCTCGCACACCGAGATGGCCGGCGCGCGTGAAATGGCGGCCTCAGCACCGGGTGGGTCATTCTGGGGTGTGGAAAGGCAGATTTTCTTCCAGATTCGAGGGGAGGGGAGGGGAGGGGAGCTGAGAGGCTTAGGAACCGGGAACCACCCTTGGTTATGTAGAGCCAAGCTGGGAACAGCAGGATTTGTACGGATTAATCCTGGGCAGAGCGGGAGCTCAAGCCGTGGCGGCCATCTTGGGTGGCCCTCTAGCGCCCTCTTTTGCAACCACACACTCTTAGGAGATAATCAGCACTTATACGGCTATTTATTCAAAGTTTAAAAGCAACCAGTAATTAACATAGAAATAACTCACAGCAGTAACATAGACATAAATCACAGAAGAAGCAAAGAATTCAAAAGGAAATACATCACCGTGAGCGTAACAGGATTCCTCATCTCGCCCAGAAGCGGCTGGAAGACCCCGGGAACAGCCAGGCCGAGAGCAACACAGCTCACAGGAATGCCGGACGTAAGCGTCGTCCTCCGGCTGAAGTCTCACCTGACCACCTCCGGGTTTCCACATATATACACACTCTGGAAAGGGGTGGCAGTTCTCGAACCTTCTGGGAATGGCACTTGCGCAGTTGATGAGCAGCCGTCGGTTGCCAGCTGGGTCAATCGACAGCCACCCTCAAGGAGCAGAGTGCCTCCCTACTCTAAAAACACTCTCCACGGAGAACAGTAACAAACCATAACACAGTTAGCTTTCCCAGCAGAAATGTCCTTGACCGCATACCAGGTTTGGAAAGCATGTTTTCCTCAGCACCTTGAATCTAACACTCAGCAAAATGTGTGCAGCTTTTCACTGTGGCATGAAGTAAATATCCATCATGGCTCCGAGCGCTCCTAGAATGCACTGCGCACCAGCGCCATTTTAGTTCAAGCATAACAATTCCACCCTTGGATATTTACCTTCCATAGCCCGGTGGCAAAGGATTCGGTCTCTGAAACCTACGAAACATTAAAACTAAATTGGGAATACATTGAATACAACAACAACAAGCTATTGTGATAGCTAACATAATGAAAATGCAAGCTAAAGCGTAATGTAGTCTACCCCCAATATCAGGTATCCTTGAAAATAACCAATCCCACCAATTCCCAGTACGATCTAGAGACACTTGAGAAATGAGATAATTCGAATATGATTTCAATGGATCGATCGTGAATGGTCACTTAAATTGAAACAACACATACCTTGAAATGCGTGACACCCAAAATTATGTTTTAGCAATAGATAATCAACAGCAGCTCTGTTTTGCAAAGTTGCTTTTCTAATTACTTGACTATCAAGGAGTAATTCTTCTAATGCCTGAGAAGTATGATTAAGACTTTTGACTACTAAACATGCTAATTTCATCAAAGATTTGTAACCTCCAGCAGCTAAACCTCAAACTCCCACTAATGAAAGGGTTAATGCTAGAACCTCAGCTTCTGATAACAAATGTACATGTGAATCACAGTCAGGAGATAGACCTACAGATTCGAAAGTTAACCTTTTACCTCGAGGTATCGCTGGGTATAAAGGAAACATCATTAGTCCTAATCGAGTTAAAGCAAATGGACCTCCAGAAATGTTAGCTGGAATATAAGTGTATGTAATGTTACCACATGAAAAGGGCCATCCTGTTGGAAGTTTCACATGATTCAAATGACTAGCAGTTATCACTGTATGATTGCAGGACATAGTGTTATTTACACTGGTGCATTTGCGTGGCACTCGCGAACATAGTCGTCTCTCGAACATAGTATGATTGTGCTGATTGGTCAACTCTTTTTGGCGGCATTTGCCAATTTCTTGTGCATTGCATGTCATAACGTCACATACATCACCTTGGGTTATATTATAAGTAATAACACGTGTCAAATTTCTCCATTTACGGTCAGTCTCTTGGCAGAACCGACAGTATTCATAAACTGAAAAAGATTGTCTAATATCTGAGTCTTGAAATAAAGAATCATTGTGTGACGCCAAAGATATGCTTTAAAACCGGAACAGGCGTCGGCACCGTTACTAAACACGTAGTCAATAAAGCTTCAGCATTGGGCACATCAGTAAGACAAAAGTGTGATATGTTCAGTACTTGCTGTGCCAGATATATCCACATATTCCCTTCTTCCGTGATCATAGGAGAGAGTGTTTTCGCCTTCCTACGACCGCATCTTGCATGACTGGCATCAAGGTTGTTTTCACTTGCTCCGGACGTGTTTGCCGCATTTCACGAATCCATGTCTTCGGTCTGGCTGGCTTTTCGGCATAAGGCTGCTTTGGGACAACATCATTCATCACTATCAGTATCCCCTTGATCACTGGCACAGATGTGACATTTTTCGTTGGTAACAGCAGACTGTTTAACTCTCCCAAATGGAGTCCATTTAGTACCACAATTACACCAGCCAGGCACATGATCTACAAGGCAAACCCAGAAAAGAGATATCGGTGTTGTACATCACTCTCTCAGGTAACATTTGTCTGCGGGCACATATTGCCATTTCTTTCTACCAGGCTCCATGACTAAAACTACTTGATTTTCACCAGATGCAATGACATCTGCGGGCACTGGTGGGCCACTTGGCTTTTCCACCCACACCTTTGCACCATACTGTCTGAAGAGCCAAAACCGCGATCCCCAGGGGTAGTTAACACTGTAGGAGGCTCCCCCTTCTTAATCATGGACAACTTAACGGGAATAATGATCAATTGGGCCACTCGATCACCCTTGTGGATCGATAACAATTGGTCCCCACTATTGATCAGGATGATTTTAATCTCGCCTTGGTAATCAGCATCAATTACCCCTCCCAACACTTGAACTCCCTTCAATGCTAGGCCAGATCTAGGGGCAATCCATCCCATATGCTCTGGGGGAATTTGTACTCCAATCCCTGTTTCAATTACAACCATCCCTCTCGGGTCCAATCTGATTTCTTCATGGGAATGCAAGTCTACCCCTGCTGACTCGAGTTGCTCGATAGGGAGCTAAAGAACCCGGAGTAATTTTCCAGTACAATAGTGTTTCTCTGACTGAATTGGGTTGAACCTGTAAAGTAGGAGTCATTAATCGCATCAAAGGAGTTTCATGTTCATACACAGGCCTATTGTTTAATATTTGCACCGCATTAAACACACGATCACGCCAGCCTGGCAAACTGCCATCTCCAGATTTGCGCAACTGTTCTTTCAATAACGCATTCATTCGTTCAATTAACCCTGAAGCAGCTGAATGAAAGGGAACGTGGTACAGCCACTCAATGCTCTTTTCCTGACAAAACTCCTGGATTAGTTTGCCTTTGAAATGTGACCCATTCTCACTTTGAATCTGCAAAGGCACTCCATAATGTAATATGATCTGATCTAACAACCTGATAGTGTTCAGTTGGGTTGCACGTTTGCACGGCAAAACCATCAAATATCCCGAGTATGTATTCACAATAGTGCATGCATACTGACAACCTCTGCTGATTGGCATGGGACTGATATAATCAATCTGCCAAATTTGACCTGGTAATTTTCCTCTTCTCAATGCACCTCGAACAATTTGAGGGATAGGTCTATGCAATTAGTGTTGGCACACGGGACATTGCAAAATGATCGTTTTCACTACTTCTAAAGGGAGACTGATTCCTCGAGCTTGTGCCCATCTGATAGCCTTTTCTCCAAGGTGCCCACATTTCTGATGGGCCCATTTGGCCAAACCCTCCAAATCGTCTTCCGGAGCCTCTGCATCCACAGATGAAATCTTGGTGTGTTTGTCTGCAACAGAATTAAACCAACGTTCTAATGAGTCTGTGGCACAATGTGCGTCCACATGATATACAGTGACTTCATTTTGTAATAACATTTCTGCAATATCTTGCCACAGCTCTTTTCCCCACAACTCTTTTGAATGAATCTTCCACCCATTCTTTTGCCAAGTTGGCAACCACACTGCCAGTCCATTTGCCACGGACCATGAATCTGTGTACACATAACATTGACCAGGGGTCTCTTGTTTCAATGCTTGGTAAACTGCATAAAGTTCTGCAAAGTGACTGCTCTTTCCCTTTCCCTGCCGTCAACATCTTTTTAATTTTTTTTTAAAAACTTTTTTTATTAAGGTCATAGAGGTATACAACACAATCACATCATTACCAACGTACATAAGCATCGCACATTACATTTATCCTTGAGGAATCAGAGTTATATAGTATCATCAACGTCCGAAATCATATCACACAAATACATTCGGAAGGGTCCCCATATATCTTTAGGTCTGCTTGCCGATGGGCGCGTTAGGACAAACTGCTCCTCAGCTTCATTGACAAAAGTCAGTTCTTTAAGGAAATGTTTCATGCTGGGTGGTCTAGTGCTCTTCCATTGTTGTAAAATACATTTTTTAGCTATTGCACATGAAATGTTGAACAGTCTCCTGACCCTTTCAGAGCACTTGCCTATATCTCCGAACAAATATTTCTGCGGCGTCATTGTCGGGGGGGGGGGGGGGGGAGGGATCTGTGTAATTTCTTCTAGCATCTCTGCCACCTCCCTCCAGAAACCATACACCATCGGACACCTCCAGTACATGTGAAATGCTCCAGCCTCTCTTGCCTTGCATTTGGGACATTCCCCATACCCATCTGGCGTAAACTTCGCTATTTTGGCTGGAGTATAGTGTAATCTATTTATAATTTTAAACTGAATCAAGCGCAGGCCAGCATTTAGGGACACTCGCTTGGTGAGCGAACAGTATCTCTCCCAGGTATGGTCATCCAAGGGGGTCTCTTTCCCACTTAACTTTAATCAGGTTGGTCGAGGGGGAGTGTGTTTGAACTGCCGTATATAATTTCGAAATCCCCAAGCCGCCCTAAAGTGTCACTAGTTGTACACAAGGATGAGTAGGGGGCTCTTCAGGGAAGGTGAGCCAGTGTTTCTGAAAGGCTGATCGTATACGGTAGTACTGCAGTATCCTAAGCGGACCCCTGCCGAGCACCCTCACTATTTCCTCCAGGGTCGCAAACCTCGAATCAATAAACGGGTCGCCCAATTTCATCTCCTCGTTTGGGTCCCATGATTTGCGCAACCCGCCATCATGAGTTGGTGGTATACCAGGGTAGTTCCAAAGGGGAATCGCAGGGTTATAGGGACACTCAACTCCCAGCCTTTTAAATATGGCTTTCCATGCACCCACTGTGCAGCTCACTGAGTTGAATTCCCATGTGTCTCTATACCGCGTATCAAATATCACTGATTGTATGTTTGTGGGATGTGTGGTGAGTTCTTCTATCTCCACGTGTGGGGGTCCACTGGAGGCATCATACCAATAACTCGAAAATTGGGCTTGGGCAGCGTAGTAGTATAATTCAAAATCGGGTGCAGTTAGGCCCCCGGTTGAATATGGCTCAATCAGTTTGTCCCAGCCTATCCTAGGGGGTTTTACCATTTCACAGAAAAGTCATGGCAATTGATCTAAGCTTATTGAAAAAGGGACGGCCTGGCCATATGGGGATATTAACAAAAAAGTACAACAGTTGGGGCAAGACTATCATTTTGAGGACCGCAACTCTCCCATGCAGTGAGTGGGAGGCGGTCCCACATCAGTAATTTAGTGTTCAGGGCTTGTAGTGCACTCTCATGGTTGTCCGAGTATAAAGTGTGTTTATCCTTGGAGACCACTATTCCCAAATATCTAATGGATTGCGCAGCCCATTTGAGTCCACACGTATAGTCGGGGCATGTGGTTGCGAGTGTGAGAGGGAATATCTCGGACTTCCCTTTATTTATGGAGTATCCCGAGTGTGTCGTAAATTCCTGAATTTCCGCCATGATAGGAGCGATATTGTGTTCTGGCTCGCGAACATACAGAAGGGTATCGTCCGCGTATAGAGATATCAACTGGGTGGCCCGCTTCAGGTTTATGCCCCTGTCTGAGTCTGACTGCAAACGCCATTGGCTCTATTGTTAATGCAAAAAGTATGGGCGAGAACGGGCAGCCTTGTCTGGTGCCCCTTCCCAACAGAAATAGGTCAGAGATGGTGTGTTTGGTTAGCACTCGGGCACCAAGGTTAGTGTATAGTAGATTCACATATGTAATGAAATTAGGGCTGATACCAAACGCCCTCAGCACCGCCAGCAGATAGGCCCTTGAAACGGAATCGAAGGCCTTTTCGGCATCTAAGGATATGGCCACAGCCTTCCTCTCCTGGTCAATCTGGGCCATGATACCAAAAAGTCTACGGAGATTAAGGGCCGTGGACCTGCTGGGGATAAAGCTGTTTCGGTCGGGGTGTACCAGTCTCGGGACCTCTGGCAAAAGCCTATTGGCCAACACTTTCGCGAATATCTTGGCATCAGTGGTAATCAATGAGAGCGGCCTATAGGACGATATGTCCTGAGGCGGACGACGGGGTTTAGGGAGTACGGTTATAATGGCTTCCCTCATCGAGAGGGGGGCAGAATTTGGCTCTGAAGTGATTCTTCCCATACCTGTAGCAGCAAATTCCGCCCCTATTCCATGGGACCCCGGAGCTTTGTTAGATGCCAAGTCTTTGATTGCCTCAGTGATCTCCTCCGCCGTAACCGGCTGGTCCATGGCCAGTCGTGTCTCATCAGGGAGTGTATGTTTTAATTTTGGTAGCTGTTTTAGTATCTCTGTTACTGTATAACTGCTGATAAAATTTAGTAAACTCATTAATCTCCTTGTCCCCCAGATGGACCTCCCCCTGTGGTGTCTGTATGCTCGCGATCCGGTGATGTCTATCCCGCTTCAGCAAGTTAGACAGAGTCCTGCCAGCCTTATTCCCTTCTCCGTACCTACGGGCACGGACCGGGGCAGCCATATATTGCACCTCCCTGGAGGCCAGTTTACCAAATTCTTGTAAGTGTGACTGTATGTCAGCTAGAGTCGCCCTGTCTTGAGCAGAAGTATTTGCCTCCTCTAGTGTTTTCCCTCCTCTAGTGTTTTCAGTGTAAGTTCAACTCGGGTTAACTTGGCATGGACCCCTTTAAGGAGTCCCACAGATTTAGATAATGGGGTTCCTCTGATCCACACCTTAAATGATTCCCACACCGTGGAGGATCTATCAACAGAGCCTATGTTCCTATCCAGGAAATCAGCAATTTCAATGTGTAGTTCCTCTACTACCCCTGGATCACACAGTAGCCCCCCAGGCATTCTCCAATTTCTAGCAGGTCTGGGGCAGTCACGAAAATCAACCTTGATCGTAACTGGGGACTGATCACACAGTGTGCGGGGCAGCATCTCACAAGTCTGCACCGCGGCGATAATTGCGGGGGAGACAAACCAATAATCAATTCTGGACTGTGAATGATGCACCGATGAGAACTATGTGTAACCCCTATCTTTTGGGTGTAGCACCCGCCAGGCGTCCTCCAGTGAGAGTTGAAACAAGATCTGCTTCAGAGTTAGGGCAGATTTACTGGGCTGTCTCAACACTGTACTGGACCTGTCCAGCTCAGGGTCAAGGGCAACATTAAAAACCTCACCCCCCCACACCATGTTGGATATGTCAATGGAAGTAATCAACTGGTATATATCGGTATAGGAGGTTGGATCATCGATATTAGGACCATACGTGTTGACCAGTAGGATCGGTTTGCCCGTGACTTCACCCCAACAAGAACATACCTCCCAAGGGGGTCTATTTTCTGCCCTTCCAGCTTGAATCCCAGACCGGGGTGTATCAAGGTGATGACCCCTCTGGATTGAGATGAGTATTTCGTATAGAACCTCGATTTGCCCCAACCAGGGATAATCTATTCATTATTGACATCCATAACATGTGTTTCTTGCAGCATGACAATTTGTGCACCATGCCTGGCAATGTAATTACCCACCTTCCTAGTTTTAGTTAGATTATTCAGACCCCTAACATTCCAGGACAATAATTACATTTTCAGTCCAAACCTCAAGCTTACCAAGAATTGTACGGATAGTATCCCACATCTCAATCATGTACCTCACATGGAACATGTGTCGCGTCATAACCTCAGAGACCATTTGTTTAACCATTAACCAACAATCCATCCCCTTGCTTCCCTTGCCAGGCCGGGGATCCACAACATTGGACCCACTGCTCACTTCAGATTGCAAGGGCGTGTAACCACAACAACTTACCCAACACTCCTCAACGCCCCCCCTGCCCCCCATCGTCAACCCCAACTTGACAATGTACCCCTTGTAACTTGTGGAGTCTTCCAGGGGTGGACATGTTACTTCACATGACCGACGATTCCGGCTCCCCAGCGCCCCACTTCCCCTTAAATTGTGAGGCCATCCACAATATAACCTGGAGGCAGGGTCTAAGACCAACCCTTATAATACTGCGTCATCCAGTGCATGTCTCAGTCAGTTGGGCGGGGTCTATTGTTCTGAGCAGGTCTGTCCCCTCTGGGAGGAAGGGGTATAGAGGATTCTATGTATGGCATGGCTTCAGACGGGTTTTCAAAGAAGTGTGCTCTCCCAGCGTGCTGAATCCTCATTATCGCCGGGAACATTAGGGCGTATGTGATCTGGCACGCCTTCAAAAGTTTCTTTACCGGTTCATGCGAGCATCTGCTCGCCTGAACTGCCGAGGAGAAATCTGGGTAGATGTGTATTCGACTTTCCTCGAAGTGTAGTGTGCCAGCCTCCCTGGCCAGCCAAAGGATCGTGTCTCTATCCCTATAATTCAAGAGGCGAGCAATTATCGTACGTGGGGGCGCACCAGGCCTAGGGACCGGTGCCAGCGTGCGATGCGCCCTTTCAACTAGGAAATGTTCAGAGAAGGCAGTGGGGTCAAATGGGGATCTAAACAGTCCTTCCACTTTCTTCTCCATCTGATTTTTTTCCCAAAGGATTCGGGCACCCCAACCACTCGAACGTTGTTTCTTCTCGAGCGGGATTCGAGGTCTTAACATTTATTCTGCAATTTACTGACCATTTCTTTGATCTGGGATATATCTTGGCTATGGTGAGAAATCTTGTCTTCATTAACGGATATCTTATTCTCGGTCTCTGTGATTCGGGCGCTCTTTGTCAATTCTGGCCCTGGTTGAGCCTATGATTGCCACTATTACGTCCAGTTTTACATTAACGGCCAAGAACCCATTCTGTACCAGCGCTGCCAACTTATCCTCGCGTTTCCCCAGTCCCACCTCCTCAGACACAGCGGGTGTCTGGTGCATGTCCATAGCTGCATCCTGGCCCGGAGTGTTAGTATAAGTGTCCATTGGGCCTTTCTTTTTCCCCCAGGTGTTTTGGATGATTTACTTGACCTATGCGGTTCCCCCATGTCTGCAGGAAATATATGCGACCGCCTCCGGCTAGAGTGTTAACTGAGTCGGCACCACCACGTCCACCAGTGCGTGACCTATTCACGTGAAGATGAGATCCAGAAATGGCTGTGTCTCGCTGTTCGCCGTGGTGCACTAGAGAGTATTAACACGGATGGACTGTGCTCTCCCACGCGTTCAACTCTGCAGTGCGCTGTTTCCAGCTCCCCACTTATCTCCGTGCACGGAGCCTGTACGGCACTTGGATGTGTACCCCGGGGGGGAACCGGAGCGAGGGGGCCCCAGGAACCGTCCCCAACGTTGATTAGGTGTTTTCCCCAGGTCGTGCCGTGATGGTCACAGGATATTGAGTCTGTTGCAAGGACAAACGTAACTCGCCCCCCAAGTACATAGAGGACTGGTCGGAAGCACGAATCCCGGGGGTGGGGGGTCAGCGCGTCCCGAATCTGGTTCCCGCACAGTCCACACCAGCAGCCCGGCTGCCCCAATGCCTGCAGTCTCCCCGCGGCAGCAGTCTCAACTCCCTGCGGGGACACCCCAGTGACTGCCAGTTGTGTACCCGGGAAGGCTGCGGTAAGAGTGAGGATGAGGATGAGGATGAGGGGGAAGGGCCGCCAAAGCCGAGCGCACCCCCGATGTCTCCGCCCGCTCGCCCCGGGGTACCTTGTAATGCAGGGTCAGGCGATTCAGCTGGCCGCACACGTCGCTAATCGGGAATCTGGATCCGCGTCCCGTCCGGGAGGCAAGCCGGCGAGGGGGGAAGCGGGAGCCCCTTCGCTGTAGACGTCCGCCCTCCGCAGTCTCTGTGACTTCGCGGCCATCCAGCAGCGAAGAGCAGTTGGACCAGATCACATCCCAGGCGCGAAACCGCCGTGGCAGGCTCCTCCCCTCAGCGGCCCGCCGCACATCTGCATCCCCGGCACTCCAGGTAAACGCACGTGGCTCCGACCCTCGGCCCGTCACCGCGTCAGGTGGCGGTCAATCTTCACCTGTCCATAAGTTGACAAGGACAGCCCGTTTTCGCCCAGGATTTTCATCCGCCGTGCCTGGATATTCAGGCCTTCATTAGCAGTATCTCCCAGCCTCGCAGACGGCCTCAATGCGGATTTATCTGTACAGGATATTAAGGTGGAGCGGGAGCACTGAAATCAGCCGGCCATCTTGCTCGTGCGCGACAGCGCCCCCCGTTGTCAACATCTTTTTTGTTTTGGGATTGTACGACACTGCTTTCCAGTACCGCTCAGTTCCCACATATCGAGCTGGACCATCCGTGAACCAAGCATGACTCCATGGTCCAATCGCTGTAAGGTCTCCCCCCTCCCCACCCCCCCACCCCTGCTATTTCACAGGAGACTCACGTTTTTCAGGCACTTCCGGTGGTATGTAATCTGAGGGCGGTAGGTTGGCTACTTGCTCATGTAATTTTGCCACTCCACCCTTTCCTGATTTGGCTGTGTCTTGAATATACCATTTCCACTTAATTATGCTGGCTTTTTGAGCATGTCCTATTCTATGCGTTTTAGGAGAGCTCAGTACCCATTGCATGATTGGTATTTCTGGTCTCATGAATACATCATGGCCCACCGTCATCTGCTTGGTATCAACAAGAGCCCAATAACACGCCAGCAATTGCTTCATAAACAGAGTGTATGAGTTACCAGCGTCGGGCAACTTATGACTTCAAAACCCTAATGGCACACGTTTCCTGTCTTGTTTCTGCCACACACTCCAGTTAGCATAATTGTCTTGTACAGACACATTTAATTCCACCTCTCCTTCCTTCAAGGGCCATAAATCAAGCACCTGCTGCACAATGTCTTTCGCCATCTCAAAGGCTTTCTGCTGCTCTCCCCTCCCCCCACTGAAACTCATTTCTTTTGTGTCACCTTGTAGAGGGGAGCCAATATCTGCCCTAAATGAGGAATGTGCTTTCTCCAAAACCCAAACAGTCCTATAAACTGCTGAGCTTGCTTTTTGTTCATTGGAGTGGTGAATTCAAGTATTTTCTGTTGGGCTTTTGGCACCATTTCTCGATGCCCATGATGCCACTGAATTCCTAGGAATATCACTGTTTCAGTTGGACCTTGAATTTTACTCGGATTAATCTCACACCCTTCCTTTTTCAATCCTTCCATAAGGACATCTATCTGGCTTTGCACACTGTGCTCATCCTTGCCCTGGATCAAAATATCATCAATGTAATGAGAGATTTGTATGTCAGGTTTACACAGTATGTTGTCTAAGTGTTCTGCCACCAGCCAGTGACAGATAGTCGGGCTGTGTATGTACCCCTTAGGTAGCCTCGTGAAAGTGTACTGACGTCAACTCCACGAAAATGCAAATTGTTCTTGACACTCGTCAGCAATTGGCACGGAGAAAAATGCATTAGCTAAATCGATCACTGCATACCAAGTCCCCTCAAACATTTGGACATTTTCAATCAAGGTAATGGCATCTGGGACTGCTGGCACTAAGGGAGCAGTATGTTTATTCAACTCCCTGTAATCCACCGTCATCCTCCACGACCCATCTCCCTTTTTAATAGGTCAGAGAGGATTGTTCCATGAGGTGGTAATGGGGCGTAATACACCCGCCTCCACGTACTCTTTGATGGTGTCTGAAATTTCCTTGTGCCCCCCCAGGAATGCAATATTGTTTCATTGCTACCCGCTTGGTTGCCACTGGCACTTGGGGCATCTTCAATTTGCCTACAGTAATGGGTGTACAGATTAATGCACTCGCCCCAAACTGGTACGTTTTACCGCCAAGTCCCAAGGTTAACCCTTCCAAAATGTCAAAGCCAATTATATATTCAGGTATCGGGACAATCAACACTTGGCATTTCTGCCTATTCAAATTGCCTATTTTCATCTCCACTTTAGTTTGTACTGCGTGGTCTCCTTTCCCCCTAGACCTGTAATAGTAAACTGCTTGCCTTTAAATCGGGTTTCATTACCATGAATCAAAGAGGCCTCCGCCCCGGTGTCTATCAATGCTCGCACCCCTTGTGTATTTCCTGGCCCCCCAAAAATCTTAACATCAACATGAGGCCGCCTATCCACTTTTATGCGGCAGACGATGCCGGTGCTTGGCCGAAGCCCTAGTCAAACTTTGAATGAGTGTGACTCTACTCCGCCTCTGGCATCGCACTCGCCACCTTTCTCAAATCAGCGTATGTTGGCTGGTACGGGGAAGGTGTCCCCATAGACCCTTCATCTGGTTCTTCCGCTGGGGGAGCAGAAGGTGAGGTGTCCCCCTGTGGCGTGGTGACTACTTGTTTCTTAACCTGTTTATAGCGGTCTTTGGCCGCAAGTCCTTGTTTTTTGTATAATTCATACATTACTCTGGTTTCAATGCCATCAATTTCTTCGTGTGGCACGCCATCTTTTAACAAAGCCAAAAACATGTCTTTTCGGGACACTCGGGAGTCTCTACTATCTTGCTGCCTGCCTTCGGTTCTTCTCTCACTACGCCCCTCTCTCTCCCGTGGCTTGTTATCGCTCTTATCCCACTCTCCCAAATCTGCAAGTTGCCGAATGGCATCTGCTACCTCATCAGTAGCCTTGCCCGTTATACCTACGAAGAAAGTCATAACGACACTTTTGTATGCGGGTGGCGCAGTTCTGATCACCATGTTTCGAGTTGAAACTGAGAACGGCACGGCTCCCATATGATTCGGAGCATCTATGTGAATAGCCTCTTTCATAGCATGCTCTATGACTTTTTGAATTGCTTCTCTCAACGTATACCACTTTGTTTCTTCACTAGGCCAATCTGTGGTAATAATGTATTTACGGTTACATGCTTGGGCTACCAGGTGCAATAAAGACACCTGCGTATCTTGACCATTTGCATCTGGGGGCGGTCCTGCCCTTAAGACCTCCTGTACATTGGTGTCAATTGACAGGGGTAAAAAACGCGGTGATTCCGTAGAATCTACCAACAACCCTGCAACACCCCCATCTAGTAATCTCACCATTCATGTCAGTAAAGCCTCCCCTGATTTTTGACTCAAATGGGTAATAATTTCCCCAACCTCCTGTTGTGTGTAATCCTCCAGTGTGGTTAAATCCCCCATTCCGCCAGCAGGAGTCTGCGGGTGGGGTCCGGCTCGCCGTCTTTTAACAGGCTTAGCCGGCCTCTGTTTTCTGTTTCGCCTCTGGGTTGGGGTCAGACTCATCTGCGGAACTACTTTTCTAGACTGGTCGAATCAAAAATACCACCATCCCACATATCCGGATCCCAGTCTACGCCAGCGGTAGCGATTACAGTTGCCACCTTTCTTTTGTTGACCCCTCCCCGTCTTTTCCTATATTTATACCGGGCTACTCTGACTGCTGCCCTCTCGGCCACCGCCTGATATGTGTCGGCCTTATCTTTAAACAGTTTCATTTGAATCTGCTGCATTAACGCAGTCTGCCGTTCTGCAGCTAGCTCTCTTTCTAATCGCAAGACCTAATTTTTCATTTCCACCTTCATTTGATGTATTTTCCTATAAGCATGCAAAAGAACCCAACCTCGCCTCCGTAATGCCACACATTCTTTACCACGTTCTACTGGAACTTGTTGCAAGCATGCCATTACATCAGCTGGATCGGCATCTCCCAATCCTTGATCCCATGTTTCACTTAAACCTGCACCACATGCCCATGCCTGAGCCAACTTATCATATGGACCCTTAGTCCATCCTGGAATAACAACATCAGAACAGTCACCGCCAGCGGTTACGTTCTTCTTCCTGAACAAACTACTCATTATCGCAAACAAAACAAAACCTTGTTGAATCTATATATTTTCTTCTCCAAGCTACAATCGCTCCCACAGGCACTCGCACACTTACAAAAGGGAAAAAAAACTTCACTATTCAAAAACTTCACTTACAAGACAACCAAATCCTATCTAGGTTTCAACAGATTCTTGAATACTCGGAACCACTCATCACAAGTATCCTGTTTGTGACACCAAAAATGTATTGCTCTCCCCAAAGTGCACGGAACAAACATAAATCACCACTGCAATTACAGAGCAAATACTTTGAACGTAGACAGACACAATAACTCACAGCCACGCATTCTTAGAAGATAATCAGCACTTATACGGCTATTTATTCAAAGTTTAAAAGCAACCAGTAATTAACATAGAAATAACTCACAGAAGAAGCAAAGAATTCAAAAGGAAATACATCACCGTGAGCGTAACTGGATTCCTCATCTCGCCCAGAAGTGGCTGGAAGACCCCGGGAACAGCCAGGCCGAGAGCACCACAGCTCACAGGAATGCCGGATGTAAGCGTCCTCCTCCGGCTGAAGTCTCACCTGACCACCTCCGGGTTTCCGCATAAATACACACTCCGAAAAGGGGTGGCAGTTCTCGAACCTTCTGGAAATGGCACTTGCGCAGTTGATGAGCAGCCGTCAGTTGCCAACTGGGTCAATCGACAGCCACCCTCAAGGAGCAGAGTGCCTCCCTCCTCTAAAAACATGCTCCACGGAGAACAGTAACAAACCATAACAAAGTTAGCTTTCCCAGCAGAAATGTCCTTGACCGCATACCAGGTTTGGAAAGCATGTTTTCCTCAGCACCGTGAATCTAACACTGCGGCATGAAGTAAATATCCATCATGGCTCCAAGCGCTCCCAGAATGCACTGCGCACCAGCACCATTTTAGTTCAAGCATAACAGATGCGGGAATGACTATCTTGTTGCTCTTTGATAGTGAGTGGTCTTAATTTCAGGAGATTTCATCTCTAACCAACAGCAGGCTTGCAACTTCCTCTTGAATCTCTGGCATTTCACTTCTCACTGCTTGCTTAGCATGCTTCTGTTTCCCTCGTGGCAGGCACTTTTATATGATTCAGAATGCAGTTCAGAGGCCCTTGCCGGGTGGCCAGGTCCAGGCATATAGGCTTGCCCTGGTGTATTATGTAGCTGATGTGTTGGCCCACAATGGATTGTCTCACTCTTGCTGACCTAGTCTGGTGTCTGGACAAGAAGTATGCCGGGTTATCCTACCTGTGCATAATGGTGAAGTCATAGTCTTGCATCCGCTACCGCCATCAACTAATGTGGGGTGGCATTCAGGCTTTCAGACTCCATAGACTGTCTGTATACACCGTAAAAGGCTTAACATAGAGACAAACGTGGAAGTGTTGGCACACCCATACTACTGGCATACACTCCTTCTATGCCTGCAAATATGCTTGCTCAGTGGTGGAGAGGCTTCTACTAGGCACAGGAAATGATGAACCTGTGTTGTGGTGCTGTTGGATTCAATTGTGCCACGATAACCCCCACAGGGCTTGCATTGACCGCCCGTTCCATGCAACGGTCCGAGTTGAAGTAAACCATATCTTTGTCCATTGCTATATTGCGTCAGATGGCCACAAATGCATCCTGGCAGTCAGAAACATTCTGTGGGTGTGGAGCATCATTCAACGCTCCCATCGGTGTAGATCTTAGAGAGCCATGCACCCTGTGTATCATGTCATCATAACGATCCTGGGTGGTACCAAACACCAGGTTGCTGTAGTTTATACAGTGAGGGATGTGCCTGATCATATTCAACACCTCCAGGAAAATGTCTGCCGCAGATGATACCCCAAAGCTCAGCCGCTTATGTCGACCCGGATGCGGGACGAAGGTTGTAATGTACCTTAACTCAGGCGTCAGCCAGAGGCACAGACAGGGAAAGGCCTGAGCGGGCAAGGCGCACCCAAAATCTGTAAATGCTCACTCCGCAACACTGTGTAGGCATTTACAGATGTTAATTTCACTGCAGTGGGTCCATCTACATTGGCTTAAGGCCTGACTTTTTAGACAATCCTGGCGCTATGCCTCTGGCATCAGCGGATGGCAGCCCTTGTTCAAATTGAGCTTGATGAAGGTTGTGGCACCTTTTTTAGGAGATTAATTGGGTCGCGATTCGGTTGCCTGGTGTTTCCCACTGTATTTAGGCATATCATTTCCTCGCACAACCAGATAGATTTGGCTGCATCTTTCTACGGCAACGGGACTATCGGGGATACCCACATTGTTTGTCCTGTGGCCGGTTCCGTTATATCTTGTTCTAATAGTTAATGGAATTTCACTTCTACCTGACTCTGTATGTTGATCGGAATGCCTCTCGTCAATCTGCATTCACACTTGGCAGTCCCTCAAATTTGCCAGCCATGTGAACAATGATGGAAATATCTGCTCTGTTATCTGTCACATTCATGTATTTGTGAGCCATCAGTTTGTAGATGATGTGTACCAGGCCCGCGTTTAAAGCCGCCTTGAAACTCCTGTATGCAACCAGACTACGGCTCCAGCAAGTAGACCTTTTATGCAAGCCGAGAGTTCTGTATCTTCACCTGGCCGAGAATAATGCCTTGCATGATAGTGGCATCTGCGCACCATATGGGTATATGTGCACCTGCGATGGTCTGAGGTGCGTGGCACAGGGTAGAGCTGCCTGTCTCTCCTCACTTATGACATTCACTTTGCCCCCATGTCGATCGGAAATTCAGCTTGGAGATCATTGATGGAGAGTAACATGGTAGGGCGGTTTTCCATCACTGATTACTTCTCCAGCGCTTGTACATATCCCCTCTTGCGCCTGTCATCTTGCAAAGAGCTGGACTTGGACCCCCTTTCTCCAGAGATCGCCTGTCCTTTCTGTTGTCACCTGCCTTTGGTCACATGACCTTTTTGACTGCTATTATCTTGGCATTTTACTCTTGTCTCATCGGTTGGTTGGAGGGAATTTCTGTCCTGGACTGATATCCTGTAGCTTTGCATACTGCTCTAAAGTGGTTTTCCGCACTGCACCCTGTGCACTCTTGCCCCGTTACCGGACACATACCCTCTTGTGGAAATTCATAGTCTCATTGAAAACAGGACTGGCCAGTGCGTTTTACTGCTAGCTCTGTAAATGCCACGCAGTGCAATGACGCCTGTTCCACGGGGTGGGTCTTAATCTTGAGCTTGCCCATCAATTCCATCTGAGCCTCAATCTCGACATCGTCAGTATTTCTTCTAGCGTGCAGGACATTTGCAGCAGTTTCTAACAGAATCCCACAGATTCACAACCAGCAAAGATTTGTGATCTCCATGCCTCATCAATGGAAATCGTAATGCTTCAATCGGTCTCCCGACCTTATCACGAAAGAATCCATGGATTTTCCTTTCCGTTTAACAGTGGTATGGAAAATGTCTCTCGTAGTTCACATTCTTGTTGAGGTTGGGGTGGAGGGAGTATCCTGATGGGTCTTTTGAATCCTGAAATGTAGATGCAGCCCGTTACATGTTACATTTCTGATTCTGCACTTTCTTTTGGTTTCTTTGAGATTCATCGGATACAAACAGACTGGCCTAAAGACTTGCCAAAGAACTGGCCTAACATCTGAACATCTTTGTGAAGTGATGTCACCGAGCAGAGCACAGCACAGATTATCTGTGGAATGCTGTGAGGCCTCAGATGGGCATGAACAGCCCCTCCTCACCCGAGAAGTACACAGTGATGATGCTGCTCATGTCCCAAGGCTGCTAGAGGCTGCCTCGCAGAAACAGTCAGCTGTTATGAAATTTACTTTCTTCCCCCTCTTCGCGTAATGACCTGTTTTGTTATGATACGTGCTGATAATGAGAGGAGAATAAGATGTAGTTAAGCCATTGTACATAAGGATGAGCCAGGCTTGGGAGGGGCAGAGCCGAATTCAGCCCTCCCAAGCACTGGTGTGTGTTAGCATTACAGCGCTTTTCACTCCACTTCTGGTCTCATAAGGTGACGTGGGGGACTTGGATGAGCACTGGTATCGGGGGTGCAGGACGAGTCTGTAACAGTCTCTTCAGCCAGTTCATATAATGGGTTCCCTACAGAAGCGCCCACTGCTCGCATCAGGGGGCTATTTTTCCTATGACCCTCAATGTGGCCCAGGGCATCAATATACACAGTGAAATCTGACACCCCAGCCACCTGGGGCCGATGTGGCTGGTGTCCATTAGACCAAATGCTGCAGGTAACTAAGGATTCACCCACTGTCACTATGGGGGAAATCTCCACCTCAGACTTGCCAATGTCTAAACAATGGCATGTGCCTTGCTTGCTTCTATTTTTGGTTTCCTTGTTCAACAGGCCAACCTTTTGGGTGAGCAGCACTCATCTCCAACAGTCCTCCCCCCCCCCCCACACCCCCTACTCTCTTGGGCTGGTATCCAAAGTGAAGGCATCATGAATGAGACACAGACATTAATACAGAAGTTTAACGTATAAACCTTTTCTCCAGCATGGGGTCTGGCATGGATTCACATGCGCATGAATATTCTCCGTCGTCAGGCTGGGAATCCTCGGTAAAGAAAAATCAGTTTTGTTTCTGATCTGTCTTTCGTAGTAGTAACCAATCACTGATCTCTGCGTCATACTGACCACAGCCAATGACTGCCATCTCCCTAAGCCCCGCCTCTGGCAGCCATCCTCAGATTTTTGGGATCCTCGTGCTATTGCGCTCGAGCTTTAGTGCGTTTTCGCGCTTTTTCCTAGGAAAATTCTCTTTTTTCGGTCAAAAGAGCCTCAAGCTCCACTGTTTCTTTATCCGATCAACGGGGACCCGTGTCGGATTCTTCTACGCCCCTCAAGGGTGAAGATTTCGTCGAGCCACGCTTTTGGAGGACTCCAGAAGTTTCTCAGGCCCATCTCGGACATGGCCCAGGAGAAGTGAAGCTCGACGCCCGGAAAGCTGTTCAGGGTCTGCCCTGGATGCCAGCTTCAGAATGTCTTCAAGGAGGACGAACACTCCCTTTGCCTCTACTGCCTGCATGAGGACAAGACGCACGTGAAGAAGGACTGTGCGTTTTGCGGGAACATGTCGGAGCGGACCATGAAGGACCGCCATCTGCGTCTCGCCAACTGGCTGGAAGGGAAGAGCCCGTCAGGCGAGAAAAAGAAGTCCGAGCGGTCTTCTAAGACCTTTTGAGGGCGCCCCGGCGACGGGGGCCCAACAGAAGGCCAAGCACCGTGAGTCCGCTGGCACCGGGAGCGCCGAACGGTCGGGCTCTTCGGTTGCCAGGCAGGGCGCAACCTCCCCGGCGCCATCAACCACGAGCCAACGCTCTGGCTCGGGTAAGAGGAAGTCCGAGCACCCGGCGAAGCTTCTGGAGAGGCCCCAGTCGAGCTCGAAGGCCCCATCGGAGGGGGAGCGAGGCGGTGACCCTCTCCCCAAGTAGAAGGCGGTGAGCGCACCTAAGGTGGTGAAAGCCTTGATCCACCCTGCCAAGGTCTCTATCGAGACAGTCGCAGCGGCCCTGGCTCAGCCTGTGGAGGCTACACCAGTGGGGGCGACCTCGGGGCCCATAGTCTCCCTGCCATCGCGGAGGGAGTCCTCTTTCAAGCCCATCGACAGGACCCCTGTGAAACCTCCGACGGATAAGAAAAAGGGGGGGCAGGAGGCCTTCGTGGATTCGGCCACAACCTCTGAAGAGGACCTGATCGAAGACTTAAGCAACGGCATTGACGTGGAAGAAGACCAGCCCGTCGGGAGGGACCACGACAAAGGAGACGACGAGAACGTCGAGGGTGCCGACGAGGTTCCTGACCGCCCTTCGGAATCCCCTCAACCAGTGCCGCAAGACAACTCGGCGGCCATTTTGTTGGCTATACAGTCCTTATGCTCGGAGATGAGGACCAGATTGCCGTTACCACCAACGGAGGAACCGCTCCCGACGGGGGACCCGGAGCCAGGCCCTTCTGGGAGCCATCCTCCTAAGAGAAGGATTCATCCTCCACCTCCTTTTCAACCATCGCGCCCTGCTCAGCCCTCCTCCCCGTCCACGACCCGTGGGGATGATACGGGGACGGACACGGCCGCGACGGGTACAGATGACGAAGTTTACGACGAGGATCTTCCGTCGTCGCCTCCTCCCCGGGCTTCCCCACCCGATGAGATTGGGTCGTTTCATGCCATGATCGCCAGGGCATCCTAGCTTTTCCAGCTCTGCCCGGAAGACAAGGAAGGTTTCCTTTATCAACGGCACGAGACCAAGAGGAAGACGGTCCTCGCTGTACCTCTACTGGACGATATCTGGGATGAGGGTCTCGCCCTCCTCAAGAACCCATCCACAACGCCTGCGAGAAGGGATCGGTACGAGAAGAAGTACCGGGTCCCGGACGCGGCCCCCTTGTGCCTTCGGGCACAGCCGACCCCGGACTCGGTCGTCTCCGCGGCGGCCAGGAAGAAAGCCGGAGGGGCATCGGCCTCTACGTCAACCGCCCCCCCCCCCCCCCCCCCCCCCCGGACGGCGAGGGAAAGAAATTGGACACGATGGGACGCAGAGTCATCTCATTGGCAGCGACGACGATTAAGGCTGCCAACGTGGTACAAGATCGCCCCCCTGCTGGACTTCCTACCGGACGACAAGAGGGTGGAGACCCTAGAGATCTTGCAGGAAGGAGAAGTGGCGTCGGACCACGCCATTACAATGGCGACGGACATCGCTGACACTGGGTTTCGCCAGTTGGGCAACGGCGTGTGCCTTAGACGGCGTGGATGGCTCAAGGCAACGGACTTCCGACAGGACGTGCAGACCAGAGTTTTGGACATGCCGTTCGACGGGAGCAACCTGTTTGGAAAAACAGTGGACGATTCCCTGCAAGCCATCAAGACGGACACGGAGAGGGCCCGGGCTCTTGGTGTTCTCCAGCAACGACGGCCGCCCTTTCGGAGCACCGGAGGCAAGCAGGGTGCCTCCAAAGGTTCCGGCGGCGGATATTCCACCTACCGTCAAGCGGCCCGTTCGTCACAGGAGGCCTACAGGGGACGAGGCAAGTCGGGCGGTCCCCGCCATCGTCGCCAGGGAGGACAAGGCGGCAAAGCCTCGTCGAAGCAGGACTGAACCGGCCATGGGGTCGGGCCCCCACCGAAGCATCCCGGTGGGAGGCCGGCTGGTGAACTTCGTCAGCGTGTGGGAGTCCATCTCCACCGACCGTTGGGTGCTGGACGCCCTGGCCCAGGGTCACGCGCTCGAGTTTCTAAAGAAGTGCCCGCGCGTTTCCCCCCCCCTCCGTGGCCAGGAAGGAACATCACGTCCCTCAACTTCTTTTGGAGGTAAAGGCGATGCTCAAGAAAGGCGCCATCGAGCTCATCCCAAAGAGGCGTTGGGGCTCCGGAGTTTACTCAAGATACTTACTCCTGAAGAAGACAGGAGGATGGCGTCCCATCCTGGAGCTACGACGGCTGAACAAATTCATCAAGGCACAGAAGTTCCGGATGGTCACCCTCCAGCACGTCCTGGGTCAGCTGGAGGAGGGCGATTTCCTGTCGTCGTTGGATTTGGAGGATGCCTACTTCCATATCCCCATCCTAAAGGGACACCGAAAGTTTCTCAGATTCGTGGTCCAAGGGCGTCACTACCAGTTCAGAGCCCTTCCCTTCAGATTGAGGTCGGCACCCAGGGTGTTCACCAAGTGCCTTGCACCGGTGGTGGCGCGGCTGCGTCTGGAGGGGATCCACGTCTATCCCTACCTGGACGACTGGCTCATCCGAGCAAAGACAAGGGAGCTCGCTGCGGCGCACACGGCGAGGACCGTCCAACTACTCACGGACCTGGGATTTTCCATAAACTAAGCCAAGTCCCACCTGGTGCCCGCGCAAGACGCACTGTTTCTGGGAGCGAAACTCGACACAGTGGTGCTTCTGGCCTCTCCGTTGGAGGAAAGGACGAGAGCCATCTTGGGCAAGGTGCAGCAGATGCTGGTTGCGGACGCGGCCAGGGTGAGGTCCATCAAATCCCTCCTCGGAATGATCGTCGTCTTGCATTTATCCCATCCGCCTGTTCAGGCTTCGGATGCGTCCGTTACAAGAGTTCCTGGACGCTCGCTGGATCCAGACGGGCAGCTTCGAGGACAGGATCACACTCAACGAGAATTTCCGACGAGCGATCCGGTGGTGGGGCACCCGTGCGCATCTGACGGCGGGCATGGACTTCCAGACCCCGGGCCACCAGAAGACAGTGACCACGGATGCCTCCCTGGAAGGGTGGGGAGCGCACACTGAAAATCTGCACGCGAGAGGCCTTTGGCTTCCGACGGAGAAATCCCTCCATATCAACGTCCTGGAGCTCCGTGCAGTGTTTTGGGCCCTCGGGTCCTTTCTTCCGTCCCTGAAGGGCAAGGTGGTGAGGATCTTCTCCGACACCATCACCATGTTCTACATCAGGAAGCAGGGCGGTACCAGATCCCTAGCCCTGTCCAAGGAGGCGCAGGATCTGTGGCATTGGGCCGTCGCCCAAAGGATGTTTCTGGTGCCGTTTCATCTGGCAGGAATAAAAAACACCATCGCCGACTCGCTCAGCAGAGAGCTGCGCTCGTGCCACGAGTGGGAACTACGACAGGATCTAGTGGACCACCTCTTCCGACGGTGGGGCACACCCCAGATCGATCTGTTTGCAACGGCAACGAACTCCAAGTGCCGGAGGTTCGCCAGCAGGTTTCCCCAGCCGAGGAGCATGGGCGATGCTTTCTCGTTCCCCTGGGAGGGCCTGTTTCTATACGTGTTCCCTCCATTGCCGTTGCTGATCCGGCTCATCAACCAGCTCAAGAGGTCACGGTGCAGGATGATCCTCGTCGCACCTGTGTGGCCGAGGCAGATATGGTTCCCGGACCTTCTGGACTTGTCGGCGTCCCCGTCAATCAAGCTGCCAGTGGACGTGGATCTTCTCTCCAGGGAAGGGGGCGCCATCCTCCATGACCCGAAGTCGCTGAACTTGCAGGCCTGGCTCCTGCAGCGTTAGAGTTTGGAGGTTACGACATACCGGCCGACTGCAGAGAGGTTCTTGCAAAGGCCAAGGCGTCCTCAACTCTTAAATGCTACAGACACAAATGGAATAGGTTCTCTGTCTGGTGCCACGCACAGAAGATTAACCCTCTACGGATCACGGCTCCTCAAGTACTGCCGTACCTACTGACGCTGGCCAAGGCTGGACAGGCGCACGTTTCCATCAAGATTCATCTTGCTGCGATCTCCCGATACACCAGAACCACAGGACGGAAGTCTTTGTGGTCTCATCGTCTGGTGAAAGAATTCATGAAGGGACTGTTCAGATCGTTCCCGCCGGTGAAGTCTCCGGCCCTGGCGTGGGAGCTCAACGTGGTGCTGACCAAGCTCATGGGACCTCTGTTCGAGCCTCTGCACTCAGCTCCGTTGAAGTTCTTGTCGTGGAAAACAGCGTTTCTTGTGGCCAACACCTCCGCATGACGGGTGGGAGAGATCCAGGCCCCTTCCTGCAAGCCTCCGTACCTGACTTTTCACGACATGAGGGTAGTGCTCAGGACGCACCCCTCCTTCATGCCCAAGGTGCCGTCGGACTTCCACCTCAACGAACCCTTGGAGTTGCCTGTTTTCTTCCCTTCGCCGGCTGAAAGGACTTTGCACTCGCTGGATGTGGCTAGAGCGCTGAAGTTCTACGTGGACCGCAAGAAGAGTTTTCGGAAGACGTCACAACTTTTTGTGAACTTTGGACCTGTCAATCAGGGGAAGGCTCTCTCAAAGGCTTCCATTTCCAGATGGCTCTCCGGCTGTATCATGTACTGTCATCGGTTGGCAAACTGACCGCTGCCCGGCCGTCCGAGAGCCCATTCCACCAGAGCGATCTCAGCTACCACGGCGTTCCTATCTGGTGTGCCCCTGCTGGATATCTGCAGGGCTGCTACGTGGAGGTCGATGCACACCTTCACGAAATTCTACTGCGTCGACCGGGATTCCAGGGAGGAGTCCAGGGTCGGCCAGGCAGTGCTGCACAACCTGTTCGCTTAAGGTGAGCCTGGTGAGGAGGTAAGAGATGCTTAATGTTGAGCCTGTTGCCACCACCCGTGGTTGTGCATGTATGTACTGCTATGTATTCTTTTATTCATGAGCATGTGAATCCATGCCAGACCCCATGCTGGAGAAGGAACAAGTTACTTACCTGTAACTGTTGTTCTCCAGCATGGGTCTGGCATGGATTCACATGCGAACCCTCCCGCCTACCCCTCTGCGGCTCTTCATTTGGTCATACTGCCACTTCACGTGCTACCAAATCTGAAGATGGCTGCCAGAGGCGGGGCTTGGGTAGAGGGCAGTCATTGGCTGTGGTCAGTATGACGCAGAGATCAGTAATTGGTTACTACTACGAAATACAGATCAGAAACAAAACTGATACTGATTTTTCTTTACCGAGGATTCCCAGCCTGACGACGGGGAATATTCATGAGCATGTGAATCCATGCCAGACCCATGCTGGAGAACAACAGTTACAGGTAAGTAACTTGTTCCTTATTTCACTTGTCCAGTAGTTCTCCCTTGCAAAACCAACTTAGGCTTCCCAGTGCACTCTGCTGCTAGGACACATGGTTGCGTTTATAGTTCAGGTTGCACAATCCATCATAAGCTTCCCAGGACACTCTTCTGCTAGGAAATGTATTCTCTTGCATACCGGCTTTGCTATTATTTTAATTCTCTTGCTTAATTATTCTTGGCAATACTTGATCATTGAACTCCAACAATGTTAGCTTACTTGACTTAGTAATGCTGGCATATTTGACTTTCTGCAATGCTTGCTCTCCGTTCACTTTTTCCTTCTATTTAATTCAGATATAAAAAACTAAATGTCTCTGGTTTTAAAACCTCCTATCCATCATATCGGGGGGACCCCCTTTTCACCTAGATGGACATCGCTGGCTTTCTTATGGCCATATTTCCTCTTTTGGTGGCTTTCCGGAGACTTGTCTCTGTTCACGGTCTGCTGATGCCCTCTGACGTTCGGCATCCTCCACGGCTTTCTCGCTTCCAAGCTGCTTACTGCGGAGCTCTGGCCAGCGGCAGTCAGCGGTCCTTCGCCGGTGAGCGTTCGGGAGCCTCTCCAACGCTCCTGATACCTTTGCTCTGTGCCGCACTGCTTTCTCTGCTCTCTGACTGCCAACGAGCCACCGAATGACGCTCCTTAAACCTCCCATCGTCTCCGGAAGGTGCCTGCTTGCCACCACAGCTTCTGCTTTGAAACTCTCCTTCGTGCTTGCCGTGCACCCCTCCCTGTTCACTGCACCATATCACAGACTTCCAAATGGCGCATACTCCTTCTTCCTCTCTGCTGCAGAGCCCACAGTGCAGCCAGCCAACGGGCCCTTGCATGATTTGCTGGCGGATCACAGGCATCGGTTGTCGCAGGCCTAGTGATACAAGCCCCACTTCAGGCCATGGATTGGCACACCACTGCTTCCCCAGCAGTCATAGGCACGCATGTGGTCTGAACCGTACTAGTCGCCCACTGTAACGGGTTCCCGCTGTTACTCGCGAAGAGTGATAAGACTTGGAGGCTTAATTCCAACTTTATTTGTGCTTGTTCATCCCCAAACTGCCAGTCTCCCTGCATCACTTGCCTTAGCCCGCCCCCCTCGCTTATGATCCATTTAATTTGCAATGATGTGGATAACACATCCAACTTGCAGCTCCAAACACATTACACAGTGCTCATACTTTTCTTCCCCTTGCTTCTTTTATGCAATGAGAAAACTAATTACAGGTAATCTTCATTACTTTGTCCTACCCTTCTTCATCACATTACGTACTTTTAGGTTGTTGGAATATAAGAATAATATGCATCTTTCTTAGCCCTAAGCCAATTCCTTTTTTCGCGATCAAAATCCCATTCTTTCAGTAATATTCAAAATGGAATCGCATTTGTCAGTCATTTCGTAGAAACAAAATAGGAATGTGTTCATGGCTTACCCCGTCATTACAAGAAAAGGTTGAGTCCGTGGAGAGGGTATGTATCGGTCGCCTGACCTTCACCGATTAAACCGAGGTTAAATAACATTAAGGATAGATCCATCTGTTCTCCGAAGTAAGTTAAGCTGTTTCAATATGGCTCTATTATCTTCTTCAAATGCTATGTACATACTGACTGCACCAAGCAGAGGTTAGCTACACATTGAGTCATAGTGTTCAGCCTTTCCACTTTGTGAAACGCACACAGTATATTTTTAAGGTTATACAAATGGGGCAAGTGGATTCTGTATTTAACGCCTCAACCATAAGTCACTGTCTGTGAACTGGCCGAAAGAGTTTGTCATTAAAGCCATAAGTAAAGTGGAAACTCGCAATAACAATAATAACTGTTGCTTACGTAATTTGTTCTGACTTCTGGGGTTTAGGGCATTGTTATGTATGTAATCTGAACATATTTGTGTTCTTTTGTAAATGAATAACCATATCTATGCTGATGCAGGCTTCACCTTTTGTATAAAGGGAGAAGCCGTGTACTATTCAGTAGGGATGTAACGGTATAACGGTATACCGTTAAAGATACCGTGAAACAATAATAACCGTCACATTGTTTATACCGGTATACCGTGTATACCGTTAAGTGTGCTTTTCAATCTGATTTGGAAAGCTGCAGTAAGCAAGTGCTGCGCAGTCTTGGTCTTGCACTGTTGGATGTGCAATCTGCCAAGTAGTTTCAGTTGGAGCAGTTTTTAATGCCATTCCATAAACTACACGTGCCTGACACAAAATCAATAAGTTAGCAATAGGAAGAATAAATACAGTGCCAAGAAGGAAAAGGGTTTACTTTGGGTTGGCGGCTTTGGGGTTTATATATTTATAATGTATAATGTTTGCTAAACATATGACAATGGGGGATGTCCCTGGTTCTATCATTGAATTAATATATAATAAGTCACACTGCGAAATTCACTCATCTCTGTGGGTATTCTCTGCTGCCATACCAAAGGGTGACCTGTCCTTGATTACTGAACACCTTTTGGCCCACAAGTAAACTAAAGGCTGTAACGTAAAGAGAGCATGTGTGTTGAGTATGCGCAAAAGCTTATACTACCATCAGCCTCCATTGATCTGGGGCATGCATGTTATAAATATGGCAACACGTTCATCTTCACCAGTAGCCAGTGGGGGAGCTAAAAGCCTAAATGACCACTTAAGAAAAGCTATTCAGTTTGCTTTGCCAGTCGCAGCAGGGCTCTCCCCCTCCTCATCTCCACACGTGTTTGTGTTTGGAAGCAAGGGGTGGCATTTCAGTGAAAAGTATGTTGAAAAGCCCAATTCTGGCTCTGGGTGCCTGGTTTTGTTTGTGATGATAAATCTGACAATTTATGACCTTTTAGAAAATATTTAAGATTGCTTAACTCCACCTGCTATACCGCGATAACCATGATATACCGTCATTTTGCAAGAAGGTTATCGTACCGTCATAAAACTAATACCGTGACACCCCTACTATTCAGACACTTGACTTATCCACGAAATACTGGTCGTGGAAGAACCTGAAGTCCATTCGAGTGTATGAAATGCACAAAATCGTGCCTTGTCCTTTTGAAACTTTCTCAGATACTCTAGTTTGATTGAATTATAGCGCTTATATAGTCCTAGTCATATAAACCCCACCACAAGATGTGTTCTTATATAACCACTGGTACCATGGGCCTCTTTCACCTTGTTGGGAGGTAGAGGAGGACCAAAGGGCCAATGACATGCTCACTGCCATGTGGAGCGCCACCTACCACCTTTTTTTATTATTTATTTCAGAACAACAGTCAAGTGCCTGTTGGGAAAGATTTCTCTTTACAGCACCTTTCCCTCCATGTTTATGGATCCCACCAAACCTTTTGTTTTGCATTTTGTAATCTGACATGCTCTGTTTACATTGCTGTAAAGCCTTCAGCTTCACTACGCTGGCTTTTGCTCATTTGTCATGGGGAAACTGATGTCCTTCAGGATGTCAGTACTGGGAAACATTGTTTCCCTTGGTCTTGTTACGTTGTTGCCATTTTTGGTAACTTGTTATCACTTTGGAAACATTTTATCATTGTACAATGCATCCTATGATGGGTTGCACTTTGTGTTTTGCCTTAGACTAACACTGAGAGGATCTTTTGTTACTTCAAGTGTTCTTAAGGGACACGCTGGTGGCAGCAGTACTTTTTTTTTTTTTTGTATTTTTTTTTTTTGTGTGTATTTTGATTTAGCCTTTCCGCGTTTGGCTACTTACTGTGTGGCTAGTGGTCCAACATGGATGTGCCAGGAGGTTTTTTGTTTCTCCCTTGGCCATCTTGTCACTAATCCTTCTTGCTGACCTGTGAGGACAGGAAAAGCCTTGTATGGACTTCCAGTGCCCGGGGAAAGCGGAGGCTTTTCATGTGCTACTGCAGGGCCCTGTGTGTTTGTTGCCAGGATGTAGGTTGGGACTGTCTGGTCCCAATCCTCAAACTGCTTTCAGTGTGTCTGAATTGTATACATGAGCTGTGCCACCAGTGGTCCTGATTGGACCACTTCTGGGGTCTGTGTCAGATCTTTGATTGGCTAGTCGGAGTTGCGGCACATACCTGGCTTGTGAATAGGGAGAGGACCCCTGCACCCGTTCCAGAGATCCTGGAAGAAACCTGTATTCTACCCAGCTGCAAGACGTGTAAGAAAACTGTCTACCCGTTGGAACAAGGACTGGCAACCAACTTCTGCTGCTGTCCTGGAAGAGCCCTGTCTTGTAGGTGATCTTCAGAAGTCCTGCGAAGGAGCTTCAACCCTTGGAGTGGAAGGAACATCAATCAATTTTTGAGGTCGGCTCGGAGTCCTGTGAAGATTAGCCCTTGGAAGTGCCCGAAGATCGCTCAGTTTGGGCTACCGTGCTGCAGATGTCAGTTTCGCATTGAGTCCTGGAACTTTGGGCATCGGCAGCTTGTGCTACAGGACTTTCGTGGTTCCAGTATCAAGGGGACGTGAAGTCTGACCGCGACAAGTGTGGCCTCCCTATGTTGCTGTGTCAATCGGTGTCTGTTGTTCAAAACCGCTTCTTTGGATCCAGTCCTGTACTGAGGGGTCCTGCATCAAGTTCTTATGCATTCTCCATCCTGAAGACCTTGCACCAGCATTTGCCGCCGACTGTAGTAGTGCTCGAACCTGCCACCCCTGGGCATCAAAGACCATAGCAGAAAGCTGCAAAAGAACCTTGGCCCCTCTACTGAAGAGCTGCCAAGTCCTAAAAAGAATCGGAGTACTGGCGAGAGGTGAGTTGTAACAGTACTTGACCACTAACTCCCCTTTAAAAGTTTGGTAACTTTTAGAAACTTTTGTAACAGTTTGGCTTTGCCATTGCTTGTTCACGCAAGTATTCTGAAAGTGGGGGACACTTTTATTAGCTAGGATAACTTGTCTACCCTTTGGAACTTTTCATTGGACCCCAGATGCCCTCCACTAACTTTTTTCCGGCTCGCACAACTATGTGGAACTTTGGTGAACTTTTGGGCACAAGGCCCCATACATTTTAGGGATGGGCTTCTAAAGTTAGTGTTGCATCTCTGTGGACCTTTAATGCAGCGTGCTAATACTTGCATTCCTTTTCAGAGTTTTGTTATGTATTTTGCCCAGCTCCAGTGATTGTATATGTGTACCATTTATGTAGTGTGTGCTGTGATATGCTAGTCATGTTAGCTTTCATAGTGTTATATGGCCATAAATAAGTATTTTTATAATGGTTTGTCCCAGTGTGTTCCTTGACTTTTCACTGTGTGTACTCGTTGAGGACCCCTTATCAGGCTCACCCTTCCTGAGAATTAGCCTTGACCACTTGCTTTGCTACCTTCAACAGGTTTGGCTACAGCTCCCAGGGTTGTCCCTGCCACTAAATTAGGTTGACCATCTTATACTTCTGTTCACCAGGCCCGAGTATAGAAAAATCAGTCATAACATTGTCCATGCACAAGACGCTTGTGCCAAAAGTGCAAGATGGATGACCCTCCATATTCTGTCTGTCTGATGAAGGTGTTGGGATCAGCCAATGTGGCTGCCCTACAAATGTCCACCAAGCGAACACCCTGAGGATATGCCCAGTATGTTGCCATTCCCCTCCTGGATTTGCCCTGTTTTTGAGAAGGTAAAGGAATCCCAGAATCTGTATATGCTATACCGATCACTTCTCAGATCCAATTACTGAGAGAGGCCACAGAAGCCTCCTTTCCTGCTGCCCAAAAATGTTACAAAGAAATTGTCCGACCTTGTAATCGAAAAACTGTCCTATGTACATCCAGATGGTGCCATAGCTGCTCCTTTGGGATTGATGTCTCCGGATACTAAACTTAAAGCACCATCCCCTGAGAGCCATAGAACCTTTATACCACCTTTAAAAAGGAAAGAGGGGTTCCACTTTAGGATGATGGTGCCTGAATGTAAGGAGGATAGAAGGAAGACTGTTTTTAAGTGAAAACATTTGAGTTCCACCTCTGGTGAAGGTTCAATTAGAAGGAACTGAAGGGCTTTAAGATCTAGAGGAAGGTCCCAGGGAAGAACACCCGCAGGGCTCTGGACTGTCCAGAAGAAGGCTCATAAGCCTATTAATCAGACCCTTCTCATCCTCCAGATCCACCCATGGATTCCTAAAGGCCCCGATAGTGGACAATTGTGCCCTTTGTGAAAAACCTAAGGGTGTTTCCCAAACTCCTTGGATCCTCTGCACAGGTTGCCAGGGTGGGCCATCGCTTTTGTATCCCAACTTTGGGGGTGGATTAGTGAGGGAGGATCACCTGCATAGGCGGTGGGGGGGCTCTGGGATTGGGGAGGGAAGAACAGAGTGCAAGACATGGTATCCCCCCTTTCTTGATAAGGACCTACCCCTGTTAGTCTGAAAAACAAAATTACCTTTGGTCTAGCCCCACATCGCTGCACACTTGCTAGTCTCCAAGTCTACCTGGTGGGGGGGGGGGTGGACCACTATGCCCCCCGCTTGCTCTGGAAACACAAACATAACCTAATACCATAACCCTAACAATAGACACAAAATACAACATACACGACAAACCAAACACTAAGAAATGACACGAGAAATAAGAGAACAATGGACACAAATGAAAACACACAAGTCAGTCTCAATTATAACAATGGAATACATTTATTCATACACAGCAAGGCATGATGCAAACACTACTGTAATGCAAAACCCGAATTTGCACCCTTTCTGCTCTGGGTGCAAATCTACAATTCAATAACTCAAAGCCTTACAGGCTTTGAATGAAAGCAATCTAATATATCCAGGAGGACTGGATACATTGCTATCATGTCTAATGCAGCCTAATGATAACAAATGCAGCCTAATAACAATTTGCAAACGTCAGCATTCCTCTCCAATTCACACTTCACTCTCTCTAAGACAATCCCTGTCTGATGTCCCCTTGTATCAAACCAAAAGCTCTGTGTGAGTGTCTGTCCTAATTCCCCATTGCACGTGTCTTATTCAGACCAATTAGGCCTAATCTATCAATCGGCAATACCCGCCTCTGCCATGTGCAAGCTTCCCATTCTTGAATGTATCCCATCTCTCTCCTTCACCAGCTCCCTTGCAGCCAGCCAGTCGGGACCTCTTTCTTTGGCGCCTCAGCGGTCTGCATCTGCTGTCAAAGCTCTGCCAGTCTCCCTGCTAGATCAATCTGCATCAGCTCTCATCAGAATGTTTCCCCTTCTGCATGTCAGCCAAAGCCATCGGATTCTGCTGCACCCAAAACGCTTCCCGAAGTACATCCAATCACTCTCGAACGCCTCTCTCCAAGTCCTCTAAAAACTCCCAAACCCTCACCTCTGGATATACTATTCAATGACGTACATAAATCTCTATGGTTACATTAATCATTCACTTGTTTCTGTCAAACCAGCATTTCTAAATCCAGACAGCGCCTGGAAGTCTGTGTACGCATCTCTTGTTCTATAGTCAATCTGTGTTCTGTCATCGTGACATTGTACATCGTATCTTGTACATGCTATCTGTGTTACGAAACCATCGCATCCTCCATTCTCTCCTTCACTGCATTCAGTTAGCAAGCTAAAAATTCCTTTCTCTGTGCATGTCTCTTTGCAAAGCTCCTCACTCCCTGCTGCATGCCCCCACCTTTTCTTGTCTGCGAACAACCAGCCAGGGCCTGATAAAGCCTCCTTCTCCACTCTACTAAGGCAAGAGTCACCTAATCTCTGTCGACCAAGAAACTGTTTACGCATTCCTCGTACCAGTATTACTCAAAACATTCTTCGCTGTGGCGCTGCTCTTCTGTGTATCTTCAGAATGGCTTAGGAGCCACATGCCTCTCTTGCTTTCTAGCGTTTACGTATTCTCTCGCAAATCCAAGCGCTATTCTATAGCTCGATGCACACTCCCAAGTGCTCACTCGTGCGTGTCTCTACAAGGCACTTCAAATATGACAGGCCTCTTTCTCTAGCAAATGGCTGAATAATATGTGGATAAGCTAATGTCACTACTAATCAGAATGAATGATGGATAAATACTCGGAATGAAATGATGGATAAATTAATCCCTAAATGGGGAATCCCTTCATAGGATGTATTCGGGCACATTCTAACCCCCCTCCCCCCTTACCTACACCACATAAGTACTTGGATGAAGAAGAGGAGTACAGATTGCCTATGAGAAGTACCAAGAAGATGCAGATCAAGACACATCAACCTCTACGTTTTCTATGTCCCATTAACAAGGCCAGGTAGTCGGGCAATTCACTATGCACACTTGCAGCTTGTAAGACCTTAAACGCACCCAAGCACTCAATGGTTGAACCGAGCAGGAGGTTGGATGGAAGTCGCAGCTGCGCGGGAGTGTCCCAGGACTATAAGGCAGAGTGCAGGACGCTGAGACGCTAGCCCCTGCAAAGTAAGGCAGGGAGTAGGAAGCATGGCGAGGGAGTCATGTCTCCAAGGAGCTAAAGTTTGAAGTTGGGAAGCGACACGATTCTTACAAGACTCTCAATTGCTCATTGCCCTGGGCAATAAGGAGGAGCCCACAAGTGTCTGAGGGGCAGGGAGTGAGACCCTGACCACAGCTGTTGAAACTGGATCCAGCAGAAGCAGTCGTGTGACCAGAGTTAAACCTGGCACGCAAGTTGGTGCTGCCATTGCTACAGTTTGTCTGAGTGAACGCGTGTAGGCGGCACGCTAATGAAAGCTCTTAATGGCAGTAAAGCAAGTGGATGCAGAAACATTTGAAATGAGAAACCAAGGAACAGAGGGGTCGCATACATATGTTCTCGGAAGACTCTGTAGTTTAATGAGAGGAGATCCTGTGAGGAAAAGGGGAACTGTGAAGTGGGAGGAAAATCCCAAAGTAAACGGAAAGACATTCCAAGAGTGTACAGAAGCATTGGGGTGATCCCCAGGCAGGAGGTTGATACAGGAGGGCCGCAGAGACCCCACAAAGAAAACAGAATAAACATTGAACAAGTAAGGAACCTGTTTTTAAGATTTGTTTATTGACATTAACAGAATACAAAGTAAACGGAAAGTTTTATGTGGTACACTGTCTCAAGTCAATAGTTAAAAACTGTACAAAGGATTAAGAAAAAAAAGGACAAAGGAATGGAATCAAAAACCGACCAAGTACATTAATATAGTGTATAGTTGCACAGTCCACTTATTCATGCCGCCTGGCATCGCGGGTAGGAAAGCAGTCATTAAAGTCCCAAACTATACGTGGGGTAGCTGAGTAAGTAATCCTACACAGTATAAGACAAATTCTCCCATGTGGGAGTTCACGGTGGTCTCATCGGAAGGGTAGAGAGCAGTGTTAACCAGTGACTTCCATGCCTCGAAGGAGCCCCACCTCCCCTCCGCAGATATCTGTGGCATGTTCCCAGACCGTTGTCTCAGCTGCGCTCCAGCGTCGCATTTCTTTTAGCCATACCTCATACTGTGGGCCCTTAATTCGATTTCCAAGACATGTCTATAGACCTCTTACCCAGTATACAAGCTAAATCCATGAACCTGGTGATGTGTTTACATTTACTGTTTCTAGCATACATACCTAAGGGAGAACACAATACGGCCCCCCTCATCGGAGGCAGGTTTCAGGCAGAGTGGCGAAAGCGGGGTAGTGGGGGGATGGCAGAAAAGATGGACTAGATGTGTCACAACTGGCCAGAGAGTATTCGGTATGCCTTTATACACATTCTTCTGGTTCTCTAAGCTGCTAAAACCGGAGCCAGGATCTTTGTGAAGACTCTGAGTGGGCTGGAGTCCAAATGGAAGATTCCTGAACTGAAACTGCTCCCACTCTACTGCATTCTTGAGAAAGATCTGATCTAAACCTCTTAAAGATTTATGAAAATAATTGTCTTGTACATGTAGGGAGGGTAGAAAATCCCCCTAAGATCATGGGACTGATGGCCTCAGGTATTCATCTTGAAAGGCTTTTGGATTGAGTTTGCAGAGCTCAATTTTCAGGTGGGAGTATTGTACTCCATTTTTTTTAAAGAGAGCAAAATCCCTTTTTATGGACGTCTCATTCCCAATGGGGAGTATTTTTATAAGTGTATACCAATATTTGAACTGGAAAACAGATGTTTTTGTAATAATTATTTCGTTGCGCCTAGTTATTTATGCAAAAGATAAATTTTTACCTCTTCATGTGTCTTTTTTTTTTTTCTTTCTATTTTTTTGGTTAGAAGTATTTTACTCCCTGTGTTTCTTTTTTTGGATGTATTTGCCTATTGTATGGAGTAAAAGTGGCTGATAAACCCCTTATCTGTAGGGTTGCTAGTACAGTTCTGTATAACCAGGACAGTTTCTTTACTAGGATAATAAGAGTAGAATCCTTTTTGGGTGTGGCTATCTGGCCATGGAATAGGACTTGCTTCGTGAGGAGCTCCTGATGATCCGACTTTACTTTTGTTAAAGTTACCCGCTGAAACTGTAACGAGCGCCTAGAACCTTGGGGATCAGGCATCGGAAGCTGCACGCTAAGGTGAGTTCGTGGGAGAAGTTCATGGTTCCAGGGAATCGTGAGATACGTTTTTGTTGGTACGGCTGTATGGCCACTTCGGTGCCAAGATGGCGGCTAACAAAGGAGAGACCTCCGAGGAGAAACAAAACTGATTCCCCGGGACTGCGGGACAAGGCAGAGGACGAGTACAACAGGAAATATGGAAAAGTGTTCGAGATAGCACCGTGAGAGTGCCCGGCCTGGCTTACGCTAATGAAGCCTTGGCGATCTGACTGCAGGAGGAGATAGCATTGGATACTTGGGCGACAAGGCCTACGGAAGTTGAATGAGGAGTGCGAGGCCATAGCCCACCCGTAAGACAATTTGGAGTGCCATCTTGAATGTGAGTTAGGAGACCTGGGAGCCAGTCTATTGTCGGACTAAGGACAGTGCAGCAGCTGCACCAAGACGGAGCCGTACAGGAGTGGAGGGCAGCGCCATGTCGGCGAAAGGGTTGAGAGTCAAGTCCAAGCAACCCACGATGGAGGTTTTTACGAAAACGTAGCGGACCCCCTCGACATCGGTGCAGAGCATGGTCGTGACTCCCACGGAAGGCGCTCCCGAAGGGGATAAGCACCAGATCCTGGAGGCTATAACGGGACTGAGTGCTAAATGGGACTTGGCAATGGTGGACCTACGCACAGCCCTGGAGAATAAGATTGATGCTGTGGGCACGGAACTCACCCTGTTACATCAAGATGTCAGGGCACTTGCAAAAAGAACCAGTGGTCTGGAAAGTGGGGTGAAGATCAATACCGACGTTAGCACAAACAATGCGAAGGAGATTCATGTCTTAAAACAACAGGTTACCAACCTGGAAAATCGTGTGGAAGAGGCGGAAGGAAGGGCGAGGAGGAACAATATCCTTGTGGTTGGTCTGCCGGAGGGGGAAGAAGGCCAAGACCCCACAAACTATGTTGAAAACATGGCCATACAAGGGATTGGAGCAGGGAATCTTTTGCAAGGATTCACTGTGGAGCGGGCGCATCGCACCCTAATGAGGAAACCCCGGCCGGGGGCCCCGCCAAGGCCGATCATCGCGAGGATCCTGAATTACAGAGAGAGAGAGAGAAAAGATCCTTGAATATTTTCGTAAGGCCGGTAAGATAGAGAGAGCATCCAGCAACATCACAGCATACCCGGACTATACGATACTGGTGCAAAGGCAGAGGTATAGTTACGTCGCCGTCAAAAGAAGGCTAAGGGCGGCGGGAGTCAAATATATGCTGCTGTATCCGGCACGATTGAAGGTGCTACATAAGAACAAAGCGCAATTTTTTTGATACCCCGGAGGATGTTGTCGCATGGCTGGACCTGCAGGGTTGCCCGAACAAGAAGCGGATCGTGACCGGCAGGAGCATACCGAATGAAGATTTTGTAATACGGACATTGTGAGGGTGAGTGGGAGGAGGATCCTGATTGTACAGAGAAATTGTAACCGGCTGAACTTTGAGCACAATCCGAGCCTGGTGCTCGACATGGACTAGAATATAGTGAGTGAAACTGCAATTGGTAACTGTCTAGCATCTGTATGCGTAATATATCTTAAAAGGAGCAACAGAACATGGACGACCTACCCCGATAGATTATTCGTTTCAGCGGCCATTAGGGCGGCTTACCCTACTGAGCCCTGAGTAGAAGCTTGTGCTAGGCAGGGCTAGATGTGGGGGTGCCTGAGATCCAGGAATGGAGCTGGGCAACAGTTGGGGGGGAGGGGGGTTGGGGGGTGTGGTTGGGGAAGGGATGGGGGGAAGAAGGTGGGGGGGATGGGAAGTTTAAGTTTTGTTTCAAGCCTATTTGGAGGAATCGGAATGTTGCACTTGCGGCGCATGAGGGGGCGGGATCGGCGGAAGATCGAGGGGGTGCTTACCAACGACTTATGGGAGACCTCAGGATAATAACATGTAACGTCAGGGGCCTTAACAGTTACCTGAAAAGAAATAAAATCATGATGTATCTGAAAAGGCAGAAAATAGATATTGCACTACTACAGGAGACGTACTTGACACGAGAGAAGTTGGACCTGGTTAAGAGAAAGTGGAGAGGGACTGTGGTGGGCTCGCCATATTCTGCGTACGTCCGGGGTGTGTTAATCTGGGTGGCACCGCATGTCCCGTTCCAATCGATACAAGAGGTAGTTGATGATGGAAGGATGGCTATATTGCGAGGGCTGGTGGAGAGCAGGGAGGTATGCATAGTAAACACGTATGCCCCCAACCAAAACACAGCAGCATATTTCAGAGCCCTGTGGACCAACCTTAGTATGTGTATAGGGAGCGCGGTGATCTGGGGTGGGGACTTTAATTGTGTGCTGAATCCTGTGGTGGACAGATCTGATGGCGGGGTGGGTAAGCCTAGCCCGGCAGCGAGAGCGTTGCAGACGCTGCTAATTGATTTTGGCTTTACCGATGCGTGGAGGATGAAACATCCCACTGAGAGGCAATACTCGCACTATTCAGTCCCGCATCAACTGCATACTAGGCTTGATTATGTCTTTGCTACAGCAGATGTGATGTCTGAGATTACTCAAGTCAAATATAAGGCTAGGGTCCTCTCGGATCACTCGCCCCTGATCCTCGGATGGCAATATTGCCCCCCGAGGGCGAGGATCCCTACATGGCGCCTACGAGCAGAGGCGCTTAAAGATCCAGTCTTTAGGGAAGATATAAGGGAAGAGATTACCAACTTCTTTGATGAGAATACTGGGAGTGTTGACTCAGCGGGCACATTATGGGAAGCTTTTAAGGTGGTGATGCGGGGGGCGGCCATTGCGAAGTCAAGAGGGTTACAGAGTGGGGTCTTGGCTGACCTACAGCGGACGGAAACTGAGCTAGAAACAGCATTGAAGAACGGTGACGTAGACACGGAGCTGGTACTCCAACTACAGCAACAATGTGCAGGGCATTGGGAAAGACTCTGCAATCTTAATTATAGGAAATATGTTGAGAGGCAGCACGCGGGGTGGGATAAGACAGGCCGCCTATTGGCCTGGTTATACAAAAGCGAGACCCCCTAGCCCTCCGATTAGGACCATTATTAGGGAGGACGGGGATGAAGTGGCCACGCAAGAAGGAGTTAACAAAGAATTTGCGGATTATTACAGAGCGATGTACGGGGCTGATGAGATGAGTGACCAACGCAAGATAATTGAAATGTTAGAAGATATAGGGCTGCCCAATATCGGTGAAGAGGAGAGAGAGGAGCTAGATGAGCCAATCACGTTATAGGAGTTAGAGGCGGTTGTTAAGCAGTTGCCTACCTGTAAGACCCCGGGAGCAGATGGGTTCCCCAGCGAATTCTATAAAGTATACAGAGAGGAAATCCTCCCCCCAATGCTGGACATGCTTAATGAGGCGTTTGAGATAGGACAGTTGCCTGAGTCGCTCAGAGAGGCGATCATAATACCGCTGCCCAAGCCCAACAAACCGGAGCATAGATGTGGTTCCTACAGACCTTTTGTCGATGCTAAATCAGGACAGCAAGATTCTAACGGCTGTCCTGGCAAATCGATTGCAGAAAGTAATTGGTAGACTGATACATCCTGATCAAACGGGTTATGTCCCGAATAGGAATATAACACACAACCATAGGCGTCTTCACCGGGTGGTCGAATAGGGTAGCAGGAATGAAGGTGAGATGGCGATAGTGTCTCTAGACGCAGGTAAAGCTTTTGATTCGGTCAAGTGGTCATGGCTATTGGCTGCCTTGGAAGGGTATGGAATGGGGCCGGGCTATATAAGGTGGGCTAAGATGTTGTATAGTGAGCCGCTTGCCAGGGTTCGAACTGGAGCGGTGATATCCGAGAGATGGCAACTTGGTAGAGGCACCAGACAAGGGTCCCCCTGGTCCCCGATGCTTTACATTTTAGCCCTGGAGCCTCTGGCAGTATGCCTTAGGGCACAGTATGATGCGATAGGCATTGTGGTAGGAGGGGAAAGACACTTGATATCCTTGTACGCAGATGATTTATTATTGTACCTGCAATACCCAGAAGAAAATCTTCTATACATACTTGAAGTGATGGAAAGATATGCAGAGTTGTCGGGCATATCGGTGAACCCCCAAAAGTCTGTCATATTCCCGCTGGGTAACTATAAGGGGACCCATGTGGGATAGACTACCGGTGCTACAAGTACCATGGGCAACTAGCTCTTTTCGTTACTTGGGCGTAGATGTATACCACCCGGTGGAAGAAGAACATAGACATAATACAGAAGTAGCTGTCGAGAAAATTAGGAACAGCATGCAGTTCTGGGCAAAACTGCCCCTGGCGATGATGGGGTGAGGGGCAATGCTCAAGATGGTAGTCCTGCCCAGGCTCCTGCATTACTTTAGTAATATCCCATACATGATACCCAAGAGGTTTTTCAGTAAATTGAACAGCATGTGCAGGGAGTTCCTGTGGCATGGTACCTGAAATAGAGTGGCGTTTTGGACATTGCAGAACTTTTATGAAAACTGAGGTATCAGACTGCCTCATTTTGAGGTTTACTATTTGGCGGGACAGCTACAGTATGTGGCTAAGTGGCTCTCCGATGAAGCGACCCCTGAGCACAGGGTGCTTGGACAGGACTGCGCCCCGTTTTACTTGAAAGAAATTATCTGGCTGCCTGAAACCGAAATGAGGGGGCGTCCTGTGATGAGGTTTGGGTGGAAAATGTAGCGTAGGGCTTGTCGCTTGATGGAAGTCCCATGCCCGTGCCTCCCGCAGATACCGCTGGTTGCTTTGACAGGAGGGGATAATCAGTTGAGGGTGATTATTAGGACCTACTGGGAATCGGTGGGGCTGGTAACGCTAGGCGATGTTTGGCAAGAGGGGTCCATTAAGGAGTTTGTAGAACTCGGCGAAGAGGCGGGGCTACATACGGGCCAATATGTCACGTACATTAGATTGGTGCGGATGATTAGGAACACCTGGCCAGAGACAGTTTTGATAGAAGAACCAGATGCAGTTTTGGGTGCAATATATGATGTATCCGAAGGAGGGCATGAGATCTCGAGATTGTATGAGATGGTGATGGCTAAGGTTGGGAAAGAATAAACACATCTGAGACTGGACTGAGAGGCGGAAGTGGGGGCCCCAATGGAGGATGTGGTGTGGGAGCGTGCCCTGGGCTATCACAAAAAAGTGTCTACAAATGCCAGATTAAAACAAATACAGCTGTATGTAACGCATAGGGCATACATGACCCCCTTGAGGATATCCAAGTTCCGAAACACTGGAAGACAAGCGTGCCCCAAATGTAACTTAGAAAACGCTGACATGACACACATGTTTTGGTCGTGCCCGATCATTGGGTGTTTTTGGGGAGAAGTGGCGCAGAAACTGGCTGATAAGGGGGGGTTACTCTTGTTACAGACACGGCCTGGGCCTGCTTACTGGGCGGGTTCCCCAGGCCACGGAAACTCAAGCATATTGAGAAACTGAGAAATCTGGCGTATGTGCTTGCAAAACGTAGGATTGCCATGGGGTGGAAGAAATGCCACAAGCCTAAGGTGGATGTATGGTGGAAGGACTTGCAGAAATGGGCGAAGGCTGAAACTGTGGCATGGCAAGAAGCGAGTAGCCTGGCTGGAGAAGGGGAGGCGGGCACCCTGTTGGCTTGGAAATCGCTAATAGCAGAATTGTTTGGAGTAATATCAGACCCAACAGACTCCGAAGAGAACGAAACCCGGCCGCATGTGCCAGACATTGAATGAGATTGACGAATAGGCTCATGGGGGGAGGGAGGGGTTATGGGAGCAGTGATTAGGATAAATTGATGTGTAATGGAACTATTATGATTATGCTGCTTGTTTGGTTTGTGTTTTGTTTGCATAAAATCAATAAAAGAAATAAAAAAAAGTAAAAAAAAAGAGTAGAATCCTTTTAACTCTCTACTTCACTCGGGCTTGTCTGGCGACTCTTTGCTGATCAACTCTTTTGGATTGCCTTCTGCTTCTAGTTTGTATCCCCTATTTGACTACTCTGGGGACCAGTTGTTGCCTGTGTCAATTTCTCTGCAAAGGATGATAGCCAAGCTTCCACCGCCCTGGTGTCAGGACCTCTGCTGCTTATTTGCGGAGGATCTTTTTACTTTTTGTAGGAGAAACCTTACTGCTGCTTTGAGCTGTACGTCTGGAGGAGCCTATGGATTTGAAGGGTCTCTTGATCTACCGTTGTTTTCCATCAAACAACAAGGTCTTGAAGCTTTCTTGTCAGACTTAACTGCATGCTTGTCATTGTGGAACACTTGATGAACCTATTATATCCTGCTTGATGGTATAAGACGGAGGTCTAGGAACATATAGATTAGTGAAATGCTGGGCCAATGTTCCAGTATAGAAGAGATGTACAGCAATTGCTGTCCAGTACTCAAGGAACCTTGACATGTTATCTTTGCTATTCGGGGTCGTATGATTAATTTAGTTTTTTATCTATAATTTGAGTGTATACAAAATAGTGAATCGTACATGTTTTATTCGGCTCAAGAATTTTGCCACTATATATGGAGCAGTTTGGAGCTAGAAAAATGCAGGCGACCGAGATGATGAGCCTGAAACAGTACAAATTGGACATCACTCTATACATTTAAGGGTCAAGTTATTTAAAGCTCAGATCTTATTAATTATTCATGCAGAGTGCTGTGTACAAGAGGGATTATAATGTGTTTGTTACTAGGTTGTGAAACATCAGAATGAAAGTATAACAATTACTGATGGATTACGAATTGAAGAAGGGACGGATAATTTAAGACTGCACACCCCTTATGAGGTATTTTAGTTTTCTACTTTGATGGATGCAGCAATAATGTAGTTTGCTGTGTTCTAGTACTCTGATCACACCTAACCATTATCTATCCGCTCACTTACAGTATTGATCTGACCAATACTGAAGGATAACCTGTTATGATTTAATTTGCCACTATCAATTATCTGTGATATGGTATTATAATGCACCTGTACACAAGTGTTTCTAGGTGCCGCAAGACAAGGGAGGGGAGAAGGGGGCGGGGGGGGAGAGAGACAAGACAGCAGTCCTACTAGGCCTTGTGATATTGGGATCCTGCAAGTGCGACAACGAGAAGTGCAGGGGAAAGGTGGGGGTTGGGAGGGGTGGGGGAGAGTAGTGTTTGATCAGGTCAGCAAGGCTTGGGGAGGTGCAAAGGGGGCAGGGGGCTGTAGAGGTTAGTTACAGCCCCCAAGTGCGCGGTAGGCAAGGAGGCAGTGCAAGGAAGACTGGTTATGGTGAGCCTGGTACCAAGTGAGAGACTGAGGGTACCAAGCAACCAGACGGTGCTGCAGACAGGTGAGTTAGCTAGTAAACAAGAGAGAGAAGGCAGAGGAGGAAAAGGAAGGTCTTGAGCGCTCCGGTTCAAGTAAGAGCAGGGCAGGGAGGGGGTTCCAGAAGGAGGCACCTGCAGAGGAGAGGGGTCTACTCCTACCCCCACACTCTGCTTGGAGAAGACCCTCGGAGTTTGAGGTAGCTGAGAAAAGGGCTCTAGAATGAAGGAAGGAAGGTATTGGGCAGAGCAAGTTGGATATAGTGAGGGCCCCAGAAAGCTTTGTGGACGATGTAGAGGGTCTTGAACCTGATCCTTGCCTCCACCGGGAGCCGGTGGTGAGATGCGGTCCCTGGTCTTGAGTCCTATGATAAGTCTCGAAGTCCTGTTCTGGATGGATTAGTTGCAGGGTGCGAAGAGTAGCATTAGGAAGATTGAGAAGGAGGCTGTTGTAGTAGTCCAGCCTGGAGAGCACCAGGGCTCTGGAGACAGTGAGCTTCTGGGGGAAGGTGAGAAAAGGTAGAGTACCTCTGAGAAGGTGCAGCTGGAAGTGGGCCTTCTTGGCAAGGTCTGATGTGAGGAGAGAAGGAGTGTATGGAGTCCAAGATGACACAAATGTTTTTTGCTTCACAGGATGGCGAGGTAAGAGGGCCCAAGGAAGGTGGCCAGAGTGAGAGAGGGAAAGCGGGAGCAGGGGTCCAGATGAGGAGGATATCCGTCTTACTGGCATTAAAGCAGAGATCATTGGCGGCGCACCAATCCTGAATTGCAGACAGACCATCGGTAATGAGCGAGGAAGGAGAAGAGGCTGAGGGAAGACTGAAAGAGAGCAGTGTGTCATCCGCCTAACACTTCAAGTTAGTAGAGCAGGTAGAGGTCAGGTGGGCCAAAGGGGGCAGATTGACATTAAAGAGCCAGGATGAGGGGATCGATCCCTGGGGAGACACCACATGTGGAGAGAGAGGTGGTGGAGAGAAAGGACCCAAATTGGACCTGGGGGAGGGGGAAAGGGGGGAGGTCCAGGAGGAAGGAGGTCATCCACGCCATGGCCTGATCAATGATGCCTAGGTTTTCAGAGTCGGTTGATGAGGGTGGCGCGATTGGCCGCATCAAAAAAAGAGGGAAGGTCAAGGAGGGTGTGCAGTGGCACAGGGTTGTCTTTTAGACTTCCCAAGTTTCAAATGCCTTCTCTGGGACTGACTGTCTCCCAGAGCATGTAACGTTAAATTGACTTTACTAGTCTCTTTAAATTTACAGACCCAGCACACACGATCTTCCTATAGAGTGCTGGAGGGGTAGCCTAGCTTCCCCGGAGTCAAAACACTCATGTAACAGTTAAATGTTACCCTTTCCTTCTTTAAATGGCTGGTGGCAGTGGTTTAGATCAAGCTACCATGATTTTTCCCGACCGTGAACAACAGTAGCTAAAAATCAGGTCAGCCATTTTTTCCAATATGGCGCCCCAGACCTATCTGTAAAACAGACTCCAGTCGACTTTTTTCACCATTTCTTTTAGGAAATGTCGTCCTTGTGTTTCTCGGCGCGCCAAACCAGGTTTGGCCCCTTTGTTTGTTGGCCTTTGGCGGGCTTCAGTGCTGAAGCCCTCCTCTGACGCCAAGGTGTCTGGAGTGGACAGGATGTGAGGGAGGTGCCCGAAACTCCCTGTGCTTGGTCTCCTAGGAGACCTGAATGCACTCTGGTGTGATCGGCCGGCTGGCTGTCCGGAAAGGGCAGCTACCTGCTGTGTGAGTGACAGCCAGTCTGGAATGAACGTGGGAAAACTGTTTAAAGGCAGGCCTCTGGGACTTGGAAAGCAGAGGCGACCACTGGAACGAAAGAACCGAAGATGAGCTGAAGGAAGAGGACTGCTGCAACTCCTGGACGACCGGTGAAGCCCTGCTGCATGTCTGAATTGCCTGAAACTCCATCGACATAGAAGCCCTTCAAGGTTAACTTCTTCCCTTGAGTTTGGTGGCAACAACCAACTCGCAAGCCACCTGGACTATGTCCCCATCTGGTCGAATTTTCTACATACTGCTGTTGAAAACCGGATAGCCAGAGGGAGGGAAACCAGCTTGTGGACTTTAAGACACTCCCACCTTAAACCGACATCTAAGCTTTTGGCCTCATGCCTGGGCAGTGTAGGAACCTCCCGACGACGTCCTTGTCCCCACGACTGAAGCTCAGGAGCAGCAAGATCTGCTCAAACTGCCAGGAACAACTGCCTCAGCTACAGCACTTTCAAGGTACTGTGCAAACGCGGTCCAAAATCTGTTCATTGCGGAAACCTTCTCAACTTCGAAGGCTTGTCCTTCCGTAAACATTTGTCTAACTTTTCACCTAGCCAAATTCTTCCAAACTCTGTTGCAAACACTTAACCATTGACTACCAGAAATGTGATATCCTATACACAGACTCTGAACCATTGACTTTGGCCCAGGCCTATGAATTGAATTGCTGGTTGTAGTTTACTGAAACCCTTTGCTCTGCCTATGCAAGTATTTGTGCTGTCTATTCTTATAACCTTATCGTTGTACCCCTTTTTAAAGTATCTGAAGTGCCATTTTGCTCCCACTTTAGGGGAGCTAAACTTGTTAATTTACTTAACGGTTGGGTATTTGTGTTTTATTAGTTTGATATTGAGCTGCTCTAGCTAGTGTAATGTTTTCAAACTGACTGTGTAAATAAATGTATATTATTTTACCAAGAAACCTTGAGTAAGTGTTTGTTTGAATCACTGTAATTGTTGGTCCTTTGTGTAACCTCTTGTACTGCTCACTTTACTCTTGAGGTCTGGCTGCTCAGCCATCGCTACCACTTTACTATGTAGTACAGGCTTGTACCAAAGGTGAAATTGTACTTGCGCGTGTAGTCTTAATTGTGTAGTGTTCCCAAAGGGTACTGCACACGATTCTGCCTAACACTGATGATCCTGGAGACTATCCACAGATTTCAGTGTGTAAAGTAAGCTGGGAGATGGCCAGCTTTTCCAGGAGTTTGCCCAGGAAAGGAGTTCTGGAAATCGGGCAATAATTTGCAGGACAGGTAGGATCGGCAGAAGGCTTTTTTAGGAGGGGGTGCACAAGGGAGTGCTTGAGAGAGGGGAAAGATCCAGTGGCGAAAGAATGATTACAGAAACTGTCCAGGGTTGGTGCGGGGATGGAAACATGGCCCTTAATAGTTCTGGAGGAACAGGGGAGCACCTGTTTGGATGACACTTTCATAGATCGACTTTTTTGGAAACATTGTCAGGTGTTGGAGAGGAGTAGGATAAAGGCTGAGTCGGCCAAAGAGGGGTTGGGGGGGGGGGGACTGGGATAGCTAGAGGGAGGGAGAGCGGAGGAGGAAAGTCAGGACAGAATGGCCTGAGTTTTAGTGGTGAAGTGAGATGCCAAGGCCTTACAGAGGGCCTGGGAGGGAACAGGAGAAATGGAGACTGCAGTAGGATTGCCCAGCTCCTTGTAGATTTGCAAGATTTCAGCGTTTGAGGTTGTAGAGACACAGGCTTGTACATGGACCGTTTCTTAGAGAAGACAGTGTGTATTGCCTTTGGAGCAGGCGGCAGGCCAGTTTAGGGAATGTACCCAAAGCCTTCACTTCCTCTCGGCCACCCTGCAGTTGCGTTTCAGGGCGGCGAGGTCGGAGTCATACCAAGAGTTGCACTTGGAGGTAGGCTTCGGACAGATTCTCATGACGGGGGCAAGGATGTCCAAGGTGTTGGAGATGGAAAGATGTAGGTTAGAGCGGGCTGTGTCAGGGTGGGAGTCAGCTGCAGGGGTGGGCGGAGAAGAGTAAGTTGAGGCAAAGGCGGCCACTGACACTCGCTTCATGGGCCGGATGACTGAGGGTGGCAGTGCTGGGGTGGCCCTTGCCTGGGGGACCAGAAGTTTTCAGGTGGGAGGAGAGCAGAAAGTGGTCAGTTCAAGGAAAAGGAATAGAAAGCGGGTTAGAGAGGGGGATGTCTGAGGAGATGAGAACATCCAAGGTGTCTGGCAGAGTGTTTCGGAACCAGAGGGTAGGAGGGAGGGAGTGTTGCAAAAGGTTGCGGAAGGTTAGAGCGGGCTGTGTCATGATGGGAATAAAAGCAGAAGCCACCGGGTTCAGTGCACTTTAGATATATATATACACATACACACTTTGGTACGTTTCTGTACTCGGCTGATGTAATTGATCAGTGTTAGGTTGCCCTCTGCTGTCCAAATGGCAAAGTGCACCCTTCCACACAGCTATCATTTTAAACCGACAGAATGAGCATGGTTCTACGCGGTCACCTTCGCAACATTCGGAATAATTTCAAACTTCTTTCCACCATACAGGGCACGCCAGTTCCAGTGACAATTAACAGTTAATTACTCAACTTTTCAGTCTCTAAAGAGTGAAACGCTGTAGGACGAATTCCTCCTCGTAAGCTAAAACAAAGTAGGGGCTGTAATTATGCTACTACGCAATCTTAAGCCATCACAGGGACTCTGCAATGGAACAAGGTTGTGAGTTAAGAGTCTACAAAGACCAATCATAGAAGCCTGTGTAATCTATGGATTAAACTTAGATAATGTTCTCATAGCGCGCATGCCTTTCAAAAGAAGACAGTTTCCTATAAGTTTAGCATTTTCAGTGATCATTAATAAGTCCCAAGGACCTACACCCCCTTCCTGTAAGTGATCCGTGGTAATTTTGGCATTCCAGAAGGGAGACGGAAGTGATCCTATGAATTACCAACGATATTGGCCTTTTAGGATATGCTAGAATGTTGTATGTTACGCCGGGAACAGCTAGTTATTTATATATGTCAGTTATTGTATAACTATTACCTGTTTGTTTTTCAGTGTGCGCATTATTTTTTTACATGTTTTTTTTAGTTTTAATTTGTCTTATTTCTGTTTCCCATTTTTCCCCATTTGTTACTTTTGATTATTTTCTTTTGTCTAAATATGCAATGAAACATTTCTCTTTGTGATTTATGTGGATCTCTTTTTTTTCTTGGAGGTTGTTACCCAATTTGCAATTAGCAGCTGTTTGATTTATTTAGAAGTTATTCTATTTGATTTGTTTACCTTGAGAAAGCCCAGAGAGCAAAACATATGGCCATACAGTTACCACATTCTTTGTAAATCAAGTCACCTCTTACTAACGCACCAGAGTAATTATGACTAACCGTATATTGTATTACCATTGCCAATACAAAAATTGTTGAACATCATACATTCATTTAAACGAGAGATGCGCTTACAGTAAGGAACACAGTTTTAGTTTAGCTCATTTTAAGGCCTTTGATTATGAGCCTTCCCTTTATAGAGCAGCTCTCAAATGGAGAATTATTTTAGATTGATGATGGTTTAGTGGCGCAGTTCAGCACGATCTGACAACCAACCAGTCTTAATACAACTGCATTTGTGTTTTAAGGTGCAGATGGCCGACGAACATTGTTAAACCTTTGCCATTCGGTTCTTTAGTGAGCACTATGCATCGCACCCATTCTGCCACTTCTGTGGTTTCAGTCCGCTTAACTTCTACATGTTTTAGCAGGGTGCATTGTTCCACCTTGGCTGTGAATGCTGAACTGGACCAGCACATTCTCACAGCTTTATGTGCATGTTCACTTTCATGGGCACAACATCCGATCAAAAAACGTTGTTAAACTTTTGTAGGATCTTGTCACAGGTTCACTATGTTGAACTGACACGGGACCCTCTTTGCACAAGTCCAACCTTATGTGGAGGAATTCTCAGCCGCTCCATCCTACGGGTGATGGACTTCTTGTTGCCATGTACATTTTTCCCACTGAATACCATCCTTTTAGCACAAAGTTTCACATAAGTATCCTGATGAGGAACCTTTTCACATTCGCCCCACACGTTGTATCACTGTGCACCTGTTCCCCGTGTTGTTGCCATATATCTGTATCCCCCTTTAGATGATATATACCTGTATTCCCATATATACCTGTATCCCCATATATACCTGTATTGACCCCTTTCGCGATATATCCATATGTCGCTATGTACGTCCCTACCGTCGTGGTCACGTGCCTGGTCTCGGGCGTTTTACAGATGACCACCATATCACACAACTACGCTTACTCTCCACTATACATCCTCATTCAACTAGAACACATCTATAATTCGGCCTAGCTGTTCACATACGAATACGACCTCATGAACACCTCATCCTAATGAAATGCAGCTAGCTGAGCACATTCTGGCCTAGCTGCTAACATAGGCGTACCTCAGGCCTAACGCAGCCAGAACCCAGTTTGGGTGTCCACCCACCAGACTGCACACATCCAACTGATATCTTCGGCACCACACCTATCGCTATGAAGCAGCTATCATCCAACAAATGAACCAGCTGCACACATATCCGGTGCTCCCACGCACCATACAACACTATCTCTCTATACTGACCTGAATTACGGTTCCCGAGGGTGCTCAACCTACCAGCGCGTTGAGGTCATACCAATGATATATAAAGCGCTATATAAATGCCAAGTAACATAACAAATTGATGTTAAGCCCTACATAGGCGCCACTGCAGACCACCGGCTTTAGCAACCTATTGTCCCGTTCAAGTAGCTCCATGTAAACCTATTGAGAGATAATAATGTAGTTTGAGCCAGACGTGTATTTTGCAGTCAGTCTATTTTGAACTTGCAAAACCATTTCTTTGTGATGCCTGCTGAAAAATGTACAGCCAAGTGGGTAGTGGTATCCCAAGCTCGTTCGAGTAAGCCTTACGGTTCCCAGAAGCTACGTCCCGTTGCAAACCTTTGGATAGAATAATTTTTTCTTGCACAGGGCACCCTTTGTCAGGCAATCCTTACGGTTTGCTATATGGGACTTGTTGCCTCATCTGTAGCCTTCATGGTTGTGGTATCTGGTTCTGCATGGACCCTCCAAATTGGTGGAACCTTTTTGATGACAATGTGTCACCCGTGGCGTTTGCTTGTGCTTTGGGACTAGTGCGCATAAGCAATCGTTGGATGCAGGACACTTCAATGCAGTGCCTTGACTGCTCCATGTTGTTCGCAATGGTGATGGCTTCTTCAAGTGAAGGATCTCTGAGGCATGTCTGGTATCCTGCACCGTAAAATCTCTGCAATGTGCTGTTAACTGGGCACAAATCAGTTGGTCCTCCATCAGGCAATGTATGCGCACATTTGCCTATTGTTGTAGTCCTTTAACAAAATACTCAGGAAAAGATTCTGGTGTTTTTGTGTCTGAAGTACAGACATCACTTTCTTATCCAACCTTGGCTCTGCTCTTGTGCTGGCTTCCAGGAAGGCATCAGCATTTTTCTCATGAGTAGGGAAAGTCTCTAGCCTTCTGCGCCCAAAGATTGTAAAAGCAAGCCTTTTTTCCCCACTTAGTTAAATTTGCCCTGAGCCAGGTGTGGCCAGTCACTGAGGCCATTTCAGGGGGAGGAGCTCCTGGCTACCACTGAGATGGAGACGCTTTCCGGCATGTTGGCCTGTTGGGACAACCTCGTTGGGAGCTAGTCTACTCCATAGCACCTAGAGTGCCAGGGGGAACTGCGTGAATGAGCACCCCGTTGGTGGTCTCCTGCGGGTAAGATCATCCCAATTCTCCTCACCACTGAGTTGTTCCCTGTGAGTGTTGGAGTGGTTAAATGTCATGCCTGGGGCACAGAAGATAAGAGGCACATTTGAAGCTGGGGAGCCTTTTATTTAACTATTAAGAAGTTTGATAATAACCAGGCCTAAAGAGAAGGGGGGGGTCTGCACAGTACTGAAGGTGGTTTGGGAGGGGGGGGTTCAGAGTGCCTCCAACTATGTTGGTTTTAAAGTTTCTGCGTCCCTGTCGGTAAGGAAAGTTCACCAGGGGGCAGTCTGAGTTGAGAACACTTACAGAATAGTTTTTTGGCACCATTGGAACATCGACAACAATAAGACTTATTAGTGAAAAACAAAAGGTATTGAGTTGCCTTTAAATCAGAGATGCAGTCTCAATCTTAGGCAATGGGCACGGAGAGAGACTTCAATAGTGGCAGCATCTATCCAACATAGATTATCTGCAGACTCACTTTTGAGTATTTTGGGCACTGTCATAATCCTCCTTCTGTTAGGGAGGTAATGAATAAACTGTTTTTCAACAAACACAGGGGAGAAGTCAAAGTAGCCCTTTAGCACACTGCACATTAATGGAATTAATGTGCAAATACTATAAACCTTGTGAGGTGAAGCAGCTGGCGTAATCTGAGTATTTCATACATGTGGACATACCTATTCTTCAGAATAAACAGTTGGGCTGATTTTAGATCTGTACTCCCTTAGGACCCCCTCTCAAATTCTGAGCTAAAACTATAGCTGAAAAAATGTTTGAAATGGCCCATAATTTACCACTTCCATTATTGCAGGGGTGACTGATGAAAACGATCTCCTGCGTCCTTGATGAATTATTTTTTATTTTGTTTTACTGTTAGTTTTATACCAACATGTCACATACAGAAAAGTGAGCTATTGCATAGCAATAAATCCCACATCATTTTGGACAAACTACCCTAATGGAATTGCCAAAGTAAAACGTTAATACCATAGGGAAGGAAGAGAGAAGTTGCGCTCCGGCTTGAGCGTTAGTCAATGTATGATTACCTCCCAACCATCCTCTCCATGATCATACTAAAAATAGTTAAGCCAGGTCATTTTAGATGTCATTAACTTTCTTCCACATCCTGGTCAAGTAGATTACACATGCTTCATGGTTCCCACTAAGGTACAGTGCCCAGATTTCTTCTGTGGTTAAACTATTTGGAAAACCTGCCGATAGTAAGACCAGGCTCTGAAGTGGCTGTAGGGACTTGCATTGTGTCAAGAGATGTTTAGCAGATTCTTGTGTCGTCCCCACATAGGTGACCCATCCCATCCTATCCTCCCTCCAGAGGTGAAGCTGTCTTTCCTCCAATTCCTGTGTCCTGACAGTATAAAGATTTATCTTGATATAGTCCCATACCAACATGTTCGATATAAAGCTTCATTATGGGGGGGCGGGGGGGGCTCAGCTGTATATAGTGGATGAAATCTGCCCCCCTGTTCATGTGATGCCAAGTTGACAATTGGCTGTTATTTACTAAAGTTATTGAACATATTCTTCACTTTCCCCTTAATTAGTGGATAGTCTAGATCAGCTATATCCACCTGTATCCTAGGTAGCCACTGAGATGCGATGGCCATGATGGCAACACAGCTATTCAGCATAAGGTTGGCTCTAGACCGCATAGCCTCACAAATGCGGGCCTGAGATTGTGGTTAGGTGCTCTGGCTAATTTCCAGTATGATGTAAAACAGCTAGATTGTACCGTCTGTAACCTGGGCAAGATGTCGTAAGATGGACCCTCTCCATAGGTGTCCAAGCGGGTAGCCTCAAGAGTTTCTTGAGCAAAGTCAGCAAGTTTATTCACCCTATCTAGGTGGGGTCATAGCCCAGATGGGCGCTCCATACAGGATAGCGGAAGCGGAAGAGAGTATGATATAGCGATAATATACTGGCAACAGCGTACCCCCCTCGTTTGTTGGCGAATGTGGTAATGCGACCCAAGGTCAATAGTGAGGAGGATCTTGCGTGTTCAAAGTACTCATAACCCTTTAGTTTGTTGTCAAGGTTTATCCCCAGATATTTTTTAACAGATACCTCTTCAATTCGTACCCCCTCAAACGTCCAATTGACATTTTGTGGTATCTTTCTAGACTGACGACTATAATTTTGGTTTTAGAGGTGTTAACTATTGAGTTGCAATCTGCATATATCTTCAGGTTATTCAAAGCACTTTGGAGACCAACTGGAGTGAGATCCAGAATGACTAGGTTGTCCGCATAACCCAGCCATTGTAAAATAGTTGAACCTATTTTGAGTGGAGTAGGAGTAGTAGCAGGATCCTCAAGTGCACTATCCACATCTGAGTGGTAAAGGTTGAACAGGATGGGAGCGAAAGTACAGCCTTGTTTAAGGCCTTTGATGGTGTTAGTCCAAGACATGGTCTTCCCTTGCTGGTCCAAACTTGTTTCTACTCTAGTTTGGTCGTGGAGTAGAGCATTCATCTTGAGGAGCCCCGGGAGTATACCCCAGCCACGTAACTTGTTTCAGTGTCGCCCTCTATCTACTGTATCGAAAGCGACACTGAAGTCTGCCATGGCCACGTAGACCGGGATATTTCTGACCTTCCAAGCTTGCTCAATAGTAGTGACTAATGCCAGACAATCGATAATCATACTGGAGCCTTTGCGAAAACCTGGCTGGTTGAATGGGATGATGATATTGATTTCTGCCCAATTTGCAAGGTCTCCCAGTAAGATGCAGGTGAATATTTTCGACTAAGCATCTAACATAGCAAGGAGTCTATAGTTCCCTGGGTTTTCATGCTTGCCCTTCTTCCAGACGGGAACAATCATAGTCAAGTAGATTCAATACTGCAGAATAACCTATGCAGTGTATGTGCCCAGATTTTTGGGTCTAGTTTGATTAAAGAACTACTGATACCATCCGGGCCAGGAGCCCTGGATGACTTGCTGGAGGGAATAATCTTGCAGGGATCAGCCATACTGTTCTGATGCTGCTACTTGGCTAAAGTAAATTCATGTATGTGCACCACCAAGTCCTCCGTCACACAGATCTGTGCTATATGAAGCAAGGAGCATGTAATCGATTTGTACTACTCGCCATTCCCAGCCCGTGTATAACTAGGTGGGCAGTTAGATGGCTCAGTTTACCATGCCAAAACCTGCAGCAAATAGCATGGACTCCCAGCTCTTACCATGTCGAAGAGTTTTGTTATGGCCTTTTTTCTGGGAGTTGGAGGTCTCGCAACTCAAACATTGTTCCTCCAATGCCGAGAAATTGGGGATTCTGGCGTTTGTCACCACAGTTCAAAACAGGATGGGCATTGTCAAGTCCATCTAGAATACTCTCTAGCTGTTTGACCATATCCAATTGCACCCTTTCATACAGTGGAACATACTTTTAAAACAATTAGTGTTTGGCAAGAGTGGTGCTGAAGGGTAGCGGGAACAGTGATCCTACCAATGAGTATTTCATCGTTGAACAGGGAAAGTCCTGCCTTGCAACAAGTACGAGGCCTCCCTTTGGGCAGCCACTATGACTCTGAATAGCCAGACACGTTAAGAATTTCCAGCCATCAATTAGCGGATTGACAAGCCCGGTTTCTTGAAGGCCCACCACACATAGTCGATCTATGTAGTCTAATAATCCATCTCCATCCAACCAGTGAGTGTTTCCACGTGCGTTTCAACTCGAGGAGAAAGGGAAGAGAGCAGACATCATTGGGTACAGTTAGCCCCTGGTCTCTCCACTATATTGGATAATCATTTCTAGTGGTGCTCTTCTCCCCGGGTAGCGGATGTTTTCATATTGCTCCGATTATCAAATCTACCGAAAAGGTTTGGAGCGTTCTTACCACCAGGAATGGAAGTTGAGCCAGTGATCACTGGCAGAAATACTGCCCACAATGGTGCTCCCTGCCCCCAACCACTCATCCCTGGGACCATGCCCATTTCTCTCGTGGAATTGTTTCAATTGATTCACAGTCCTAGCCCAATTTGTAAACAAAGATGCACCGTGCTCCATGATAGGACAAGAGTGGAAACCGCTTGAAAATTAACAATGACTGTGGGCTGTCACTCATCTTCCAACATAGCCACTATTTTAATATCACTACTCCTAATATGCTTCAATGAAATAGTGGTATGCAGGAGTTCTAATAAAGGGAATCGGGTTGTTGTAGAAGCTGTCTGAGTCATGGAATATGCTATGTATTTTTAGGGCCTTAACAATGAATGTAGAGTTGCTGGACTTGGTATCCAAGATGTCAGCTCTAGTATCACAGCCAAAGTTCACCTAAGATTTGACGTTTTTAGCACTAGGTCGCACTCTATTTGCCGCTGTTGCAACAAGTTAACTCAGTGGCTGTGTAAGAAATGACTCTTCAAAATTATGAGGGGTTGTCTTGAAAATGCACAGATTTCTGGGGTTTTGTGTTAGCAGCCTCTTTCTTTCTGTTGGCATCATGGCAAACATTAGTGCTTTTTGGCTTTTGCTCTGGGTATGATTATCTTGAGCACTCTGATTTGTGGCCACTCCTGTCATTTGAGTGTCATGTTGGATCTCAGATAATATATTTGTGACAGTTATTGAAATGTATTGTTTTACTCAAGCCAAATGGATTAGTAGTAATCTTGCTTCAACGGCAGGAATGGTGGTTGGGATGGCTGACTCACTTGAGTGCTTCTGTAAGTTATTCAGCATCTGTTATTTTCTTGGTGAGATCCTCATACATGATTGCCTGGTTGACCTGTCTATTTTTCTTTCTCCTGTACCAGGCAGTGGAATCTAGGTCTGTGACCATGCTTTTATAGGTCTCTGAATTAGGACAAACTCTATTTAGATTAGAGTATTCTGCACTAGACCAGTCATGATGTTAATCCTATTGTCCATAGCCTCTGTTCGTGTGGCAATAGAATTCAGGAGTTAAAGGCTTTGGTTACGTTGTTCCTCCCAATTATTTTGTAGCTCTGCTGCAGCACACAGTTTTGCCAGCTTTGCGTCTGTTACACTTATTGGTCAGCTTTACCAATAAATTCTCAAGTATGCCAGACATAGCTTTGGATGTTGTGCTGTCGTTTGCAAGATAGCTTGATGCCTCTATGTCAATGCCATCCTGCAGCGAGGAGGTGGTCCCGAAAATTGCAGGCAGCGACTGAGTGGGTGTAAAGTGCCTTGTTATGTTGGATCCTTATTGTTAGATTGGGCCATTGTGGCCTGCAGAGGACTAGATACCAGACTAGTTTGATGATCCTTGTGATTAGGGTATTCTGCCATGGACTTTGCAGTTAATAATTCTAGGCATGGAATTACTGGACTAATGGGCGGGTTTTAGTAAACGCACCAGTAGTGGACAAGCCCATACTACTGTCTGTCAAATCCACCATATGCCCTGGAGCTGGAGTAAGCAAAGCCTTTACTACAGATTGTATAATATTAGTGCCAATGCATGGGAGCTTAGCACTTAGTTCTTCAGTAAGTTCTGCATGAAGGTCAACTGTGGCTTCCTGTAAGGCATTGTCCGAAGCCTGGTAGAACAGTGATTTTGGTGTTGTGCTTTGGCCGGTTCAGTGAATCTCCAATGGCTACCGTTGAGGGCAGCCTTGTGGTGATCGCCGTGGGCTGCTATGAAGTTTCCCTTTTGGTGTAGTTAAATCAATGTGTTCCAATTCTACACCAAACCCCCCCCCCTCTATTCGGCAAAGCCCTGACATTGGATCGATTAGGGCAGTTATTTTCTGCTGCTCCTTCTGCAGCAGGCGTGAGCAAAAGAGGGTCAGAGGTTGGAATGTTTGCTTTTCGCATTACTGCAGCACGCTTGGATGCTTGTGCCGTGGCAACTGTGGTGGCTCGACGCTTCGTTGTCTAAATGCGACTAATGCAAGAGAGAAATCTGCTGCAGTCCTTTTACTGAAGTATTGGGTGGTTTATGTATGCAATAGCAGACATGATAGTTTCCAAGTTTGTGTGTTACCAATATGTCAAAACTAGAGAAGGTTTACCAGTCAAAAATGACTCGTCGGAGTGTAGAGGAGCAGCTGTATACATCTGCAGGATATCCTGACCCCCCCCCCCCCCCCCCCCCCATCTAGCTCCCCTGTATTGGGGACATGGACCATGCAGAGTTTGACACCAGCCGTTGTGCCAATAGTGCAGCAAGTGTTTGGAATAAGATGCCCATTAAGAGAACCTTATCGAATGTATCCCCAAGTGACAAAACCTGCAGGAGAAACTCCCTGAAGGAAAGAGAAAAGAAGTGGAGCTAGTGACGTCATAAAATATGTGCACGACATCCCAAGGTGCTGGCTGAAGATGATGTATGGATTCTAGAGGGCCAATAACGAAGTAATAACGAAGTAAGGATCGCGTGAACTCTCAAAGGTAAAAGAAGAATATTACTCGTGCACAAAGTGCTGCAGAAAACTGTTAAATATACAGACGCTGAAATGCAAGGTAGATTAAGTAATCATAGAAGTTGGCTACGAGTAGTGAATAGAATGCAGATGAAGCCGCCATTGTATAGAAACTGGGCATTGGTAGAATGAATTAAGTAAGCCAGAACCCATGAATTAGGAATGGAAAACTGTCGCAGCAAGAATAATTGGCTCATGGAGCTGCGTGGTGAGGCTGCCTAGCCGAAAGTCAGGATTCTAGAAGGCAAGGTCAGCTATCTCCTCTGAAGGACAAGTGTGTGGAGGATGAAGCTTCTCACGTTAAGGTGCAGGAAAGAACACACAGGATGCTGAGTTTAATTAATTTGGAGCATTTAAAAGCTGCAAAATGGACCAAATCTGGTCTCCCGCCACTTGAGCCAAGGAGTTAGACATGATGGTGAATGCCTTCACTCCTGTGCATTCTTAAAGACAATGATACTCTGCAAGACCAAGTACAAAAACAATTTCATGGCAGAAGGCACAGGTGATGAGCGATGCTGGGCTAATTGGGTGGTGGGGTAGTTTCATGTCCTATCTCCTTGCACCTGGGTCTGGGCTTATGTGCTGCTAAATGAACAAAATGTTCCAGACATGCAACAAGCCTGCCAACCAATTATATTACTCCATATAACGAAGGACCCTATAGTTTGAAAACCAATGAGAAACTGTATCTAATTTTTCTGAAATTGCATGTTTTTAGAGGTAGGCATAAGTTGTCCACCTGATAATGGGCCGCCAAGAACAACCTAGCTCCTATAGAAATGTATACTTTAAATGTTTCCCATAACCAATCACGACCCTTGATAGGTTTTTCACTATTGCCACGTAGTATGATGTCACTGATGCATTATTTAGTTTAAGAATTATATTTTGTGTGGAAATCATTGAGAGACTGAGCGTACGTCAGTTGATATTCGTTGTAATCTCCCCGTTTCAGAAAATTGTTAATAAAACAGCACTTGGCCATGTTCCTGAGTTGGTTCAGTTATTTGGACTCCGAATTACTCTGGTGTAATCCCATCCATTCCTTATACACCTTCCTGGGGACCTGTTATGCTTGATCTAAAATGGCGCTGGTGCGCAATGAATTCTGGGAGCGCTCGGAGCCATGATGGTTATTTACTTCATGTCGCAGTGAAAAGCTGCACACATTTTGCTGAGTGTTAGATTCACGGTGTCGAGAAAAACATGCTTTCCAAACCTGGTATGCGGTCAAGGACATTTCTGCTGGGAAAGCTCACTTTGTTATGGTTTGCTACTGTTCTCCGTGGAGCGTGTTTTTAGAGAAGGGAGGCCCTGCGCTTCTTGGGGGGGAGCTCTCGATTGACCCAGCTGGCAACCGACGGCTGTTCCTCAACTGCGCAAGTAAAATTTCCAGAATGTTCGGCCTGGCTGTTCCCGGGGTCTTCCAGCCGATTCTGGACGAGATGAGGAATCCTGTTACGCTCATGGTGATGTATTTCCTTTTGACTTCTTTTGTGATCTATGTCCATATTATTCTTGTGAGTTATTTCTATGTACTTCTAAGATTTGAATAAATAGCCGTATAAGAGCTGATTATCTTCTAAGAGTGCGTGGCTGTGAGTTATTGTGTCTACGTTCAAAGTACTTGCTCTATAATTGCATTGATTTATGGTTGTTCCGTGCATTTTTGGGGGAGAGCAATACAGGGCCATAAACTCAGGAGCGCCGAAAGAGATTGGAAATCATCCATCAGCTGTTGGACCTTCAAAGCTGGCACTGATAGACTTGGCTTACTCCACGCAGAGTGAGGTTTCTATCACAGGATCCTCCTTCTCAGGTCGACGGTAGTAGAGGTGGTAAAAAGACTCAAACCAATGCAGTGAAGTCCAACGGTCCAAATTGAGTCTGCAGCCACAGCCATTCACCAAAACACTCAGCTCACAAAATAAATGGGGCAAAGATTACTTATTTCTTTACCCCTGCAGCTAAAGTGAAACCGGTTACTCCGGAGGCTGAATCAGATGAGGAAAACAACTCAATTGTGCCATTGCCTTTGTTTATAATGTATGAAGAAACATTGGGTCTAGAGGGGGAGTACCAGTGAAAGCTGTAAAAACACGCTTGCAATATTCTCCGGAGATAGTGCTGGAGATAATAGTTTACAATTTCCTAATACATCCGCTTCTTCACAGGGGCAATCCAAACAAACACCGCTCCCATAACAATCTTTCTGCATGGGAAATGACGCACAGGCTGCTTTTGGCTGCATTACATTGTGCTATCCACTTTTGTTTTGCTTTCTGATGGCATTGAAGTGGAAACTAGAACACCTGCTTTTATTTTTATTTATTTCTTTGCAGCACCCAAGACCCGGAGGTGTTACAGCGCTAGTACAGTTACAGTATATAAAAAAGGCAGAAGACAAAGTCAGTGTCAATGGTCCCAGCTTTGGCAGCCAGTAAGGAGTTGGAATGCAACGTAGTCCTATTTGTTGAAGAGCCAGGTCTTAAGCAACTTTTTTAAAGGTTGGAAAAGATGCCTCATTTCTGATAGTCGCAGGGAGCGAGTTTCACAGGTTTGCGGCGGTGACCACAAAACTGGTGCCGCAGGCTGGTTTTTTGTTGAATCTGGGGGCAGATTAAGATCTTAGGTGGTGGGGAGGAGTTTTTATGTGTAGGCGTGGTCGAGGTATGCTGGACCCATTTTGTGGATGCAGCAGTAGGCAATGGGGAGTATCTTGAAGTCTATGGGTGCTCTAACGGGCCACCAGAGTGAGTCCTTTCTAGCTTGAGTAATCTGGTCAGTACTTTTTAAGACCCCACACTGCTCTGTGGGTGTTTTTGTTTTGGAGAATTTGAGTTTTGTGAGATTTGTGTCTGAGGTACCAGAGAGGTGGTGTTTTAGTAGTCTAGTTTGCTACCTATTTGGGCTCTAGCGAGTGTAAGGCAGTTGCTTGGCGATCAGAATTTTCTACTAAGGTAAATCAGTTTGGTAGTATAGTCAGTAGAGGAGGAGAGAGCCTTGATTGTTTTTTGCATGTTAAGCTCAGCAACTAAGTACACCACTAGGGTTTTTACTTGTGTTGCTACTAGGATGCCGTTGCTGTTGATAGTGATGGTGGCATAGTCTGGTTCCAGGTTTTTGAGACTGTGGAGAGCTGATGCCATCCTTTAGGCAGAGGTGATGGTTAGCCATCCAGTTCTGTATGATACTGTAGATTTGGTTGATGTTAGTGGTTTATTGGGCATAGTTTGCAGTGAGTTTTAGTAAGATTTGTGTTGTCGTCAAAGTTAGTATAGGGGATGTCAATGCAAGTGGTTGAATAGAGATTTGGTGCGTGCGAATGCAGGAGCTTTGGGGAACACCGAAAAGAATGGGTCGGCGGCTTTGTTGCCAATTGCGACTACATGAGCAGCCGTTTAAGAAGGCATTGACCCAATATGTGGTTTCTGGTGAGAAGTGAAAAGTAGTTATTGGGGGTTTACAGAGGATGTTGTGGTCCACTAGATCAAATGCGGCTGGTAAATCTAGGCGGAGGAGCAGGGCGGAGTTACCTGTGTCATGTACCTGGTAAAGTTGAATTTCTAAATCTAGTAGGGTTGATTCTGTCCTGTGGTGGGGGTCTAAATCCTGATTATCGAGAGCCAAGAAGGCTATTCTGTTTGAGGTCTGTGAAGGGCCGGAAGGTAGGAAACGCCTGTACTAAGTTTGTCCTCCTTTTCCTATGGGTATTCTAGAGGTCCTTGCTGCTATTTCTGCAGCAAGACTCCTCTTTGACAACAGCAAACCGACGCTGTACCTTTTAACTAAGGTAAGCCCCCCTCACATGTAGGAATATGGGTACTCGCATGGAACAGAACAACTCTAGTCCCTTGTGCAACTCCCTGCAGGAAACTCCCTTCGATCCTCCTCAGAGTTGTATCCCTCCATTGCCTGTCATGATAATAGGAGGGCCCCCCTGACCTTGAACAATAAATTAACCAAGGCTGTCGTATTTTGCATCATGTAGCATTCGTAGCCCCCCCGAGAGCTGCTTAATGGTCAGGAGAAGTGCAGCCTATTACTGGAGGCTGGTCCCACGAGCCTCGCCCCTAGACCTAAGATCATTCCAGTCTCAGATAAAAAAAAATAGGGATGTTACTAGGTCTCTTGTAAAACGTGCGGTAGAAATAGCTTTATACAATGGACCCTCAGCTGGGCAGGAGCCCCACCACCCTCCAGGGCTGCAGGAGCAGCACCGCCGAGCAGCAACAAGACTACAGGGTCAGCGCGACGCCTGCTCACAGCTGTTCCACTGGGCTCTGAGTCTGTACGACAACCCCCTCGCAGCAGAGGGCTGCGCAGCACTTGCCTGCATCTTTGTTCCCCCCTCGGCCACGCGGCCTGCTGCAGAGGCCCCCCCCGACCTAAGATGGCCGCCAGCACACGGTGCTGAATTTGTTTATTTTGGTTGCCTAGCAAGCGAAGGAGTAACGACTCCATAGGCCTCTGCCCGCAACCGGAGGCGGAAGCCGGCCTCCACCCACTACGGCCTCCACTACAAAGGCCTCCACTACAAAGGCCTACGCCTGTCCAGGACTGCCAGGACCAGGGCATTGGACTCTGCCCCTTGCAGCATACCAGGCTCTACTCATTGACATGCCAGGACTCGGCTGACGCAGTACTAAACATCACAGGTGTAACTCTAAATGTGAGTACTTCCTGCTTGTACCCGTACTACCACTTGTCTCCTACCTGAAAATGTGCTTTCTCAATGTACCCATATTGTCTGAATTAGCCCACTAGCTCCCTTTACTGAATGCACCCTTTCTTTCCTGTGATTGGCCAGCTTAATGTTCCAATTGGCAGTACAAGCAATCCCTCGTCTAGCATTCCTTGTTCATAATGTGTTTGCACTGCCATTCCCACTTATTGCTAAAACCTATGATCATCACAGTCAACCTCTATCGACCGTACCTGTTGACAGCTGCATGTAGCCTTGCTATCTGCCTTGCCGCTTGATAGTTGCATTTTTTAAATTTTGGTTATTTGTTTTGATCAATAGATCTTTACAAAATATAAAAACCAACATTATGCCGATTTATCGCAATAAAAATTGTTATCTTGTAAACAATTATACAAAATTAGAGGACAAGCCTTTTTAAAAAGAAAAACAAAAAAAGATAAAAGGATTAAAAGGAAGGGAGAAAAGAAAGTAAAAAAAACCTTGATTTTCCCAAAAACCTGCTTGATAGTTGCATTTAGTCACCTCCATTTGCATTGCCATTTGATAGTTGCATCTAACCTTTACCTGCCCTGACACTTATCACATCCTGCCACCCAGTCTACACCTATCAGAATGTACCTACCGGGCATCTTCTCAGTACTGCTGAGGGCAATTCTCTACCTTATCCACTTATCCAGTTCCTCAAGCATCTCTGTTAGCTCTTTCTCCATAGGCACCACTCTTCCTAACATCATGCCTTATGCTGACCCTCTACCACCTACTCACCAGCACACCTACTCTACCCTACCTATCCACCTCTGCAGCACATCCATCAGAAATATCAGACTTCGAGCCAGATTGCCCAAACTACATCAACCCCGTGCCAGGGACTCTACCCAGTCCAAACTAACAGGACCCCACATAGGCACACAGTCACTCCCATCATCCGACCCACAAACAGACGTAAACACACCCTAACCAACACCACAGCCAAGCATAAGTCTCACAACATAGCCATCCCCACCCAGACGAAAACTCCCCCCACCCCCTATTAAAGGCGCCTTAATTAATGCGCGCTCAGTAGTAGCCCACACCTCAGATATAGCAGACCTCATTCTAGAAGATAAACTAGACTGCCTAGCCATCACTGAGTCCTGGCTCCATGCAGCCGCTGGCCCAGCTCTCACTAGCTATTCCCAATGACTATACTATCCTCTGAGCGGACAGAACAGAATCTAGAGGAGGAGGTCTCGCCATAATTGCCAAAACACACCTAAACATTAGACTGGACACCTCAGATAACCTCACTTCCTGCGAATTCCTCTCAGCTAAACTGCCCACCACCAACTCCCAATCCATCACCATTCATTTATTCTACAGACCCCCGGGGCCTTTGGGCTCTTTTGAGGAAGACCTCACTACCATCCTCACTAATAACCTGAAGAACACACCACAGTGCCTTATTTTAGGAGATTAAACCTAGGCCTTAAAGACCCCCAAGCCACCCTCATCGACAACACCTTGTCAGAATTAGGCTTTAACCAAAGAGTGTCCACCCCTACCCACAACAAAGGGAGAACTCTCGAATGGGTCGCAGATCATAACTGTGTGGCCTCCATCATCACCATCTCACCCCAATCTTGGTCTGACCACCATCTCCTTACCTTTGCCCTCGAAGTCTCTAGCCCCACTTCCAACAACTTTCTAGCCACAGCCATTCCCACCAAAAACAAGGACATCACAGCGGAAAAACCTATCCCCCTAATTCTTCTGACCCTGAACCAAATCTCAGACTTCCAATCCTTACCACCTCGTAGAAGGTTACAACAAAATCATGCGATCAGCGCTAAACACCATTGCTCCGCTAAAACGGAGAAAAAGAAAACCAAAAAAACACCTGAACATGTGGTTATATCCCCACTTAAAAGCTCTTAGAGCAGAGAAACGTAAAAAGGAACAAGCCTGGAGACTATCTCCCACAGACGACAACAAGTTGATCCTTAACAAAATAGCGGCCACATACAAAAAGGAAATCATTATCGCTAAAAAAGAATCCTATAACCAGAGAATATCACAAGCCAATTCCAGCACCAAAGAATTGTTTACCATCATCAAAGAGTTGGAAACTTGAGTCCATGTCCCAGACACGTGTGAAAGATGAACACTGGTGCACCAGTGACCAAAGTGCCCTATCTAACAAAATCACAGGCCTACAAAATAAAATAAAAAAATATAAAAAAGAATCCCTAACCAATCATACGACCTCTACCAACACCCCGCCACACCCCTCAACCTGACACCTAACCCACTCTCCCGCTTTAGCTTTTCTAAAGTCTCCACGCTAGAAGTGGAAAAAATTATCCTTGGCCTCAAACCCTCTAACTGCCAGGGCGACTCTTGCCCCTCACAAATCATTAAGGACGCGGCAAGAGACCTCTCACCATTCATCACCAGAACTAATTAACGCCTCCTTTTCATCAGGCATTGTCCCCAATAATCTTAGAGTCCTGGGTTCTCCCTTTACTCAAAATATTAGACAAAACAGCTTACCTACAAATACAACAATACCTTGAATTAAACCATCTCCTGGGAATTCAGCAAGCGGGCTTCAGACCCCAACACGGGACGGAGACGGCCCTCATCGATCTCAAAGCCCAAATCGATACCCTTAGAGATAACGGGAAAACTGCTCTTCTACTTCTTCTTGATCTATCTGCAGCATTTGATCTAGTAGATAATAAAATTCTCTGCATCACCTTGACACGGCAGATAGGTTGGATTGAATCCTTCCTGAATAACAGGTCTATGCGCGTCTTCTCTACCTCAGCATCCGCCGACCCTATCCCCATCACTTGTGGGGTCCCCCAGGGTTCATGCGTCCCCCCCCACATTGTACAACGTGTTCACAAAGCCCGTTTGATGATCTTGACGGTCTGGGTATCACCTACACTAATTATGCCGATGATGCCCAGATCCTCATCCCGTTGACGGGAGATTACAATAAGGATTTGGCCTTGGTGAACAGGGTGTACCTCATCATCCAGGAATGGATTGCCTCCCAGTGTCTATGCCTGAATGATGACTAGACCAAACTCATCATCCTCGGCTCCACCCCCAACCTAAACAAATTGGATCATGAATACACTAACTTCATCATAGATGGCAGCTCCATCACGATAGCCAAGGAAGTAAAAACCTTAGGAATGTACCTAGACTCCTCCCTTTCCTTCCGCAAACAGGTTAGTTCCATGGCCTCTTCCACAGCCCACACCTGCAAACTAATAAGAGCAGCCAAACCCTTCCTCTCCACCCAGAGCTGCATTACTTTAGCCAGAGCACTTATACTTTCAAAGCAACGCCCTCTACGTAGGAGCCAACAAATATGTGACAAACAAAATCCAGACTCTGCAAATTAATGCTCTTAGAGCAGCGCTCGGCATTCCCAAGAGAGCGCACATATCCAACGTCAGGAGAGCCCATGACTGGCTCACCACTTCTGACAAAATCCTGCTCAAAGTAGCCCCCTTAACTCATAAATGCCTCAACAACGAAGCCCCTCAGTCCCTAATCGACAGAATAAAAAGATACACCCCGAACAGACCTACCAGAACCGCCAATGCCAACCTGCTCCTACTTCTCAGGTTCAAACGAACCAAGAAAGGCTGCAACAGCTTCCAGGTGAAAGCAGCCCAACATTGTAACTCCCTGCCCCTCTTCCTAAGGGCACTGCAAACCTACACCCACTTTAGACGCAACTACATTCAGTGAACAAAGGACAATGACCACTATCTTGCCTGCCTATCCCCGTACACCGGCAATATGTATATCTGTAAATTGTTTCACTATATGTGAATATGTACATTTGTAACTGTTTATCATTCCCGTAACTGTCGTACCTATGCTCACCCTGTAATTACTGTACAGCACTGTAACCAAGCTGAGAATAATCCTGTTGCTCCTGCACCCTTATACCTTCTGGTCTGGCATGCAATATAAATAAACATAAACAAACATAAACATATATCATTGAGATGGAAATTGATGTCTGTGCCATCACTGAAACTTGGAGCCACGAAGTGGCAGGTCCCTCTCCTGGCTTTACTAGAAGGATATAACATGCTGTAGCACAATAGGATTGTGGGAGGCGGTGGGGGGGGGGTCAATGGCACTCATTTTTCAATCTTACCTTGTTATATGGGAAGTCAAATGTCAATCTATTAAAGGGACTGAGTCAATACTAGTTAAAATAGGGCTCAATGCTGAGTCTACCATTAGTCTCCTTTTGCTTTACAGACCCCCCCACAGCAGCAGAGAATTTTAGTATTTTACTCTCCAACTCCCTCCTTCCATTTCTTAAACCCAAAATCAGATGTATCGTTTTGGGTGATTTTAATCTTTGGCTAGGGCATGAATCTGAAACCATAGCATCAGATTTAGAGACCGCCTTGTCTAATTTGGGCTTTGAACCAAAGGTTCATGAACCTACCCATTGCATGGGGCACACTCTTGACTGGGTCTCCACACTCCATATCACTACAAGAAATGTTTTCAAGTTCTAGCCTGTCCCTGGTCAGATCATTATTTTGTGCATCTCACAGTGCAGTCTGAGTTTCCAATCTAACGGAGAAGTCTGAATAAACGAGAGTTCCTATACAGAAACCTTACATTGGAGCATATCGAATCCCTGATCAAACTGGTTGTGAACCTACCAAATCTAGATTCAGCAGAGGAGCTTTCCAATCTTCTTTCCTCGGCTTTCATCGACATTTCTAACACTCTTGCACCATAAAATAAGAACATTTGCAAAGATTTACGTATCAGTAACACCTGGTTTTTTCCAGAACTCAAACTTAAAGCATCCACACTTTAGTTGGATTTCCACGCATAGAAAAACTTTTCTCCTGTCTTTGGCCGCTTACAAAGAGGCAGCCAAAGAATATAAACTAGCTATCTTTGACACCAAAAAAATATCCTTAATGGTAGAATTCAGAGTGCCCAATCTGAGCTGAAGGAGCTCTTTAAAATTCTGAAAGAGCCGGAAACCCTGTAGACCAAGGACACCGGTACTGTTAATAAGGATGACGCTTGGTGTTCAGCCATTCAAGATGCTATGCAGGGCAAAAAAGGTGATCCGATCCACTCAAGTTACCGGGAGCTAGGGTTAATATCGATATCCCTCAAAAATCCTATTATCCCTCATTTTAACTTGACTGCTATAACCGTCTAAGAACTAGCTACTATCATCGAACAATTAAAAACCACCAAATGCAAAGGAGGACCCTGTTCATCAGTTATTAAATCCTGCTCTCCTATTTTGTTAGACACTATTTGCAAATTCATGAATGCCTCCTTCCTGGTGAACTCTGTGCCCCTTGGGCTAATAAAAGGCATGGATAACGTCCATCCTAAAAAAAAAAACAGGTTTACTGGCTGACATGCCACTAAACTATAGACCCATCAGGAACACCCTGGTTCTGCTTAAGATACTGGATCACGTTGCTTATGTCCAAATCTCAGCTCATCTTAACAAACATCCCATTGTTAATAAACATCAATCAGGGATTTGGGACGGAAACTGGTCTGCTTGAATTGAAGTGCAGACCTTTAGATCGTATGGGCAACGGAAAATCCTCTCTTGATGTTATTGGATTTGTCGGTGGCCTTCAACCTGGTGGATCATTCCAGCTTGATTACCAGGTTGAAGGACGTGGCTAACCGTGAAGAAGCCCAATGGATTTCCTCACTTATGAGCAATCAGGAATGTAGTCTACTGTGGTGACACAGAAGATCCCCCTATGTTTTCGGAATTTGGTGTCCCCCTGGGTGCTTGTATTTCTCCTTGTCTATAGATCATCTTCACAATACCCCTTTTTGCTCTTTTAGAGCAGAATGGGGTGGCTTTCACAAACTATGCTGACGACACTGTCATCCCTCTTGCAGGCATTCATGACATAGACGAATCTCGTCTCAATGAAGTTTACAGTCATATTGAGAGTTGGATGGTGCAGAACGCCCTTGCTCTGAACAGAGATAAAACAGATAAGGGAGCTTATGGTGGTTGGCACTCCCAGTATGCTTAGGAAACTGGGACCTGTGTATGAGATCTTTTGTATAGAAGATATTCGAATTGCCTCTCACAAGAAGGTTAAGATGCTGGGCATCTTCCTGGACCAACATTTAAACATGAAGTCTCACATCAGTAGTCTGGTTTCATCATCAGTTTATTGCATCAAGCTTTTGGCCCATCTCCAACCTTTCATTACTCAAGCCTATGCTTAAGCCATCGCTAGGGCCGTTGTGGGTGCCAAATTGGATTACTGCTGCAGTCTGCTGTATGGTATCAACAAGGTGGACTATAATCGGCTACAGGTAATACAGAATAGTTCTGTATGAGTGGTTGCTGGAATCGTTTGGAAAGCCCGCGTCTCTGAGGCTAGACTTGGTTTGCATTGGCTTCCAGTTGAGGCGCGGTTATTGTATCACCTTCACTTAATCACACACAAATGTCGATTGGGCAAAATGCCATTATAGCTACAGGATCTGATCCAAGAGAAAACGTCTATTAGATCCCTTAGATCTAGCAATACTGATCAGCTGGCCCTCCCTAGATGCAATACCACCAAAGCCACTAATGGAGCTTTTCAGAACATGGCCCGAAGAGCATGGATTAGTCTCCCGCCTGATCTTAGGGGCATGAAGTCCACTGTACAATTCAGGAAGAGACTGAAAACTACCCCCTGGCTTCATGAATCATGTAGGTTTATTTTTATTTTTTGCTGTTGTCTGCGCCCTTAAGCCTACGGGTCCGTGGCTCCACGATATAAATCATTAAAGTAAAGAGGTGGGATTACATTTGTAGGTAGGTAGTGCAGCCTAGTATTTCGAGTAAGAAGGGACAGTTGTGATAGGCTAGTAGTTGTTGGGATCCAGCAAGTTATTCTTTAGTAGCGGTGTAACCCAGGCTTCCTTGAAATTGGGTGGAACTGTGCAGGTGCTGAAGGAGGAATTGATGAAGCTGGCAATGGTTGGATCAAGTGTTTCGGCACACCATTTGATAATGGATGCTGGGCAGACACTGCCTTTGCAGCAGGAGGGCTTGACGTTTTCATCTATGGTATGGACATCATCAGTGGTGACTGATGAGAATCTGAAGCGGGTGGTCAATGTTTGAAGTAGTATCAGTGCTTGGGGTGTTTGGCATTAGTGAGATTTTTCTCTTTTCTTTTTTTTTGGGTGATAGTTTTGAATCATTTTGTTTTATTAGCGAGTGCTGATTGGATGGCTGTGCAAAAAGCTTTGTTTTTGAGGATGTGGGATGGATGGGCGTTTCAAGTTCTATAAGTATTGTGAATAGTTATTTGGCATTAGAGCTTGCTTAAGAGATCAGAGTGTTGTAAGAATTGGATGCAATGACTGCGTTCTTGTAGGTTTTTGCGAAGGTTGTGAATGCTAGTTTGTCTGAGGCGGGGCATTTTCTCCAGATGTGCTCTTGGGCACTTTTGTGTCTGCTTAGCGTATGGAGCTCATGCATGAACCCAGTGTTCTGGCGTTTAGGCTTGTTAGTTCTTGTTATGAGTGGGGTTAGTAGGTCAAGAGCTTGTTTTAGGGTGGCGTTGTAGGATTCTGCATGAGCCTTGGGGTCGGTGGGTGGTGCTAGTAGTTTGGAGATGGTCGGGGATAGCACTGCATCTGTGAGTTGCAAGTGTAGTGGGATGTCTACTGGTGGTAACGTGTGTGTGTGTGTGTAATGCCAAAAGTGATAGGAAGTGGGCACAGTAGTGGGTTAATGGAGGTTGGTGTTAAGGTGCCCGATCCAGACAAGTGTGTGGCCCTAGTTGCGAGTGGGAGATTCAACCAATAGTTGGTGCTTCAGGTCATTAAGAACCAAGGTGAGTGCCTAAGCTCGTTTATCGGTGGTGTCATTGTAGATTGAAGTCCCCCAGAATGACCAGCCCGGTCGTGGGGGGATTTCTAAGCCTGGTGAGATAAGATCATCAGGTTAGCGGCATAGTTCTTATTAAATTCCTTTTTGCTTAAGTTGGAAAATGCCTCTATAGAGGCAGACCTATGAGCCATGCTGCACCTAGATCAAAACTCCTCTAAATGTGAACTTTCGCAAGCTGTTTTATTGCAAAATGCTGCCAGCCAAGACCAAATGGAGGGAAACGGATCTAGTAACAACCACCCTTCTTTGAAAAGCCAAGAAGAATGGCTATCGCAGGGGGCACAGCCACTAATGTAGTCACCCCTACAATCAACACAATGCCACAGCATCAACAGGGAAAACAGACAGCAGTTTGCAGAAAGATCTTGCAGAAAAGAAAGCACCTCTACTCTGCAGGTGAAGAAAACTAAAAACACAAGAGCAAAAATGCTAACGAGATCTTCCTGCAAATTTCTTCAAAACCTCAATTCCTGAGGCGCTTGGACACGTTAGCAATAAGGCATCCCGTTTGGAAGAGACTTCCAATGGATGTAAAGAACAAATCACCATAGACAATTTTTCTGAAGATGACTCTTATCTGGAAAGGGAAGTGGTAATGCTTAGTTCAGTGCATGTGCCACAGGCAGCCAATTGCAATGGATAAGGGTCCAATTACTACAGGGCAAAAAGCCCCTAGAAAAATGGTTACTTTAGCGGTGCAGACTGACCAGTTTAGCCACCCAGTGCAATTGGGAGAAACTGCAATAAGGGGAATTTATCCCAGGGCCCTTCTTGAGGATGTAAAGATAACAAATCATGGCTGCATTCATGATGCTCAACATGTCCCATAAAATGGTCGCTCTGGTGACGCAAACTGATCGGTTGAGTCCCATAGTGGATGCCGGGGCTACACCTACGTTAAGGGGTATAGTCAATTTAGGGACTTGCCCTGGGCCACTAGGTTTAGCAAATATTTCCAAAAAAGTTCCCCATAGCGATGCAAACAGAGCAATCTTTCTAGCCGCCTTAACCGGGTCTATCGTTTGTACCGATGGGCACGGACATCTTGGGGAAAAGGTTATGAAGTAGCTAGGTAATTTAGCCCAGAGGCAGTATTGGTCAGGGAGGTGCAAACTGATTCTGTGGACGACCCAGAGAGACCACTTTTTGGCGATCCTAATCCATCACGTTCCACTTGGCTTGTCCAGAAAAATACTAAACAAGAGGAGTTATATCACATAACAGTTAACTGGGACTTTTAAATAAATTGAGCTTCCATCCTAAAAATAGAATATCTGAAGCTTCTAAGTAGAGTAGGAAAGGTGAATCTATCACTTGAAACAAATACTTCAGCGTATCCTGATAATGACAGTAAAGGTCTTGTATGGGCAAGGAGAGACAATTGTAATGGAACCGAGGTACCACAAACACAATTCAGCATTTGTAAGTTGTGTAGAGAGCCTTTTTAAAGTTGAAATCCGCCTCTTGTTGAATAGATTAAACATATTGACGATATTTGCAGAAATCCTAACTTGCGTCTTATTTCAACAACAGATATCGATAGGGCAGAGTTTCTGGATATTGAATGTACTGCTAGTCCTCTTGCATATTATTTCCAACCTAGTTGCTGATAAAGTTCTGTAAGAAGCTTGACGGCTCCACCGCACCCACTTAAACTAATAGGTTTTGATTATAATGGAATGTGAAATGAAAACTAGGACTGATTGTAATGGGCACAAAATGGTTAGGGCGATCAATATGGACACAGCAAAATATATTGTATACGTTTTCAAGATTGGATCAAATGCCAGAGAAGTCCAATTTACTAAGGAAATGAATGGTTCATATAAAAAGGACTTTGTCTGGTCATGGTTGGCAGGGGCTCTGCAAGACGACAACAAGAGGCCATTGCATGGCTCAGAAAGGCTATAGCATCTAAGCACCAACTTAACATTTCTTGGCATTCCAGAGGCCACGTGAATTTGACTTCAAATCTGTATGTTGCCAGTATTCTACCGTAATTTGCGATCTGTACCCAAGAATCATGGCTCATTGAAAGGCTATTGTTGGATGGATATATTTCTTGCTTGCAGGCTGCTTAAAAAGGGACTGGAGGACGGCCTGCTGGGCATTTGATTACCATGGTTAATGCAGGAGAGTTCTTTACTCAAATTGAAGAGGACGTCGCCCAATTAGGTTTCTAAGTGGTCGAACTTGCAATCCAGGAGTGGGTGGTGAAATGTGAGTTTAAAAAAAAAATAAAAAAAAAATCTTTTATTGTAAACATATATTGGCATATGGGGATTTGTCAACTGGATGGACTTTTTGACAGAAAACCTAACTGGACATGTTATTATGTTAGGGGATCTTAATTCTACACGCCCTCAGGGGGGTAAGATGGTAAATGGCGTTTCCGGGTAGGTCACAGACTAAGCAATAAAGGCCTTAAATGGCCTTCAGCCTTGTTTTATATGAATCTGGTTAAGTTGAATGGTGCTCTGAAAGATGTTCCAGGATGGCCAACTTGGCAGCTTGCCTCCAGTTTCTGTCCTTGATTATATCTCTACAAATTCTTCTATTTTCAACAAATGTACACAGTTGTGTGTGGTAAGTACCCCCCGGAGTGATCATACTATGCCACAGTGCAGATTCGTTTCGATTGGCCTGTGACAATTGGTTTGACCGATTGTTGATGAAATTAGAACTGTATGAACAATACAAGCTTAGAATGGAAAATTAATACTTTCGCTGTAGGAAACCTGGAGGGTTACATGCCACATACCATAACAGGTCTGTTTACGGGGAAGAAGTCTGCTGCCAGTTTAGTGGAACAGTTAAGAAAGACCCATTGCTTTGATCAGGAGTTGGCAGAATCAAAGAAAGTGATGTGGGACGGTATCTGGCAAGTTAAGTGTTTCATTAGTGATACTAGGATACTTAAAGCGAGTATTAATACATTGAAATTAAAGTTTAATAACTGGTCTAGAAGACATCAGGTGAAATTACAGAAGAGGAACTGGGAAGCCATGCTTGAATTTCTACGTGTACATTTTAAATTTTTGGCGGCTTATTGATTTGTTTCATCCACATCAATCAGTCTGCAATTTGCAATTGTATATAGGACGATTGGGTCAAATACTTTAAGGTTTATACTCCTTAGACAAACTGCTTAGTGAGAAGTTGATCATGGATTTGCCAGAAGCTAGCTTTGGGGGATTTGGAGACTACATTTCAGAATGTTCTAGAATCCATTAGAAGGGCGAGCAACTCTAAGGGCCCGGGGCAGAATAATTTATCAAACGGGCTTTTTAAGGAGGATCCTAATATCTGGACAATGGTAGTGTTTCTGCTATTTGAGGATATTCAGCAGGTGGGTCGATTTCCCACCTTGTGGAATACAGCCTTTATTATCCCAATTTATAGGTAGGTCGGATCCAAAGAACAGACCTATATCTTTACTTGACGTGGATAGTAAGATATGCTTCTCTGATTCTAAGACACTTGGAGAAGTGGGCATCGGAGACAGGCCATTTGAAACCTACACAATCTGGGTTTACAAGATATCGAGGCACCAACCTGAACGGATTTGCCTTAAAGTGCTGTCAGGAACAGGCCTGGTCTAGTAAGACCAAAATAATGTTTATTGCAGTGGTGCATTTATCATTTGCTTTTGGTTATGTTTCCTTAACCCCCTCTGGCAGAAGGTTAATAGATGGATCTTGACCGAGGGTCTGCTTAAGACTATTTTTGATATTCATGACAATCCCAGCATCCAGGTTCGGCTTAATCAAGAGGGCAAATTAACTACGAAGATTTCTACATGAAAGGGCTTGAGACAGGGATCCGTATTGCTCCCTGCCTCTTTAACATTTACGTTTCAGATATTGGTGATTCCATTGAGCAATCTTCCTTAGTTTCTCCTAAATTGGGCTCTTGGCGCCCCATTTGGCTGGCTTACGCTGATGGTTTTATTCTTTTAGACTGCATACCAGTAGGTTTACAGTACTTATAAAATTATTTTGTACGTTCTGCTTCAGCCTACTCACTAAAAATAAATGCAGCTACAGCTAAGATTTTACCGTTGGCATGTACTAAAGGAATTCTGGAGTATAACTGGAAATTGGATGATACTAAGCTCGAGATTGTTGGCAACCTGATCTCCCTGTTTCCCAATTTTTGGCAAACCTGGAAAAGCGAATATAAGGGCCTATTTACATCATAAGGCGGAAACTCTTGCAAGTCAGATGAAATGGATCAATGCTGTACATTTTCATATATCCCATTAGTTAAGTTTTATTTGTGTAAGGTGGTGTCGAAGTTTATCTACGGGATAGAAATATTGCAAGTTTGGGCTCTGGAGCTTAATTTAGCGCAGAGTGCTTAACATTTGCAATGTGGTACCTATTCTAGCTATAAGCTTTGAGTTGGGGATAAACTCGCTCTAAACAATGGCTTTTGGAAATATATGGCACTCTACAGTCATTTTGATGTAATACAGACGATACTTCATGAACTACCCTCAATGTACCAGTTGGCCTATGAGCACAAGCGTTTGGGGGTCTAGGCAGGTCATTGTGTTGCTTCCCTTCTCCAAAAGGAAGATTAAGTTTTTATCAGATTTAGATGGAATTTATTTCCTACTAACGAGATGCATTTACGTTAGAAGAAATTGGCTCCTCGGGATGCACACTGTAGGTTTTGTAAGAAGGTACATGAATTAGAAACGTTGAAGCACATAGTTACTTTTTCCCAACCTTTCTGACATCCGGGCCTTCTTCCTAGGTCCCCATGTTAGTAAAATAGGAGTGCATGATTATGAGAACTTTTGGAAGAATGGCTGTTTTGGGATTTTTAAACTGTTTGAAATTAGATTAACTGCAATAGGATATGAAATGTTGTTTTAATTATTTATATAGTTTTACAAAGGTAGCGGGCGCCCCTCTCTCGCAAGAACAGACATGATAACCTGTTCAGTGGTTATTAACCACTTGAGAGTTCGCAGCCACTGCTTTTACTCACTGTGCCTTTCACAGATGGGAAATATCCATTTGCATATCAGTCTTTGTCCTGCCCAGGGGCAGTCCAGCACCGAAATACAATGGCAATTCCAATCTGAACGAGAGTACCACCAGCAACCCCATACACGTGTTTCACCCTTATGGATATTTCCCATCTGTGAAAGGCACAGTGAGTAAAAGCAGTGGCTGCGAACTCTCAAGTGGTTAATAACCACTGAACAGGTTATCAAGTCTGTTCTTTCGAGAGAGGGGCGCCCGCTACCTTTGTAAAACTATTAATTATTTATATGAATGTTGAAATTAAGGTGAATAGGCAGTAAGCAGCCAGAGACAAAATTTTGTTTTTATATATTTATGTACCATGATGTTTCTATATATTTATGTACTATGGTGGTTTCCTTAAGGAGTTTTTCTTCTACTTTTCTTGCTATTACTGAATGTTTTTGTTCGTTTTTTTATATTGTATTTGATCAATTTCTGTATTATTGAATTTGTTATGGTTACAACTGTTTTTTAGCCAATATACAAATAAATAAAAATAGATGGCCAGCCTGCCTGGCAGGCAGACGTTGGGTTCCTGGGATCCTTTCTATAATACCATCACCTCTTCACACCTCCCCTACCACTATTAATTGAGGGCAGCCCTAAAATGAGGTTGAGGCGTTTTTAACTTAAGCGGCAGGCCGACCCTTCTAGTAATGGTCCACAATGGAAGTTAAGGGTCCACGCAAAGCAAAGGTCACTTAACGCTGGCGGTAGTGGCTTTACCAACAGGGTCACCCCACTGGCGAAATTAATACTGACATAAGCACTCACGATGAGCAGACGCGTGTGCTAATGGCAGTTTACTAACTTTAAAAAAGTAAAATAATTACCTCCGCTACTTACACCACTGGAATTTGCTGATGCTGAAGTCTTTCTTCAGTGTTGCTGATAGTGACTTTAGTTCTGCAGATGCTAGTGGAGGCATTGTTGGTGAATGGTGAGTTTACTTTTTTCAGTTATTTAGTATAGAGCCTTTTAGCACCTGTGAGTGCGAAAAGACATGGGTGCTAGGGGAGGTGAGTGGGGTGAGGGTACCAAGTTGCGGGGGTGACGCACAACATTCAGGCTTTGTGCTTGTACTTGTGAATGCAGCTCATACCCCATGCAATCCGATTGGCTGTGTGTCTTGCCCACGGTGCTAATATACCATACATGTGAACAGTGTTTTACCTGAATAATTGAATGTGCCTCCTCCTGAGGTGGTCTGGAAAACGCCAGGATACCCTATAGGAGCCTAATAAAAAATTAACCAAGGACAAGTGGCCTTGTATATGCTCATAAACAAACAATGCTACAAAAGAGCGCCAGGTCAAAGTGACTGGTGTTTTCAAGTGCGTACATATCTTATAAACTGAGACTAGAGAAGGATAACTGAATTAACATGTCATGCAGTTTCTGCTCTTGGTACTCTTTACCCTTCTCTCTTCCAAAGGGCACTTAACAATCTGTATTGTATTGAGAATTTATAAAGTGCATTGTTCATTTAAAGGCATGATGGCGCTAGATAGCAGACAGAAAACGATGCCCAGCCTTAATGATAGGTTTTCAGGGATTGCCTAAATATCGGGCGATCCTTGATGGAGCGAAGGGACCGAGGAAGCGAGTTCCAAAATTTGGCAGCTGCAATTGAAAAGGCACAGCACCAATCTGCACAAACTTGACACGAGGAACCAAGGCAAAACAGGCATGGGCTGAGCGCAAGGCCCAAGATGGAATCTAGGGGACGGAATTTCAGCTGTAAATATTCTGCGTTGAGGACATAGTGTGATTTACTGTACAAGGGGACTTAAAGAGGATGCGCTTGGCCACAGGAAGCCAGTCAAGACGGTGGAGTACTAATGTAGTACGAGAGTAACGAGAGGCCGAAATAGCCACTTTGGCTGCAGAGTCCTGTAGAACCTGAAGTTTGTGTATGAGGTAAGCCTGTTGCCCCAGTAGGAGAGTATTGCAATAGTCGAATGCAGATGGAACTAGAGGCAACCACAAGAGCACTAAGCTGAACAGGTATGAAGGGAAGAACTCTAGGAAGAATTCTGAGCTGAAAATGGCCTTCCTGACACACAGCACTGGTATGCTTTTCTGAGAGATGTTTACTGCCAGATCATTCACGACCAGAACAGGAAAGGGGCCAAGAGAAGATGGCCAGAAGTGTCTGAAGAGCTACGGCGGAAGGGTGGGTGGAGGGGGTGCAACACCTCAGTCTTGTCACCATTCAGCTTGAGCCAGTTTTTGCCCATCCACATCCAAGTCAATGGCTGGCTTAACACAAATTGTCCTTTTTGCTGTAGGTGTTCCTTTTCTGTATGCTGCACGCCACGGCCGGCTCAGAGAGAATCTCATCTGGCCGCCCAGTAAGCAGAACTATACTAAATCACTTGGTAGCCTCTATGACAGATGTGCTGATTGGTGCATCTTGGTTTTCCCTCATGAATGCTCTGATGCAACACACAGCAGAGTCTGACTCTTCCCCTCAGGAGTAGTGGATTGTCGCCTCCTGCGAGAGAGAACTCTCCTACAGCCAAGTTCACACATTTCCTTACCAGAGCCTTGAGCAATACTCTTGACAATGACCGCTCGACTGGCATGCCTGATCAGCCGATGTGTTGTCAGCATTTGTGACCCATCAACCCTACAGTGTTTAGAGAAAGGACTGCAAAGCTCTAGCTACACAGATCAGTTGAGACTGTTAAAGGGTGCAAATACTCACCTCCCACCACCCATGAGCCCCATCTCCTGCCACCGCAGTTGATTTCTAATGATGGACCTTAAAAGGTTAGACTAAGCCTAATTGGTTCTAATTGCTAGGTAGTTAGTTACTGTGTACTAAAGAAATAAACTGCCACCGCTGGGTAAAGGTTTAAAGAAGTCCTTGGAACTAGGGTACCTAGCAACCTTCGTCATGAAAAAGGTGAAACCCTGGTGCATCAGGGGTTGCTAAAGCTACGGTAGATGCAACATACATTGGACTTGAATTCACCGCACCCCCCTTTCCCCCAATCAAGAATTTGGTAATCACTAAATGGCGAGATATAGCAGCGTAAGTACTAAAACTGGCCTACAGTAAAAAAAAAAAAGTCTAACTGATCAGAAAGTAACCTTGGACTGTGAGACTAAGCTAAAGACAACTGGCTCCTTTTTCAAGTAATTGGTAAGGAAGCATTTCCATCCAAAATTGTTTTGCTCTTAAATTTTCCATGCATGGAACTAGCCCACTTTCTCGAAGGCCTATTTTGTTCTTTATTTTATTTGTTTTGTTATTTGGCTGCAAAACCACCTTTAACAACATTTTAACATTTCATTCATACACAGTACATAAAAACATTGTTTTTAAAAAAAAAAGCAAAACATTTTAGAATACAATAGCTAAAACTAAGTTAGCCCTCCACCAATATATTAATTATTTATCCATGAGTAAACTCTTAAATCATAAGCTAAAAACGGATTAAACCACCCTAATTAATTTCATATTACTTACAAATAAGTCACACATACTAATGAAAAACCTACCACAGTATTGTAAAAATAGTTAAAGTATAAAACAAATCTAAAATGATAGTCCATCCCTTTCTTTAGCAGCTGTAATTGACAGACCTAAGAAAACCAACAACTATCAAATCAGAGGATACGGATCCATCTAGACATCTCTTCCAAAAGTAATACCCTTCAACGAGGGCCAACTCCAGCCCCCTACCATCACTGAATGCTTCAGGAGCAGCGTGGCCATTCCTATCAATAAAGTTAAGCCCTGTTGGGCTCTGAGTATATTTTGCACACAACAAAAGTGCTCCGCGCAGTCTACATTTAGCAAAATGTTTTTCATCTCCTCTGGTGCAACGTAAGTGTGGGGCACTATTCATTAAGGTGCACAACCATGTTGTAGCCAGTTACCAAAATCGATTCCAAGATGGAAGCCGCCTCCTCGTTTAGGGGAGCTCTTGTATTGCCTGGCCAGTAACCCCTTTCATTGGCCAGCCTCACTTACAAGGAGCCAATCCTTGGAGCCGGCAGGCAAAAGCCAGCCCCCTCACCAAGGCCCCTTATTAGGGCTACTGTCTGAAGCTGGATGAGCAACTCTCCCTATAACTACTTTTTGGGCATCTCCCATAAAGGGTTCCTAAGGACTTCTACTTGCCCTGGTAAGCAGCCATGAAGCACATTGCTCCATCCTCCTTCCTTGACACTATCCCTGTGGAAACTGTTGCCTGCTCCTTTCCCCATGGCCTATCTAACTTCTAATCTACCACCAACAACATCACCTACATGTTGGGCCCCGTCAAGTCTGCTCGTCTACTGCTCTTTAAACTCCCTGCTCCAAAAGAGCATCAATACCCTACTGTTTCTATACTCTCTGCTTCCATTTGTGCAGCCATTTTGTTTTGTATGCTTTAGAGTGCTTTCTGCAAAATTCGAATTTAGGCACATTTACAAACTTGTCATTGATCAGTAACTATGCACTTCCAGCGCACCCATTGTTTTCCGTCTGGTTAGCTGCCTGTTGTGATCCTATTGTTACATAGTGCCTCTGACCCCCTCACCTCTTGTTCCCTCCGCCCCATGGTGCTCTCATCTTCATCTTTTCTAACTGTTTCTCAATCTCCTACCCTCCCTCTCAAAGTCTGGAAGCAAGAAACTAAAAAATGAACCCCTAAGATCCAACCCTTGTCTGCCCATCGCAGATGCCTACATCAATGGTTCTTCCATACAGACTATCCCTGACATCCTCTTTGCTGTCCTCCAACCAACCCTATGGACCCCCCATTTGGTCTCTGTCCTCTCCCCTTTCTCCTCCTCACCCATTACTGGTGGCACTTGATGGAACGTGCTCTTGGCTCTCTTTGCGTCTTCCAAATGCACCAGTAATGTCCATCACAATGGCACTATCATGGCCCAGGGCTCTCAGCCCAACTTCTCCTTCTGGATAGGTGTCTTCTTTTCCTCTTCAACTACCCACCCTCTCCTTCCACCCCTCCTTCACACATCCCCCCATCATCTTCCCCCTTCCCCTGTGGTTGCACCACCTTCCTCTATTCCCCCCCCATTGCAAATATTTTAAAGGGGGTAACCAGCTACACCCAATCCTCGCTCTGCCATTAAACACTCCTCTGACATCTGTCACCTCCTGGAAGACCTTGATGGCCTCACACTCCCTGAGACATGGTTCAAGGCCAGGTCTGTCACTGCTTTCAACACTTTTCTTCCTGAGGGTTACAAGATCATATCCAACCCCAGACATCCCGATCTGGTGGTGGAGTGGCTCTGATATTCCCTGGGCCGATGAAAGCCTAGTCTGCAGGCTGTCTCCCCTTCTTTTTCTGTTACTCCCGCTACCATCTACGGCCCACCGGGCCTCTCTCCCTCTTCCTTTCTGAATAGGCTGATTTCTGCTCTCTTCTTGCCTCCTTTCCCAAACTTTTCTTCCTTGGGGACTTTAACATCCATCTCGACTCACCTGATGTGGCCACCGTTCTCTTCTGTGACCACTGCAATACTTTCTCCCTTATTATCCTCGCCTCTGGCCCAACCCACTCTTCAGGGCACACCCTGGATGCTCTCATCTTAACAGAGATCCCTCTTTCCAATTCTCACACTACCCGTCTATCCTGGTCGGATCAGTCTCTCCTCTTTCTTCCTTGACCTCCCCAGTCTCCTTCCCCTGCACTGCCAGTCTCCTTCAGTCATTCGACAGATGAAGCGTGTCATTCGCTGCCTTTGCTTCCTCCTACATCCCTGCCCCGTACATCCCTTCCCTGTGCCCCCTCTTTGCACTCTCCTTCCAACTCTGTCCTAACTAACCTCAATCTCTCTATCACCAACACCCTGGACATCCTTGCCCCCATCATGAGGGTCCGCATGAAGCCTGCATCCAAATGCAACTCTTGGTATGACTCTTACTTAGCCGCTTTGAAACAAAAGTGCAAAGCTGCAGAGCGTAAGTGGCAGACATCTAGCTCATCTCCTGACAAACTGGCCTTTGTTCTCTTGTCCTTCATTCCTGCTCCAGTTCCACGGTCATCTCTTCCTCTGTCTATGCTGGAGCGTCTGGGATTCGTGTCCTGTTAATCCGGCAAACGTTATTTCGCTAGGGTGGATCCCCACTCTTTGCCTGGAGTGCTTAGGCCCGGAACACCATTGGGGACTTGTGCTTCTACTGTGACTCCCTTTGTGTCCGGGCACTCCAGCGTCCCCTTGTCAGGTGGGAGGAGGTGTTCCAATGTGTTCTTCCACCACATTTACAAATTCACCGAGGGGGGGGGGGGGAATAAAAAAAAAGGGAATTCCCAGTAAGTTCGTTCCTTTTCAGGGTAACCCGGCCAGGGATCTTCGTGGTCCGGGAGGGGCTCAAGTGGCCCTATTACCAGGGTTTCCCCTGATGTGTCCCGAAAGGGATATAACGGTGGCTCCGGAGTTTCCTCTGAGATCCCCTGCAAAGGGGGTGCCAAAACTGGACGATCTTCCGAGGTTCCCATTTTAGGGGCTAAAGCTAGGCCCAGTACTTCTGTGGCTATTTCACCGGGGTTAGCCCTCAGGTTTCTACATCTGGAACTAAGTGTACCAAGCCTCGGCCAGAGGTCCCTCTAGGTGACTAAATGTACCATGCTTATCCCTCAGGATCCCCTTTGTGGGGCTATATCTAACACCAGCAGGATTGAAGGACCTCCTTTCAGGGTTCTGGCTTCGGGGGGTGACTCTAAGCCTTCCCACATTCGGACCTGTGGTGGAACCAATCCTGCTGAGGGGCAAAGAAGCCGATCAAGCGCCATAAGTCTTCTGGTACCGGCTCTGCCGCGGTTCCCTCATTTGGGGCTCATTCATCGGCAGTCTGTAAGGTGTCCCAAAAACACTCGATCTGCTAGCACCGGCTCCTCCAAGGTTCCTTGTTACAAGGCTAAAATGGAACATAAGACCCCTGCCTCCCCTGTGGTGACCACGGTCTCACTTACACCTGCGACGCCGTTCGCCTCAGGCGTTGACAAAATGCTGGTCCAGCCCCTGTGGTCCACGGTGGCCTATTTGACTACCTCTTACACCACCGTTCACTACGGCTGCTGCTGAGGGACCGGTCTTTGGGGCAGAGCAGCCTTTTCCACAATTTGTGGACAATAAGAACGCATACAGTCTTGCTTCCTCCTATGTCCGTGCCTTTGATCTACGGGGATCCAGTTGGTGGGGGACCATCCTGGCAGCCATCCTCCTTGTAGTCCTGGTGGTATGCCCCTTCTGAACGGCCTCTGCCCACTGCAGCTCCTAGACCTTCATCTGAGGATGTGTTTCTTGACAAGTTTCAGACGCTTATGCATTCTGATCCCATGAAGGCGTACTTTAAGGATTTGTTTAAGGAAATGTATCCCAAGCTGCCTGAACCTGCCCCTGCTCCGACAGTCCTTATGCAGGTTCCGGTAGTGCCACTTCCTCCACCTCTGTCGTGCCTCCTGCACTGCCTTCACTTTCCCCTGTGGAAAACTCTGGTTGCTCTGCCAACCATACCATCTGGCCCTGAGACGCCACGTGCGGCAGATAAAACGTCTGCTCCAGCCTAAGTGCATGAGGGGTTGCCAGTCATTTGGTCGAAAACCAAATGGTCGAATGACCATTTGATCGATGTAAAATGGTCGGAAAAAAAGGTGGAATTTTAATTGTTTTATTTTAAAGGGGGGGGTTACCCACCAAACCCCCTTTTTCTTTATTAAAATATATTTTTTTAAGCAACCAAACTAAAAAAAAATATATAAATAAATTCGACCTTTTTTTTTTCCGACCATTTTGATTCGATCAAATGGTCATTCGACCATTTATTTTTGACCAAATGACCGGACACCTGCATGAAAACCAGGCGGACCAGGACAGCGATGCCTCGCTCTATTCGAGCCTTTCACGACCGGGTGATGGCTATGATGGCGTTGCTAGACATCCCAATACCTGAGCCCCCAGCTCCACAAGAGGGGGTGCTTTCGGGAGCCTTCACTCTGTCGACACAGGAGCGCACCGGCCTGTTCCTTCAGAAGGACATCCTGGTTGAGGCCCTTAAGGTCTCGGAAAAACCTCATTCCGATCACCTAAACAACAAAATTAACGCTCGCTGCAAGCTTCACGCGTCTGAGGACATATCCTTGTCAGCATGCCCGCTTCCCTTTTCGGTGGCTTAACAGCTGCGCTCCAGTCGAAGCCGGCCTCTACATCCTCCACAGCATCGTCTCGGATCCTTTGTTAACCAAACTGAAGCTGCCAACAGCACATCGGAGCTCCTTTGCTCTTTCTCCAAACTTTGTCCTACTAACATACCCTTAACCTACCCCCCTTTCTTTCAGATCTGCCAGAGCGCCAGGGGACCCCTACGGTGGTGACAGTGCACGCTATAAATATCCTTTAACATTAACGGGGTTCTGGCGCAGGATCTACTTGAGGCTGCGGCCCATCACGTAGACACTTCTGCTTGGGGCCTTATGGTCTGTGTAGACCTCATGCCATGCATGGCTGCATGCTACAAAGTTTCTGAAGGAAGTTCAGGACAAGGTGCTTGATTTCCCCCTTGAGGTTAAAGAGCTGTTCCACTCCTCCATGGATGAGGAACTCACGAAGACCAAGTTAAGCACTCAAACTGCTAAGTCATTGTAAGGTGCTTGCGAAACCACCAACAAAGGCACCTTATACTTGTAGGTCGGGGTCTCAAACGAGGTCCATCTCTGGTTTCAGAGGCTTTCAGGACCGACGTGCTGAAGTTCCCGCTGGCGGCCCCCGCTGTAAGCAACAACTGCAAGGTGGGTTGTTTTTCTCTTGGCCAACATCCTGCTCTTCAGCAACGGGTGGTCTCTCCGGCAACAAAACAGAGCAGTGGAACCTGTTCCCTTGCAGGAGCAAGGGGAGGGCTCTTATTCCCATCTGTTTACATTGCCCAAATTCAACCAGGCTGGCCTGCGCACTATCCTCGACCTCTCCCAGTTGAATATCTTTCTACACCAAGAGAAATTCAAGATGATTACATCCAGCCACATAAAGTCCCCTCTCCGGAAGGGGGATTGGCTTAGTGTGGTAGACCTTCAGGATGCATACATGCACATTCTGATCTGAGTCCGCATCGGACATATCTGCAGTTCTCCATGGGAACGGAGCACTTTGAGTATCGCATGCTTCTGTTTGGTCTCATCTCGGCACTGCATGTCTTTACGAAGATGTCTGTCATTGCAGCATTTCTCAAACTGCAGGGAGTTCATGTGTATCCATACTTGGACAATTGGCTCCTGCGCAGTCTTTGCCCACAGGCCGCTGTGGCCAATCTTCAGTCACTTCCATTTTGGGCTTTTGGTGAACTAGCGGGAAAACCTTGATGACAGTCTCTCAAGACCTGATCTTTCTAGGTTTCCATTGGCATACTGTCAGCACCAGAGTATTCCTGACAGAGGACACGATTGCGGACCTCTTGACCACGTGCAAGCTCTTCCTGCAGTCCTCCCATGTTGGCGTGGTGGTTCCTGAGAATTCTGGGCCTCATGCGTGTTAGCGCTTCCTCTTGCACAGCAGGAAAATGAGACGCACTCGGCTTGCTCTTCCGAGAAGCTGGTCCCAGGCTACGGATCCAGATTCCAATTCCCATCCTGCATGATGGCGCATCTTCAATTGTGGTTATCCACCAGCAACCTTTCAGTGGGAACCTCCTTCCAGGAGCCTCGCCCAAAAGTAACGGTTACTACAAACTGCTCCCTTCTCGGGTGGGGTGCGACACTGCGTCACCTCGAGGTGTACGTCTTGTGGACGCCTCAAGACTGGTGGTTCCATATCAATTACCTGCAGATCCTGGCAGTTTTTCTGGCGCTCAAGGCTTTTCAACCCTCTATCACCAACAGTGTGGTTCGAATTTGCACGTACAATTCCATAGCAATGTTCTACATCAACAAACTGGGGCACCAAGTCTCCCCTCCTGGTGGACCTTGCTATTCAGATTTGGAACTGGGCTATCCAACATGTCTGGCTTCAAGCTGTACACGTTCCGGGCCACATCAACGTGGCTGCAGACACCCTCAGCCGCCAATCTGCAGCGTGTTATGAGTGGGAGATGAACACTGATGTTCTCACCAGGATCTTCCAGCATTGGGGCACTCCAGAAGTGGACCTCTTTGCGACGTCCTCAAACAGGAAACCTCCTCTTTATGCTTCCAGGGATGGGCTCGGAGTGTCTTCTTGGGGACGCCCTCCAGATCCTGTGGGACAACATGAGAGCTTACGCTTGCCCTCCTTTACCACCGATTTATCTGTCGCTTTGGAGGCTCAGGAGCACGTCTAACTGCACTCCCCTCTTCATGTCACTGTGGTTGCCAGCCAGGTTCTGGTTTTTGGAACTGCAGCACCTGTCTGTCCTCCCCAATCAGGTTGCCGCTCCTGACCACCTTCACCAGAACAATCCACAGTTGTGACACCCCTGCCCACAATCGCTCAGCTTGGCAGCCTGGTGCCTGAGTTCCGATCATTAGCGCAGTTCATCCTCTCCGGGGGCAGCGTGTATAATTCAAGTGGCACGAAAGCCCTCTATGAGAGCACAATACAGGAGTCAATTGTCATTGGTGTCTAGCCAAGGAGCTTGATCCAGGCATGCTTCTATTGACAATGTTTTGTCTTTTGTATCTGATCTTCCAGCCTCTGGCATACATGTCCTATCATGCAGGACTTATTTGCCCGCTTTTGCTGCTTATCTGTCCACAGGCACTTGCGCTTTTTCACTGGCTAATCCAGTCCTCAAGAGATACTTTGCAGGTCGTCTTCCTCTTTTCCCGCTGGTTCTGGCCCCTCATCACAAATGGGATCTGAATGTGGTCTTCACTGCTTTGCCACAAGCCTTTTGAGCCCATGGCCTCTAATGAACTCAAGTACCTTTCATGGAAGGTGGCTTTTCTGATTGCGGTTACATCTGCAATGCGCATAAGTGAGCTGCACGCTCTTTCTGTGGAACATCTGTTCCTAACTTTCCATAAGGTTAAGGTTGTGCTTCGCTCATACGAGCTCGAAGTTCTACCTCAATAGGACTAGTGAACTCAGAAGCTCCTCACAACTCGTTGTTACGCTTGGTGACCCCCAAGGGGAAAATGGCCTCAAAGGCATCCATATCCTGTTGGATAGCCTCCAGTATTTCCGAGGCCTACATGGTTCAAGACCTTCAACCACCAAAGGGCATTCATGCACATCTGGTCAGTGGCAAAGCGGCTGCTGTTGCCTTCTAAAAATACATCCCTTGGGAGTCCATTGCCAAGGCGGCTACGTTGGCCTCCCAATCAGCTTTTTGCAGACATTAATGTCTTGACCCGAGCTCACGGGCTGATGCCTAATTTTGCCAGGCAGGTTTTAAGAACTTGTTACAATAAGGTACATTTCCATCCACCCGTAGTACCTATGTTCAGTGCTTGGGGAATCTCCCACATGTATGGAAGAAAGGCGACTGGATGTAGGAGTATGACAGTTAGTCACTGTAGTGACTACCTACTCCATGTCCATAGTCCCCTTTCCTCCATACGTCCACCCGCTGTCCCCTCTAATAAGTATCAGCTATTGTTGCTAAATGTTCCTGGACCTGGCGATGGAAAAGGACTGAAGGGCGGAGCTCAAGAGGGCAGAGCTATGGTCACGTGCAGTGGCCCCACATAAAAATAAAAGGACAATTTGATTTTTGATGCTTAAAGTGCTCTGGTCCTGTTTCTATGGACGGAATGTCCCACAAGTATGGAGGAAGGGACTATGGAGTAGGAGTAAGGTAGTCACTACAGTGAGTAACTTTGTCAATTTCAGTTTAAATAACCCAGCCTCCTGCCAATTTGTACCTCCCTTGGTCTAATTTTACAACTTTCATGCTTTTGCCACCTTTGCCTAATTCTTCAGAGAATTGAAGGAGACTGCTTCAGTTTAGTTGATCATGGACAGCAAAATGTTAAAGATGAGTTTTGTGCCAGTCATTCATTTCTTCCATGAAGTCAAATTCGTATATTTACATTTTTGATGCTGTAGTCTTGCTTTTTAATGTGAATTTGTTTGTTAAACCTTAATTAATTTTTTTTTTAACTAGGTCGTTGAGAAGTGTGTTGCAGTTGCTGGTTTCAGTGTTGGAGAATTTGCAGCTTTGGTGTTCTCTGGCGTCCTAGATTTCACAGAAGGTACACTTTGGTATATGACTCGGTGATAGGAGGAATATTTTGAATAACGCCCAGCCATTGTCGTTGCTCTGGTCAAAATTCCAAACCATGTTTTGCCGTCCTGCTCTGCCAGTAAAGGGAGAAAAAACGATTTGCACATCAGGCATGGTCCCATGCTGAAATGAGCTGTTCAGCGTGATCTGCTAGGTGACCTACCTTCTGAACAAGCAACTCGAGGCATTTTTTGGCCTTGTTGGTCATCTGACGTGTAGCTTGGGACACACACCTGGGCATACTTGTTTCATGTAGAGTAACATATTAAAAATCAAAGAGTGATGGTTGGAAAGTGTTAACTAAATCATAATCGCTGGTATTTTTCTGGGCAGCCTCAAACCATCGCAGCTTGCCTTAACTATTTTCCCAAGGTACACCTATCTGGATCCCAGTTACTGGCACTGAGACCAGGCTTTCCAAATCCAAACATTCTAGTCCCTGTTAAGGTTTATTAGGGGGTATTGTTCCCTATCCTTAATGTGGTTTCTAAACCTAGGGATGAACTGATCATATAAAGTTACAACCACTTGCCTTAGAGTCTAAAAATCATCCAAAATGTATTATAACCTGTAAGAAATGGTAGTTCAATTTGCTGAGGGGGTGGAGGGGTGGGAATTATGGCATGAGAAGGGGGAGGCTTGTAGGGGAGGGGGACATAGTGAGAAACCGATTCTAGCTTTAGCACAGCCTCTGGTTGTTTTATGGTTCCAATCCATTCTGGTAAGGCCGCCACTCACCGCACAACTTACAAAATCGATCCACAGGCACCAAGTATGGAGCCAGTACATGGGAGTGAGATCCAAGTCCAAGAGAACTGTGGGACATAGTGTGTGGAAACGCCTTAAAAACTAGGACTGTGAGTACACTAGTTATTCTGGTACTTTGCTGCGAGGCACCTGGCACCAGACCTACTGAGAACATTTTGTTAGGAATACTTTACTTTCCCCCAAGAGACACTTGTATTTTCCCAGTTGTCACAGAGCACTACACCTTTGTGGGGGTAACTGTTCCGACAAATTTTAGTTCGAATCCTACTTGTTTATTTTACCCACCACCTGTATTGGTTCATAAAAGCTTGAGTTAGTGTCTCCCCATGTCTGGCCTCTGTCTGCCACGTGATGCATTTTATTTTGCGAGCACTCTGAGCACATGTCACTAAAGGTCCAATCTGTTGCGGCTGCCCCTGGTGGGGAAATTTGGCATGGGTTTGTGAGGCCTGATTTGTCAGGATGCTATCCAGGGTTCCTTGAAGGACGAGTTGTATGTTTGATGGCACAAGAAATCACTCAGTCTGTGAGGCGGTCCAAGGGCGTTTATTGATGCGTAGTGTTCCCTACGGCCATCAATATCTTTTCTCCTTTGCGATTCCCTTAGCCCAGGCCACCGTAAAGCTGGTTAGTGTTACCGCCAGTATCCCCCTATTGTCTGGTTTCTGACTTGGACTGAATATGGTTTTCCGAAATGCCACCTATCGAACTCCCTCTGGGACTTTCTATGTGTTCTTACTGTAACCAGTTGTTCTTTTATTTAATTTGTGTATTTGCAAAAAAAACAAATGGACTGAGACACCTATACTACAAAAGTGTTTCTTAAAATTGCCAGAGTTCGTACAGTTAGCCCGGCTATGTTGTTCTCTCGAAGTGATCTCTGCTACAACCCGATAGTTATAGGGCCTGGTTTTTGAGAAAGAAGTTTTGTGTTAATAACTAGCATAAATACATTTTTCCTCTTATTTTATATGTGCCAAGGTTGCAAGCTTTGCTCCTTGTTATGTTTCTAGGAATGGTGAGATTAATGCCTGAATCGTTTCAAAAAAGTTTCCTTTAATTTAAAACAAATTGTGTTGATTATTTATTTTGTGACGTTTTATGACATGTCGAATAAACGTTTGTTGTTCTAAGGTAGTTGGGAAGTGCCTTGCACATTTGGATATAGGCTTATTCACTCATGCTCACACCTCCTTCGTCTCTTCTACTCTTACTATCTCACTCGCCACTCAGAGTTTCTCTGATATTTCACTCCTAGCTCTCGCCTCCACCATTTGATATGGCTACTCCTTTTCCCTACCACTGTTGCCCTCCTCTACAGCACTACTGCCTTCCTCCAATACTGCCTTCCTCCCACTGCTGTCCTCCTCTGCCCACTACTACACAAACATCCTCCTTTCACTTGGTGCCATTCGATGCAGACACCATTTACTCTACTTTTACTCGTCAGCTGAAAAAACGCCCTCTCGCACTGCGGTGCCCTTTCACTCACACCTGTGTCTCAACTTCTAGATATTTATCCCCATGGTCCACTTCTTCCTCCTTCCTTCTGCTGGTGTCTCGGTCCCCCCGACCTTACTTAAACAACCCACAACTCCCAATTGCTTTTCCTGGCTTAAGTTTATCGCCCTGTATGGTGATTGGATAGCTTACCCTGGTCAATCTAGCATTGGCTTCCCTTCCTGGGACATCTACGTGTGGGGGGGGGGGAAATAGTTAAGATTAGGCTAAGCCCCCGTGCCTTGCTTGCTTGGTCTCAAATGGTGTACTTAACATGTCCAGGTTCCTTTTCCAAGATTGAGCTCCGTCCAGGTCAGGAACCAATGCACATTCCTCTTGGGAGGAATAGATCTCCCCTTTTATTCTCTCGTGGTCTAGGGGAGTCCCAAGTCAGAGAGCCAGTTCATAGAAGACATTTTCTTGACCATAGAAGTTATGGATATGAGATTTGCAGTCAGTTTTGCTCGGGACGCAATCCCGTAACCACTAAACTGGCCCTGGAAACGTAATGAATAATGTTCCAGAATGGTTTGGGTCTGTTTACATATACATAAGATACTGCTTTTAATTGTGCTCCCTTGTGGTTATTTAGATACATTATGTGTACTACGTTTTTCAGTCTAGGTTCTACGGTCGAGGTGCTCATTTATGTCGGATTGTTCATTTAACATTGAAAGCTAGCTGTCTGAGTTTAAACTTTTTGAAAAGTCTTTTTTTCTACTTGCAGCACTGCATGCAGTGAAAGTCCGTGCAGCAGCTATGCAGGAGGCCTCGCAAGCTGTCCAAAGTGGGATGCTCTCTGTCATTGGTAAATGCCAGACAAGATACAACTTTGCCTGCTTACAGGCCAGAGAGCACTGCAAATCTCTAGGAATAGAGAATCCGGTTTGTGAAGTTGCTAGCTATCTCTTCCCAGATGGCAGAGTCCTTGCAGGACACTTGGAGGTAAAGCCACTGGCTTGTGCTTCATTTCTGTATGTTTAAAACTGTACTATTGTATGTGTTCTGAAAATGATTATTAGTGATTTTAAAAGACAATTAACATTGAACATTAAGGGAATTCTGAAAGAGAATATAAACCCAGTTCTGCATTTTTTCCCCTTTCTGGTTTATGCAACATTTGCAGTTGAAGATATTCCTAGTGACTGTAAACTGTGAATCAACATTTCTCTGCGTAGCATGAAACAAATTGAATGCGCAACAAAGTGTCTGAATGCCGCGATAATGGGAACATTGAATGTAAGAGCGTCCCAATTCATCCTGGAGACCTAAGTTTTGGCTGTTTTCCTAGAACCTCATGGGTTGGGGTGCAGGGTGGTACCCTGACATCTCCTGCACCCACATTTAGATAATGTATATTGATCCTGATGGCAAAACAGGTTTGTGTGCATATTTAATTCTTAAGGGTAGTCAAAAGTAACTGATTTACCTGCATTGCAATGAATGGTAAATTATGTTTTTTTTTTTTAGTTTTTGGTAATGTAAATTAAGTGCCATTATCCAGTCAGATTTGTTAACAAACTCACAGCTATAGATTACCTTGCTTTTATAACAATAAAGGGCCTTGCGGCTTCCTACACAGAAGCAACAGGTATGGGGGTTTGACTAGTGGTGAGAAAAGAAAACCGTACAAGCATTTAAGATATTTTACTTTAGAAGCAGAGTTAAACAAAAGAAGCATATCAATCGTCAAGGAGTATGACAATGGTTAGTTTCTTGGCAGGCTTCTTCAGCTCCCAGTCTGGAAAAACTGCACAAACTACCCTGTATGTTGTCTGTGGTTTCCCAGGTTTCCAACTCCCCATTTATACCTTGCACGCTGGGTCACCATCACAAGAGCACATCATTAACGATCCAGAGGTTATCTGACTTGGCGTAATCTGAGGTGATTTTACAGGAACAGTAGAGGATGGATCTTTGTTGACAAGGTACGAGTGTGTACTAGTCATCCTTCAACAGTCATCTGAATGAGCCCTTCAAGTTGATGATTCTGGGGAAATATCTTCTGCACTTTAGCAAGTGTCCTAAAGTTTGAGTGCACCGTACACATCCCCTTCCTTCCAGCATCAATGGTTCCAGATAACTTGTGTCACCCGAACTTAAGAGGGTAGAGTATAAACAATGGCAACTGTATTGGAGCTTGTGCAAGAGTCCCCCCTCCTCAGGCAATGGGCCCTGAAATAATAGGAGAATCTGGCTCAGCTGAGGCACAGAGATGCTGAGCTTCTTAGGGTGATCAGTGATCTTCCCATGGAAGTCAAAGAACCGTGGAGGAGCACACCACAATATAATAGAGAATTAATTAATATTTGCTCTGTAAAAAAAAATATTTGGGGTGCAGAGGACAAAAAAGCAACTCTGGCACAAAAGTTGCACCGACCATGGAACAAAACGCAGTGTCCTCTAGTGAAGGAGACTCCTGTCCCCTGCACACAGATGTACACTTTTTTGTGACGATGCTTGAAATATTGGGTTATCAATTTTTGATGCGACAACTAATCAATGTCTACTACCTTAGATTGAATTCTGAGAACCTTAAAAGAAAGGAATCATTTTTCATAATGGGACTGCTCCTGATGAAGGGATTTGGTCCTGAAACACGTTGAGCTTACTTCATGGACTTACAGAAACATTAAAAAGAATTGTTTGATCCATGTTGAAATGTTAATCATTGAATCATCTTTGTTTGTGAAAGACTTACAACTGCATCTAGTAAAATTGTCTATGTATTTCTTACATTGAAATCATTAAATATCTAGTTGTTTACAAAATTAGATGGTGACACAAGTGTCCTTCACTTTAAGACACTGCATTTGTTCCATGATCTTCCCATAGAGCCTTGTCATGTCATACAGGCAAACAATAATCCAAACATCATACATTAACTGTGCCTGTAGAGGAAATAAAACTGAGCAACATTTGTTTGTCATCTAAAAATGACAGATTAAGCAAACTTATGTATGGTTTGTTTGTGTAGGGTGATAAAGGCATTCTTTTACCCAGTGTTATAATATTTTCGAAAACCATTAATGTTGAATGAAGGACCATTATCTCAATCTCCAGCTATTTGATCTGAACCAGTTCCTCCCTGCTCATATGCAGGACCAGTTTAGTGCAACCTCCCAGTGGAGAGAGTGAAGTTCACTAAAGGCAAGCATTACAATTGAAAATGCATACATTGACCTTTGCAGAAGTTAACAAATGTTCTGTGGTTGTGTTGGCCTATCTATGCTTCCAGCTGATATATTATCTTTGCTTGTATAGATGAATGTTTGTTCTTTGCTCTCTTGGAATAACACTCGCAACAGTATCTCTTGTGCAACACTTAGCATAGCTTAGGTTATTTGATCAATCTGAAGTCGCCCCTCTGAATGCCTTTTCAAAGATTTCTCTGATATGAGCTCAAATGGTCCCTACCACAGGGATATCTGTTCCTCCACCTCGTGTGTCTGCCCCTCATGTTCCACTAGGGAGCATATTGTTCACTAATGTTTACATTTTTACTCGTGAGGATACATCACCTTGGTGCTTTACGAGACTTCTCTTGCTCCCATAATTAACTGGTATTTTATGGTGCTGCCTGGATGTTAATGAGGACACTACACTGCCCATCTTCCACTGTATTCGTACTGATATGCAGATAGTCTAGTCACAAAATATAAATATTCCCGTCCAGGTTCTTGAGCCACTCCAGTAGTAGAATGTAAACCCTCTTGGCTTGGATGAGCTACTTTTTTACCTTTCTCTTTTCCCATCTGGGACTGCAGGGTTTTCCCAATAAGAGCAGCAGCATCTTCCTGTTAATGTGATCAGATCCATGGACTTGAACTGGGCAGAACACATCGCTCCATCAGGTGTCTGTGTTGAACTGAGATTCCTATGATCTTTCACAATCGACTATTTTGGCTATGGCTGTCAGGATTTGTAGCCGCAAAACCTCCAGAGAGCCACATGCTGCAGACACCTTCTGCATGTAACTGAAGTGGAGTCATGGTCCCACATTTATTTTCCTTCTCTTCTCCAAGGCATGGTTGTTAAAAATCACACAAAGACAGCTGCAGTGTTTTATATTTAAATTTAAAAAAAGCACAAATGGCCACTGTCTTTTGCTTTCCCATATGCAGCTCTGCGATTGTGTTGTCAAAAAAGTTTCCTTTGCAAATAATCTTGAATAGACTGGGTAAATGGAACTGAAAAGTGATGCATGCAATGGGAGAAGTTTCAAGTTTTCCCAACTTGGTGGCTTTCCTCTTAAACCTCTTTGCAACCAACTAATGTGGCCAAGCTTTCCTTCCCAGTCAGCAATCTGTAAACCGTCTCAAGGGGCCATACGTCTTTTAGACAGGTTGGTGGTAGTTGGCCCCGTTCAATTCCTTTGACACACCAGACTCCACAGGAAATAGAGGGATCCTCCAACCCGGAAATGATCCAGATACCCAGATACCCTCCATTCTGACATTGCCACCTTTTGGTTCTTATATCTTTTTACTTATGTGACGTAGACTGTGCAATGCTTTCAAGTACCTTAGTCCTGCAGGACCTGTTAATCCTTAAACAAAACTGATAGCCTAGTTCCTGCAAAAACAGTATATGGGCATTTATCTGTAATAAAACGAACTTTAAAACTAAGGATTCCACTAGAAAACAATATTCAATTAAAATCACTATGGCCTTTGAATACAGACCAATTGTCTAAAGTAATTGGGTGCTGTGCTTTCTTTCATCACTTATTAAGATAAGGAAGCAAAGATTCCTGCAAGTCATTTCCAGCCATTTCAACGCACACTCTCCCTGCACACGCACTTGATATCTGTGACCTTATCAAAAACCTTGACCTACTTGCCATCACTGAAACTTGGCTACACTCGGCCGCTGGTCCAGCCCTCTCCATTACCTTACCTTCTGGCTGCGCTATACATCGCAATAACAGACCAGTAGGCAAAGGTGGCGGAGTAGCACTCTTCTACAGAGCCTCTATCCCTGTTAAAAACACCACCCTACCTAACTGCAGTCTGCTCTCCACCAAACTGTCCATACCACCTACTTTGCTGCCACCTTTGAAGAAGACGTCACAAAATTGATCACTTTGACTTTTATACCCAACTCCATACTTGTACTGCTCAGTGGCATGAACCTGGGCTTCAATGACGCCACTGACTCCAATGCCATCTTCCTCGCCAACACCTTCCATAATATTGGCGGGACACAACTCATCCTGACCACTTCCCATATCCAAGGACGTACACTAGATTGGCCCATGGGCTTCAACTGTAATACTCTTCTCCATGCACACACTCCTGGTCAGACCACCACATTATCACTTTCTCCATCCCTATTTCAAATGAGCCTGCCGATGCCCCCACCCACCCTGTCACGATGCACACGGAACCACACCAAACAACGCATTCTCCCCACTGCCTAACGCCACTCCACCCACCACAGCCACATCTGACCCTACCTCCCTTGTCAACACTTAAAATGATTTGATCTCCCACACAGGAAACACCCTTGCCGACCCCCACCCACACACTGCGCAAATCTAAATCCACCATTCATATAAACTCCTGGTTCATACCTGATCTCTCAGCTCTCTGCATCAAGGAAACGAGCTAGTGAAGCAGAATGATGACATAACATTTCTACTACTACCAAATCTGTATTCTCCACTTTAGCTAAGGAATACAAACTCGCAAGTCATGCAGCAAAAGCCTCCAGCTTGAACACTTGAATCACCAATGCAAACTTGTGCAAGCTCTTCACAATCCCTACGAGAACTAAATACCCCTTCTATCCCTCCCACCACGATCACCATCAATGACTCGTGGTGTAGCAAAATTTAGAACGTTCTATCCAGAAATAATTGCACCTCTCCAAGACAAGATCCTTGCCCAACAATTGGACATCCATGGTAGATCCAAGCACTCCACTCAACATACCATCTCTCCCGTCATTTAACTTCCACCCAATCACTGAAACCAATGTTGCCCAAATAATCATGGGGCTTAAACCATCCTGATGTAAAGGAGAGGCCTGCCAAGCCCCCTAGTCAAAGATTGTGTTGATGCCCTTTTACCTCTCATTACCGCTATCATTAACACCACCTTCGAATCGTGCATAGTTCCAGCCACAGTCAAAGAAGCATGGACTGCCTCATCACCAAAGCACCGTTCCTTCTAAAAATCCTCAACAGATTTAAACCTATCTTGAACACCATATCCTCATCCTCCGCCAATCCGGCTTCCATCCTTTCCATGGAACAGATTTGGCCTTTCTTTACCCCACCAACCAGATCAACGATCTCCATGACTCAGACAAACTTACCCTCCTGCTGGACTTCTCTGCTGCCTTCGAATCGGTCGTCCACCAAACTCTCTGCAACCACCTCAGCTTGGCAGCCAATTTCCCCCCCCCCAGCCACCAATTGCATTGTATCATTTCTAGCACATGGATCATCCCGTATCTACATTGGCAACTCCACTGTCCCACCGACCCCGGTCTCCTGTAGAGTGCCACAAGGTTCATGCGTCTCACCTACCTTATACAATATTTACACCAAACCCCTCTTTGACTCCCTGGGTATCTCCTACACCAACTATGCAGATGATGCCCAGATCCTCATCCCTCTTTCAGGCATCTACCTGAGGACACCTCCAACCTCCATGCCATCTATGAAACTATTCAAGCCTGGATGGCGTCCTGCACTCTATGCTTGAACAATGACAAAACCGATATCCTAATTGTTGGCACTCAAACAGCCCTCTCCAATATTGATCCAGCCAATCAATCATTCCTGATTGATGGCAACAACATCTTAGTTTCCCCCGTCATCAAGACACTCTGTGTATCTTGATTCCATCCTTAGCGTGTTGTGGCATGTCAATGCTATTGCATCCTCTGCTGCTCAGAGACTCATTGTCTGCAAACCCTTCTTCTCAACCAACAACTGCCTTACCATTGTGCACCCCATCATTGGTGCAAACTGGACTACTGTAATGCTCTTTTTACTGGTACCACCAACCAAAACTTCAACAAGGTACAAGTGATCCAGAACAATGCACTTGGAGCTGCTCTCAACCTCTCCAAATGGGAACACATCTCACCATCCAGGAGGTAAGTACACTGGTTTCCAATCTGTGACTGCATTAATTTCGAAACTCTGGCAATCACCCATCAATGCCTTTCCAACTCGCCACTGCCCTACCTCTCACAAAGACTCTCCCTGACCACTCACTACAGACCAACTTGCAACAGCCTCAGGCTCTCCATTCCCAGATTCAAACACTCTAGAGCAGGTGGCTCCAGCTTCTGCTTTACAACTGCCCATCTACGGAACTCCCCGCCGTTTGCATTCTGATCCAAACCATCATACATATATTTCAGAAAAAAAACCTTAAGACTTGGCTCTTTAAGTTTGCTATAGTATCTTGGCACTGTACACCTATTGATATGTCTCTATACATCATGTAACCAGTGCCTAGATGCCTGTGGGTTTGTGTGCACTTTACAAATGTAAAAAAATCTATTTCAGAATAAATGACCAGGCCTAATGACATATTGGCCCCCTTTACTGGTTCAGCGGTGTCCCGCTGGTAATTCTGGCGAGATACCATCAAATGGTAATACTATTAAGGCCACTTGGTCTTTTGGAATTACCGGCAGATTACAAGTGGCAGTAAGGGCAGTAAAACCCCATTCCATGGAGTCACATATTACTCCAAGGGGGAGATGTGCCAGTATTACTGGTTATTTCTGCAGGTAGGGTGGCAGAATTCAATCCAGCTTTTAGCTGGAGTGAATTCTGGCCACCCAACTGCCAAACCTGGTAGTTTTCCAGTGCAGAAATGTGCCGGTAAACGTTATTACTGGCATGTTATTTCCACACCAGCAAACCTATAATGAGACCCATGGTACTTCAAAAAATGTTGATGAATTGGTATTCTGCTCAATAGGAGCTTGGTTCATAAATTAAAATATTATTTTTGCCTGTATCATGTATAAGCTTTTTGCTAAATGTGCTTATTGTAACATTTTCTAACCTGGGAAAAAACTTTCCTGGTCGACATCGGCTCAGCTAGACAGCTTTGCTAAACTTTAAGAACGTGTTGGTGCTCAACAGTCCAAACACAGAGGCCCTTCCAAGGGTAGAATTCCCTTCCCACCTTGGAGCAATACATTTTTACGCGAATAGAGTAGGTCTTTACTTACTTACAAACCTAACTTAAAAACTGAAGAACCCAACTTTCCCTTTTAGAAAGCCTTTTACAGGACTGGCTAAAATGTGTCATGGCTTGTGGGAGCCCATTTAAATGTTTCTGTGCCCCCTTGCCTATAGCTGGCAAGAAAGTCTGAGGCACCAGTGAGGTGCTTGAATTCTAATGGGGACATAAAGGAAGACAGTGATGGGGTCAGTAGCTGCAGATCAGCACAAGCAGCTAGTATGGAGCTGAAACACTAAATGCCCACAGAAAAGAAATGAATCACTCTGGTTTTGTCTATTAGCACATCGTTGACAGAGTAAAAGGGGACCTAGGTGATGGGACCGTAGCTGTATACTACAGAACCTAAGCTCATCATGGGGGCAGGGGGCTGCTCGAGGGAGCGAGTGTGCTGGGAGACGTCAGACACTCAAAGATACTCTGCATCACATGGGGATCAGGGGGACTGCCCTCAGGGGGTTCAAATCGTAACGCCCTATGTGCCATCCATTTGTCCAAAATGATTTCTCCAGGTTACCAATCCTACCCGTTTGCGGTATGAAATGGCATTTATAATGCGGCTGTACACAAGTGTTTCTAGGCGCAACAAGACAAGGGGTGGGACAAAGGGAGGACAAAAATAAGATCTTACTAGGCCTTGTCTCATTCAGATCACGCAAGTGCGGGTAAGAGGGAAGGGGAGAGTGCCAGGGGGAGGGAAAGCGGAAGGGGGGGGAGGGTACAGTTAACTCACAAGTGCAGCCAGCGGGTGGCTCATAAGTGCAGAGAGAAGGTACTGTAGGGTTGCAGATACAGACCCTTAAGTGCTGGGGAGCCCAGAGGCAGTGCAAGGGCAACCGGACATGCAGGAGCCTGGGCCAAAGTTCAGAGGGTGACCAGTACGCAGAGCAGTCGGGTGCATCAGCAGGTGAAAGGAAGAACGCAAGTGGAAGCAAAAAGGAAGGTCTTGAGTTGCTCCCGGAACCAGAGGTGGTTCTGCTCAAGTTTGGGAGAGGCAGGGAGGCTATTGCAGAGGGAGGCCCCAGCAGAGGAGATGGATCTGCCCCAAACTCTCTGCTTGGAGAAGCGTCTGACCCTCAGAGTTGGAGGTGGCTGACTGGAGAGCTTAAGAAGGAAGATGTTTTGGCAGAGAAAGTTTGAGGTACAGTGGTCCCAGGCCCCAGAAAGCCTTGTGGATGATGCAGAGGGTCTTGAAGTTGATCCTTGCAACCACAGTGAGCCAGTGAAGAGATGTCAGTGCTGGAGAGATACAATCCCTGGCCTTGAGGGCCAGTCTCGCAGTCCTGTTCCGGATAAATTGTAAAGGTCGAAGAGTTGAGGCAGGAAGATTTTGAGAGGCTGTTGCAATAGTCCAGCTTAGAGAGGACCAGAGCTCTGGAAACAGGGGGGAAAGTGAGAAAAGGAAGAATACCTCTCAGGAGATGCCGCTGATAGTTTGACTTCTTAGAGGTGTCAGATGCGAGGAGAGGGTGGAGTTGAAGATGACACCAAGGTTCTTAGCCTCTCATGAGGAGGGAGGGGGTGTCCCAATGAGGAGGATCTCAGTCTGTGACGTTAAGGCAGAGATCATTGGCGGCACACCATTCCTGAATGGCGGCCAGACAGTCTGGTATGAGAGAAGAAGCAGAGGTGGCTGAGGGGTGCATGAAAGAGAGCAAAGTGTCATCCGCATAACACTTAAAATTGGAGCAGAAAGTAGAGATACAGTGGGCAAGTCGTGCTAGGTAGTGGCTGAAGAGCCAGGGAGAGAGCTTAGACCCCTGGGGAACACCACAAGTAGAGGGAGAGGTGGACCTCAGAGGGTTGATCGATGAGAAAGGTAGCCAACCAGGCCCGGGTCTGATCCGTAATACCAAGGTTGTCGCGGGCACGATTGAGCAGGATGGCATGGTTGACAGTGTCAAAAGCAGAGGATAGACCGAGGAGAATTACAGAGGGGAGATTAGAGTCCAGATTGGAGAGCAAGTCTTCACAGGTGTTCATGAGAGCAGTTTCTCTGCTTCTGACAGTTCTGAAGCCAGACTGGTAGTCAACTAACAGTTTCAGAATGCAGATTAGGGCACGGATCCACTCTTCCACTTGATCTTATTCCTTTAAATGGATTCAGACTCCTCCAGGCTCTACACAACATACACCAATAGGTAAATGACGTGCCGCTCTATCTCAATATCTCCATCATTGAAGACATTCATAGGCTCAAGGCCAACCTCACATTGTTCCAGTCGTGACTGTCTAGTGCTTACCACAAGCTAAACTCCCCCCTCCGAAATTCTTCTGATAACCAAGAACACCAATCGCCCTCGTATTCACATCTGGCTCTCCACTATTAACCTCAAGGGCTTCAACCACATGCAGCCCACCGGCACCAAGTCCATTGTGTTTTACAAGGAAGACACAATGGTTTAGTACTAACTTTCCCTCCTGAGGTTAATCATGCTCTTTATTCAAGCAACAGGTCTGCTGTTCAAGCTTAGCCCTCTCCATCCTGGATGGTGGCAATGTTCTCCTAGAAAGCCATCTGGCAACCGCCCTGGTCCCTCAGATGTTTTACATGCTGCAGCACAACTCAAAGCCCTCAGCAAATTCAACCCCATCATCCGAAATGCACTGGCTCCTGCTGCAAGCATGCATCCACTTAAAAACCTGCTGCTTCATCCATCTTAAGACTGTTGCCCTTGAGTCCCCATGTTACCTTACCGAGAAGCTCCACGTCTCCTGAGGCATACGTTCCACCAAGCCATTTGTAGACTTGAACACCACTTGTGTAGGAAGGGAAGACCCAGAAGACAGGCCTTCTCTGACTCTGCCTAGGCACTCTGCAAACTCCTCCCCATCAACACTAGACTTGTTCCACTCCCTTCTACATTTCAGGATGGAGCTCAAGACACTCTTTTGCAAGGAACGGCTCCTCCTCAACACTTGGGTCCACGCCCCTCCTTAGACTAGGTGATCTGCTCCCCCATTTTCTACCCGGGTTGCTTGCAGGTTCCTTGCTGACAAATTGAACGCTCTCCCGCTCTGCTGTTGGCTCCCCACCCCCTTGTATTGTCCCTTGCAATCTTCTTCCCCCCACAATGTACTTTGCTATATGACTTTTAAAGCACTCTGTGCGCCATAAATACTGTAATAAAAAGCTTGGATTTTTCATTTTTACACCTGTGATTGGACCAGCAAATGAAACTTTCTTTGCCTTACAGTGGTGAAACCTAGTACTTACCATAAATTGAGATTTGCTATGTGTCTAAATGTAAATTTATATTTTGATTATGGAAGTATCCGCTGATCTTCTCGTATGTCTCAGCAAACATATTTACCACTTTTTCCAACATTTCAATTCCTTGCCAAATCGATTGAGGATAACTTTGCCAAGACTTTAAAAAAAAGTTTGATTATAAAAGTTCAGTGTTAATACTGGAGGAGAGTTTAGTATTCTTAGTTGGTATAAATCAATATCAGGCTAACATGAGTGAGCATATTTGTAAAGCACATTAACTGGAAGAAACCGCCTCAAGGTGTTGCTGTATGAGCACTAGGACGCATTTATTTTACATTTTGAATGCCAGCATCATCCATCACTATTGGTAATCTTTCAGGCGTCCTATCATGTTTGTTTTATGTTTTCCCATAAATTGTTCACCATATAATAAGTAGTTCAACTAAGACAAGTTACTGCAATCTCTCAAACAGGCAGGAAATTGCTGAAAGGGGGCAGTCGATTGGATTCACTCCTTCCTTGCCAACCGAATTTCCAAAATCCACTTGGGGGACGCGTTCTCGTCTCTAGCTCCCATTAGTTGCGGGGTAACAGAGTGCCAGTCTGTCACCTGTGCTCTTTAACCTTTACCTCCTACCTCTTTGTGCCTTGTTGGAGGGCCCTGGCACGCTCTTTAGTAACTACGCAGATGACACTCGGGTCCTAGAGCTCAGCGTCAATTACTCGAGCGGCAGTGAAACCAAACTCCTTATTTTTGGCTCCTGGCAGGCTTGTGCTAAGCTGAACAAAGATTTCGCCACATTTTAATATCAAGAACAATGCTATCCCGGTCCTAGGCAAAGTAAAAACCTTGGGCGTTACTTTGGAATCCTCAATGAGGGCTGAAGCCCATGTCAATCAAATAACCAAAAATGTTCAGCATCATCTATGCCTGTTTAGACACATTAGGCCTCTGATCAACAAAGAGAACGGCACCACCATTGCCTGAGCCACCATAATCTCAAGGCTGGACTAAGGCAATGCGCTTCTAATAGGTGCATACACTACTTGCCTGACTAAATGTCAGACAATCCAGAACAGTGCTGTGTGCATTATTAAAAACAAACCCAGAGGAGAACACATCTCAGCCAGTAGAAGGGCTCTATACTGGCTGAAGGTGGAAGACCGGTTTGCTTGCAAATCTAGCACACTAGTACACCATTGCCTCTTTGGCACAACTCCCCTCTATCTGAAAACACAAATCTGTCCATACGTTCCTAGCAGATCCCTGTGTTCAGGAAACCAGGGCCAGATAAACTGCATCACCCATAAATGAACCAACGGACTGGGTAGATCCTTCCCTGTTAGAGCGGGCAAGATCTGGAACAAACTTCCAACTGCTCCAAGACTGGAACGAAATAACCTGAAGTTCTGTGATGCATTGAAAACTGCTCTTAAGTAATCACTAGAATAGACCTGTTAGTGCATCCTCTTTTCTGTGTGTCCCGCGTCACTTTTGTTTCTTGTCTTCATGTTGGCGTCCTGATGCCTGCGGGCTTCAGCGCCTTATAAATCTATAAATAAAATAAATAAGACTTCCTGTACACAGGAAGTCAATCATTATGCTTTTGTTTGAAACGTATTGACCATTTTGTTTACACTTTGATGTCCTTGACTAAAATTACAATGTGAATTTTGTGTTTTTTTTCCTTCTATTTTCCCTGTCTAGGCATTGCAGTTTTTGCAGAGGAATTCCCAAAATTATCATTTTAGGAGGACTTTAATGTTACCAGTGAGTGGTGCTTTTCATACAAGCCTCATGAAACCTGCTGTGGAGCCGCTCTCCCAAGTTCTCAAAACAATGACATTTCAAAACCCACTCATTTCTGTTTATTGCAACATTGATGGTAAGCGATATCGGCACGCTGAACAGATCCAAAATCTTCTAGTGAAGCAACTTGTGTCACCCGTCAAATGGGAGCAAACACTGCATACTGTCTACGAAAGGAGAAGGGGGGCAGCATTTCCAAAGACTTATGAAGTAGGGCCTGGCAAACAGCTGGGCTCCACTCTGAAAGCTTGCAACGCCCAGGCCTGGAAGTTCTACAAACATGTGGATATAGCAGAAGTAGAAGAGGAACCACAGGAAACGGAGGAATCTTAGTTGTGTATTACCATTATTAGTTTGTGTCTACTTAACTGCATATAAAATTCTTTCACTTTAAAATGAGAAGCTTCCACTGGGTTTTCAGTCTCTGCATTAAGATGAGGTGCTTCAGCAATTTGGAACCTACATTGGGTTTCCATATTAATTGATCAATGTGAATTACCAGCACTTTAACAGTTGCAATGATGATTTACCAACAGAAATAGGTTTTCAATCATTTGGACATTTCTTGTGCAGCAAGCGCGGGCCAGTGCACTGTGTTGCATGGCATACGGGAGTTTCTGACTTAGATACAGATACCAATTACTGTCTGCCCATGTGAGTGACGGTCTGTGAAGGGGGAGTCACAGAACGAATGGAGTTTATTTTTTATTTTTAGGAGTATTATAAATTGCTGTAAGTGCATTACATTTGTGGGTCCCATTGTGTTGGGGTGTGGTTATCCTTCGTTCATGGGATGGGAGGTACTTGCCCATAGCAAGGGACCAGAGTGGCCTACAAGTTTTCTCTGGCTCGCATCGTGGTAGCAATGGCTGAGAGGACATGGGTAACTCATAGGAGGGTAGCGGGGTGGTACAAGATGCAAAGTAACACATTGCATTTAATAAGGGAGTGTCCACACAAGGTTGTTCAGAAAAGCTATTTTCTGAGAAGTTCAGTAAAATGTAATTCAGTTTGCAGGTCAGTGATATGGTATGGATACTTGTAAAGATCTATCCCCTTAACAAGGCAACTTGGTGCTGAGCGGCCTCTGAAAATGCCAAAACCCTGGTTACATATGAATAGGAGGGCCCTGCATCCTCCATAACCTTTGACTTCAGTGGAGTGAGGTACTAGAGACCAACCAAGGAGGGAGACGGACGCCTGGGCTGTGTTCAAAATCATCTTCAATGCATCACAGGACACCAGGAAACGATGGCAACCAGCTCCCAATATCAGCTCCTTTTAGACTTTTTTTAAGACTCACGTAACATTTCTTACAATTGCGCAATAAACATTGATTGGTTCCTGCAACTAAAAGCAAACCCCTACTTGCCACTCACCAAGCCCACATGATGTAATTTGTCATGCATGATTTGACTGACACACTGACTGATCGCTTGCATGAGACTCAACCGAAAACTCTTTATAAATCCTTTGATGTCTGGAAAGGAGCAGCCCTTCTCAGATCCTCAGTCTTTTTGGCAGGCTATACCATGCTTTTCCTGCCAAGAAATTCTAAATATACACACCAGACATGTTTATCTACAATGAACTGCCAGTGAACTGCTGCCAAAGAATTACTTAATTATCTTGCACAAATAAGGGTTTTACCACCATTTTCTCTCATCTGCATCCATTTTAGAAAATGTCTGTGCTTTGGCCTGAATATTCTGTGTAGCTACCAAACGATGAGCTATTATTTCTACCTTTATACATCATTTTTTCCTATTCAGTTCGCAGACTACATTTTTGATATCCTTGATGTGCGTGTAATACCTGAGATACCCTCAACTGCGTGGGGCACTATTACACTAAAAAATGTCACCCTAAAATGTGCTTTTTGTCTTCAGAAAGCGCTACAATTCAGATTTGTGCGATACTGGAACCAATAATCGGCCTGACATTTTCTGTATTCAGTTTAAGGTTTAAGGATAAGACCTCCTCTACACTCCCCCCTCTGGCCTGTATTTAGACACCAATTTAATACAGGGCAACTACACCCAATGTCCACCCGCCCCCATATTCAGTGTGCCTATGCATCCCTATCTCAGTCGCCCCCCTCAGTGCGGTGATCTATCTCAATACGGGAGGTATCTTAAAAACATTTCTACAAGCTCAACAACAGTTCTAACTTGAGATATATATGCATCTTCCTTCACCAAAAGGTTCATTGCAACTTTGTTCCATCATGATTTGTATACATGTATCACTAAAAAGCTTTATATGCTTCTATCTAAATCCCACTTCTACTAGCTAGTTTAAATACAACAGGGGATTTTGGCCAGTGCGAGAATCGAGAGAAATCATTCCTTGAGGGAACCCGCCAGCCCAACGTCTCTTAATCTGTCCATGTGCACCTTTTGGTGTGCACTTTTTCCTTACTGCCACCCCATGATACTTCCTTGTTTCTCATTTTCTTCCCCATAAAAATGTAGTGCTTGTCTTCTTTTTTCCAGTTGTCTTTCGACACATCTTCCGCCTGATTTCTTTATTCTCCTTTTTCGAAGACCGCAGACTTTCTTCATTTAGTCCATACTTTTTGTCATTTAGGCTGCTTGGCAGCAAGTTTATGGGCCCTTTGATTCTTAGGCCAGTCTTTTTGCATTTAGTGTTTCCTTCATCACAGAACACTCAAACGTTCTATTCGCATTGTCAAAGAGCAGTCAAAAGAGGGGGCATTTGATTTCTTCTGGGGAACACAAGGATGGGGGAAATCTTCATAAAGGTAATTCTCAAACACAGAATATTAAAACGATTATGACTGAGCATCTGGTTGGGTCCCTTTTTTAAAAAAAAAAAATAATTCTCCTGGTGCATAGGTTTCTGCCGTCCACCTGTAATATAAAACTGAATGAGTTTCCTTTGAAAAATAAGTATGTCTCTAGCATCAGTACTTCCTCTTCAAACCCAACCCTTAAAAAGCTACTCCTGTGGTTCTTTCAAGTATTCCTGCCTCCTAAACAATCTCTACTGCATTTCTCTTTATTTCTAATTTAACAAGATGGCTGCTCCTTTCTTTCTTTTTGCACATTTTTTACTTGTATTTAAATTCATGCTGGCTGATATCAGGACTTGGCTTATGATCTGGATTTAGACAATACATCCACCTGGGTCTGGCTTTGCCCTTCATTCTTATGGGCTTTTATTTTTCAAAACATCATAATATTTTTAAAGGAAACATTTTTCCCCTCTGGTCGACCATTCTCCGACCTAAGAGTCATTTTTGGTCTCTCTTTTCTATTATTAAAAAAAAAACAAGCAGCAGACAACATAACGCATTTACAACACTTCAAAAAGGGTGTCTTCTTTTGTTGTCCCTCTTCTGTCTTCTAGGTGCATCCGTAGCTGAAGAATATCACGCTGGTGTGGGTTCTTGCTCTTTTTAGGAAACCGAAATAGTTACAGCCATATTTTAGCTGACCAAGCAATTCATTATTTCTTCAGGGTACATTCTTTGCTTTTTTCCTTTCAATAAAAAATGTTTTGCTAAGGTCATTTCTTGACACTCTCAGCCCATTTAACTATAGGCTCGCTTTTTCTGTATAGTTGGTGCACATTAAAATAGTTTATTAATTAGTGTAGCACTTAGACCTGTGTTTTATTTGTTCCTGCTTTACTGAATGTTCTTCTGTGTCTTTTGAAGTCTTCCTTCTGCTCGCGTGGGACCGCAGTCGTCTTCTTTCCCTTGCCGTGCCTTCGATCTGTTGAGACATAATTGACACATTTCGCTGCCCGCTGCCTGCCTCATCACCTACACTAATCTAGCGTATGCGTGTTTTTTTTGTAACCCGGCACTCATTAAAGTGCATATAAGTTTGACATCTAAAAAATACATTGTTTTGCCTATCCTAAACATTTCTATACTTTTGCAAAGTGCACCCTTTTGGCATCTGGCCATTTTCCAGAATTTCAAAAAGGTTACTCCACCTTTTATCTGAAGTCTTCTGTGTCCTTGTAGATGGCCATACTTGCATGCTATTCTATACTTCCACCTGTTTGCGCCTATCTTGGGAAAATGCTATTTATTTGAAAGACTGTATCCCTTTCTGTCTTTTTTCTGCACTTACCTGGGTCCTCTTGCTCCTAATAACTATCAACAATGTGTTCACACTTGCAGTGTGAACTGATACTTACCTCTTCTGACTCTAATTGTTTCACTACTACTTACCTTTGTCAAAATATGTTTCTTCTCATTATAGTGTTATACTCTAAGGCCATATAGACGCACCTCCCATGTTCAAGAAAGGACAATAGGTTTAATCTGTAAACCATAAATCACCATCATATACATTCAAAATAATGTTTTGTTACTTACTCTTATAATCAGAATGATCTTGGCCAACCATACCCCCTTTTGGCCCTTCATTAGTCACATTGTCTCGTTTATCAAAATACTCTACACTATTCAATTATAGCCAGCACCCTCAATTGTGCCCTCTGTTTTGCAAATTTGGATAGCTTATTCATTTATGCTTCTTGCTGCTTTAATATCCATTATTTATTTATTTTAATTTCACTCCCTGAATTTATCAATCTTTTCATTTTGAGTTTATTACAGCTGTTTAAGGTCAACTTTTTATTTTCATCTAATCATAATACAAACTCATATTTGTCATATTTATAATCCCTTGCATGTCTGTATTTTTTTTATTCCCATGCTCATTTCACTAGACCCATGACATAAGGGCCCGTAGTCCACCAAGCTTTTCCTGAAATTATGCTGAGCGCTGCTACATTATTGCCACATGCTATAAGATTTTCCCCGTTTCTTTTTTAGTGTGTGATGCTCCTAAAGAAACACCACTTCATCATCTGTTGAGCCCTATCAGTCATCTCGTGATACAAAAGACCTCTAGCTCTACTAAAACACCTTGCAGAGCCACTTGCCCAGTGCATGCCAATTTAAATTCACATGCGCTCAAATGGTGTATCCCAAAAGTGGAACACACTATCCCTTGATCAAAATAAATAAAATAATCATGTTAAGTTTTGTCGTCCAATCCCTTCCCAAAAATATTTTACTAGTGTCTGTCAATATAACAATCAGTCATAACACACTCTGCTATAAAGACTGATTCATCAACAAAAGAAACTCAACTTATAACTCCAAAGAATCCTCAATCTTCTGATAATTCCCATCATCTAACACCTTTCTGCCTTCATTCATGGACATGCAGTCCCAGTGTCTACCAATAGAGCAAAGATTCTTTCCTCCGACTGCCAAATTAACCCTTGGTTCTTCTAGTGTCATTAAATATTCTGAGCACATTTAGTCACACTGTGAGCTGCCTTATTGTGGGTGCGTGCATACCCCTGCTCCTGTAAAAGGATTTCCTCCTACCATAGGGGCACCGCCTATCCTGGCTGTCAATACCTGTCCCATGTTTGCATATTACTAAATCTGCATGGGGGCTCACTGCAATTGCCCCTGTAGTGGATTCATTTTACACTTGCTCTTTGCTGCTGTATTTGTGCATTCTCAGCGCTCATGTCTGATACAATGTCTGATACTGGGCAAACCCTTCCCTAGCTTGTAAGCTATATACTGGAGCATAAACTACCCCCCTCTTGAGAATTGTCCATCTTGTGCATACCCTTGGCTTCCACACGTGTGCGATGTGGCCTTTCATGCCACATGCCCAACATACAAGAGGCACTTTTCTAATTTGCCCTCCTTGCTTATCCTGATGATCATTCTGCATATTCTGAAAACTGTTTTGATTATTTTGAAAACCACCCCTTCTTCTAAAACCCATTTCTTTGCCTCTCTGCATGGACCCAATTCCTCTGTGATCTGTCTTTGCTGATTATTCATCTGTGATGCACCCATAGATTGCTGCAATACCATCTCTCTTCCACGTGTCAGTGTTGCCTCTTTCGAAGGGATTGTGTCCTCCAACGTATTCCACATCTTTGACAGTAATTACCAAAGCTGTGCTGCTTCAGATAACTTTTTCGGCGTAGGCATCCTGCGTCGATTACGTCGATATGCTGTCCCTCGAGGGCCTCCGTCGAGGGTCAACGTCACCGGATGTTATATCTAGGATGCACGACGCCCGTAGCCTCAGTTCTGTCTTTCCCGCGAACGTGTTTGCTTCGGAATCTCGGCACGCCTTGGTTTTTCGAACTTGAAAATTCATGATGTCTTCGTCTTCTACCCCGAAGTCGGGCTTCAAAAAGTGGGGGGACTGCGGTTCCAAAATGTCCATTACGAACCCGCACGTTTGCCTCTGGTGTCTCGATGAAAGCCATGCCACCGACTATTGCAATGACTGCCAGTCCCTAACTTCGAAGGCCTTGCAGGAGTTGTGGGTAGGCAGGGTTTCTAAAACCCAGAAGTCGAAATCTACTGGTCTTTCGACCGACGATTCGAGGGGCGACTCTCCGCATTGGCATAAGTCCAGGGGATCTATGTCTTGGAGTGGGTCCCGCCATTCCTCCGCCTCTTCGAGGCATTCATGGAAGCATTGTCACCGGTCGCCTTCCCCTGTCCTCGTCGGAGGACTCCGCCAGACGGCGGGTAACTTATCCCACGAAACACTTGTCGCTGGCTAAATAGGATGCATTCCGCCAGCAGATGATGGCGATTTTCGGATCGCAAGGCATCGTTCTGTCCGCGCCATTGAGAGAAGCCGGCAAGGAACGAGCTAGAGCCACCACTCGCATGCCTTTGGGCTCAGGTGGTCGGCGCGGTCTTTCGGGACCCGCTGGGGTCCCGATCAGACAAGGGTGATTGCCATAGCCGTGCCAGGTCCCGGTCCTCGACGCCGTCGAGACCGTCTGAGCCTGTGAGGCCTTCTAAGACTGCATCGATGCCATTAGCGCCACGGCCGTCGAAGGACACGCTCGGGGCTCCCGCCTCGAAGCCGTTGTTGAAGTCGTCGTCTGTGCCGTGGTCGACATCGATGCCGATTCCATTGGTGTCCTCGACACCTTTTTGAGGGGAATTTACCGGAGGTGCCCCGGAGGGCTGTGGAAGCTCCAAGAAAGGCTCTCAGCAAGTCTGTGAGGCCTGTTTGAGACCTACTCGGTTCCTCCTCCCAGGGTGGATTTGTTCCAACCCTTGGAGTATATTTCAGAGGTGTAGGAAGGATCTGATGAGGAGGGGGTTATGCCTCCTGAGGTTCCTGATGACCTGTTGTCTGGTCATAACCAACTGGAAGACCTTCGTCAATCCTTACATGACGCCAGTGGTCTTGATAGCTCTCTGGAGGTTTGAGTTTGGCAGGCCTGAGCCTGGTACACATGCTGACTCCTCGTATAGGCGCCTCATGTCGAGGGTGACTGAGTATTTGGGGTGGTCTGCTCCTTCTGCTGATTTTCTTCAGGATGATCTAACAGACATCTTGGATCAAGGTCCACCCACTGACCCGATGTTGCCATTTCATATGGTGTTGCAAAGAAGGGTGGCAGCGGCTTGGACTGCTCCGAGAGTCTCCAGGCAGTGAATAAGTTGCTTACGAAAAAGTACCGCCCAGCCAGTGGTGACCCCTGCTACTTGTCAACGCACCCTACTCCGGAGAGTTTGGTGGTGCAGGCAGCTATGGCCCCAGCAAAGCAGGCTGCTTACCTGTTAGGCAGGATCCAGTGCAGTTCCCTTAGGGAGCACTACACCAGATTAGGACTACAAGTGAGAGCAATAAATCCCCTTTGGTGTCAGTCTGTACCACAAAGATTTAGTTGGTAGCTGTGGCTGAGCAGTCAGACTTATCTCAAGAGGGAGATGAGCAGTATTCAAGGGTTACACATTAGGCCCATTAGACTATGGAACAAGGAAACACTGACCAAAGCTTTGTAGTTAAAAAGTAGATATATATTTATTTTATACACTTCTAATAAAACACATGTATCACAAGTATCAAGCAAGTTAAATTAAGTCAAGGAAAAATATACACACTCCCTATATGAATTGTAGACCAAGTGAACCAGAATGAAAACTACACACAAGGGATCCTCTACCAATTCCTCACAAGGGAGGGAAAGCACAAGTTATTCAGAATTAGGTTCTTATACTCCCTAACACTTCCCATCAGTTGTGAGCCAGTTCAGCAAAACAGTGCATCAGTGTAAGCAATGCTTAAAATGAAAACTGAGCAAAATGGCATTTCACAATGATTATGCTGTGGGAAGAAAGAGTAGTTATAAGAAGGGGGAGCACCACACAGTTCGAACGGAGAATCAATCTCGAGAAGGCAGATCTTACAAATGCGACCAGAGTCAGTAGGCCTGTGCCATAGTTAGTTGAAAAGACCATGTTAAGAGAGAGGGGCAGCCAACCCAACAGGTAGGTAAAGGATTTAAAACGCCTTTAGCACTACCGTGAAGGAAGGACGGCCTGGCGGAACAATGTACCTTAAAATGAAGAAGTGGCTCCTGCGGTGGCGATTGTTCCTGGTAGTTCCTGTAGTTCTGGTGATCCAGCAGAGGAAGAGATGCTCTTGTTGTGGATGAAGGTTCGAGTCACTGCACTACCCAGGGATGAAACCAGCCGCGATGCTGCCCGACGAATAAAAGGTACGCTCCTTTAAATCGCGGTCCGGGTGGACTGGTGCCTGGCTATCTGGCCTCAGAGTACAGGGTACGGGAGATTCGACCAAGGCAGGTCCGGGAAGGCGATTGGCAACTGGTTGGCCCCACCAGCTCAAGGGAAGAAGGCTCTTGCAGGTGAAGATTTTCTCTCGTTGTGTGGAGAAAAGTGGTGAGACGCTGCAGCAGGGCTTCACCAGTGGTTCAGTCGATGCAGATGTCTTTGGCTTCTCTCCTCTCCTCTTCGCTTCTTAGTTCCAGTGGCAACGTCTTGCTCTTCCAGTCCTCAGGACCCTGCTTTTATGCAAAAAGATTCCCATTCATACAGCCTAGCTGTCACTCAAACAGAGGAGTGGTCATCTTGGCGGGAGACCCTCCAGCCTATCAGGATAGAGTGTGACATGGGTTGCTGAGGCAACCCTGTCCAGGGGTCCTACTCCCCCTCCCACACAATGGACCCACCACAGACTCAGTGGTGCCGGAAGGAGGGCTTCTGGGCAGAAGCCCGCCAAACGGACAAACAAAGGATCCCCGACCTGGGTTAGGATTGTAGAGAAAGACATGAGAAAGAAGTTGTATTAAAGTTCTGGTAAATAAAACCTACCGGAGCAAAGTCAATATTAAAATGCACCGGCGGTATGTTAGAGGCCGTCGGAAAAAGTGGTAGCCTCGAACAATGGGAAAATCCCATAGAGAAATATTTGCGGTCGAATATTTATGGTAGTAACCACTGCAACCAGCCAGAAACCTTTGAGAGAGGTACTGTAGGGTACACTCTCGAAAATGAACATAGGGGAAAAACTAACCCCTTTCCAGTACCTCCATAGTAAGATGGGTTGTACTGATTTAGTTCATAGGATTTGACTAGTAAAGTCAATGGGGACTTTACATGCCTTGGGAGACAGTAGTCCGTCCCAGGGTATGGAGTCTGTTTGGGGGTCGCTACGACACACCTGTGTCACTGCACTGAGGGTGCTGTGTAACACGTGTGAATAAAGATGGTTCCTATGGTGTTGAGAAGATCCCATAAGCATTAAACACAAAAATAGCCTACAACACACATAGCAAAAATGCCTAAGAGTGGGAAAAGAGTCTCAGTCTTAGCAGGTAAAAAGAAACAAACCCTTCAAATCCAGCAAAGCTGCTGGGGGACTCTTTAAGTAAGGGAAATTAGCCATAAAATGAGAATTCTCCCTAACAGTACCCTACTATCCCTCCGGATAGGGATGACAAGCGCTTTGATGGTTGGGCGAAGAAGGTATTTTCTTCTGGGGGTATGGCTTTAAAGGCAGCCAACTCCATTTGTGCACTGGCAGGATTCACTCACACTCTGTGGAATTGTGTATTGTTGGCGGCCGAGCATATTCCTGAAGGGGAGGAACGGGATGGTTTTCTAGCCCTCGTGCAAGATGGCAAGGATGCCATGTGTGAATCCGTTCAGTCGGGTCTGGACGAGGGAGACTGTGTCAGCCGGTGCGTGGCTGCGAGCACCGTGATACGCAGGTTTGCGTGGTTGCGGAAGTCGGGGGTTTGCTCCGGATGTGCAATCCCGGCTTCTCAACATGCCCTTTGATGATGACCATCTTTTTGGCAGCAAGGCTGACGAGAGCCTTGAGAGATTGCAGACCTCCAAACGTGCAGCAAAGTCTTTGAGTGCTGCAGTTCGACAACCTCCGCCTTTTCATCCTAGGGGACAGCAATGAAGGGGAGGTTCCTTTCGGTACTACTCTTCCTTTGGTAGATCGAGAGGAGCTGCCAGTCAAAGGGAACACCGTAGGAGTGCCAAATGTGGAAAGCAAGGTACTCGAGGTGCCAAAGCTGCTCGGGCATTTGCCTCTTTGCCATCAGGCACTGCTGCATCCGCTCAGTCATGAGGCCATGTCCCCTGGTTCGCCGGTTGGGGGCAGACTGGCGCAGCATCTTGGAGAATGGCGTGCCATTACTTCAGATGTGTGGGTTCTGGAGATCATAACCCATGGATACTGTCTTCCCTTTCGACAGAGGCCTCACGACAATCCACCAGGGAAGTTCTCTTTGCAGCGTCCAGATCCGCTCCTTGCGCAGGAAATCCTATCCCTGCTGGAGGAAGGCGCCATAGAACTGGTGCCTGTAGCGGAGAGGAAGAAGGGATGGTATTCCCCTTATTTTTTGATCCCGAAAAAAGACAGGATTGAGACCCATCATGGACTTGCATGGGCTGAACAAGCTCCTCAGGAAGGACAAGTTCAAGATGGTCATCCTTTCTCAAGTCCTCCAGGCCCTTCAACTACAAGATTGGTTGGTGTCTCTAGACCTCAAGGATGCTTACTTTCATCTGCCGATTCATCCAAAGCGAGGAACTACCTGAGGTTCGCGGTTGGCGTCTCGCATTTTCAGTTTCAGGTCCTGCCGTTAGGATTGACCTCCGCCCCGAGGATCTTCACCAAGCTGATGGAGGTGGTGGCAGCATATCTCAGGAAAGGGGAGGGGGGGAATTCACGTCTACCCCTACCTGGACGATTGGTTGATCAGGGCACATTCTTCCGAGCAAGCCCTGGATCATCTGTCCGTCACCTGCCACAAGCTGGGCTTCTCCCTCAATTTAAAGAAGTCCCATTTGACACCTACCCAGCGGCTCCAGTACATCGGAGCAGTGCTAGACACATCCCTGGGGCTGTGTTCGCCTCCCCAGGTGAGGGCTCATCACATTCTGCAGATGGTGGACAAATTTCAACGTGCCCAGATTCTCCCGGCGTAAGAGTTCTTGAGGTTGCTCGGTCTCATGGCATCCTGCATTTTCCTGGTGGCAAAGGCCAGGCTGCGGATGAGATCTCTGCAGTGGGCTCTCAAGATGCAGTGGTCATAGTTCTCTGGCAGGATGTCGGATCCCGTTCAGATTCCGCCCTCGGTCGCACAGGATCTTCTGTGGTGGGCCGTCAACGGCAATCTGATGAATGGTGCTCCATTTTGGCAATCGTGGGCAGAGATGATGATCGTGACGAACGTATCCCTCACGGTTTGGGGCGCTCATGCCAACGAGTTGACTGCTGTCAGGCTAGCCCTGAAGGCTTTTCTGCCGTCTGTGCGGGGGAAGAATGTCCTGATCATGACAGACAATACAGTGGCCATGCACCACCTCAACGAAAGGGGGGGCGGCAGGGTCACTCCCGTTGTGCAGGGAGGCGATGCAGCTCTGGTTCTGGGCCATTCAGCAGGACATTTCGATCTTGGCAGTTCATCTGGCCGGAGATGAAAACGCGGCGGCGGACACTCTGAGCAGGCAGAGCATGGTTTCTCACGAGTGGGAGCTGGCTCAAGAAGGTCTGTTGGAGATCTTTGCTCTTTGGGGAACCCAGCAAGTGGATCTCTTCACCAGTGTCAACCGGAAGTGCGAAAGATTTTGCTTGCAGGAATTTCCTCCAAGAGGAGCCTTAGGGGACGCGTTCGTAGTGGAGTGGTCCTTCCCACTGCTGTACGAGTTTCCTCTAGTCCCCGTCATTCCGCAGGAGTTGCAGAGGTTACGGAGATTCGGTTCCCGGATGATCCTCATTGCTCCGGCATGGGCCAGGAGAGCGTGGTACCCGGACCTTCTCGACATGTCCATCTGCCCTCCACGGCGTCTTCCCTACTGAGGCGACCTGCTCTCATGGTAGGGGGGTCGGGTTCTCCATCCAGAGGTCAAGTCCCTCTGCCTTCACGCTTAGTATCTGAAAGGTTGAGGTACAAGGATTGGGACCACCCAGAGGACATGATGGAGGTGTTGCTTTCGGCCCGAACACACTGTACCTGAGCCGTTGGAGAAAGTTTTGCGACTGGTGCAGAGTACAGAATGTGGATACTTTCCAGTGTTCCATTCCTTTGGTTTTTGTCTTTTTTGCTTTCTTTAGCCCACAAGGGCATGCAAGTGGGTACCATTAAGTTACCTGGTGGCGCTGTCCATATTTAAGCGCTCGTCTGAGGAATGTTCTTATTTTAAAATCCCTTTGATATCTCAGTTTCTAAAAGTGCTAACTAATGTGTTTCCACCCTCGATGTTCCAGGTGCCGGGATGGGATTTGAATTTGGTTTTAAAGCTCCTAATGGGAGCTCCGTTTGAGCCCTTAACCTTCTTGTCCGTTGCAACTATTGTCCTTTAAAACTGTATTTTTAGTTGCGGTTACTTCCACACGCAGAGTGAGTTGCAGGCACTTTCCGCCAAACCACCCTTCACTGTGTTCCATAAGGACAGGGTTGTCCTTAGGGTGTGGCCTTCCTTTCTTCCGAAGGTTGTGTCAGACTTCCATCTGAGCCCGAAGGTAATTCTTCTGGCATTCTATCCTCCTCCACATCATAAGGAAGAGGAGAGGCTCCATAGGTTGAACCCTAGGAGAGCTTTGAGTTTTTATCTCTCTCAGATGTCCCGGGTCAGAGTGGATGATCAGCTCTTTATTGGTTATGCTGGAAGGCGTTTAGGTCACGCTGTTTCCCAGCAGACCTTATCTAGATGGATTATTTTGACGATCTCTGAGTGTTACCGCTTGGCGGGAAAGGACCCTCCAGTAGGCTTATGGGCTCATTCTACTAGGGGTATGGCTGCCTCCACTGCCCTACAGAGGGGTGTTCCGATTCGCAATATTTGCGAAGCAGCCAGATGGGCCTCTGTCCATACTTTTGTGAAACATTATTCCTTGGACTCTATCCATGGGCAGGATTTGGCCTTTGGTAAGGCAGTCCTCCATTCTGCAATTTGATTGAGCATTCTAAATTGATGCAATTGTAAACTCTTTTCCCACCTCCATACGTTGGTACTACGTTGAGAGTCTGTCAAAGATGTGGAATACGTCGTAGGACACAATCCCTTCGAAGAACAAGTTGCTTATCTTACCTGGTTACGTTCTTTCGATGGGATGTTCCTCCGACATATTCCACATCGTACTCTCCCTCCCTGCCCCTCTACAGAATTTATGTGATTGCAGATTACGTTTCCATAAGGCTTTCTGTAGTCCTACTGGCAGGAGATTGGTGCCACACGTTTTGGGGAAGAAACTACAACTGAGGCTACGGGCGTCGCGCATCCTAAATATAACACCCGGTGACTTCGACCATCGACGGAGGCCCTCGAGGGACAGCGTATCGGTGCAGGACGCGTATGCCGAAAGTTTCCCGAAACAGCACAGCTGTGGTAATTACTGTCAAAGATGTGCAATACGTCGGAGGAACATCCCATCGAAAGAATGTTACCAGGTAAGATAAGTAACTTGTTCTTCTATGGCATACCTTGACAAGTTCCTCTGCACTAACTTTGCTTCCTAGAGTTGTCCTAACATTGTTTTTCTTATTTTCCCCTTTCAGCAGCCTTCAATAATGCGCAATAGTCAATTGTACCTTTTCCCATGATCTTGCTTCCACCCTCACTTGCTCCCCAAGCGTCTCTTTACTTGCTCAAACAGTCTCTGACGTAAACTGTGTTGAAATACTGCAACTGTTTTCATCTCTGCTTGCACTCTTCAAGAGTTCAATGCTCCTGAATATAAACAAGCAATCTTCTTTTTATTTACACTTCTAGTTCTGTGTCAAACCATAATGTTCCCATCTAGCACTTTGTAAAACAAAACCATCCTGTGTGTGTTCTTTGCAATATTGAATTCCTTCTTCCGACTACCCATGTGTTCTTAAATGCATTGTCTTTAGTTCATTGATCGCCTATATTTCCATAAGATTCTGTGTACCTGTGTGAATGCATGCGTGTATGTTGTCATAACAGAGATTCGATCCTTAATTATCTCAATTCCCCCCCCAATAAATCACTTCATCACGTATAGTAATACTCCATGCCGTATGCAATATTTGTGCCAAACCCGCCTCAATTTCCTTTGGCAATGCCCAGCCTGGCTATACCTCACTCATAAATACTTTTCTGTTTAAACAGCACCTGTAAACCCCCAAATAATACCCTCCTTATTCTTAGAAGCCAAACCATCGTGGTGTGTGCTTCTACAAAAAACACTTTTTTTTCAACCTAATGTTTCCTCAATCCATCTGTCCTAAATGTACCATGTCTTTTACTCATTTTTGTGTGTGCTTTTAGCCTTGGTGCACTTTTGCAAGCAGCTCCCCTTATTGCCCTTGCTTCCTCAGTATAAAGAAGAATCTTTGCACTTTGACATGCATTCCCCCCCCGAAAAAATTCTCATTTACCCTTGCCATTCCCCATAAATATTCACTGCTTAGTTCAATATCATCCACTAATTCATTAACCTACTTGTTACTGTAATTTGCACTCATAATCACATCTTTATTCTCAGCGACACTGTGATCCTAGACACAAATGTTTTCTTTTTCTTCTCCAAATGTCTCCATATTGCATAGACATGATGTATGGTGAGGGAAACCTTGTTCCCCTTCTTGGCACTCCTCTAATGTGCTCTAAATCTTTGGTGCTTATGCTTTAAACTTTCATGCATAACACCCCATGCCTCTACATTGTATTGCAATGCATATCCCATGCCGCCTCTCTGTCCCTTAACTATCCATATTCTCGCTAATGTGGTCATCCATAGGACTTCTTGGATTTAATTTGATAATCTGCTTTTGTTCCTCATAGCGTACTGAATCCCAATTCAACACATTTTTTCCTTTCTTCTCATTTGCATAATTGGCCCGTGCATGTTCCAGGATTTGTGCTCTTTCTAAAATGCCCCATCCCTCCTCAACAAGGATTGGCTACTTGCCACACATAAAATCAATACATCAGGGGCGCTCTCGTGTGTGCCTAACAAAGCATCCATCACCACCCCATGAGATAACCTGACAACCTCTTAAAAAAATGTGAATTGCCTTTTGCAATCCTAAACAGCAACTCAATGGGGCCTTCCCAGCCCACACATATACAATAGCTGAGAGCAGGCCTTGGTTCTAAACAATATATTCAACACAAGGTTCAAACATATATAGCTTTTCTGCCCTAAACAACAATTCTTCAAAATACACACCTTGACTCACCAACCAGGGGTTACATTGCTTCACAACATCTCAACTTAAAGCCTGCACTTCTCTCAGCATCTCTTTTTAACAATCTTGCACTTAATGCCATAAAAAATGTTTTTCAAAACCTATTCATCTGTCAATTGCTCAATAAATATTTGTCATTTCAACCCCTAACTGAGCGTTCCCATTAAGGATCATTACCACAACACATCTGTACCTTAAAAATCTCAAATGAAATGAATTTAATGCGTCCGTGTTCAAGTCCATTTTTCCATATGCTTCCTGGTGAGCCCTGCCACTTCCAGCCTGACGCCAGAAAAAACAGATTTATCAAAATTGCACAAAATTAATCTCTAAACATTTTCCTTGCCTGCTTGCACATGCGTTAGTGTAAATCCTACTCATTTTAATAATTTTTTCCATAGTTTTTCATGACTTTTTTAATGTAATTTTTCCGTTTTTTTTCAACGTAAATGCACATACAAATAGTTTCCTAATCCACTCATAGCCTTTCTAAAAACATTTAACAACTGCATATTGCTGTTTCTCCTGCACAATCTGTCTCGGTTACATTAACTCGAACAACTATTCCTGTGTCCTTTTGTGCAACAGCCCTGCTTTTTTTTTTTTTTTCTTCTGCAATCATAAATTACCCTCTGAATTTTGCCAACTTGTTATCTCTCAGTGCTTGAATAAGGCATCCTAGCCGTTCCCAACAGCGGTCTCAAACACACAACACACATCACCATTGCCCACTTGTCAGCACTGGCTTTTATCAACTGCGTAGCGCATCTAAAAGTAGTTCTAAGTTTGTTAAATTTCACTTAAAATGCATAATACACCATCACCTTGGTTTTGGGCTGGGGGACCAGGATCTAATGGATTTTGCTTCACTCGATAAGATCTTTTAAATTCCTTCTTTGTAACCTATGTAGTTCCCTGTTTAAAGCATGATAAATCTTTCTCGTATTTGGCATGCCTTCACTCTCCTTCGTTTACATGAACCGCAATGCGAATTTCTATTGTTCTAAACAATTTATTATCTTAAAGCTGTCAACTATGTAGTAATGTAAAAATTAACCCTCTATCTCCCAGCGCCTGTTCACTGCAGGGGTGCAAAGCAGCCACACTTTCTTTGGCTGCAAACTCGTTTTTTGTCTGTTTCTTCATAGCATTTCAAAAATAACACATATGAGAGCCCTCATGAATGGCTTACTCAGAACCTCTAGCTTTCTTC